>NC_065537.1:11448121-12648121 GCF_932294415.1 Quercus robur
TAGTTGATGTTGAATCAAAAAAAAATTATCTTCGATGGTAAAATCTTAAAAAGCTCATCAAAATCCTTATCCCCTCATATTTTAAAGTCCATTAAAGATAGCTAACTTTTGTTGATAACCACATTGATGTTGAGTAACTATTTGAACAAAAATATGTCCAACTTGTCATTTCAATTTGCTCCTTAAAAGAGCAAAACACACACCAAAATATTTTGCTCTAATTAAGGTAAACCTCACAAACCGCCCCACTTAATTCGTAAAAAATAAAAAATTTAAGGTAGTTTCTAGTCAAACACTTCGCTGTTGAAAATGTGGACAGCATTTCTCTTCTAAAAATAGCCTTTTGAAAATGTTATAAACCACTTCTCAACCATTTCATAAGTCATCTTTCATTGAACCCCAACAATAGAGAAAGCCTTGTAGTTATTAAATCTAACAAAAGCCATGGTTTTCAAGGACTACACCTTTTTCTCATATGTCTTTTTAGCGACAACTGTCATCCTCCTCACTGGCCACGCTCATGGCGCTGGCCTCTGCGACAATTCTCCTAATAAGCAAGTCTGTGATTCAATTGTCTACAATCGGACTGACGCTCGTGATGCCGTGGTTGCAGCCTGTCACAAATTGGTTTTCGAGACCAAAACTGTAAAGGGGGTGGCCCAAAAGCAACCCAATTCGACCGAAATTCACAATTGCATAACGAATTTTGACGGTTCCATTGTCTTCGCCAAAGACGCCTTGAATTCCCTCAATAACGGTCAACCCCTTTCCTCTAATACCTACCTCATTGCCGCCCGGGCCAACTACAAGTTATGCGATGACGGGTTCCAGAATTCTGGCAAAACCAATCCCATTGCCAAATCTACTAAGCTCTTACAGGACATGGCTAGCGTCGGTGGATATCTAGCAACTTTAGTGAAAACATGAATAAGAGCAGTTGAGAGAGAGACCGGTGTCCAGATCTGTGATGAGCAAAATATTTGTAACTATGTGCTGGTGCGAAGAAGAAAAGCTCTTAATCTTCAATCTTTCTGATGTTGTAGTGCAAGTATGCCCTAGAAGTATTAGGGTGAAAAATTATAATATTTTTTCCCTTTATTATCTGGTGAGGTATTTGTTAAAATAACTATTGTTTTTTTTATTTGAGAAACACACACACACATATATAGGGGAAGGGGGATGAGATAAGGGAATACACTCACATGCCAATACCAAAACTGCATATTGTTGATCTTAAGAAGTTGAAAAAATGTCTAATTTTTTTTTTTACTAATAATTAGCATTTTGTAAAAAATATTGTTAAAAAGTTTGTAACTTTAGCATTTTTCAAATATTATCCGGGTAGGGGAGGCAAAATGATAAGCTTTCCTTAAAAAATTTCATATGGGCTAGGATAACTCCAAAAAATATATATCTACTAAATTTTTTCCAAAACTTTTGGGGTGCCAAGGCCCCCTTCGGTCTCAACGTGGCTCCGCCACTGATACCTCTTACAAAAAATATTTTCTTGGATATAGTCCATAAGAAACCTACTTATATACAAAATCTAATAAAAATATAATTTGAATATATGGACATAAAAAACAAATAAAGATGCAAAGAACAACGAACGATACTAGTTGCAAGTGCAAGTCAAGCCACTGAAAAAAGTAAAGCTATTTATTTTACATAATTAGAATAAGAGCAAAGCGTAGAGTTGAGAAAAACTCATGATTTCTTGTGAAAATGTCACGAACATAACATTACTCCAAAAATAATTTTGGCCCCAAAACCTAATCCTTAACCCTTAAAAAAAAAAATGAACCCAAATAACAAAAACTAAAAATAAAAATAACCCTAGACAAAAACAAATTATTAACCAAAAAGTCAATTCAAAACAAAAAATTAAAAATCCCTAATAATTCAAATTTGTAGATAGTTCAACACGTCACATAAAAATAATCTCTAATTTCATTTCTTTCTTAAAAAATGGTATCAAGATAAATACCATGGTAGTGCATTATTCTTTTCAGTATTAGCAATTATATTCTCTTTGGTTTTCTAGCCAGCAATTTTGAATGCTCTTCTTACTGATTTGGCTCGCAATTGTAGCAAATCTCTCTCTCTCTCTCTCTCTCTCTCTCTCTCTCTCTAAAATGCAAATGCACCCTCAAAGTTTAACAGAAATTCATTTAAGTCCTTTAACTTTACTTTCATTTAATTGAGTTATCTATTGTTAGGTTCTAAAGATTTAGGATTAAATATTTAGAATTATGTTTTGTATTTGTTGGCAAACTGAGAACAAAACACGTCTAGTATATGTGTTAGGCATTGCTCAAAGGTGTATGTTTCAAGCTTCAATTTTGAGTTGGCTGCAAAAAAGAACAGTCAGAATCTACCAAGCTTAATCAATCGAAAATTAGGTTCACCCAATCGAAAATCATAGAAATTAGATTCCGTAGAATTTGTAAATAACACCTAAGCCTGCAAAAATGTTTAGGATTTCAATCTAACTTGTCCACATATAAAAGGGAAACCCTAGCTACGTTTTGAAGTTTTTTTTGGAAGACTTATATGATTTATGAGTTGAATGATTTATGACTTCTCCCATTTGTTCATTTGTTTGTTCTAGTTTTGTCACAAATTACCAAAGGGGGAGATTGTTAGGACATGTGTGATTCACTTGTAAAAAACATATGTCCCTATTTTCTATAATTGGCTAATCCTTTGACAAAATATACTTTACTTGTAATTGGGTAGATCTAGGATGTATTTAATACTTCAAGAAACCTTGTTTCAAGCTCAAGTGTTGAAGGCATGCAAGTCTGTCCAAGATTCATGTGTGAAAAGTGCTATTCATTAAAGCTCGACAGCTAGCAATCTTTCGAGACTTGTAGAGCAGTTCTAGATTGTGGTTCGACAGCAGCTCGACAGATAGGGCATCCATCGAGGTGTATGAAATTCAGTTTTTCTGATCTGTTTTTCATTCAATCCGTGATTGTATGTTTGGACTTTCTTCTCTCATAACCCTAGACATATAAAAAGATTATTTTAAGAGCCGTCAAAAGTGACACAAGTTACACAAGTGTTGAGCAAAGTTTATTCATGCAAATTGTGACCGGAGACAGAATTTGCCCTAGTTCATCTCTCTTGTGAAGAAGTTGCTATGTTTGTGCACCTTAGGGCTTTGTAACCAAGGAGCTTCTCGATATTCATCATGTGATGAACTAAAGAACTTTGCAGCCAACAACCTTCTCTAGTTGGTGATTAAAGTCGTGTACTGGATCCGTGCAATTGGTTAGTCACGTACTGGAAGCCGTGCATTACAAGGAGAGATTGTCACTACAGAACAAGTCCAATTATGTATTGTGGTAAGGGTTCAACTATACGTTGGTATAAGGTACTGGGATTCCTTTCTTGTAACCGCTTGTTGTGATAATAGTGGATTTTCGAGAGTGGTGACTTGAAAATCACCCGATGGGATTTTTGCTGTGTAGGTTTTTCCCATTCATAAACAAATCACCGTGTCAATTTATTTGTGCTACCACATACTTTGCATGTTAATTTGATTAATTAATAAACTTGGCTAATTAATCAATTAATTTATCATAAGGGGTCAATACATTTTTGGCCTATCAAAATATAATAATAAAGGCATAAATAACCATCTTACCACTGTTACTCGCCAATCATGAACACTTGTGTGCAAATCATAAAAGTCGTGCTTAGCAAGGTGTAGCACTTGCACAGCAAGATATTTAAGGTGTTGCCGTCAAACTAAATAAAAGAAGCAAAAAGCAAAAAGAAAAACAAAGAAAAATATGCTTCAAAAGAAAAAGAAAAGGAAAAGAAATAAATTTAAAAAAATTGCATGGTTGCAAGCGTGTTTTCTAGGAGATGTGAGAGTTATATGATGTAACTCTTTAAGTGATAGTCACTCTCAAACTTATGTGATTGATAATATAGAAATTGTGTTTATTTTCCATCTACATATCACCTTTTGAGTATCTCATACACTTACTAGTCGCACACACCACAAGCAAATCTTTGTTAAACTTTGTACATGTGATTGTGTGTTAATTTTTGTGGACATCCAAGATTTAACTTCTTGATATGTTTAATACTTTTTGGGGGTGTGAGGTAAGAAGTGTGTGATGGAATTTTTTTTGGCGTAACAAAGAAATTTTTTTTGAATGGAAAGATTTTTTTTGAAAACCTTTGGAGTAATTAACATGCATCCCATATCATAAAAATCTATTTTACAAATGGTTCTGCAGAAAATTTCCAGGTTTTTCAAAAATTTCTAATTCTTTAGGATTCGATCAATCGAACCTGTTTTTCGACCGATCGAAAAGAAAAAGAAAAAACCCAGTTTTAAGGCTTAAACTCTTGGGTTGTCTCAAATCCTTTCTTGATTCCTCTCAACCGATCGAAAATTGTATTTTTAAAACAAATAGGAATCAAATCACAGTTCTTTAGAGCTTTGTCCTCTTCTTCTTCGATTTCTCTCTCGATCCCTTCTCACTATTTTTTTTTTTTTTTTGTCTTTTTCAAAGTCAAAGTCTCAAAGGTTTTCTTCCTCAACACCAAGTAAGAATCTTTTTCCCCTTCATTTTGTTTAAATTACATGCATTCATGTATTTTCATCAAACATTTTCAAATTTTCGAACTAAAGAGTTTTTAGGTTTTTTTTTTTTTTTTTTTTTTTTTTTTTTTTATGATTTTGTGTGTTTTGATCCAATTTGTTGGGTGGGTTTTTATTCATGCATCATATTAACAAGATCCTTAGGCTTTAAATTAAAAAATTTCATGATTTCTTCAGAATTTTGAAATTAGGGTTTATGTGTTCATGAGAAAATTGGGGATTTTGTTCAATTGGGCTAAATTGATTGAAATTGACTCTTAATATTGCTTAATTGGGTGATTATAACATGTTTTATACTTGTTTTCTTGTTGTTTTTTTTTTTTTGTTCAATTGATCAATATAAGAGTTTTTAAAAAAAATTAGGGTTTTCAAAGTTGGGGATTTTGCTGAATTTCTAACTTTCTTGGTCTGTAAGGTTGAATTTATTCAACCATCTAATTGGCTTTATTCCGTGCCAAATTTGCTTGTAATTCAGCATTTAGTAACCCTGTATTTAGGTGGGATTGTTGTAAGGGTAGTGAGTGAGATAGTGTGAAGATTGCTCAAGAGTGTGCAAGAAAACAGAGTGTCGCGGCTGGGACTCGCGGGTGGACTCGCGGCTTCAACCCGCCAGAAGATGCACACGTGCCAAGCATGCTGGAAGATGAACAGTCATGCTAGCTGGAGCACTACAGGACAAAACAGGACAACTAGCCATACGGTTATCTCGCGACTGGAACTCGCGACTTAGTCAAGCCGCGAGCCACCCCTGTTTTGGAAAAACCTGACGTTTCGCATTCCTCTTCACTCCAGTATAAATACCCTTTCAACCCACGATTGAAAGAGAGCTTCCAGAGAGAATTTTGAGAGAGAAACCCTAAAGAAAAACCAGATTGTTTCACCCACAATCTCTACCTTAGAGTCTCATCAAAATCCCTCACTCTCTTCCTCTCCATTGTCAAATCCTTGAGAGGCTTTATACCAAACCTGGTTCTCACCATTATCATCTCTGTGAGACAGTCGTTTGGAGTTCTGGGAAGCAGTTAGGAAGGAGCCAATATTCATTGGTTGATGCTACGGTGTAGTAGCGGAATCCGGAAAGCTAGAAAAGAAAAAGGTTCGGCGCAACCTCGTTGGAGCAAGAAGCTTGGAGGGCTTAGGTGCATTGGGTAGATTAGGCTTGGAGGGTCTATTGCTGTCCTTGTATCCCAACTGTATTTTCTAGTGGATTGATTACCGCTTGGAGGGCGGCGGAGAGGTTTTTCGCCGAGGTCTTCGGTTTCCTCTTCGATAACATATCTGGTGTTATCTCTGTGTTTGCATCTTCCTTCCTCTCTATCTCTGCCTTTACATTATCTGCTGTGGTTTATTTTGTTGTGGCTTAGATAGTTGTTTAATCAATTCCATATTATAGCATATGTTAAGTTTCCGCACACTAGTTGTTTGACATATTGCTTGGGTTGGTTAAGTTGGTTTTTGGGGGTCTAAACGTTCAAAAGTGTTTTTGTACACGTTTTTGAACTTTCATGGTCAATTTTCAAAATTGAGATGAAATTGAATTGTTTTAGAGCATTAGATTATGCATCATCTATGTTGTAAAGTTATTATTTACAACTATTTTATGTTGGCTTTAATTCTGTGCCAAATTTGATTGTATTTTTGTTCAATCATTTTTACCTTGTATTTTATGTGGGATTTTATTGTATGGGTTATGTGTGAGAGAGAGTGGGAAGACTCAAGCGTCTATTGAAGACAAAGTGGATTTCGTGAGAAGTTTCGCGAGAAGCCTTCCCACAAAGTGAGCCTTGTGCAAAGCACATGATTGTTATGCGAAAAGTCATGACAGTTGGTTTTCGTGAGTATTTCGCAGGTAAGGCCTTTCTGCGAAATACTCACAAAACATTCCATTTTGCTATTTTGGCATATCTGTTAGACCATGTCTTGACCCACACTATATATACCCATATTACCCACATATTGGAAGGAGTGTTTTTTTGAGAGAAAACCCTAGATGTTACCCTTGAGAGTTAGAGATTGATATACCCACAATCCTCTACACAATCTGTTGGGAAATTTAGACTCTAGTTGATAGAATTAACAAGTTTTAGACCCAAGTTGTTAATTAAATTTATTATGAATAAAACTTGTTAAAACAAATAAACATCAATATCATGTTAAAATCATGCAGCGGAAAAATAAATAAGACAAGATATGATAACCCAAGAAAACCAATGAAACAAACTAGTTTCACAGTAAAAAACCTGGGGGGAAACCTTCCCGAAAAGTAATCCACTATAGTAAAGAGAAGTTTCAAATCTAGTACAAAACCTTTGTCCCTAGACTCTACAATCTCTGAATATGAACTCACAGCAGAAACCTTCTACTGCTTCAGAACCTCTAAACTCTTCAATATATGAATGCCACCCTTTGATGCATAAATCCCAGTACGTGACTAACCAATTGCACGGATCCCAGTACGCAACTTAATCACCAACTAGAAGAAGATATAGGCTGTAAAGTTCTTCACTTCATCAACAATGAAGATCAAGAAGCACTTGGTTACAAAACCCTAAGGCGCAAAGACGCAGTAGTTTCTTTCAGAGAGAATAAGGCATTGGTCACCTTTTGCATATGTTCTCCTTATATTCTCTTCTGTGATGGCCTCTAAAATAAGCCTTATATAGCTCTAGGGTTGTGAGAAAAGAAACCCTACACAAAACATAAGCATGGGCCGAAAATCAGATCTGAAAAACTGAATTTCGTAAAGCTCGATAGATAAGGTGTCAAGCCGATGTTGAGAAGGTGTCAAGGAACATCTCGATCGATCCACCAGGTGTCAAGAAGCTATCGAGGAGACAAAAGATTTCTCGATTGATCGACCAGCTATCGAAAAGGTGTCAAGATTGCGATAAGAAAAAGCTTAGGAAGCTCGACAGATAGCTAGCTATCGAGGAGATGTCGAGTAGCTATCGAGTTTTAAAAACTCAGCACTTCTTCACTTGTTTCTTGGACAGACTTGATGACTTCAACACTTGATCTTGAAACACAGTTTCTTGAAGTATTAATCCACATCCTAGATCTACCCAAATACAAGTAAAATGCGTTTTGTCAAAGGATTAGCCAATTACATAAAATCATGACATATGTTCTTAACATGTGAACCACATATGTCCTAACAATCTCCCCCTTGGCAATCCGTGACAAAACCACAACAAACAAATGAGCATATGAGAAAAGTCATAAATCACTCAACTCATATTCACTTGTTGAATACAATAAAATCTATCCTAACACAAACTCTTGAAAAAACTTTGCAAGAAGAGAGTTTATGGCAAGTAGACTTTGACAACCTATATTTCTGAAACACTTTAAACAAAACTCATCAAGACCTCTTTGTGTGAAACAAAAATAATAGATTCCATACAAATAATAAGAAACATGTGTATGAAGATAGAAAAGAAACAACACATATAGAGGTAGGTGAAGAAGACATACATCAGCATATTTATATATATATATATATATATATATATCAATGATAAGCACAATGTATGTAAACATGGTCACAAGACCGGTGTACAAGAGGAAGGAGGTAAGCACTCCCCCTAACAAAATCAACACATCTCCCCCTTACAAAGGAATGTATTTCTCCCCCTAACATGTAGAATCTTAAAAAGAAACCACAAATTTGTTCACAAATTTCCACAATTTCTCCCCTTTTTTCTCATGATTGACATAGGGTAAGAAGTTAGAAAGCTTCACTAGAGAAACATAAAGATGAACAAAGATGATCAAGGGGGTACAAGAAATCCATATAAATGCATGAATGTAATGGAACAAGATGCTATGGATGACAAGATAATAGAAGGATGCAAAACATGTGAAAAACAGATCTCTCAACAAGAAAAATGTTAAGCACATAGATCCCAAAACACACACACACACACTAAACAAGTCTAACCAATTTTATATTTCAAAAACAAGTTAGACAGTTTAGTGAGTATACATAGACACATGTAAAACCTTGTGATGACCAAATCACATTGTACCTGCACATGTATCAAGAGTAGCAAAGAATATTGCGTGTTGTGTGTGAAAAACATCGCAAGATTGCATAAGTGTATACATGTTATGACAATTTGAGATATGAGAAAATCACTTTAACTCACACACAATCATAACTGCTTGATGGGGACTATCACCTTCGAGATACATCCTATAACTCCCACATCTCCTAGAATACACGCTTGCAATCATCTTTAAAGCATTTTTGATCTTTTTGCTTTTGATTTTTTTTTTCATATTTTTCTTTTAAGCATATCATGCATGAGCATATAAGAGAGAGAAAAGAAATACCCAATAATATTTGACATTCCAATTTTGCTATGCCTAAACACACAAATGTCATTGACACTGTACTTTTGCTATGCCGAAGCATACAGGTGTCATATTATGATTGGCAGGCAACAGTGGTAAGATGGTTATTTATACCTTTCTCTTAGGATTTTTTAGTCCTTCCCATAAAAAAGAGTGATATGAGTGTTAAATATAAGAGACAACTTAATCTTACTCATCACAAATACAAGCCACAAAGCTCACTTGCTTAGTTGTGCATAGATATGCTCATCTAAGCTACAAATGATACAAAGTTTAGAAAACTTTATTTCAATGGCCATCCAAGGTACACAAGTACCAATGTACACAAATCACATACTGTTTTTGTATTTTTTTTTTTTATATTTTTCTTTTATTTTGAAAAACAAACAAAATAAAGACTAAACAACGAAACAAAAACAGGCAAACAACATGAAAGCAGAAAGAAATATGCATATGCATGAAGGCATGATAGAAAGATGCAGATGCATGAAAGCATGATTCCATAAGCAGATAAGAAATCAAGCAATGAGAGTCCTACTTTAGATAGAAAGAATTAAAGCAGAGGACAACAGAAAAGACAGCACGAGTCCTTTCTCACCCACACAGCACAAGTCTTTGGCCGTGAAAATGAAAAGGCACGTGTCCTAGTATGTCTACTAAAGGACATAGAAGAATTAAAATTCTCCTAAAATTGAGTTAAAAAGCTCGAGGCTTTTAATAACTCTCCAAACAAAGGTGTAGGTCCTTGAGAGGAAACCTGTGACCGTTTGGACACTTACTTTTGAGGATACAACTTAAAGAAATTAGGACGAATGTGTCCAGAAACACCACAATGGTGACAAACATGAGGTCTAACAAAGGATTTAGAATTAACCAAAACAGTTTTGGATTTCATACCTTTATTACCTTTCTCAGATTGGGGCACAAAGACAGTCCTTAATCCAAAAGCCATGGAAAAGGAAGGGCTAGAGGAAACAGCATATCCTAAGCCAGTCTTATCAGAAATTGGCTTTTGAGCACTCAATACCTCATCAAGCTTTGCACTTGACATCCTCTTTATTTGAGTTCTAGCTTGACTAAGCTCAACTTCAAGATTCTTGACCTTCTCTTCTAATGATATGTTCTCCATAACAAGAGTCTCAACTAACCTTATAGTCTCATCTAGTTTGACTAACAGATCAGTTTTTTTAGTTTTTACCTTATTAAGCTCTTTTCTACAAAGATGAGAAGTCTTTTTAGATTTTATAAATTCAGTGCATAGCTTATCATAGACTTCCTGAAGGGTCATCTTCTTGGGTACTTCATCAGAAGAAGAATCCTCACTGTCACTAGCACTCTCCACAATCACCTTATCAGTTGAGACAGCAAAGGCCATAACGTGACGACATTCATCCACATACTCATCAGAAGAGTCATTCTCAGTGTCACTCCAGGTAGCAACCAACCCTTTATCTTCTGACTTCTTAGTCTTTTCCTTCATAAGGTAGTTTGGGCACTCTATCCTCATATGACCAAAACCTTTGCACTCATTGCATTGGATGAGGGATTTCTCATTCTTGCCCTTCTTAGAGGATTTAGATTTCCTAGGAGGTTTGCCCTTATTCTTCTTCCTAAAATTGAAGAAGCTTGATAATCTCATCAGTTATGAAAGTTAGATCCTCATCCTCATCTTCATTTTCATCTTCATCTTCATCTTCACTTTCATCTTCATCTTCAAAGTCCTCAATCTCTTCCTCTATGCCCTTAAGAGCCAAGTTTTTACTCTTTCCACCTTTTCCCATTAAGCCTAATCCCATCTCATAGGTTTGAAGGTTCCCTACAAGCTCAGTCAAAGGAATGTGATCAATGTCCTTTACTTCTTCAATGGCAGTGATCTTGGCATGGAATTTTTCAGGTAAGGACCTAAGGATTTTCCTAACAATTTTGGATTCTGTAATACATTCACCAAGGTTAAAGGCAGAATTCACAATATCCTTGAGTTTGGCATAGAACTCATCAAAGGTTTCATCCTCCTCCATCCTTATTTCTTCAAAACTACTAGTGAGTCGTTGAAGCTTCACAGTCTTTACTAACTTGGTACCTTTATAGGTGGTCTCAAGAATGGTCCATGCTTCCTTGGCAACTTCCGTTGATGATATTTTCTTGAATTCCTCATTGGTCACCACACAAAATAAAGCTTTCAAGGCCTTACTATTGAAATTCGCCGCTATGATTGTTGCATCTTCCCAATCCACCGGCGCATCCTTTGGCTTAATCTAGTCAACTTCAACAGCTTGCCAAAGCCTGCAAAAAAACTTTCATACGAACTTTCCAATATGCATAATTAGCTCCATCAAATAAAGGAGGAATCAAAAGAGATTGTCCACGATCCATGACAACAGGGGTCAAGGATCACACTCAGGAAATTTATCCTATCAGAGTGTACCTGCTCTGATACCACTTGTTGGAAAATTTAAACCCCAGTTGATAGAATTAATAAGTTTTAGACCCAAGTTGTTAATTAGATTTATTATGAATAAAACTTGTTAAAACAAATAAACATCAATATCATGTCAAAATCATGCAGCGGAAAAATAAATAAGACAATATATGATAACCCAGGAAAACTAATAAAATAAACTAGTTTCACAGTAAAAAACCTAGGGGGAAACCTTCCAGAAAAGCAATCCACTATAGTAAAGAGAAGTTTCAGATCTAGTACAAAACCTTTATCCCTAGACTCTACAATCCCCGTAGATGAACTCACAGCAAAAACCTTCTACCGCTTCAGAACCTTTGAACTCTTCAGTATATGAACGCCATCCTTTGATGCATGAATCTCAGTACATGACTAACCAATTGCGCGGATCCCAGTACGCGACTTAATCACCAACTAAAAGAAGATGTTGGCTGTAAAGTTCTTCACTTCATCAACAATGAAGATCAAGAAGCACTTGGTTACAAACCCTAAGGCGCAAAGACGCAGTAGCTTCTTTCAGAGAGAATAAGGCATTGGTCACCTTTTGCATATGTTCTTCTTATATTCTCCTTATATTCTCTTCTGTGACAGCCTCTAAAATAAGCCTTATATAGGTTTATGGTTGTGAGAAAAGAAACCCTACACAAACACATAAGCATGGACCGAAAATAAGATCTGAAAAACTGAATTTCATAAAGCTCGACAGATAAGGTGTCGAACAAGTGTCGAGGAACATCTCGATTGATCCAACAGGTGTCGAGAAGCTATCGAGGAGATAGAAGATTTCTCGATTGATCGACCAACTATCGAGAAGGTGTCGAGATTGGGATAAGAAAAGCTTAGGAAGCTCAATAGATAACTAGCTATCGAGGAGGTGTTGAGCAGCTATCGAGCTTTAAAAACTCAGCACTTCTTCACTTGTTTCTTGGACAGACTTGATGACTTCAACACTTGATCTTGAAACACAGTTTCTTGAAGTATTAAACCACATCTTAGATCTACCCAAATACAAGTAAAGTGCATTTTTTCAAAAGATTAGCCAATTACATAAAATCATGAAATATGTTCTTAACATGTGAACCACATATGTCCTAACACAATCCTTTGTAGTTTTCCTCAACTCCTACCTCTCCATATCCAAATCCTTGAGTGATTGATATCCTAAACACTTACCATACCCATTCTGAGTGTAAAGTGAGGTTTCAGTGTTGCTGGGAAGCATTGGAAGAAACCATTTGTTTGGTGGATGCAATTGGGTTGAATTGTGTGATCCGAAGAGCTAGAAAAGACAAGGCTTCGTCAGGTCAGTTAGTAGCAAGAGTTTGGAGGGCTCAAGTACATGGGGTAGACTAGGCTTGGAGGGTCTTTTGTTATTCGTGTACTCCAACTTACTCTCTAGTGGATCGATTTACTACTTGGAGGGCAGTGGAGAGGTTTTTCGCAGAGTTCTTTGGTTTCCTCTTCGATAACACGTCTCGGTGTTATCTTGTGTTTGCATCTTTCTTCCTTACTCTTTTAGCTTTCATTTTATTTTTGTTATTTGATGAAAATGGCTTAGAGTAGTTTATTGTTTGTTTGCTCACATTTACTCTTTTTCCACACATAGTTAAGTTAGAGTAAAATCAACCAAGCCGTAATTTTTTATTTGGGGTCTAAACAAGCTCTTTTGTTTTTACACAAATTCGAGCTTTCATATGTACTAGTGTCATGCATCATATAGTTTTTCAAAAATTTCATGTTATCCTAGTTCTAACTCTATCTGATGTAGTCTACCCTTGGTTTTTGTTTATGCTTTTTTCTAAACCTTAGACATGGCTCCTAAGGTTGGTAGGAAATTCAAAACCAAAGCAAATAGAAACCCTGCTTCTTCTTATTCTACCTCTCCTTTGGTTGATAGGGTTAGGTTTCTTTCTGCTAAGAATAAGGAAGTTTATGAGACCTCAACCAAGTATAAGTCTATATGGGGAGAGAGAGAGATTGTTCTAGATGAGTTAGATCATTCCATACATAAGAATCTAGTGTCTAGGAATTGGGTTTCTTTGTGTGATATTTTTTATCCTTCTCCAGCTGCTTTGATTATAGAGTGTAAGGTTGAATTTATTCAACCATCTAATTGGCTTTATTCCGTGCCAAATTTGCTTGTAATTCAGCATTTAGTAACCCTGTATTTAGGTGGGTTTGTTGTAAGGGTAGTGAGTGAGATAGAGTGAAGATTGCTCAAGAGTGTGCAAGAAAACAGAGACTTGCGGCTGGGACTTGCGGGTGACTCGCGGCTGCAAGCCGCTAGAAGCAGCACACGTGCCAAGCATGCTGGAAGATGAACAGTCATGCTAGCTGGAGCACTACAGGACAAAACAGGACAACTGGCCAAACGGTTAACTCGCGACTAGATCTCGCGACTTAGTCAAGCCGCGAGGTCAAGCCGCGAGCCACCCCTGTTTTGTAAAACCTGACGTTTCACATTCCTCTCCCACTCCAGTATAAATACCCCTTTTACCCACGATTGAAAGAGAGCTTCCAGAGAGAATTTTGAGAGAGAAACCCTAAAGAAAAACAAGATTGTTTCACCCACAATCTATACCTTAGAGTCTCTTCAAATTCCTCTACTCTCTTCCTCTCCATTGTCAAATCCTTGAGAGGCATTATACCAAACCTGGTTCTCACCATCATCATCACTGTGAGACAGTTGTTTGGATTTCTGGGAAGTAGTTAGGAAGGAACCAATCTTCATTGGTTGATGCTACGGTCTAGTAGCGGAATCCGGGAAGCTAGAAAAGAAAAAGGTTCGGCGCAACCTCGTTGGAGCAAGAAGCTTGGAGGGCTTAGGTGCACTGGGTAGATTAGGCTTGGAGGGTCTATTGTTGTCCTTGTATCCCAACTGTATTTTCTAGTGAATTGTTTACCGCTTGGAGGGCAGCGGAGAGGTTTTTCGCCGAGGACTTCGGTTTCCTCTTCGATAACACATCGCGTGTTGTCTTTGTGTTTGCATCTTCCTTCCTCTCTATCTTTGCCTTTTTAGTATCTGCTATGGTTTTATTTTGTTATGGCTTAGATAGTCTTTAACCAATTTCGTATTATAGCATGTGTTAAGTTTCCGCACACTAGTTGTTTGACATATTGCTTGTATTGGTTAAGTTGTAATTTGGGGGTCTAAACGTTCAAAGGTGTTTTGTACACGTTTTTGAACTTTCAATTGGTATCAGAGCGGGTACACTGCTATTGGTTTCATTACTATTGTGTGATCTTTGACTCCCTTTTGAGAGGGATAGGTCTCAATCCCTAAATGCACCTCCATATTTTGATGGTAGTAATTATGCTTTTTGGAAGGTTCGCATGAGAGCTTTTCTGTGTTCTATTGATGAATCCGTTTGGGATGCTGTTGAGATTGGTTGGACCAAACCTGAGGCAGCCAAATCCACATGGGATAAGGCAGCACTTGCTGCATCTAATGCTAACAGTAAAGCACTCAATGCTATTTTCTGTGGTGTGTCTCCAGATGAATTTCACAGGATTTCTCATATTACTGTTGCCAAAGAAGCATGGGAGATTTTGGAAACCACCTATGAAGGCACGAAGAAAGTGAAAGACACCAAGTTGCAAATGCTGACCACTCGGTTTGAGGAGCTCAAAATGAGTGAGGATGAGTCTTTTGACTCTTTCTATGGGAAGCTAAATGAGGTGGTGGTCAGTAAGTTCAACTTGGGGGAGAAAACGGAGGACTCAAAGATTGTAAGGAAGATCCTTCGATCATTGCCGGAAAGTTTTCGTGCTAAAGTGACAGCAATTGAAGAGAGCAAGGACCTTGATGACATCAAAGTACAGGAGCTAGTTGGTTCTCTGTAGACTTATGAGATGTCGCTGCCCAATCAACGGAAGAGTAAATCTCTTGCTCTAAAGACCATTAATGAGAAGGTGGAAGATCAAGACTCATCAGGAGAAGATGTGGTTGACAAAGATGTTGCATACCTTGTCAAAAATTTCAGAAAGTTCTTGAAATTCAAAAATAATGGCAAATTTGATGATAAAAGAAAATTCCAAAGTTCTGGAAGGGAGAAGAGGGAATTCAAAAAGAAAGATGGAAACGAATCCCAACCCACACAAGGTGTCACTTGTTTCGAATGTAACGGGCATGGACACTTTAAGAAGGAATGTTCGAATTATCTGAAATCGAAAGGTAAAGTGTATGCCACGACCTTGAGTGATTCGGATTCGTCTGACTCAGAATCTGAAGAGAGCTGTGATGGAGAGGGGAACTATTCGGCTTTTATGACTATTGTTCATGTTGAGTCTTCAGATGAGTTGAATCTGCTTGTACGAGACCTTGGAGAACATAGTGATGATGAATCACTAGGAATTGTTGAAGAATCAGATGTTGAAGAAGATGAAAGCACAGCAAATCTTCAAGAGAATTATAACTCACTCTTGGAGAAGTCGGGTGAGTACACAAGGGTGGCCAAGGCTGCTGTGAGAAAAATGAAGAAGGCTGAGGAGGACTACAAAAGTCTCCTAATTCGATATAGGGAGGCCAAATGTGAGATAGAAACACTGAATGGTGAGTTGTCCGAAGCTTACACAAAAGTGAGATTTCTTGAGAATGAGGTTGTGCAAGCGAATGCTAAAATAGAGAGGGTCACCACCAAGAAGCTAGATGATGTTATATCATCTCAAAAGAGCTTTTCAGACAAATCCGTATTGGTATATACCGGAGGAAGTAGTTCATCTGGAAATGTCACTAAAGAAGTGAAGTTTGTAAAGGCCAAAGATCCAGTTGTAGCTGACCTTACTGGTGAGAAGCTCGAGGTGGAGGAGAAGAAGAATATGGTGAACCAACGGATGCTGAATCCCCGTAATCAGTCTGTGGGCAGGTCTGAATCTCGTGCCAAGTCACGTCCACGACCACAAAGAGGTCCTAGAGGAACTTATGTGTGCCATTATTGCGGACTTCAAGGGCATACTCGACCAAACTGCCAAAAGCTGAGAGCAAAGAACAGTGCAACTCCTCAAAGGTCAGGAGGACCCAGAAATGATAGGAGAATTTGCGCAGGTGATCAATCTAGAGATCAAAATGGAGATCCCGGAATGATGAACGTGATGAAGATGATTGGTGCATTCACCAATTGCTTGGAAAGCTTCTCACGAAGGTTTGAAAGCCCTAACTCCCGTACCCAATCCTATAAGGAAATCACCCCAAACGCAAGTGATGTGTGGGTGAAAAAGGGTACTCATGCATAAGCATTACAACATGTCCATGCATTAATACTTCCTATGCTTTGTGACAATGTTTGTTTGGTTTGCTTGGTGTTTTTTATGTTGGTTGTTTGCTTGTCTACTTGTGAATTTTTTTAATTTTGTTTTATCAATCTTTTTGTTTCTTGTGTCAAAAATCCAAAAATCACATAAAAAATTAGAAAATCAAAAAGCTTGATTGACTTTGTTGAGTTTTGTCTCAAAACTTGTTTTGTCTTGTACCTTTGTGCTAATGGTTTTGTGCATTTTCGAGCATTGCTTGTTTTCATGCACTTATATCACTGTGGGAAAAATCTTGAAATCTATGTGATTGTTGTAAATAGATCTTCAAACTTGTCATGAATGATTAGTGAATGGTTATGTTGATCTTGAGACATGCATAGACTTGTGTCTATATATCTTCCCACTCTTTATTTTTGTTTTGCTAAAAAGAGCTGACCAAATGTAAATCTCCAAATGAAAAGAGATATTGAGCTGCAAAAGCCTGTCGCACATTCTAGTATTCGACTAGGAAAAAGGGTAAGCGACCTTATATTAAAGTGAATGTTTATTCAAAAAGCCAAAGGCTTGTTCATTAAAGTGAAATGTCAAATATCACTCTCACAATGAGAGGTGATTGCCTCAAAAGATCAAAAAGATCAAATGTTATGATTAAAAGTGGAGTAAAATGTAAAGCTCCAAGTCATGTTATCAAGTTTTGTGGGAGGTCATATATACATATTTCTATAATTGAGATAGGTCACATGATCTAGTGCTAATTGTGTATGCCTTGGTTGAATCGATCATTGAAGCTTCACATTAGACGAAGGACTATCTCATTGTTGATATCCACACACAACACACAAGTTTATGTTCAATAAATGCCATATTCATTTGTGTGATTGTACTTGATGAAATGTGTTTTCATATGCTCAATCTTTGTTAATTCAAGCACAAAAAGATTTTTGAGTGTTTTAGGTGTTTTTGGAAAGTATTTTGTTTGAAAAATCTGAAAATTTCAAAAATCCTGTTTTGCCCTATTTTGGCGGCTCAGTCGCGGGTATGTCAAGTCGCGAGCCTCAGTCGTATCTTCGCTGGTCATTTTTGGCGACTTGTTCGCGAGTGGAAGGTCCAGTCGCGAGGTTCACTCAGAGATTTTCGCGGCTCAACTCGCGACTCACTCGCGGGTAGACCTTCCAGTTGCGAAAAACACTTAGAAAAATTTTTCAAATTTTTGTTCTTGAGTGCTTTGGCGGCTTGAGCTAGCGACTGTGTGGCGACTTAATCAAGTCGCGAAAAATGCGTGTTTTGCATAAATAAGAGCAGTTTTTAAATCTTTTTCAATTTTCCCTCGAATATTTGTGACTGTTCATCTTCTCTCTAAACTATCTCCCTCCCAAACACTCCATGCTCCCATTTCCAATCTCCATTGTTGCATTCTTGTAGCTCAAAATCTTCAAGTCACAGGTATGGGTTTTCAATTTTGCACTCTTTTCTACTTGATTTTGTGCTTTTCCCTTTGATTTTTTGCATATGTTTGTGATTTAGAAATGGGTTTGTGTTTCGGATTTTGCTCCTTGTTCATGCTTAGCTTGCTAATGCTGCTGCTAGAATTTGATTTGATCTTAGTTGTTTCCTTATTGCTCTTCATCCTGTGCTTAGCTAAGTGATTCTTTTATTTTATCTGAACTTTGAGCTGTTGAGTTGTTTCAAATTGTTCCTTTTGAGGCTGTGAGTTTTACTGTGCTAAATATGCATGCTCTATTGTGTAAATCTTTTGGGAGCATATGTGAGCTTCACAATGCTGTTTATGAGCCATATCATTTTTCATTATCTGTCTCATTGACATATATCTGCCTTTAGGATAGTTTCTATATCTGTTGCTTTTATATGTGTTTCCTATCTTAGGCTTGTTTATCCATGTGTTTGATCTAAGTAGCTTGTGTTTAAATGTTCCAAGTTCATTTGTATGGATGAAATCTCTTTGTTAATTACATGGTACTGACTAGTTCTACTCATATATTGCTCTATACTGTTGTGGCCTCTTCTGATTGTTCACAGATGGCTCCCTCACCTCCTAAGAAGAAAACTCCTGCAAAGAAGGCTGACAAAAGATTGAAAATGGATTCTAAACTATTTAGGTCAGTTCATCATTTTGAGAGATACAGGGATAACTTCATGAAAGCAGGAATTATTCAAGAACGATTTGTAGATTTGGAGGATTTGAGACAAACCTTTATCCCCAGCTGTTTTGAAGGAAGAGGATGGGAAAAGCTTCTGAGTGATTTCCCTGTAGTGTGTGAACCCCTGATTAGGGAATTTTACTCAAATGCTGTGATAAAGGAGAATGAGTTAAGTTGCTGGGTTAGAGGTAAAGAATTCATTTTGGATGCACATGTCATAGATGATGCATTAGGGCTTGAAGGATTAGAAGATGAGGAATTTATCAACTACAAGGATAAGAGTGTCTCTATTGAAATAGTTCAACAAAGGATAGGTGGGCAGAGAGAAGGAAAATGTTTGAATACCACTACCTTTCCAGTGGACATGAGGTGTCTAACAATCATCATGATGTTTAACCTCTATCCCATTAAGAAGTTGACTACAATCAATTGTGCTAGAGCAATCTTTCTGATGGATCTCAAAGAAAAGAATTTCATAGACATAAGTTCCCACATATATGACACCATTGTGGATGAGACAAGAACAACCTCTAGGCCAAAATTGATCTTTCCCAGTTTGCTGATGAGGATCTTTAGAAGGAAGGGGGTTCCAATCCCTCAAGACATCAGTCCCATGTCCACACCTTCTGCAATTAACAAGCTTACCTGCAAAAGGATAAGTGTTAGGCTTCCAGGAGAAGAAGATGAAGGTGATGAAGGAGAAGGTGTCCCAATGGAGACTGAAGCAGAGGCAGCAGGGCATGCATCAACCTCAACACCCAGGAGGAGTGGCAAAAGACCCAGAGCATCAACTTCTTCAGATACACCTCCAGATGCTTTCCAAATCATTCTGGAAAGACTTGATGGGATCAGAGAAGTCCAGACTGAGCACTCTGAGAGGATGAGAGCCATGCAGGATCAGATTGATGTTTTGTCTGCAAAACTTGATAGCTTCACCACTCAGCCTGAACATTGACCCTTTGGCCATTCCTGTCAAAAAGGGGGAGTGATAGGCATGATCAGAGGGGGAGGATATTACCTAAGAGGGAGTGTCATTACCTAAGGGGGAGTATCTTTACATTCTTCTTCAGTTTCTATTTTCTCTTTAAGTTGATATATTGTGCTTTTGTAAGCTTTTAGGGTTAATGTTTTATGCATAGTTTGTAGGCTTTATGGTATGTACCTTGCTTAATGCAGCCTTTATGCTATGTTGAAATCAGTACTTTAATCTAAATGTTCTGCATTTTGGTTTATGTACTGTCACTCTTGTGCCCTTGTAGGATTGTTCCTAGATGCATATACCTTGTGTGTTATGCATTGGTTGAGTGTTGAGCATACAAGTGTCTTGCCTTGTGCTTGTTAACTTGTATGTCCTTGTGTTCATTCCAAGTGTGAATGAGCACTGTGATCACTACCTTGTGGTGTTCACTTGGTTGATCAAGCCATGGTTTGTTTCTTAACTCCATCTTTGCTTGATCACATATTGCCTGTTTCATATGCATTTATAATTTTCTGCTTACAATGATCATGGTGTATTGTTGTGTTTCAGGAGTATTATGTTCATATGATTCAAGTGCTTCACAGCTTCTAGAGTTAGGTGTGAGTGAGTTTTGTTCAACTGTTCCCAACTCACATGTTAAGTCTAGAGTCTGTTTTAGGGTTTTGTCACGGAATAGCCAAAGGGGGAGATTATAAGGTTGAATTTATTCAACCATCTAATTGGCTTTATTCTGTGCCAAATTTGCTTGTAATTCAGCATTTAGTAACCCTGTATTTAGGTGGGTTTGTTGTAAGGGTAGTGAGTGAGATAGAGTGAAGATTGCTCAAGAGTGTGCAAGAAAACAGAGACTCGCGGCTGGGACTCGCGGGTGACTCGCGGCTGCAAGCCGCCAGAAGCAGCACACGTGCCAAGCATGCTGGAAGATGAACAGTCATGCTAGCTGGAGCACTACAGGACAAAACAGGACAACTGGCCATACGGTTAACTCGCAACTGGATCTCGCGACTTAGTCAAGCCGCGAGGTCAAGCCGCGAGCCACCCCTGTTTTGTAAAACCTAACGTTTCACATTCCTCTCCCACTCCAGTATAAATACCCCTTTTACCCACGATTCAAAGAGAGCTTCCAGAGAGAATTTTGAGAGAGAAACCCTAAAGAAAAACAAGATTGTTTCACCCACAATCTATACCTTAGAGTCTCTTCAAATTCCTCTACTCTCTTCCTCTCCATTGTCAAATCCTTGAAAGGCATTATACCAAACCTGGTTCTCACCATCATCATCACTGTGAGACAGTTGTTTGGATTTCTGGGAAGCAGTTAGGAAGGAACCAATCTTCATTGGTTGATGCTACGGTCTAGTAGCGGAATCCGAGAAGCTAGAAAAGAAAAAGGTTCGGCGCAACCTCGTTGGAGCAAGAAGCTTGGAGGGCTTAGGTGCACTGGGTAGATTAGGCTTGGAGGGTCTATTGCTGTCCTTGTATCCTAACTGTATTTTCTAGTGGATTGTTTACCGCTTGGAGGGCGGCGGAGAGGTTTTTCGCCGAGGACTTCGGTTTCCTCTTCGATAACACATCGCGTGTTGTCTTTGTGTTTGCATCTTCCTTCCTCTCTATCTTTGCCTTTTTAGTATCTGCTATGGTTTTTATTTTGTTATGGCTTATATAGTCTTTAACCAATTTCGTATTATAGCATGTGTTAAGTTTCCGCACACTAGTTGTTTGACATATTGCTTGTATTGGTTAAGTTGTAATTTGGGGGTCTAAACGTTCAAAGGTGTTTTGTACACGTTTTTGAACTTTCATAGAGTTTTACTCAAATTTCTCTATTTATCATGAGGATACAAGTGGTCATTATTTGACTACATGGATTAGAGGTAAAGAGTTTAGGATTACTAAATGTGTAGTCTTTGAAACTCTAGGTGTACCTTTAGTTCGTAAACCAACATATCCATACACTGAGTTTCCACCAGTAGATGATATCGTGTCTTTACTTTGTGGTAGGTCAGTTTCTTGGGGATCTGAACCAAGAATAAACTCATGCGAGTTTAGTAAGCTTAACTATCTTTATTTAAGGATATCCTGCCATAATATTTTCCCTATCTCTCACGTTCATACTGTTCCTATAGATAGGTGTGCATTCCTTTATGCTCTTATCACAGATGGTTCTATGTGTTTTCCTTCCCTATTCATTCAAACTATTGTTGATATTTATAGAAGTCCAAAGCACAAATCTTTTTTTTTTTTTTCTTGTGTATATATATAGGGTGTTGAACTTTCTAGGGTTATCAAACTTTCCTCCTTTAGAGTTAGTTCATATCACTACCCCTATAGAAGCCACTTTTCTCAAACATCGACAGGCTCAATGAATAGTGTTGAACCAAGCACTAGGACTTCAAAGAGACCAAGAGGTGAGGCTTCTACTGCGGCTCTTACCTCAAGTGATATGCTTGCTACTGAGGAGCTACATGTGAATCCTGCTATAGCTATGGATCCTTCTGGTGATGAGGATGTTGTTGACCTTACATGTGAATCCTGTGGCTCTTCTCTCACTCTGTGCCATGATGGAGTCATTTTTTACTACTCAAGTAGCCATGATGGACAACTTATTGAGCTGGCTGCCTTGAGAGCTAATTTTGCCAAGTATATATCTATGTGTTAGGCATTGATGATAGATATATTCTACAAATGTCATTGATCTTCCCCATGATTATGGTATTAGCTCCTCCTTTAATATAGAGAATCCAGTTGCTTATAAAGTCCCCACAGTGTAGTTTCATTGTTACCTTGGGAAGTTTGGTGCTACAATATATCTATCATTCTTGTCATGACATTAAGGAAATTTAATTTGTAGAATTCAAATGGAAATCCCCAAAATTATAACATGTTTGTAAAATGCTCATTAACATGAACTTGCATTTCCCCCACCCCCATTAATTATGCTACTTATTGGGCTTTAGCTCATTCCACTCTCCAACAATTTTACAGATAAATTAGCTACACTTTGGGAATGGAGCTTGTCTTCTTGGTGGAGATTGGAGTTATATGCTGAATTGGGAGACTTGCATTATTATTGGTTGGTGATTCGGTCTAGTTGTTCTAAGGAAGTAGTAGTTAAATCTATTAGAGGTTGGGCTTTCTTGAAGTTTGTTGGCCAAAGAATTTTGTTAAGGTTGCAGATTTTAGAACATTAGAGTTCTTTGTTAAATCGTTTGGTGTTTGGAATATCTGGGTAAATTTTGGATGCACATGATTTGTAGTTTGTATTGCTTGTAAATGTGTCATAGAGCTCTGACTTGTATTGTGGAGAGATCAATATATTTATTTTCTTTATCAAATGGAGAAAAAAAAAAAAAAAAAAAAAAAAAAAAAAAAAAAAAAAAAACCCATACAGGTTCTCTTGAAGGCTCAGTTTTTCATGCTTTGGATCCTGTTGGGTTTGGGGCATGACAAGTTATGTTGCCAAACTTATATGCACAATTAAATTAGTAACTTCAGGCAAATCAGAACAAATTGCCTTAAAGTTTTGTTGAAGTTTTTAATAAGTGTTCTACAAATTTGAAAAACCTTCCCAAATTGTAGTCCTTGACATGAATAAGTACCTAAGAATTAAAAAAATAGAAACAACTAATCTAAACCAAAATCTAGCAAGCCACTTCAAATTAGAGAAATTAAAACACATTGTTCAAGACGCATTTCCCGGCAATAGCGCCAAAAACTTGTTACGGTTAAAATAATGCAAACTAGAGTGCAAATTTTTCACAAGTAATAACATCTCAGTGAGTCAGAGATCAATCCACAAGGAATGATTGACACTAATATAAAAGCTTCTATTATTAACTAGAAAATAAAAATAGTTGTTTGTTTTTCTTCCACCCAAAGATTGAGCAAGATAATATTGAAACTACAATAGAAAATAGGAAAATAAATTTGAGAGAAATTAATGGTGAAAAACATTTAGGATTCAAAGATCTACCTAATATTTTATCGTATGAACTTGAATTATATTTTACTTAGTTAGGGTAGAGAGCCAACTTGCCTAATTGGAAGAAAAAGAAAATTACTCCAATAACATGTAAAATAGATTGAATATGAGTGATTGAGCAAATTATTCAATTGACATGTTAAAGGGGAGATTAAGTATTCAATATATTCTCAAATCATATCAAATCAAGGATTTCAAGCATTCGATATATATAAAAATAATATTAAAGCTTAAAAACTTGTTAACATGCAATGATTCCAAATAGTAAAAAAGTCTCAAAATTAAATCATCAATCTATGAAAAGCACATAGATAATCCTAAGAACACGTGCTAAAAATATTTGGTTTCACCTCTAACCCTAGCTAGTGATTTAGCCACAAATAGTTATGCAAAAGAAATCTATAAAAACAATGCTAAAAATATAAAAGAAGTAAAACAAAAATGAAAAAATGTTTTAGGGTTTTTCCTCCTCTATAACTTAAGCCTCCTCCAAAGAAAGGAGGAAATTCCACAAATGTGAATCCCTTAATTTTCAGATTTTTTTTCACTATCAGATTCTATTAGGATTCTGTGTTGGTTTGGTGCTGAGTGCTGAGGTGTTGGCTGCTATGGTATGTGCATCGCTGTTGTGCCATTGATTGCTGTTGTGGCATTAAGGGCATTAGGTGTATTGCACCAGCATTATATATTTGTGAGTTCATGAGGCTGCATTGTGCTTGTATTGTACCTGAGTTAGTTAGCTATTGTACTTGAGTTAGTTAACTAGGATAATGAGTAGGATTGGCCAGCTGTGCAAGGTAGTTATGTACTTGTGCTAGTACGATGGTTTTGACAGTTATGGCAGTTAGTGAGTGGTTATGCTAGTTAGTTACTCAATTGTATAAGATCTGGGAATATGGATGAAAACACATAATAGAAGATTGTTTTGGTTCTTATTCTCTTTACTCTCTCATTCCTCTTCCTCTCTTTGTTCTAAGGAGGCCTAGCTGACCTCGAATTCAGCTACAAAAACTATCAAATCCTTGCAAATTCCAGTATACGTTTGGCCTCCAAAACCATTTTTTATGACTTTGTGATAAACTACAGAGTTTTAAATTTTCAAATCTTCTTTCTGTAGCAGCAAGGATCAGGTCAATTGAACATTTTTGTAAGAATTTATGCAAAAATTATTGAGACAGTGCAGGATGTTTCCATATTAAGATTTTTTTTTTCAATTTTGGTTTGAACAAATTTGATTCTTCCCTTTTTTATTCTCATGAGTTTTTAACGTATTTAATGTTTCAAAAATCAAGCCTTTATTGATCTTGACCCTTTGATTCTTTTGGTTGTATGTCTGCATGATTAGTTGACTAGTTTTAATATCATACAAGAGAAAAATACACATAATGAGTATATTTCAGAGAAATCTTTGAAACTCACATATTTACTTATAATTAAATATAAAATTGATGCAACATTATGTGTCAAAACTAAGATAATAGTGAAAACTTAAGCAATAATCATAAGCTTTCTGATAAGAGAAGGAAAGAAGCTCGTGCAGGGATTGGAGAGTCTATGCTTCATGTAATCTAGTTGCCCATATTGTTCAAAAATAGTTGATGTTCCATCAAAAAAATTTGATCTTCGATGGTGAATCTTTAAAAATCTCATCAAAATCGTTATCCCCTCCTATTTTAAAGTCCAATACAGATAGATAACTTGTGTTGATAACAACATTGATGTTGAGTAACTGACCCAAAATATTTCTAGCTTCTCACTTTAATTTGTTCCTTAAAAAAGCTAAAAACACACCCAAAATTTTTGCTCTAGTTAAGGTAAACCTCACAAACCAACCCCTCTTATCCTCTCAATTTGCAAAAAATAAAAAGTTAAGTTGGCTTCTATACAAACACTTCGTTGTAGAAAATGTTGACATATAATTCCTCTTCTATAAATAGCCTTCTGAAAATTGTATAAATCACGTTTACATTTCTCTTCTATAAATAGCCTTCTGAAAATTTGTATAAATCACTTCTCAACCATATCATAAGTCATCTTTGACTAAACCCCAACAACAGAGAAAGCCTCGTAGTTATTAAATCTAACTAAAACCATGGTTTTCAAGGACTACTCCTTTTTCTTTTTTGTCTTTTCTGCGATAGCCGTCATCCTCCTCACTGGCCATGCTCATGGCCAAGGCCTATGCGACAATTCTCCTTATAAGATAGTCTGTGAGTCAATTGTTGTTTACCGGACTGACCCAAAGAATGCCTCCATTGCAGCCTGTCAGAAATTGATTTTCGAGACCAAAAATGCAAGGGTGGCTGCTTCAACTCCACCCGTTTCCGAAGAATTTGAAATCTGCATAGCGGCGTATAATGGTGCCATTGCCAACACCAAAATTGGCTTGCAAGGCGTCCAGAACGGTGACTACCCTACCCTGAGGACCTACCTCCTTGCTGCCAAGACCAACTACCTAGGATGCGATGATGCGTTCTCAAATGCTGGCAAGACCAATCCCATTGCCAAAACTACTAAGCTCTTATTGGACATGGCTAGTGTCGGTATAGATCTAGCAGCTTTAATTAAATGAAAAAAATTTATGAGTTGTATGTGAGTAAATAAAAGTGGTCTGAATAAATTGTTATAGAAACGTTTTTGGCTTTTCATCAAAAAAAAAAAAAAAAAAAACGTTTTTGGCTTTTTTTTTTTTTTTTAATAAAAGTTTATGGGGGAGGCCATGTTTGTTGTATTTGTGTCTTTTAGAGCTCTTTCTTGTGCCATTGTGATATGAGAGAATCTTTTATTCTTAATTTTTTTTTTAAATAAATATCTTTTATCTGTATAGAATAATATAGTACTAGATTGGATTAGCTTTTCGAAAGATTTTTTGCTACCTTTTTTTGTCATGATTCCTTTCCATTACTGTATAACAATATAAGCACATATCTCTTACTAATAATTTTTTCTAAGATAATCCGTAAGAACCCTAATTATATACAAAATATAGTAAAATAGAACTTGAATTTATAGACATAAAAAAAAATATAAAAAAAAGTTGCAAATATGTGAATTTGACAATTTATTTCTTCTGGAAAAAAAAAAAAAAAAAAAAAAAAAAAAAAAAAAAAAAACAACCAATAAGAGATAAAATGTGAATTGAAATTCCTACAATAAGAGTAATAAAGTGATAGAAAGTCTAAAATGATGACAGAGCATATGAGAAAAATGGAGAGAGAGAGAGAGAGCGCGAGATAGAGGACAATGAATTATACTAGTTGTGAGTGCAAGTCAAGCCACTAAGAAAAGTAGAGCTATTACTTCTGCAAAAGTTAGGATAAGAGCAGAGTTGTCGATGCTGCCGAAGAAAAATCATGATCATAGTATCTCTCTTAGTACTCTTTTAGGAAAATGAGATTAGACATTATTTTTATGAAATGAGTTTAACGAATTATGAGTATAAAATAATTGAGTTTTTTTTTTTGAAATTATTTTTTTGTTGAATATTTTCTTCATTTGGTGTTTCGTCTAATCTTGTTATTATTTGGGTTTTTCTTTTTTTTTCTTTTTTTTTTACATTATTTGGACCAATAGTTGTTATTTTTCAAAATTAGTTGATCCAACATTTGAAAATCACAATAAACAGCTAATTTGGGTAATAATCACAATGATGTTGAGTAACTATTTGGCCTAAAATATGTTGAGCATGCCATTATTTCAAATTGTAACTTAAAAAATCTAAAAAAAAATAGACAAAAGTTTAGCTATAAGGGTAATGAATAGTGCACACTACACACTGCGTGTTACACACAATAAGCTATTTGTAACGAACACTAATGTTTGTGTTTTTTAGAGCATTTCAACCTATGGCGTTTACTCCTAATGGATTTTATTATCAGACCAAAACAACAATCAGTTTTTGGTATAGACGGAGATTGAACCCCAGATCTCTACCAGTTGAGCTAACAAGAACCCACAATATATATATATATATATATATATATATATATATACTAGGGTCATATTTTCTATGTATTAACTTATCCTTTGGCAAAACTACCCTTTACTTGTAATTGGGTAAATCTAAGTTAGGTTTAATTTATCAAAAAACATGTTGTTCAGAGACATCAATTGGTATCATTAAAGACATGAAGATTGATCCAAGAAACAAGTGAAGAAAAACTGTTCATTAAGTCTTGACATAAGCTCGACACCAGTTGCTATCAAGGATTTCAGATTTCTCAAATCCAAATTTCAGCTTATGATGACTTGAATGATTAGGTTTTCTCACTCTACAACCTTAGTCATATATAAGGCTTATTTTAAAAGTCATCAAGTACACAAATAGAGACCTAGAACTCATATACTCTATGTGAAGCTATTGCGTTTGTATGCCTTAGGGTTTTTTAATCAAGTGTTCCTTGATCTTCATCATCTATAAAGTGAAGAACTTTGTAGCCAACAACAATCAATCAAGTTGCTGGAGTTAGTCACGTATTGGGATCCGTACAAAGGAATTAGTCATAGATTAGAGATTTGTGCAAAGTAAAGATGTCTGCTACAAGACCAAGTTCAATTGGGTATTAAAGCAAAGGTTCAAATGTAGGTTGGTATTTTCGAATAGGCCAAGGTAGTGGTAAGATTCCTCATACTTTTAACCACTTGATTATTAATTAATGGATTCTTAGGAATGGTAACCTTAAATTCAACTAGTGGGGTTTATGCCTTGCCAGAAGTTTTTCCCCATTCGTCAATAAATCACTGTGTTAATTTAATTTTCATTGCTCTTCGTTAATTTATTTGGTGATTTGTTGGTGCCTTTACGATTTGCATGTAATTTGACTTAATTAATTAACTTGGGTAACTAAATTAATTAACCGAGGTCAATCTATTTTAACCCAACTAGTGGTATCAAAGTGAGCACACTCTAATTAGGTTTTAATGTTTGTTGTGTGATCCATTGACCCCTGTTGTTATGGATTGTGGACAATCTTTGATTATACCTCCTCTTTTTTTATGGTACTAACTATGCATATTGGAAAGTACGCATGAGAGCTTTTTTGCAATTTTCAGATGAAAAGGTATGGTTGGCTATCGAAGTTGGATGGACCAAACCTACTGATCCATCGGCGCCGTGGGATGATAACCAGATCAAAGTTGCAAATTTCAATAGTCAAGCATTGAATGCCTTGTTTAGTGCTATGACTAACGAGGAGTTTAAGAAGATCTCATCCATTGAAAATGCTAATGAAGCATGGAAAATCCTTCAAAACACTTATGAAGGTACCAAAGTTGCCAAAGATTCCAAGTTTCAAAGGCTTACTATAAGCTTTAAAGAAATAAGGATGAATGACGATGAGGTGTTTGATGAATTCTATGTCAAGCTCAAGGACATAGTGAATTTTGCCTTCAACTTAGGTGAAAAGATTCTAGAACCTAAGATTGTAAGGAAAATCCTCAGATCACTTCCAGAGCAATTCCATGCAAAGATCACCACCATAGAAGAAGCAAAGGACATTGATGCCATTCCTTTAACAGAGCATATTGGATATCTGCAAACTTATGAATTAGGTTTAGAGAGGATTGGCAAGGGGAGTAAGAGCAAGAATATGGCTTAAAAACCAAAAATTGATGAAGGAGATGAGTCGTTTGAAGATGAGAATTCAAAGTTTAATTCTTACATCACCAGACTATTCTAGAAGTTCATCAAGAATGCGAATGTCAAGGCAAGTGACAAGGATCACAAGTAGTCTAGATTTTCTCAATTTAAGTCAAATTCAAGAGAGAATCCAAAGAAGTTGGATAAAGCAGCAATACTATGGCTGGTCCAAAGTGTTAACATTAGATTTCTCAAATAAAATTTAAACACATAGTTGCATTAACCAACAAAATTCAAAAAATATTTATTTTATAAGGACAATTAAATTTTAGTAGAATAATGTATTTAAATTTGATTAGGTTCATTAAATTTAATTAGAGAATGGACATTATACATTATACATTAAAGAATGGACATTATACATGTTTTGGATGTGTAATGTCCATTCTCTAATAATATGACTTAGAACAGGAAGTTAACTACGGGGGAAGAGGAAGTCATAGCAATATCAGATAAGGGTCGAAAGGCAGAAATAGAAAGTTGTGCTCAAAGCCTAATTGGCAAGTTCCTTTCTTGCAAGCCTTTTAATAAAAGTGCAACTCAGAACATGTTATGGAAGGCATGGGGAATAGAGCATGGTGTGTAGATAGTTGAAGTAGGGTCAAACTTGTTCCATTTCAAATTTAAAACAGAGTTTGACTTGGAATGGGTGTTAAGAGAAGGTCCATGGACATTTGACAACTAGGTTTTGTTGCTGCATAGATGGGAAGTAGGGATGATGGCGAAGAACATTAAGTTTGAATCGGTTCCTATATGGATATAGATATAGGGAGCCCCTTTTGACATGGTCTGTCCTCAGGTAGCAATAGAGGTAGGTCGACGTCTAGGATTGGTCGAAGAAGTAGAACGGAGGCACAAGTAGGATATGTAGAATTTTTTATGAGAGTTAAGGTGGCCATTCCAATTACGGAAGCCATTTAGGAAAGAGGTCTTTTTATCTGGTTCAGATGGGCAAAGAACATGGGCTAGGTTCAAGTATAAGAGGCTGCCAATGCATTGCTATTATTATGGTATGTTGGGCCATAATCTAAAACACTATGCTACCTATTTTGCTCTCACAAAGAATGGAGAGGAAGTGGACTGCCCGTATGGGGAGTGGTTGAAAGCAAGTGGTGGACAATCTCGATCACCAACAAGGCGTGGTTTGGAGAATCCACAGGCATCGACGAAGGTGCATGAAGTGGAAGAGTGTAACAGACATGCTTCTGATAGTGTGATGGTGGATGGTTGCAATAGGCTGAAAATTCCCATTGTGCAAGGAAAAGGTGAGGAAGGAAAACTCGAAAATTTAGGGATTGTTTTGGATTGTGATGGAATTAGTGCCAACAAAGAAGGAAGTTTTGATACGGATATGGTATGGTTGGAGTCAAATTTGACTGGTGACTATTGGATAAACACATGGAAAATACAGTTTTATAACTTATACAAAAACACACAGTGGAATATGAACGGATCTATTTCATTCATGTAAGATGGCACGTAACATATGAGTTTTGGAAACAAAGAATAAGAAAGCGTACCTTGATGCAATGAAATTCAAAACAAATGAAGATTGAACTTCAGATGCCTTTCAATCTTCACTCCAATTCAACAATGTGCCCAAGATATGTGATCTCTCAATCAGTTCTATATGATATTTCAAGAGAATTATCAAGTGTCTCCTTCTTGAAAAACTCAATTCTTTTTCCTTTTCAATCACACATATGTATCAGCACTTGGCAGTTACATTTATTTAATAACTCTTATTAAATAAATAACTTATTATCTAATTGGGTTAACTTTTTGGGCTAGCCCAATTGGGCTTTAGTGTGTGACTTGGAGTGGGACCAAAAGAGACAAATAAAGCTCTAGCTCCAATGGGTTTCGGACTTATCTATCAATTCTTGATAAGTCCAAAGTTACCATTAATTATATTTAATACCACTATATAAATATAATTGCAGTCTGAGCCTTATTAATAAATTATATCCCAAGACTTTATTAAACATTTAACCCCTTTATAAAAATATTCGTAGTAATACAAAGTCATAATATATAACTGTCACTTTGTAAATTACTACCTCTTGATCCTTGAGTACCCGGTTTAATCTTTTAAGTTATTCATATATATTTTATGAAATTAATTTCATAAAATATAAACTTTAGTAACTCTTTACTAAAGTGGTTAGGCCTAACACTCTGAATAACCAAACCCATTAAACTTTTCTCAAGGAAATATTTTATATCTCTATAAAGAGACTATGAATTCCATCTTGAGAATATGTGTTCCCTCAACATTACGTGTAGTTGCCCAATATACTGAGATTTTGACTATTTGTCTAAATCTCACTCCTGATATATTAAAGCAATCTACATTTCATGATCAAGTTCACTATTTTGTCAGGATTGAGAGTTTATGTAAATGGGAAGTCGTGAGATTTATTATTCGTTTGAAAGTTGTTGATAGAATAACAAATCTCATAGTGGTCCAGTTCAATATGTTTTATACACTTAAAACATATTAACATATCAACTAGAAGTCTCCACTTCCATGATCAAGACAAATCATCTTAATTGATATGTTATAGTTTTCGCATTTTAAGTTTACAAAAAACTTATGATTTATATATTCTATTACTAAATCACATAAATCACATACTATGCATATCAAGGACTATATGATAATGTCTAAACATTCATGCTACCTTTACTTTAGATAATAATAAAACAAGTTTATTACATAGAACATAATGTCATACATAATGTCATACATGGCATACAATAGGATTTTAGGGCACTAATCCTAACAATCTCCCACTCACCCTTAAAGACTATTGCGCACTAATCTAACTCCCATTCCCTCCAGGTCTGACTCAAAAGTCTTTTGGAGCAAAGCTTTGGTAAATGGATCTGCCAGATTATTTGTATTATCAATCTTTGCTACTATCACATCTCCTTAAGCCACAATGTCTCAAATAATATGATACTTTTTTTCTATGTGCTTTCCTTTCTTGTTATTCCTTGGATCTTTGGATTGTGTAATAGCTCCACTATTGTCATAGAACAAAGTGATTGGAACTTGCTCCATTCTCATCACACCAAGATCAAAAAGGAATTTCTTGAGCCAAATAGCTTCTTTTGCTGCTTCACAAGCAACAACATATTCAGCTTCTATGGTGGAGTTGGCAATACAAGATTGCTTAACACTCCTCCAACTTATGGCTCCACCTCCCAAGATGAACACACAACCTGAAGTGGTCTTTCTAAAATCAAGATCTGACTGAAAATCAGAATCTGTGTAACCAATAGGTATCAAATCCTCACATCAATAAACTAGTAGATAGTCTCTCGTTCTCCTTAGATACTTGAGTATATGCTTTACAGCCTCCCAATGTTTTGGTCTTGGATTTGATTGATATCAGCTAACCATGCCAACTAAATAATAGATATCAAGCTTAATACATAGCATGGCATACATGAGACTTCCCACTATTGAAGCATAAGGAACTTGTCTCATTGTCTTTTCCTTTTTAAGAGTCTTAGGCCTTTAGTCATCAGACAGAGGAACTCCATGTCTGAAAGGAAGTAATCCTTTCTTAGAGTTTTGCATGCTAAACCTTGCTAGAATCTTATATATCCAGCTTGTGACAAGCCTAACATTCTATTCTTTGATCTCACTAAAACTTGATCCCTAGAATATAGTTAGCTTTGCCCAAGTCCTTCATATAAAATTAGCTTGACAACCAAATCTTTACTGATGACATTACCCCTACATCAATTACAATGAGTAGAATATCATCAACATAAAGTACTAGGAACATTACTACTTTATTTTGACGTCTTTTGTACACACATGGTTCATCTACATTTTGTTCAAAACCAAATGACTTGATTGCTTTGTTGGGTTAAAATGAATTGACCCCTTGCAAATTAATTAATTACCCAAGTTAATTAATTAGTCAAATTACATGCAATAGCGTGTTATAACAAACAAATCACCAAATAACTAAATGCAGCAGAAATTAAATTTGATACAGATTATTTGTTTATGAATGGGGAAAACCACCGAGGAAAAACCCCACTGGGAGAATTTAAGGTCACCACTCCCACGAATCCACTATTATCAATCACAAGCGGTTACAAGTATAAGGAATCTTACCAAACCCTTTGGCCTATCCTAAAATACCAACTTACAGTTGAACCTTTATCCTAATACCCAATTGGACTTATATTGTAGTGGCAATCTCTCTGTTTAATGCATGAATCTCAATACGTGACTAACCAATGATGCACAGATCCTAGTACATGACTAACTCAACAACTTGAAGGAGATTGTTGGCTGCAAAGTTCTTCAATTCATCAACAATGAAGATTAGGAAGTTCCTTGGTCACAAAACCGTTGGCGTAATGATGCAGTAGCTTTTACAAAGAGAATGAAGAACTAGAACAATTTTTGCCTCCAGTCACATAATGCATGTATTATTCTTTTGCATCACCTTGTGACGGCCCTTAAAATAATTCTTATATATGTTTAGGGTTGTGAGAAAAGAAATCCTACAAAAATACATAGGAGTATGCGTGTAATCGGATCTAGAAAATTTGATTTCTTAATTCTCAACAAATATAGCTTCTGTCGAGTTTCAACATTAAATCTCGATAGAAGTCTTTCATTGCTATCAAGCTTTAATGAACAACACTTTCTTCACTTGTTTCTTGGTCAGACTTGCATGACTTCAATACTTAACTTGAACACTTGTTTCTTGAAGTACTAAACTCATCCCAGATCTACCTAATTACGAGTAAAGTGTGTTTTGTCAAAGGATTAGCAAATTACATAAAATATGTCCCTAACGTGCTTGATCAAATCTGATGTTCCATGATGTAGATGCTTGCTTAAGTCCATAAATAGACCTTTTCAACTTGCATATCATATGCTCTTGGTTCTTTGCTATGAAATCTTCTGGTTACGTCATATAAATTTCTTCAACAAGATTGCCATTTAGAAATACAGTCTTGACATCCATTTGCCAAATCTCATAATCATAATGAGCAGTAATGGATAAAAGAATTCTGATAGATTTAAGCATGGCTACAGGCGAAAAGTTTCCTCATAGTCAATACCTTCTTTTTGTGTATACCCTTTCGCCACTAGTTTTGCCTTAAAAGTTTCAACCTTTCCATCTATCCCTCTCTTCCTCTTGTAAACCCATTTGCAACCAATAGGTTTAATGCCATTAGGTGCCTTTACAAGATCCCAAACTTGATTTGAATACATAGAATCCAATTCAAATTTCATAACTTTGACGCAATGATGTGCATCTATATCTTTCATTGCCTTTTCATAAATGTAAGGCTCAGATTCAGCTTCTTCTGAGATAGCTTCATAAGTTTCTCCCAAACCTTTAAATCTTACAGGTGGCCTAATAATCCTCCCACTATGATGAGGCTCTTGTGTACTAGTCATCTCTTGAGTAATATCTTGTAGTGTATCCGATACAACCACATCATTCCTAGTTTCATCCATTGATTGTTCAATTATAGGTTCATTCATTTCAGCTAAAACAACTCTACTTTTAGGAGTATAATCATTCATATAGTCATTTTCTAAAAATTTGAAATTTGTACTGACAAACACTTTATTATCATTATGACTATAGAATAAATCTCCAACAGTTTCTTTTGGATACCTACAAAGAAAACCACTTCTGTTTTAGATTGTAACTTGTCAGACTTTCCTTTCAACACATGTATTGGACAACCCCAAATATGGAGATGTCTCATACTAGGCTTACGCCCAATCCACAACTCTACAGGTGTTTTAGGAACAGACTTTGAAGGTACTAAATTCAGAAGATACATTGCAGTATTTAAGGCATATCCCCAAAAAGAAATTGGTAAAGTCGAATAACTCAATATGGATCTAACCATATCTAAAAGAGTCCTATTCCTTCTTTTTGCTACACCATTTTGTTGTGGTGTTCCAAGTGCGGTCAACTGGGATATAATCCCATTTTCAGTTAAGTAAGAAGGTATTCGCCACCACGATCAGATCGAATGGCCTTTATGCATTTACCTAATTGATTCTCAACTTCAACCTTAAACTCTTTGAACTTTTCAAAAGTTTCAGACTTCCGTTTTATTAGGTACACATAACCAAATCTAGAGTAATCATCAGTGAAAGTAATGAAATACTCATAGCCACCTCTTGCTTGGATAGACATTGGACCACATACATCTAAATTTACTAGTTCTAGCAAATCTTTAACTCTATGTCCTTTTGCATTAAAAGGTCTTTTAGTCATTTTACCTTCCAAGCAGGATTCACAAACTGGAAATTCATTAAAATCTAATGGTTCTAAAAGCCCATCTTTCACTAGTCTTTGGATCCTATTTGAATTAATATGACCTAAATGTAAATGCCAAAGATATGCATCACTAGTAGAAGGAAATTTTCTCTTTAATGATTTTACATGCAAATTATTATCTAATTCAAAATTGTATAATTCATGCTTATCAGGATTTATAATATAAAGACCATCAACAATATTGCCAGAATAGATAAACACTTTATCCTTCTTTAATACAACATTTTCTTTCAATATAACACAACACCCATGTTTACCTAAATAAGTTGCAGAAAATTAAATTCCTACGAACATTAGGTACATATAAGTAGTCTTCCAATATTAAAACCCTAGAATCAAAGCATAAATTAAACACTCCAACAACTACAGCTGGAATTTTGCTCCCATCAGTTAAAGTAAGAAACAGTTCCCCTTCATTCAGCTTCTTGGCTTCCTAGAACCTCTGCAAAGTGTTGCAAATATGATTAGTACAACCTGAATCCACACATTAGGAATTCGTGGGATTATGTACTAAACAAATCTCAAGAAGGAATGATCTTATCACACCTTTATTCTTGTTAGCTATGAATTTTAGACAGTTCCTCTTCCAATGACCTTTCTCACCACAATGGAAACATTTTCCTTTGGTGTAGTTCTTTTTCTTTTTCTTTCCCTTATTGTCAACACCTAAGGCAAGTTGTTTACCATCTTGTTTGGTGAAGTCCTTCTTCTTACCACCTTTGCCTTTGCCTTAGGCTTAGAAGAAGAAGCTTCAGCCATATTAGCATCAACACTGGCTGTACCAAGGATGCCTTCCATTGCCACTAATTCATTCATTAATTTAGACAAGGTATAAATCTTTTTGTTCATATTATAATTAAATATGAATTCTTCAATTAATTTTGGCAAGGATTGGAGTATCATATCTACTTGGGATTCTCCATCAATATCGGTACCTAAAACCTCCAGTGTATTCAAATAAGAGATCATTTTAAGACAATGCTCTCTTACTGAAATTCCTTGAGCCATTTTGGTATTTAGGATAAGCCTCATGGTATCTTGCCTAGCTGAACGGCCTTGCTCACCAAACATCTTCTTCAAACTTAACATAATGTATGAATCTAGTTCCACATTCTGCATTTGATGCTATAAAACATTTGAAACAGATGCTAGGATATAGCACTTAGCCATCTCATTAGATTTCTGCCAACGATCATATCGCTATTTTTCCTCGAAAGGAGCATTTAATGAAGGAAAGTTTGGACATGGTTGATTAAGTACAAATTTGTTCTCTTCAGCAATAAGAACAATGTCTAAGTTTCTTTTCCAGTCAACATAGTTGGATCCAGTTAGTTTGTTTTGATTAAGATTAGTAACAAGTGGGCTAAAGGATGCCATGATTAAATCTAAAAACAATAAACATGAATTTAATAAGTAAACTGGACATTATCAATTTAGCATATAAACATATAGTATAGAACCTTAATAAAATCATAATATAAAACATGCAATGGTAACCCAATCACATATTCAATATCCCTAAGCATAGAATGAACATTAAATACCATGATTGATTGAAAATATCTTTCATTATTAGCGCTATCTTGATAATTCTTACCAAACACTAATAATATGTCGTTATTCATTTAGCCTCTAAATAATAATAGTAAGAACTCAGCATAGAGGATACTATAATATTTAGTCTAGTGTACACCATTACCTAGAGTCATGTGTAGCCATATATCATCTACCAACAAAAGTTTAGTCTAGTAGTATCATGATACAAAACACCCTCTGCATGGAACGCAAGGCTTGAGGCCAAGACGAGGTGTTTGCTCACACCACTATAAACCTGGAAGTTCAACCTTGTAGTACCATGAAATAAACACCCTCCACATGGAATGCAAAGCTCGAGGCCAAGACAAGGTGCCTACTTCACACTACTATGAACTGGTAATGGAGGCCGTGAGAGTCCACCCTTGAATCTCTCTCCCACTAGAAATTTTAAAAGAAAGGTTTTTATTTGGAAAACATATGTAATCTCATCACACACAGCTTTGCACTTTATCTATGTTTTAACACTTAGTGAATTTCGAAAAACAGTTCATTCGATCAATCGAAGGTATTTCTCAATCGATCGAAATATTCAATAAATCCATTTTGAAGTTTCTGGATAACTTGATCGACTTTGGATTCATGTTCGATCGATTGAAAGGCAAATCCGATCGGTCGAAAGGAATTCTCGATTGATCGAAAAACTGAAGAAAATCATCATAAAGTTTTTGGATGACTCGATCGATTCTCGATTCCTATTCGATCGATCGAAAGGAACATTCAATCAATTGAAGAAAATTTTCGATCGGTCGAAACTCATGAAACTGAATTTTTCAAATTTTTATGGTAACTGTTTTTGTTTTGATGTTTCACTTGAACAAAACATAGTTTCTTGATCATATTAGAATGAGATTGAGACCAAAACTAAATTTCATTGATGCTATAGTCTTAAAGTTCAATATGGCATGGTTAAAATCAAACTTAAACAACATCATAACATCAACATCAGTTTTATCAAACCATAGTTCTAAAAATAAAATGTAGAAAAATCTACTGCAGAATTTTCAAAAAAAAAAAAAAATGAAACTAGTTTTCTTTGATTCTAAAACTCACTCAACATGTTATACAAACATGAGATTGAAGACCGCTCTGATACCAATTTGTTGGATAAACACATGGAAAATACAGTTTTGTATATCATACAAAAACACACAGCGGAATATGAACGGATCTACTTCATTCATGTAAGATGGCATGTAACATTTGAGTGTTGGAAACAAAGAATAAGAGAGCGTACCTTGATGCAATGAAATTCAAAACAAATGAAGAATGGACTTGAGATGCCTTTCAATCTTCACTCCAATTCCACAATGTGCCCGAGATATGTGGTCTCTCAATCAGTTCCATGTGATATTTCAAGAGAATAATCAAGTGTCTCCTTCTTGAAGAACTCAATTCTTTTTCCTTTTCAATCACACATATGTATCTGCACTTGGCAGTTACATTTATTTAATAACTCTTATTAAATAAATAACTGATTATCTAATTGGGTTAGCCTTTTGGGTCAACCCAATTGGGCTTTAGTATGTGGCTTGGAGTGGGACCAAAAGGGACAAATAAAGATTTAGCTCCAATGGGCTTCGGACTTATCTGTCAACTCTTGACAAGCCCAAAGTTACCATTAATTATATTCAATACCACTATATAAATATAATTGCACTCTAAGCCTTATTAATAAATTATATCTCAAGACTTTATTAAACATTTAACCCCTTCATAAAAATATTCGTAGTAATACAAAGTCATAATGTGTAACTGTCACTTTGTAAATTACTACCTCTTGATCCTTGAGTACCTAGTTTAATCCTTTAAGTTATTCATTAACACTCTGAATAACCAAACCCATTAAACTTATCTCAAGGGAATATTTTATATCTCTATAAAAAGACTATGAATTTCATCTTAAGAATATGTGTTCCTTCAACATTATGTGTGGTTGCCCAATATACTGAGGCTTTAATCGTTTGTCTAGATCTTACTCCTGATATATTAAAGCAATCTACATTTCATGATCAGGTTCACTATTCCCTTAGGATTGAAAGTTTATGTAAATGAGAAGTCGTGAGATTTATTATTCATTTGACAGTTGTTGATAGAATAATAAATCTCATAGCGGTCTAGTTCAATATGTTTTATACACTTAAAACATATTAACATATCAACCAAAATGTTCCACTTCCATGATCAAGACAAATCATCTTAATTGATATGTTATAGTCTACACAAATGAAATACCCAATTTCATCACCAACTACAAACTTAGATTTTGAGTTTACAAAGAATTTATGATATATCTTCTTTGACTAAATCACATAAATCACATACTATGCATCTCAAGGACTATATGATAATGTCCAAACATTTATGCTACCAATACTTTAGATAATAATAAAACAATTTTATTAAATAGAACATAATATCATACATAATGTCATACATGGCATACAATATGATTTTAGGGCACTAATCCTAACATTGACAACTATCCTATTTTGAATTTTAAAAGTGGGATAGTATGGATAGTTTAAACTTGAATGAGGAGAGTCATGTTCCATGTCAAGTGAATGAGCATGTGGACAATAATACATCTAATGGGCTGTTACCCTTCAAGGTTCAGCCCACTTGGAAAAGATTGGCACGTATGGTGTATGGGCCGGATGAATTAAATGAGGCCAATCCATCTGTGCTAGGAAAGAGGGACACAAAGCAAAAAGGAGTTTATGCAAAATTGGTTTCAAATGAACAAGTGTAGAAGCATGAGAAGATTGATATGCAGATTTCATAGAAAACTAAGACAGCCATGGTGCTAAATTGCCCCCGCCAAGCACAATGAGGCTATTAAGTTGGAACTGCCAAGGGCTTAGGAACCCTTAGACAGTTTGTAGCCTTCGCAAAATTGAGAGGGATCAAGCTCCCACAGTGTGCTTTCTAATGGAAACACGCTTAGATAAGGAAGGTTTTGATAAACATTGTAGAGAATTACCATTTTGGAATAAACTTGTTGTCAAGAAGCCAAATTCAAGAGGAGGTCTTGCCTTGCTTTGGAAATAGGAGGTGCAACTTGATGTCATCAATTATATTGAGAATCATATTTTGGCCAAAATGGTGGAGGATGATGGCTTTGAGTGGTTTTTAACCGGCTTCTATGGGTGGCCTAAATTTGATCAAAAAACCAAATCATGGGCTTTGTTATCTCATCTTGCTACTTTTGTGAATGGTCCTTGGTGTTGCATTGGAGACTTCAATGCGATTTTATATGTAGCAGAGAAACAAAGTGCCTTCCCATCATCATACAAGCAGATGGAGGAATTTGGTCTAGCATTGGAGTCATGTGGTTTAGCGGATTTGGAATTCTATGGTTATCCTTGTACATGGAATAACAAAAGACTTGGTGGAGCAAATACTAGGCAATGATTGGATCAAGCTGTGGCTAATAGTGGTTGGAAGTGCAGATTTTTAGCCAGTACAATAACACATTTGGTGTCACACACCTCAGACCATCTTCCACTCCTCATGCAAACCGGATCGGATAAGGTGTTAAGGGGTAATGGCACTTGTGGATTTAAATTTGAAGAAGCTTGGTTGTTGTGGGATGACTATGAGAAGGCTATAGAGGAAGCTTGGATTGCTTGGGGTAGACTAGATTCAGCCATGGCAATTGTATAGGAGAAAATAAAGGAATGTGGAGTTGGTTTGAGTGCCTAGGGCTCTTCAAAGACCTAACCTGACATTGAGGAGATTAAGAACTTGCAGAAACAAGTAGACAAATTGAATTGTGGTGAGCTAACAGAGGAGAATAAGGTTAAATTTTTGGAGGTTAGCAAGAGATTGGATGATCTTCTTCTCAAACAGGAAATTTTTTGGCATCAACGTTCTAGACTTTCATTGCTCAAACATGGTGAAAAAAACACCAAGTTTTTTCATTCCAAAGCTTCCCAAAGAAGATGAAGGAATTTTATTCAAGGGATTAGAGATCAACAACAAGTATGGGTGGAAGAGATTAATGACATTACTAGGGTGGCAACTAATTATTTTGAGTCAATGTTTAGTACGAATGGTTGTGTGTAGATGGAGGAATGTCTTAATATAGTACCTCATAGAGTGACCTTAGATATGCTAGATGTTTTGTCCAATGAATATAGTGTGGAGGAAATCAAAGCAACGTTGTTTTAGATGGGACCAACAAAGGCTCCTAGACCAGATGGTATGAATGCTCTCTTTTACCAAAAATTTTGGCGTATTGTGGGTGATGATGTGACTTCTGTTGTATTAGATTTTTTGAATTCTAGTGCCATGCTACCTGAAATTAACTATACTCATATTGTCCTTATTCCTAAAATTAAGTCATATGAAAGAATGTCTGATTATAGACTCATTAGCCTCTGTAATGTCATCTATAAAATTATTTTCAAAGTATTGGCAAATAGACTAAAGCTTACTCAAAGTGCTTTTGTCCAAGGTCGTCTGATTACTGATAATGTTTTAGTGACATATGAGTCTTTGCATACCATGCATTGTAGAAGATCAGGCAGAAGGGGTTCTATGGCTCTGAAACTGGATATTAGTAAAGCATATGACTGAGTTGAGTGGCTTTTTCTAAGGGTTATTATGGCTAGATTGAGTCTACCTAATGTGTGGATTGATAGAGTCATGAAATGTGTGACAACTCCTACTTTCTTAGTACGTATTAATGGTAAAGCTTATGGTAATATTACACCTTATAAGGGGATCCGACAAGGAGGCCCTTTATCACCTTATCTGTTTTTACTGTGTGCAAAGGGATTTTCATCCTTATTAGCTAAGGCAGAATGAGAGGGACGAATTCACGGTGTGTTTATTTTTAGGAGAGCCCTTAGCATATCTCATTTATTATTTGTAGATGATTCACTATTGTTTTGCCAGGCTAATCAGAAGGAGGTGCAAGCTATTTCTAATATGTTACAAATATATGTAGCATCGTCGGGCCAATGCATTAATTTTGAGAAATCTTATGTATATTTCAGTAGTAACACAAAAGGTGAACAGAGGGAGAGGATTAAGATAGCCTAGGGAATAAAGGAGGTTGACCAGTTTGAGTCCTATCTTGGGCTACCTACCTTGGTTGGCAGATCAAAATACCAAACTTTTTCCTATCTAAAGGATAGAGTTTGGAAGAAAATCTAAGGATGGAAAGGTCAATTGCTGTCAAGAGTTGGCAAGGAAGTTCTCATTAAAGCTACATATGTATGCTAGATTTTGGTGGGGATAGGTTAGCAATGAAAGGATGATACATTGGAAGAGCTGGAATGTGCTATCACTGTTAGGACATATATGGATATTGTTAGAGACGCATGTTATGTAAATTGGCCAATCCTTTGACAAAACACAATATACTTGTAATTTGGTAGATCTAGGATGGGTTTAGTACTTCAAGGAACAAAAGTTCAAGTCTAGTATTGAAGCCATACAAAACTGCCCAAGTAACAAGTGAAGAAGTATTGTTCATTAAAGCTCGAGTGATGCAAGGTTATGCAACTTAATGAAAAGTCATTGTGCATGCAAATTGTGACCGGAGATAGAATTTACCCTAGTTCATCCTATTCCTTGTAGAAGCTGCTACGTCTTTGCGCTAAGGGTTTTGTAACCAAGGAGCTTCTTGATCTTCATCATTGGATGAATTGAAGAACTTTGTAGCCAACATCTTCCTCAAGTTGGTGTGTTAGTCACGTACTTGGATCCATGCATCAATTGGTTAGTCACGAACTAGAAGTCGTGCATTGAAAGGAGAGATTGTCACTACATTACAAGTCTAATTAGTTATTGGGGTAAGGGTTCAATTGTAGGTTGGTATTAGGTACTAAGATTCCTTTTACTTGTAATTGCTTGTTTTGATAATAGTGGATTCTTGAGAATGGTGACCTTAAATTCACCCAGTGGGGTTTTGTCTCAGTAGTTTTCCCTATTTGTAAACAAATCACCTATGTCAAATTGATTTTCTGCTGTATTTAATTTAGTTGGTGATTTGTTTGTGTTATCACGCTTATTGCATGAAATTGAATCTAATTAATTTACTTGGTTAATTAATTGATTAATTTACCAAAGGGGTCAATACATTTCTTGGCCTATCAATCTCAATCTAAGAAGGAGGGAGGTATGGGCTTCCAGAATACTCGGTGCTTTAATTTAGCTATGTCGGCAAAACAAGGTTGGAGGTTGTTACAGGATAATGGATCTTTGCTATATGAATGTTTCAAATCTATTGGGTGGCTCTACTATTTGGGTTGCTTAAGACAAGTGGATTCCAAACTATCCAACAAACAAGGTCTAGCACCCACCACTTGATGAGGAGTGGGAATGGCGAATTTTCGATCTTATTGATTGGAATGTCCATGACTGGAATTGGGAGTTCATTGTTGCCAACTTTCACTAAGAAGATATGGAAGCTATCATTCGAATTCCATTGAGCAAAAGACTTGTATTAGATGCTATAATATGGCTCCACAACAAAAATGGGACATACTCAGTGAAATCGAGATATCATATAGCTCGATTGGTATTAAAGGAAGATGATGGACTGATGGAGAGCTCAGGGTTTAAGGGTAAAGGATTGCTCTAGGGCGAAATTGTGGAAATGCAATTTGCCAAGTAAAATAAGGGTTTTTGGATCGAGAGTCTATCAAAATATTCTACCAACTAAGGAAAATCTATATTGCTGAAAAGTTGTGGAGGATAGCTCTTGTAAGTTATGCAGGCAAGATTTTGAGTCTGTACTACACATTTTGTGGGAATGTGGAGTTGCCCAAGATGTGTGGGCTGGCAGCAAGGTTTGTTTGCAGAAGTGTACAACAAATAGAGGAGACATATTGCAGCTAGTTGATGATTTGATGGATCGGTTTGTAAACACAAAATTATTCAATAGTTGAAAATCAAACAAATTGAAAAATGTGTTCCACAAATACAATTTTGTATTAATCAAGTAGTGAGTATAAAAAGTGCTACTCTGATTCTATCTTCTTTATGGTCTTGGCTCAAACGCGAAATTTTCTTCAATTTGGTTAGAAGATGGATCAATTGGTCTTCATAACGAATCTCTAGCTTTGAGCTTGTTAGAGATTTGTTGTCCTTCAAGTTCTTCAAGTCCTTCAAATGTTCTTCAAGTCCTTTGAATGTTCTTCAAGTTCTCCAAAGATTCTTGAGACAAAATTTCTCCAGAGTTTGGGCTTCTTGAAAACTTGGTGTTGAAAATGAGACGGGGTATCCTCTATTTATAGTGGTTTCAGAGGATAAGCTCCACTTTGAATTAATATGCTTGAAAATATGTAGTAAACTTTTGATTAACCCAAATTTTGCTTAGGGATAGTTATCTCTGTTTATCCATTTTAATAAAGATCATATTTTGATAAAGATAATGATCAACAAAGATAAATAATTATCTCTATCTAATTTATTTATTTTAATAAATATAATTTTATCCATCAATTTTGAATAGAAAATTCATCTTTATTTTATTTTATTTATTTTAATAAAGATAATTATTCATAAACTTTGAATATGGGATTTATCTTTATCTTGTGGGCCAAGTCACACATGGTAAATTTCAATATGCCATTTGGATAACACACATCATCATTTGATTTAATTAATTTAATGACATTAATTTAGAATTTGCTACTAAATTTTGATGTGGCATTTTATAATTAGCTAAAAATTTTGCATTCCTACACAGTTATCTATGGATGGCACGGAGATGTTCTTCGTCCAATGTGCTAGGCGTGTAATCGATTCAGTTCGGTCGGTTTTTTTAGTTTTGGCCAACCGAAACCGAAATTTTCGGTTTGTGAAATTCCCAACTGAAACCGATTGAAATAATTGGAAATCAATCGGTTTTGGTTGTATTTCGATTTTGGTCGATTTCAATTGGTTTTCGGTTTCAGTCAACATCACAAATTCACAGCCACAAAAAGAAAAAAACAACTCAACATCACATGGGGTTATCTATTTTTCAATAAGAAAATAACAACTCAAAATCACAATCACAGATTCACAGAAAATAGCATTGATTCAGTATTAAACAAAATCCAAAATACAAAAAAGAGAGAGAGTTATCAAGAAATGTCACCGTGAGAAACTGGGAATGAAAAGATCAAGCCAGCGTAGGGAGGCCAACGTGTGGAGGTGGCGATAGAGGCCGATTCATGTGGAGGAGACGGCAGAGGTAGATTAAGGTGGCAGCAAAGGCAAATTCATATGGAGGCCGATGTGTGAAGGCGGTAGCAAAGGCAGATCAAGGCAGCGGTAGAGACAGATTCGTGTGGAGGTGGCGTAGAGGCAGATTTGCGTGGAAGCCGACGTGGAGTGGAGGCTGTGAGAGGAATTGGAGTGGAGGCTGTGAGAGAAGACTGTGAGAGGTGAGAGGGACTAGAGTAGAGGGGCTGAGAGTGAGGGTGAAAACTGAGAACATGTGGGCTGTAGGGTTTTTTATTTTTATTTTTTATTTATAGTTTAATTAGATTAAGTTTAATTAGATATCTAATTAGTAATTAGTTTAATTATAATTACTTAATCTAATGATAAAATGAAAATTGAAAACATGAAATGTAAAGGCCAGATCATATTTAAAAAAGAAAGGCCCAAATGTTTTTAAATAAAATGGAAAGCCCAAATATGTATAGGACGCCCAAATATTTATAAAATTTATATTATATAAAAAATATATTATAATATGATTTGGTTCGGTTTGGTTAGTTCGGTGCATTCTAACCTGCCATCGAAAACCAAACCGAATATTTTTGGTTTTAAAAATTCAAAACTGAACCGAACCGAACCGAAATTGAATTGAAAATTTGGCAACGGTTCAGTCGGTTTTGACAGGTTTGTTTGGTTCGTCAGTTTTTTGCACACCCTACAATGCTCAGTCCTATGGAATATTTTATATCCGGCTTGCATTTGAATCCCGCGCAAGTTCCCGCGCAAGTACCCAAAATCATTTTCCCTCGAAAAAAAAGAAACCCAAAATCATAGTGAACCATTTTAGGTCTAGCCGCTGCTCTCTCTCTTATTTCCTTCTCTGCTGAGGTGGCAAACGTTTGGTCTCTGATTCTCTCTCAGATCTCGCCATTGCTTCGATCTCCGCTGATCTCGTGACTTGAAAGCTTCCTCTTCTCACTATTTCGTTTTTGTTTTTCTTTATTTTTCATCGCCATCTGGATTTTTGGGTGGGGGCTCATGGCAGCACTGGTTTTTCTGGTGTTGGGGACTTCTGAAACGCCAGAGAAGGAAACACAGACAGACAAAGGGTTTTTAGATTTGTATATTTGTTTTTCTATTCTTGAAATTTGCATATTTGTTTAATATTAATTCTTCTAGAGTAACTATTTGTTAATCGAATTTGCGAGACAAAAACTTTATTTAATGATTTACGAATTATTCTTTGTCTTTCGCATTTGGGACACAAAACTTTGTTCTTGACTAAAGTTTCAATCGTCAAGATTGCTCACTTTCCCTTTTCTCTTTCATATTTTTGTTGCTTTTATCCCTTTTTCTTCTTAATTGTTGTTAGTTCGATTTGGTATTGGTGTTTATGGCATAGTCAATAAGAACTTGCAACCAGGTAACTTAACCTTCAATCTTCTGCAATTTAATTGGTGGGTCTCTATATTCTATATCTGTTTCTGGGATTACACCTTAGTAAAATTTGGAAGCATTAAGAAGCATGTGACTTTTTCACTTTAAAGCATATGTATTTAATTACGAAATGATATGGGTATTTGTCACTTCATTATTTGAATTGTACTCTTTTGAGCTCCGTTGTGCAATTTTTTTTTTTTTTTTTTGATGAGTGCCTCTTCTTGCATATATGGAAGTTGGTAACCAATTTGTAATGAGTCTCTTATCATTTGTCCTCTAGATCATACAAAATGTGTATATGTATGTCACCATGTGAAATTCACCAATTAGAGATTTCTGATATTACAATATTGTTACTTTGTTAGCAGCTTGCTTTAGAATTGATAGTACTATTACAAGATTTGTTTATCAAGGCACTGACTTTGATATTTGAGAAAAGGTAATCAACTTATATGTGTCTATGAATTTCCAACTTATGTCTTGTTTTCAATCTTCCTTTCTCTTTTAAGTCATTCAAAAAAATGAGATTTTGCCCATTTAGGTTTGATTTTCCATTTTTTGGGTTGTTTGGTTTGCCAATAAAATTAGGGAAGATATGGAATCATCGCAAATAAGATCCATATTTAAAAGATGGTGTAGTGATGAATAAATCAAATGGTAAGTAGAGAAAAAAAGTGTAGTAAATTAGTGATCAATTTCAATGCATATTGTTGGAAGAAGCATTGCACGATAACAAGATAAATGTTATAAGCCATCTCATTTTGTACGTGCAAAACCTTACTGGTTTAAAATTACAATGCCCATAAAACCTGCAGTTTCAACATTGTAGCAGATGCCATCTTATTGATATTTGGCAGCATAAGTTTTGAAGTGTTTTAAAATTTTGAGTATCAGGTTAGCTGGAATTTATTATCTGAGAGCTTAAAAGCTGGCATGTTATGCTATGCATGTGCTCTTTTATTGATTTTTGATTGCCCAACAACTGCTCATGCAGCTAATACTGTCTTGCCTGGTAAAAGTTACACTAATTATTTTCACATGCAGTATGGATGTGAAGATATCAAGCTGCATATTCAAATGCCTTGAGAAGGTGTATATAGAGGATGGACCAATGAAGCTAATGTTGAAAGAGATAGGCTACCTGTTATGGTAATTTTCGATAATATTCAAAAGCTCTTTGGAGTTCTATACGTTAGAACTCAGTCGATTTTAACCTCCATCATATTGCATCATACATATCTCACTTTTATACATAGGATAGGCCACGTTTTTCTTAAAATTTTATTTCGGTTAATTGCCAAGGAGTTATTACATTGTATTGTTGTTTTGATTTGTTTTTGAGTGAATAAACACTTGGTTCATTTATTCATTATTTGTTTACAATTTTAATAGGTAGATTAACACTTTGTTTTAATGCAGGATTTTTGTGGAGTCGAGGTTTGCATAGGTTACCACTTAGTCATAAATGCAATTTTGTATTTTATTTCATTTGGAGTCTGGTCATTTTGGTTAATTCTCATCTTGACCCAAGATATCATTTGGTTGATGGTTTTGTATGTGGTCCTTATTAAGCTAGTTAAACTAATTCTTAGACATGGTTGGGTATTCTAGGAAAGGAGCTAGTTAAACTAATACGTAGACTTGCTGTTCCCCAATAAAATTTTAATTTGTAGAAAGATATAAAATACTAGTGATTGACAACATGGTGGGAGTTTCAAATCTTATTTGAGTGGCCAATAAATAGGGTCAATTGAACTTCAATGCTAATATATGCATCCATAACTTCATTATTGATAAAATCTTTTGAATTGTGGTTTGTCTTCTCAATCTCGTGCTTTTTGGTTACAAATGTGAGATTCTAAGAAAATTTGCAATTTAATTTCTATTTGGTTGCTCTGAAGATGGATGAAAGGGGAGATGAATTGAATTTGTGTCTTATGTTTTATTTTTCTTTTTGTGGATGTTTCCTTCATGGTATTCAATCACTCATAACCAAATGAAGAAGATGGCTTAAAATGTTAGATTTGTGCTGGTACACACTTTTCATATTTGCTCCTGTTTGTAGGTGTTTGAATTTTGGCTATGGAAGCACTAACTACTTGCTGAAGGTTTTGTGGCCTGGATGGTTTTGATTATATTGTACACTTATTTTTTCCTTTTGTTGTTGGTAACTTAAGTTAATTTTGATGTTTTTAGCATGTTAGATGCACTTTACCTGGTAATTTTTTTTGATAAATCACCTTCCTAGTAATTAACATCCAAAAACTTAGTTGTTCTTATGATGATCCATAACTTAGGATGTATACATTCACACAATTGATTTTCATGGTAACAAGAGAATTTATTACATTAACAACACTGTGTAGCTTTTATAAAGAGTGAATCTATATCTAGAAAGCACAGACATGGCATTTGGGGGCTTTGCTTTTATGCATCCAACATATGAGAGAGAACAAGTGCATGAGCTAAAATAAATGAGAAATGAAGAAATTTCGGTGTAAGACTTGTCTATTCTACCTATTCTATTTCTAATTTTAGTTTTGTGTAAGTAGTATCTCCTTGGTTGTACATAGCTCTTTATATGTGATGCAATTTCATTCAACGGTTAGGTATTCTTGTTAGTATTTCATGAATTATGTGGCTGCAACTTGAAATTCTAAAGCCCTTAAGTAAATTATAATTGCATATACTTCCAAATATGAACCTAATCTACAATTGGGTTATAGTTTCTATTTTAGGAATCAATTAGAAGTTCTCTTTTTGTGAATTCAGCATAGTATGGTTTTTGTATTACTAATACACTAACTTGTAACCCCATGCATGCATGGATACACTTAAAAAGTTATACATTAAGATGCATAGTATAATTCTTACATATATAATTTAAATATTATTGAGTCATTCTTATATATCTTTTTTTTAACTCTTTAAAAAGTCTTATAAGAATATTATTAGGTAGAAAATGTAAATTGTTCATTTTTTTATTTTTATTTTTATTTTTTATGTTCATTAATTCTAGATTTTTTGGTTTTTGTATGCAATAACTTATTTGGATAATTATGATATGGTCCCACATTTGACTCCAAAATTAAGAAATAAAACTTTCTAAAAATAAATAAGTTAGGACACATGGCGCAAAATTAGACTTCAATTATAGAATCTGATTGGATTTTCTCTAAACTTTACCTATTAACATATATATGTATATATATACATATATATAGATTTCTTGAGTTAACTCCATGATCTTCAATTTCATGTCGTTCTTACCCTTGATTCAATAATTATGCATGTAAATGACAAGTTGTGATTATGATAGTATTTTTAAGCCCTCTTTGTGATATACCTTGTTTCTAATAAATGGTTCAGCACCTTAACCTCATTGTATTGAACAAAGCAATGAACTATAGCTTTGCTGTTATTTTTACTCTGAACTATACCTTGTTTCTAAGTTGCTTTATTTTTCTTATGGCAATTAATTCAGTTATTAATATTTGATCTTTCATTGGGAAATGTCCAGAGATTAAATGAATTCCTTGGTCACGCAGAAGTTGAAGTGAGGTCTCTGGCTTCATTTTTCTCTAGCATGGTATGTTTGAGTTTATTTTGATGGAATTTGTTTCAGATGCTAGTGTGTGTGCTTGCAGGATGTGATATATAAGCATTACTAGACATATCTTTGAATTTCAATGTTTACAGGTAGAAACGATGCTGCCTTAGCTCAATATTTTGGGGAAGATCCAGCCAGGTGTCCAGTTTGAGCAAGCTATTTTTGGTCTTATAGTTTTGATTAATTTGTATTCCTCTTACATGTTAAAGAAAATTAAGTCTACCTGTTCTTTAGTTTTGATAGGTATCATGTATTACCTTCTTAGTTCTCTTGTTTACCTTTCTGCACTCTTGTATCATTCAGCCATGTTTAACATGCTCACTCCTAGAAAAGGATCCTCCCATTTTTATTCTGAAATGGATATAGTCCATTCTAAGGTGAAGATTTCGTTTTCACAAATCTATTGGTGAATATGGTGCCATATTATTTAAAACCAATTATCATTCCGTTTTTGGTGGAATTGATTTTGAATGACGTGGCATCATGTAACCTTTAGATGCATGAAAAATTAAATCTATACCATGAAATGGATCCTCTCCATTCAAATCAAATAGAGAGGATCCTGATCCCCTACTTGGTCCTATTGGGCAATACTTAACCTTCATGCTTATTTCTGAAATTTTTTCTTTGAGTTGAAAGTTGATGTTTGAAACTGATTTGTGGTTATTAGAAGATGAGCTCAGGTTCTAACTAATTAATTATTGTATGTGATTAAGAAATTAAGAAATGCTAGGGTGAGTACAAATTGCTGTTACTGCTGGGATTCTTGTTCATTTTGTAATAAATGGTGAAATGACTGTTTATAAGTGTTGTCTGCATGTCTAATGTGCATTAAAATCCCCTTGGTTTTGTGTAAATGTGTTAAATCTACCACTATGACATTCTGAGTTCTCAGCATGAAAATGTTGGATTAAATCTTATTCTGTGAATTTGGATTCTAGAGGTAGTTCTTATGAATGCTAATACACATTTTTGTAATGGAATTGGTCTCACAACAATTGGATGAATATAGAAATAATGGTGCAGTTTCTAAGTTGTCCTTAATTCTATCAGGGCAGATTTGAGTATACTGGCTTGTATGGGTTTTAATAAATCATGACTTTATTCTTTGACTCTGAAACTGTTATGGCAAGTACTAGACATCTAAAGGAGTTATTCTGTAAATTGGCATGAAAATTGGACATGGTTTGATAGCCCATTTAAATTTTGTATGTGAAGTTTATGCTGCTGGAGTAGGCAGTAAACAGTCAGTGACACACCCAACTTTGGTGAATGAATTGTGCTGAAAAGTTGTATGTTTGATGTTTGATATGTAATTGTATGCCTGCTTGTTTGGCTGCCTTTGGGGTAATTCTAGGGTCTCCTAGGAGCCTAGTTAGGATAAAGAATAAGAATGAATGAAAATCTATGAGAGTTGATAACCAAGTTGTGAAAGAATACCCTTAATGAGTTAGAATGCATACCAAGTAATGAATTGTCATCCTTTGATCTAGATGCATGTATGGAATAGTAGGGAACTCCTCAAAATTGCCTGCCTTGCTTTGTCATTAACTCATTATCAGATTTTGTTCTCTATTCCATTTTTTGAGCAATTAACAGATTTTGCTTTGCATGATAATTATTTTAATAAGGTTTTGATCTTCTATTTTTAATTTTTTTATATATAGTTGTGTTTCAGATTTGCCTTAATCATTCCTATTATATTGATATTTAGGAATAAACAATTTATTTTCTGCTTTTGCAGCTAGTAGCAGTTGTTGGTAACCATGTTATGCTAGTATGTGTTGTTTTGTCCAGCTTGATGTAACTCGCCGTATAGAGATGTTGAAGACATATTAGTGTAGAACCCGTACAGTTGTGAGTTGGATCGACTGAGGCCTGATTTAAGCCTGCTGAAGCAAGAGTCCAAATATATGGAGGGAGTTTTAAGAATTTTATCCATGGTCTTTGCTTTGTAATTATTTTATCTTTAGTTGGTAGTGAAAACAGGACATTAATTTAACAAGCTATTGAAGGGATTTTAAGAATTTTATCCCTGGTCTTTGCTTTATAACAAGCTTTGAATGACTTACAAAAATCTATTGCATGTATGTATAGAAGTGAAGATTGTTCTGATAGAGAAACGCTCAATGTGGTACGGCTTAATAATTGCATTAATAGCCAATAATTAATACCATTTGCAATTTCAATTCTTGGATTTGCAATTTTTATTAAGTCATTCCTTGGTTTGAAGCACTTGCAATTTAACAAATTGGACTCGTCTTTAAAGTCCTTTTATTTCTTTGGAGAGAGAGAGAGAGAGAGAGAGAGAGAATATGTTAAAACTTGGCATCAACAACTTATAATTGATGGTTGAATAAAAAGAAATCTCCTTAGCTCAATCACTCTAAAAATTTGTAGTTAAATATTTGGAAGAGTAGACCAAAGCAAGTGGTATGAGCAGTCCAAGATTTGGCCTTCCACAAAGGAAGAGTAGACCAGAAACTAGTCTTCAACTACGGAAGAGTAGAGCAGAGCAGAACTGAAAAGCAAGGGAAGACCAGACTAGAACCTATTCTTCCACTGCAGAAGAGCAAAGCAGAACATAAAAGTAAGGGAGGACAATACCAAAACCTATTCTTCCACTACGGAAGAGCAAAGTGGAACAGAAAAGTAAGGGAAGAGCAGACCAGAATCTAGTCTTCCACTATAGAAGAGCAGAGCAGACCAGGGGTAGAGCAGAACAGAAAAGCAGGGTATGCTCTTCAACTACAAGAGAGCCAAGTAGGGTAGAGCACAACATAAAAGCAAAGGAAGAGCAGAAGTTGTTCAATTACTTATGCAAAGAAAAAAAAAAACAAAGAATATCTAATAAGAGGTTTAAGAGTATTTATAAGCCACAATATAAATGATAAAATAATGAGTTAGCTTACTAATGAAGCTAAACTAGAACAGGCCCTAATTATGCACACTTTCCAAGAAGAGAAGATTGAAAAATCTTAAATTATTGTTCATAAACCAAAAAAAAAAAAAGAAAAAAGAAAATCTTAAATTATTCATGTAATGATTTTTCTAAGTACCTTTTGGATTTTTTAAGTAAGATGAACAGTTAAATATAAGCATGTTTTAAACTTTTGTGAGATAGAGGTGAATAGTACTTTGATAGAGAAACATGTTCAGTATAGTAAGGTTTAATAATCGTATTGATAGCCTGGAAGCCTTAACTATAATGTGCATTGTATTATACACATTTGAGATTTTGCAAAATTATACACTTTTATGAGATAAATAGTCATGTTTGCACTTAATAAAATGTGTGGGAGCGAAGAAAAAACTAAAACAAGTAGAGAAGAGCATAGCAGGATCTAGTCTTCCGCAAAGGAAGAGCAAGATTTGGACCTCCACGAAGTGGCTACTAATGGCCATTTTATTACAAAATGGCAAAAAATTGCCACTTTATTGCAATCTCACTAAAATTCGAAAGTGGCTACTAATTGTCACTTTCTTTCAAAAGTGGCAATTTTGTTCCAATCTCAGTGAAATTCGAAAGTGGCTAATAATTGCCATTTTATTAGAGAGTGGCAAGAAATTGCCACTTTCTTTCAAAAGTAACTAGTTATAGCCACTTTGTTGTAACTCACTTAAATTTGAAAGTGGCTACTAATTGCCACTTTGTTACAAATTGGCAAGTTTTCTTCTAGAAGTGGCTAGTTATAGCCACTTTGTTGCAATCTCTTTGGAATTTTAAAGTGGCTATTAATTTGTTGACACTTTCTTTTGTTATGTTTTCAGTGAAATTTGAAAGTGGCTACTAATTGCCATTTTGTTAGAGAGTGGCAAGAAATTGCCTTTTTCTTTCAAAAGTGGCTAGTTATAGCCACTTTGTTGCGAAGTCCTTGAAAATCGAAAATGACAACTAATTGCCACTATATTACAAAGTGGCAATTTTTTGCCACTTTCTTTCAAAAGTGGTTAGTTATAACCATATTGTTGCAACTTATGAAATTTAAAAGTGGCTACTAATTTTCACTTTATTAGAGAGTGGTAAGAAATTGCCATTTTCTTTCAAAAGTGACTAGTTATAGCCACTTTGTTGCAAAGCCCTAAAAATCGAAAATGACTACTAATTGCCACTATATTATAAAGTGGCAACAAATTGCCACTTTCTTTCATAAGTGGCTAGTTATTCCACTTTGTTGCAACTCATGAAATTTGAAAGTGGTTACTAATTGCCACTTTATTACAAAGTGACAAAGAATTGCCACTTTCTTTCAAAAATGACTATTTGTAGTCATTTTATCACAATCTCTGAGAAATTTGAAAGTGGCTACTATTTGCCACTTTATTAGACAGTGGCAAGAAATTGCCACTTTATTAAAGAATGGCAAGAAATTTGAAGTGGCTAGTTATAGCCACTTTGTTGGAAAACAATTGAAATTTTTAAGTGGCTACTAATTGCCACTTTGTTAGAAAGTGGCAAGGAATTGCAACTTTCTATCAAAAGTGGCTATAACTAGCCACTTTGAAAAGTCATTGAAATTCTAAAGTGGTTACTAGCTGATACTTTATTACAAAGTGACAAGAAATTGCCACTCTTTTTCAAAAGTGGCTACTTATAGCCATTTTGTTGCAATCTCATTGAAATTTGAGGTGGCTACTAGTTGACACTTTATTACAAAGTGGCAAGAAATTTCCACTTTTTTTTCCAAATTTTGCGAGTTATAGCCACTTTGTTGCGATCTCATTGCAATTCTAAAGTGGCCATTTTATTACAAAGTGGCAAGGAATTGCCACATCAGTAAAAATTAAACATGTGTGATGCCAACAATTTTTTAAATACAATCAGAAATAGCTAAACAACTTTCCTATTCATCAACCCTATTCCTGGACTTTTTTTCCCCCAAAATAACACCATTTTTCTAACAATTTCATTAGTTAGCATTGTTTCCAAACTATTTAGGAAACTAACATCTCGAGTTTGTAAAACTTGAATTCATTGTAGCAACTCGAGTATAAGAGACTTGAGTTCCTTGTTCTTTTTCCTTTATTCTTCATTCTCCAGAGGCCAGACTCTTTCTCCAGACCTAAATCTCCAAACCAAATCAAGAACAAACAAAATCTCTAGACCAAATCAAGAACAAACCCACAAAGATGTGGGTAGAGACCTTTCTCCAGACCCAAATCAAGAACAACCCCTAGAACCCAGGAACAAACCCACAAACACCCGTACCAGAAGAAGAAGAATAAGATCACCCACCTTAGGAACAAACCCATAAACACCCACCCACGGTAGAAACCATGCCCACTTTAAGAACAAACCCACAAATCACAAAAATGGTTTTGGTTCGGGTTGAGAGAGATGAGCCAGAGATCAGACCACTGCTGATGGTGGCGATGATGGTTGGAGGAAGAGCCAAGGAGGCTCAGCCATGGAAGTTTAGAGAGTAGAGGTGTGGGTTCGTTGTTTTTGATTGAGCTAGGTTCGTTGTTTCTGTGTTTATATGCCTTCTTCTTCTCTGAGATCTCTACCTTCTTCTTTCTTCATTGTTGATCTCTACAACTCAAGTCTTTGGATTTCGTTCTCCATTGTTGATCTCTATTCTCTACAACTCAAGACTCATGTTTTTGGATTTCTTGGTTTTCTTTTGTGGAAGACTTGAGTTCCACATGGATTTTTATAGAAATCAAGTCATTGATACTTGAGTTGCTACAGTGAACTCGAGCCTAAAAGACTTGAGATGTTAGTTTCCTAAATAGTTTGGAAATAATGCTAACTAATGAAATTGTTTGATAATGGGTATTAATTTGAAAAAAAAAAATCCCTTATTCTCTCTATGATGTGTTGATATCTAAATCTTAGTCTCTTCTCCTCCGCTCTCACTCAACTTTGAGATGAAAAGGTCCTCAAGGCAAAAAACAATCCAATATTAGGAATAAAGAAACAGTATGTTGACACACAAGTTTTGACGCCAAAAAAAAAGCCTACAAGCATACTTACATCAATTATTGGAGGCTGGCCCTAAAGTCCAACTTTGAGATGGTTCTTTTTGACCTCGCATGGGCATTGGGACATTTAAAGTGACCTTTTTTCTTCAATGGGTTTGTGTCCAGGAGTAGTTCTCCAAATCAAGGCCATTGCTTACATCTGGAACTGCATAGAAAGGTTCTTACCCATTTCATATTTCCCTGAATTCGAATCTCACATGAATTTTTTGTTTTTTTTTTTCTTTGTTTTAAAGTTTGGATCTTTAAATTGCATTCGGTCCAACCATTTCACATTCCACTGAATCTCACATGAAATTTTTTTTCTTTGTTTTAAAGTTTGGATTTTTAAATTGCATTCAATCTTCAATTTTGGGTTTGGTCTTCAATCTGGGTATGTGGGTGTTGAATAAAATAACTATAGGTCATATAGACACACACCTTTGGTGGAATGGATCACCAAATTGCCGAATCTTATTCTTCGCTTGCTTTACTAACTCCTCATGATCTCTTCTCCTTTGTGGAACACCTCTAAGTCCCCACAGAGGCTACTAGAGTCTCTCCCAATTTCCATGCTCCAAATTCTAGGGAATAATAGATGGTATCAATATCAATTAGTTTAAATTTAAACTTACTTATCAGATAAACTATGTGGATGATCCATGGGCCATGGTTTATAGGTTGGGTCAAAACCAGCCCAATTTCTAACAGTGGGTAAGTTTGGATCTTTAAATTGTAGTTGGTCTTCAATGTGGCTGTGGGTTTTATGCGTTTTTTTTCTTCTTCTATTGAGGCTTCAATTGATGAAGTTGTTGAAGAGGAAAGGGAAATTAAGGTTGGGAAGATGGTAGAGGAGGTGTTGTTGATGGAGGTTGGGGAGATGCCTTCCAAGTACTGTTGAAGACGACTGCTTGACGTTGGGAGATGGCATAGATGATGTTGTTTGGCTACAAGTTTTTGCTATCCATGTGCGAATAGTGTGTATTTTCTTACTAGATTTAAAATTGTTGTGATGGTGGGTTAGGTGTGTAGTTTTTGTTGGGGTGGCATGACACATGTATTGATGTAAACTGTTGGAGAAATTACCAATAAAAAGATATATTAATTACAATAAATATAAATATAAACAAACAATGTCGGATTGAGGCAAGAAAATCTCGCTCTTTTTAAGGAGATTCAAGCCCTTTACGGTTGGCAAAGCCTAGAAACCGATGCAGCAAAAATTTACTTCTTACTTGTCCCCTCCAAGATACAACAGGCCAACAGTTTGTTGTGTAGCTTGAACCAACTTTGCATAAGTGGTTGAGCTCAAAGATCCACCATAAAAAACACCTTTCTTTGGCTCGAAATCTCTCAAGTATTTAGGAGAATTATTGAATTCACTCTCTCACACAATACTCTTTGCTTGAACTATTTATCTTCATTCACTCTTGATATAAAATTTGTCCGTAGCATAGCCATATATATCGTCTTCTAATCTTTCTCATAACCTACATGTTATTTATTATTTTAGATAACTCTGCTAAATTTATTTAATTAAACTTACATACAAGTTTAACTCTTTCTTTAACAAATTCCACTACAACTCATCTCTTTATTAATCTTCAGTTAATTTCAGTTTTAACGTACTTTAAATTAAAATGCACTAACATTTTTGCACTCATTTTAATATTAAATTAGCAAAATAAGAGATTACCAAGCAAAGAGGGATTATTATGCATCATGAAGGTGTGCTTTACATTGAACCTTCACTTAGTGAATCAGCAATCTCTAGTCCAGAGTCAGTAGTGGTCTCTGACTTGAACTACAACTGCTTAAGGGAAATAAAGACATGAGCTTTACTAGCTAGCATGTTATGGCCTTGTACTGATCCTAGTTTTCATGAGTGTCTTTGAGAATAAGCCCAATTCTCATACGGAGTGGCCCCACTCCCATGCTCACATAGGTGAAATTTTTCTAGGGTGCTCTTGTAACTTTGACACCCCACTTATAAGAGCTACAGATTGTTCATTAAGAGTTTTGAAAAACTCAACCTCCTACATGTTACAAGATAAATGCATTTACACCATAGGGATGGATTATTTATTTTTTTTTAAAAATAAAAATAAAATTAATAATGCATTTTCTTACTACCATCATATGATTCGGTTTTCCCATTGAACTCAGTTCTTAGGATCTCTGGTCACCAAGTTGGGTATCCTCATACATGACTCATGATTGTATGGGCTTCAATCTCATTTCTCTTGATGTATTCCAGACCCTTTCTCTTGTTAAGGCCTTAGTTAACGGATCTGCAAGATTATCACAAGATTTAACTTATTCTATATTAATAATGCCATTACTCAAATAAGATTTCACGGTACTGTGTTTTCTTCTTATGTGTCTGGATTTGCCGTTATAAAAACGATATGTACTCTACCAATTGTAGTAGTGCTATCATAATGAATTAAAATAGGTGGTATTGGTTTATCCTAAAGGGGAATTTCATGCAACAAATCTCTCAACTAGTTTGCTTCCTCACTTGCTGAAGCTAAAGCTATAAGCTCAACCTCTATAGTAGAGTTAGCAATAATAGTTTCTTTTTTAGATTTCCAACATATTGCACCACCACCCAAAGTAAAAATGTAACCAGTGGTAGATAGAGAATCACTTGACAAAGTATTCTAGTTGGCAACACTGAAACCTTCAAGTATAGCAGGATACTTTTTATAATAAAAAAACCAAATGATTTAGTACCCGATAGATATTTCATAACTCGCTCAATTGCTTGCCAATAATCTCTACTAGGCTTGCTAGTAAATTTGCTAAGTACTCCTACTGCATAGGCAATGTCAGGTCTAGTACAATTAATAGCATATCGCAAACTATCGATTATACTAGCATATTCCTTTTGATTAACAACATCATTGTCATTATTAACTGGAAACAAATGAACACTAGAATCAAAAGGAGTAACAACATGTTTGCAATCATGATAGTAATATTTTTTCAAAATTTTACCAATATAATAAGATTGCTCAAGATAAATTTCATCACATTTTTTTTGTAATTTTCATGCCCAAAATGAAGTTAGCCTCACCAAGATCTTTCATATCAAAATGAATTCTAAGACTATTTTTTGTTTCATTTATAACATACAAATTAGAGCCAAATATTAGTAAGTCATCCATATAGAGGCTAATAATGACATGTGAGTTTTCGCAATTTTTATAATAGATGCATTTGTCACATTCATTTGGCTTATAGCAATTTTCAATCATGCAAGAATCAAAATTTTCATTTCACTGTTTAGGAGCTTGCTTTAAGCCATATAAAGATTTAGTTAGCTTATACACCTTACTTTCTTGACTAGACTCTACAAAGCTTTCAAGTTGGTCCATATAAATTTCCTCATCTAGGTCCCCAATCCAAAAAGCTGTTTTTACATCTATTTGATGAATTTTCAAATCATAAATAGCTACAACAGCAATTAGCAATCTAATGGATGTAATTCTAGTAACAGGAGAAAAAGTGTCAAAAAAATCAACATCAGCTTTTTGCTTATAACCTTTTGCAACAAGTCTAGCTTTAAATTTACCTATTATACCATCAAGTTTAAGCTTTTTCCTAAGGACCCATTTACAACCTTTTGTTTTACAACCAGGTGGTAAATCTACTAACTTCCATGTTTTATTAGAAATTAATGAATCTATTTCATCATTCACAGCCTCTTTCCAAAATACACCATCAGGTGATAACAAAGATTCTTTCAAAGTCAGAGGATTTTCATCAGCATTAAAAACATAATAATTTGGGCCAAAATCTTTTTCAACTCTAGGTCTTTTACTCCTTCTAAGTTCAATTTCAAGATTTTCTTAATTTTGTGAATGAGTAGAAGAACTAGGCTGAGATAGCACATTTTCTTCACCTTCTTTGCCCCCACTATTTTTAGATTTAAAAGGAAATTTTTCCTCATGAAAGATAGAATCACCTGATTCAAAAATTACATTATTTTCAATATTCAAAAATCTATAGGCTGTAGTGTTTACTGCACATCCAAGAAAAGTACAAGTAGTAGCTTTAACACCCAATTTAGGTATTTTAGGATTCGTTAACCTTACAAAGGCTAAGCAACCCTAAACTTTAAAATATCCCAAATTTGGCTTATGCCCCTTCTACAACTCAAAAGGTGTGAGTTTAGTCTTTTTGTGTAGCACTCTATTTAAAACGTGACAGGCTGTTAAAATTTCACCCCCCCCCCCCCACATATTTAGAGGAGCGCCTGACTCAATTAGCATGACATTTGTTAAATTAATCAAAGTTCTATTTTTTTTCAGCCACACCATTAGATGCAGGTGAGTATGGAGGAGTAGTTTCATGGATTATTCCAAAGATTGAACATATGAGTTGAACTTAATAGATTCGTACTTCCGACCTCTATTACTTCTAAATCTTTTTATTTTTCTACCAAATTGGTTCTCAACTTCTCTAAGGAATTCTTTAAATTTCTCAAAAGCATCACTTTCATTTTTTAATAGATAAACATATGCATATTTGGAGAAATCATCAACAAAGGTGAGGAAATACCTGCTTTCTCCACGAGTTAATTTTCCTTCAAATTCATAAAGATCTATGTGAATTAGTTCTAACAATTCAGTATTTCTTTCAACATTTTTATGAGGTCGTTTAGTAATTGTAGCTTGACTACATGCTTCACATTTTTCAAAATCTTTTGTTAGTCTTGGGATTAATCCTATGTTACTCATAATTCCCACATATCTACTGTTTATATGACATAAGCGAGCATGCAAAAAATTCACAGAGGACAGCATATAAACAGAACTAGTAGATGATATATTATTTTAAATATATAGTTTGAACATTCCATCACAACCATACCCTTTGCCCACAAATAATCCTTTCTTAGAGATTACATATTGATTAGATTCCATTGTTTGTTTGAAGCCAACCTTATTTAGCAAATAGCTTGACATTATATTTTTCCTCATGGACTGAGTGTATAACACATCTTTCAAAGTGAGTACACGTCCAGAGGTAAATTTCAGCTCAACCTCACCATTCCCAAGTACCTTGGTTTTAGTAGAGTCACCAAGCATAATTATTTTTTCTTCTTCAAAAGGAGTGTATATTTTGAACTGATTTTTATCATAGCAGGCATGCCTATTGGCCCCAGAGTCTGCCTACCACCCTTCAACATATTGGATCATGTAAATGTTTATAATCATAGTTACTAAAGGCTCTTCAATAACATTAGCTTGTGGGACAGACTTATGTTTTTGAAATTTTCAAAATCGAGCAATATGCCCACTCTTTCCACAGGCAAAACATGCATTAACTTGTTGGTTATTTGAAGGGGGTCCTTGGTTCTTATTCCTTTGACTAGGGTTGCCCCTATTGTGAGGTGTACCATAATTTTTCATATTTTTCTTTCTTGGCCTCAATTGTACATTTTTAGGAAAGTGATCTCTGGGTTGGTTATTACTTGTAGAAATTAAATTTACCTTGGTGGTAGAGTGTCCATTACCCTCTTGTGTTATAAGTGCATCTTATCCTCTAGCTTCCTACTTTACGCGGATGCAAGTGATCAAGGATTCTAGGGACCTCTCCTTTTGCTTGTGGCGCATTGATTTTTGGAACTCTTTCCATGATGGTGGTAGCTTGTTAATGATAACAGCCACAATAAGGTTGTCCTCAATCTTTATGCCTTCGGATCTAACTTCCACCACGGTTATTTGAAAGTCTTGAACTTGTTCTACAACAGATTTGGTATCCACCATTTGATAGTGAAAGAAACGACTAGCTGCATATTTCTTTGCACCAGCCTCTTTGGTGTCATATTTACTTTGTAAAGCTTTCCAAATTTTCTTTGCAAAAGTGTATGTGGTATTATAATAATCATAGAAATGGTCCACAAGAGAATTTAAAAGATAATGACGACATTTATACTCATCTTATTCATACTTATCTGTTTTTTTCTTGATGATCATAAAGTCCATCTTCGGTCATGCCATTAGTAGAGACCTTGTTTTGATTCTTCTCAGTAAGGACGTAGGCTACCTTAAAAAGGCTTAGATAAAAAAGAACCTTGGCTTTCCATCTTTTGAAATGGGCTCCCTTAAAACGAAAGGGCTTGTTGAGATCTTCGACATTGTCATTTGGTTTCTTAGTTGTTGGCTTCATGTTAAATCTCCTTAAAATTGTTTGAGAAATTACCAATGAAATGATAAATTAATTACAATAAAAATATAAATATAAACAAACAATGTTGAACTAAGGCATGGAAATCTCACTCTCTTTAAGGAGATTTAGGCCCTCTACGGTCGACAAAGCCTAGAAACAATGCAGTAGAAATTCACTTCTAACTTGTCTTCTCCACGATACAATAGCCCAATAGTTTGTTGTGTAGCTCAAACCAATTCTACATAAGTGGTTGAGCTCAAAGCTCCACCAAAAGAAACACTTTTCTTTGGCTTGAAATCTCTCAAGTATTTAGGAGAATTATTGAATTCACTCTCTCACTCAATACTCTTTACTTTAACTATTTATCTTCATTCACTCTTGATATGAAATTAGTCTGTAGCATAGCCATATATATAGTCTTCTAATTCTGCTCATAACCTACATGTTATTTATTATTTTAGATAACTCTTCTAAATTTATTTAACTTACATACAAGCTTAACTCTTTCTTTAACAAATTCCACTATAACTCATCTCTTTATTAATCTTCAGTTAATTTAAGTTTTAACGCACTTTAAATTAAAAATGCACTTTCATAAACTTACACAAATTTTTTTTTTTTTTTTTTTTTTTTTTTTTTTTTTTTTTTATGTAAACATATAAACGCCCTTTTTTTATTATTTCAAAGAATGTTAGATGTATTTGGTTAACTCTTAGTTGGAATTGCTTAGTCAGTTGTATACTTTTTAGTTGAAAATTTTAACTAAAATGTCTTATTTTCATTGGGCCACCTGTTACACATGACATGAACTTCATATTCACCAAAGGCATGTGATTTGCTCCCCAATTAATTGCAATTAATTGGAAAATCTAAAAATGTGTGGAAAAAAATAATGTTAACTTCAAGGGGTTGACTAAGTGGTTCCTAAGGTCTCATGATATCCATAAGATTCTGCGTTTGAAATCTCTTGCCAGTATCTTAGGGTCACCGTCAAGGAATTTCTTCTAGTGAAACTCAAAGTGAGATGGGGAATTGTACTCTATTACAATTCTTTACACTCTTCTTTAGAAATTTGAAACGATACAAGTTTTATGTTTAGAACTTAATTGCTTTGGCAAAACCAATTCCTCTCTCTCTCTCTCTCTCTCTCTCTCTCTCTCTCTCTCTCTCTCTCTCTCTCTCTCTCTCTCATAACACTTAAGTTCCTCAAAAAAGTTTTTGAGGGTAGTCATTAAGAAACTTAAATTATAAAAAATCTAATAAAAAGAGAACTTCATATATTGACGACCAAAAAAAAAAAAAAAAAAAAACACACACACATACAAACACAAAAAATCTTACAATTTCCTTTTATGAATTTTCTTATTTTGAAATAATTATATGATAGTCTCATTATCAATGTTGCAAGCAACATCTCTTTTAAATTTTAATTAAATAAAATTTTTCTTGGATTTTTTTTTTTAAGGACCAAATATATTGTTAAGTGGATTAAAGTTTAAGGACAAAATTTGGGTACAAACTAAGTTGTAACACAAGGCTAAAACTCTTATTAAACAAATCAACATTGTTACATATTTTGAAAATCTAACCATTAAATTGCATGTTTTTTATGTTCTTAAAACACATGTCAAATTTCATGTCAATCGGATGTTATTTTATTTAATCTATAAACTTATTTTTTATGTATAATTAATTTTAGACTATGAAAACTAGAAATTTAAACATTTGATTAATGAAATAGCTATTAATATTTGATCTTCTTGAAATTTTGCAAGTATGGAAGATATAAGAAAAAAATTGTAATTAAAAGGTGGATTTATCGAAATTCAGATCTAATATAAAAATATTGAATGGAGTTGTAGTCTTAACTTACAACTAAATTTGTTGCCAAATTTTGTCCAAAGTTTAATTATGTTGGGCCTAAAAAAGTTTTTGGGCTGTCACAGTTTTTTTAAGGATAATAAAAAAAAAATTTTAAAATTTATACATAATAATTATTATCTTTTCCAGGCCAGGGTGGTCTTGTGACCACCCAGGATTCTATGTAGAGCCACCAGTGGACGGGTTGTCCTTCTATTGATAGATCGAATCTTCCTCTACGAGTTCCTGGACAACAACTCCTTCATCACTCAGTGTTTGCAAATAGATTAATATTGCTGACACTCTCTCTGTTTCTTTTGGTTCATTTTTTTATTTGAGGGATTGAATTTGTTGAATGCAATGTTTAAGGGAACACAGACTCGGGAATATCAAAACTTCAACTTCACCGGTTGAGGTACAAAATATGAACTAAAGGAGAAATAACCGCTGGGCAATGAATTATCAAAACCTTCTTCTATATCTAGTAACGAGGAACAAAATACTAACTTTGTTTCCTCATTTTTTTTGCAGTTGTTATGTAATGTGTTTTTTCTAATCGAAGTGGTTTGTTTGGTTTCGATAGTTATTGACCCACACTGTTTCTGTAATTTATAACTTTGGCATGTAGAAAAATTCATGATAGAGAGGCCTAACTAACAGATTGAGCTTTTCCACGTCACGTGCAATGACATTGAAAACCCATGTATTTATATGAATTGAATCACAATCGAAACAGCAATGGAGGAAAAGCTTTTGTAGTGGATTCGCATTGCAAAGAGCCTAGCAGTAATTATATATTTTATTTTAAATCAATATTGTTTGATAGAATGCTTGAAAGATAATTGATAAATTATATTTCTAACTTGTTGGCTTCATAATTTATTTATTTTTTATTCCGTATTTTATTTTGGAATTAGAAACAATTAAATGTGGGAAAAGTTGACTGAAAGAACTTGCAGATGCTTGCGATTTTTAGGTTTTCTATATTGTTGCTCTATCAATGTTGGTTGTATTATGTGTCGGCTTCCACTTAACGTAGGTGGAAACAAATTAACTTAGCTATAGGTAAGAAAGTGGTTATTTTTTTTAAAGGTGAATATAATTTGTTTTTAACTATTGAGAGTTAAGGATAGTTTGGCCACAAATTTTTAAAAGAATCACCATAGTCTACGGATATTTACATATGTCCAACCAAATGATAGAGACTCAATTCCCAAAAATACGAACAAAAAAAAAAATTACTTAGAATGTTTTCTCCATTATTTGAAGGTGAACTTATCATTTATATTAACTTAGAATCTCTTCGTACGAAAACATGTCTGCTTCTTGGTATTAATATGTTTTATAGTGAAAGATACTATAGCAACCCTAGCAAAAATTTAGAATCTTGAACTATGATTTTTACGGCTAAATCACTTCTAAGAAAAACTAATAAAATTATTCCAAGTGTAAATGATTAACCAATTCCCATAAACTAAGGGCTAAGCTAATCAAGACATATCAAACACAAAAGCAATATGGAAATAAGGTAAAAGCATGCAAACTAAAGCCAAACACCAAGAAGTATTTAGGAAGAGGGAAACCCGAAACACCAGGTGGAAAAACCTCTCTCCTGACCACCCATGGGAAATTTCTAGTAGACAAGATAGTTGTGGCACATAAGAACAGTATAAACCCTCCAAGCCCACATGCCTATATGAACTTGAGCCATACAAACTCCAGCTAGTAACTGACTTCACCGAGCCTATTCTCTTTGAAGCTTACTGGAGAACCTCCATCAAAACACCAATGGAAACACCACCAAAATGAATTGAATTTTGAAAGGGACTTCTTAAGTTTCCAAGAACCTTCACTCAACTCACAAGGTTTGAATTTGGGTGAGATTAAGGAATACAATATCTCAATCAAGGGTTGAAAGAGATTGAAAAAAGAAGGTGGAGTTGTTTTTTCTCAAAACCAAAAGCTCTCTCTTTTCCTACATGGAATAGCCACTTGTGGATATTTAACTTATCTTCTAGGGTTTGTTAAGACTCTTTTCTGAAGGCTTGTCCACACAAAATATCTGTGTGTTGATAGAATCACAATGACCAAAAAATGTATAGAGAGCAGAGTACAATGATCGTGCAACACGTGACCTTGTTGCAGCTTGGTTGGTCACGAAATAGTCATGACTTGTCTAGTCATCATTCTAATCCTTACATTCTGCCAAGTGTCGATTCATGGGAAAGTAGGTTTGCCTGAATTTGGGAGATCACTATGAATGCAGCTTTCCAAACAATATATGAGGCTCAAGAACTTCAACCCCAAATACAATTAAGTCCTAGAAAGATACATTAAAAAGTAAATAAATACATACAAATTTGTTATTGAATAAAGCCAACAAAAACATGGACTTTTCGTATAAGTACACCTTTTTTCAATTTTTGTTAAATATGTTGATCCATGTCTAGCTCAACCAATATTGAAACATCTTACTTGTTTCATTTAGTTATACCATTGATCTACTTGATTTTCTTATTTTTACCTTATTTTATGAAGGCTTTTAGCATGTAGACCAATGGAAGTAAATTATCTTAAGTTTGGAAAATGAAATGTGTTAGGACATATGTGTTTCACATGTTAAGAACATATGTCATGATTTTACGTAATTGGCTTATCCTTTGACAAAACGCACTTTACTTGTATTTGGGTAGATTTAGGATGTCTTTAAATACTTTAAGAAACCTTGTTTCAAGATCAAGTATTGAAGCCTTCAAGTCTGTTCAAGAAAACAAGTTCAAAGTGTAAAATCATTAAAGCTCGACAGCTGGCTCGATAGCTACATCTATTGAGCTTAAGGAAGTTGTTCTACATTCAGTGTGCTCGACACTTGCTCGACAGCTGCTATCTGTCGAGATTTAAGATTTTCAAAATTTCAATCTAATTTTCTTGGGATCCATGAATCTGTCTTTGGGCTTTCTTTTCTCGTAACCCTAGACATATAAAATGATCAGTTTAAAGGCCGTCAAAGTGTTCACAAGTTGCACAAGTTTTGAGCAAACTCTGTTCAAGCAAATTGTGACCGGAGACAAAGTTCTTGCCCTAGTTCATCTCTTTCTCTTGAAGAAGTTGCTGTGTATGTGCATCGTAGGGTTTTGTGACCAAGCATCTTCTTGATCTTCATAGTGTGGGTAAACTGAAGAACTTTGCAACCAACAACCTCTTAGTTGGTGATTGAAGTCGCGTACTAGGATCCGCGCAATTGGTTAGTCACGTACTGGGAGTTGTGCATCTGAAAGAAAAACTGTCACTACAAAACAAGTCCAATTGGGTATTGGGGTAAGGGTTCAATTGTAGGTTTGTAAGGTACTTGGATTTCTTATAACCGCTTGTTGTGATAATAGTGGAGTTTTGGGAGTAGTGACTTGAAAATTACCCGGTAGGGTTTTTGCCATTAGGTTTTCCCCATTCGTAAACAAATCACTGTGTTATTTATTTTCCGCTGTATATTTAGTTTGTTGGTGATTTGTTTGTGTTACCACGTGCTTGCATGATAAATTGATTAATTAATAACTTGGCTAATTAATTAATTAATTAATTTCTATCATAAGGGGTCATTCAGTTTGTTGCCTATCAAGTGGTATCAGAGCAGGCACACTCTGATTAGGGTTTAATCTTTGCTGTGGTGATCCATTGACCCATGTTGTCATGGCTGTAACCGGCTTGAAGAGATCTATGTTTTCAAATACATCTTGTTTTTCCAATCTCTTTTTGATTGAGTGTTTAAGAAAATACAAGTCTAAAAGTTATTTGAATTCCCTTATGATGACTATTGAAAAAGATCTTAGTTTGGCTAAGAAGAAACTAGACTGTCTCAGAATGAAAATATGCAAAGGAGTTCGTCTGAGAAGAGTAAAAATTAAAGGCTTAGCTTGAAAAAGGCAGATGAGAGAAAGCACCATTCCCACTGATCTGTCATCTAAGCATGAAGTGTGTTTTATGATGAAATCTGCATTTAAAGTTATAGACACATGTTTGTGGTACCTCAACAGCGGTTGCTCAAGACACATGACTGGAGACAGATCTCTCTTCAAGACTTTCGAGTCTAAAAAGGGTGGCAATGTCACTTTCAGTGATGGGAGCAAATCTCAAATTAAAGGAAAGGGAATTATTTCTCTACCTGGACTGCCAGACATTGCAAATGTCCTCTATGTAGAAGGTCTAAAGGTGAACCTGTTAAGCATAAGTCAGATATGTGATCAAGAATTCAAGGTGCTATTCTCAAGGTGAAAATGTCTTGTCATGAATGAGTCTGGAAAGAACCTCATAAGTGGTGTTCGCACTTTAGAAAACTATTATGGACTGGTTCCTAATGCTAATATTATGTGCAACAACATTCGTTTGCCTAATGAAGATTTATGGCATCGACGGATGGGACATGCTAGTTGCAAACAAATTTCTATTGTATCTAAGCATGAATCAGTCTTGGGAATACCGAAACTTAGTAGAATGAACAATGTGGTGTGTGGACCATGTCAGCTTGGGAAACAGACAAAAGCTAAGCATCCAAGCACTCAGACATTAGCTACATCCAGGCCATTGGAGCTTCTACATTTGGATCTCATGGGTCCAACTAGAACTGAGTCTCTTGGTGGTAAGAGATACATCATGGTTGTGGTAACTTCACTAGGTACACTTGGGTCATTCTCTTACGGTCCAAGTCTGATGCTCCTGAGCACATTAAAGCCTCATGCACAAGATTACAGAATGAGAAGAACCTAAAGATTGATCGAATTCAAAGTGACCATGGTAAAGAATTCGATAACTCATTTATGAAGTCCTTTTGCCAGAAATTAGGTATATTTCAAGAATTCTCTGCTCCTATTACTCCTCAGTAGAAAGAAAGATCAGAGTTATTTAGGAGATGGCCAGAGCCATGTTATACAACAAGGATTTGGCCAGAAATTTATGGGGAGAAGCTGTTAACACTGCTTGTCATACAGTTAATAGAGTGTACTTCAGACCCGGTACCAAGAAGACTCCATATGAGTCATGGAAAGGAAGGAAGCTGAATGTGAAGTACTTCAGGATCTTTGGAAGCACCTATTTCATCCTCAAAGATAGAGAGAATGTGGGAAAGTTTGACTCTAGGAATGATGAAGGTATATTTTTGGGCTACTCCTCCACAAGCAAGGTTTATCGTGTATACAACAAAAGAACTATGAAGGTAATGAAATAGTGAATGTTGTTATTGATGAGTCTTCAAATTCCAGTTCTTAGAAAGGCATTGAGGAGTTACCCAAAGAAATTCTTCTTCCTAAGCCTAATGAAATTCAAGAACTTATTGAACAAGAACCTGCATCTCCAAGTATTCCCAGTGTTTTGGAAGACTCTGTAGACATACCCACTTCACCAGATTCTGAGTCTCATGAAGAGAAAAGACCTTAATCCAGGGTTAAATTAAATCATCCTCTAGAAGATATTGTGGGAAATATGAATGAACTCACCTTAAGGAAACGAACTGTTGATAAATGTGTTGCTAACTTTGTGTCTTATTCTTGTTATTTATCATAGGTTGAACCCACAAAAGTTAAGGAAGCTCTTCAGGATGAAAGCTGGGTTGAAGCAATGCATGATAAACTCCTTCAGTTTCAAAGGAATGATGTTTGGACCTTGGTACCTAGACCGGAGGGTGAACACATCATTGGTACAAAATGGATATTCCGCAACAAGACTGATGAGGAGGGCAATGTGATCCGCAACAAGGCTCGGCTTGTAGCTCAAGAAAACTCACAAATGAAAGGAGTAGACTATGATGAAACATTTTCTCCAGTTGCCCGTATGGAGTCCATCAGAATTCTCCTTGCACTAGCCCATCAATTAAAGTTCAAGCTTTATCAGATGGATGTGAAGACTGCTTTCTTAAATGGATTACTCAAAGAAGATATTTATGTGGCGCAACCAAAAGGGTTTATTGATTCACATTTTCCAGATCATGTGCTGTACCTCAAGAAGGCACTCTATGGGTTAAAGCAAGCCCCTAGAGCTTGGTATGATCGGCTTACACAATACTTGGTCTCACATGAGTTCATAAGAGGAAAGGCTGATCAGACTCTTTTCATCAAAAGAGAAGATAGCGAGCTGATAGTTGCCCAAGTCTATGTTGTTGACATCATCTTCGGATCGACTAAGGATAAACTTGCTCATGGTTTCTCAAAACTCATGCAGTCCGACTTCGAGATGAGCATGATTGGAGAGCTGACTCACTTCCTTGTAGATACGTCAACAAGATTCAGGTATATTCCTATCTCAATCTAAATATGTTAAGAATCTTGTGAAAAAGTTTGGTTTGGAATCTGCTAGTTTTATCAAAACCCCTATGAGCCCAAATGTTAAACTCACTGTTGACTTGTTAGGTAAAAGTGTTGATCCTTCTCTATATAGAAGCATAATAGGTAGTCTTCTTTAACTTATTGCTAGTAGACCTGACATTAGTTATAGTGTTGGAGTGTGTGCTAGATATCAGACTAATCCCAAAGAGTCCCACATGACTGCTTTAAAGAGAATCATAAAGTATGTCAAAACCACTGCTGAGTTTGGTGTGTGGTATAGCAAGGACACAAGTGATGTTCTTGTTGGGTACTCTGATGCTGATTGGGCTGAGAATGCTGATGATAGAAAGAGTACTTCAGGGGGTTGTTTCTATGTGGGCAATAATCTTGAAAGTTCAAAAAACGTGTACAAAAACACTTTTGAATGTTTAGACCCCCAAAAACCAACTTAACCAACACAAGCAATATGTCAAACAACTAGTGTGCGGAAACTTAACATATGCTATAATATGAAATTGGTTAAACAACTATCTAAGCCATAACAAAATAAACCACAGCAGATAATGTAAAGGCAGAGATAGAGAGGAAGGAAGAAGCAAACACAGAGATAACACCCGATGTGTTATCGAAGAGGAAACCGAAGACCTCGGCGAAAAACCTCTCCGCCGCCCTCCAAGCGGTAATCAATCCACTAGAAAATACAGTTGGGATACAAGGACAGCAATAGACCCTCCAAGCCTAATCTACCCAATGCACCTAAGCCCTCCAAGCTTCTTGCTCCAACGAGGTTGCGCCGAACCTTTTTCTTTTCTAGCTTTCCGGATTCCGCTACTACACCGTAGCATCAACCAATGAATATTGGCTCCTTCCTAACTGCTTCCCAGAACTCCAAACGTCTGTCTCACAGAGATGATAATGGTGAGAACCAGGTTTGGTATAATACCTCTCAAGGATTTAACAATGGAGAGGAAGAGAGTGAGGGAATTTGATGAGACTCTAAGGTAGAAATTGTGGGTGAAACAATCTGGTTTTTCTTTAGGGTTTCTCTCTCAAAATTCTCTCTGGAAGCTCTCTTTCAATCGTGGGTTAAAAGGGTATTTATACTGGAGTGAAGAGGAATGCGAAACGTCAGGTTTTTCCAAAACAGGGGTGGCTCGCGGCTTGACCTCGCGGCTTGACTAAGTCGTGAGTTCCAGTCGCGAGTTAACCGTATGGCCAGTTGTCCTGTTTTGTCCTGTAGTGCTCCAGCTAGCATGACTGTTCATCTTCCAGCATGCTTGGCACGTGTGCATCTTCTGGCGGGTTGAAGCCGCGAGTCCACCCGCGAGTCCCAGCCGCGACACTCTGTTTTCTTGCACACTCTTGAGCAATCTTCACACTATCTCACTCACTACCCTTACAACAATCCCACCTAAATACAGGGTTACTAAATGCTGAATTACAAGCAAATTTGGCACGGAATAAAGCCAATTAGATGGTTGAATAAATTCAACCTTACAATCTCCCCCTTTGGCTATTCCGTGACAAAACCCTAAAACAGACTCTAGACTTAACATGTGAGTTGGGAACAGTTGATCAAAACTCACTCACACCTAACTCTAGAAGCTGTGAAGCACTTGAATCATATGAACATAAACTCCTGAAACACAACAATACACAATGATCATTGTAAGCAGAAAATTATAAATGCATATGAAACAGGCAATATGAGATCAAGCAAAAATGGAGTTAATAAACAAACCATGGCTTGATCAACCAAGTGAACACCACGAAGTAGTGATCACAGTGCTCATTCACACTTGGAATGAACACAAGGACATACAAGTTAACAAGCACAAGGCAAGACACTTGTATGCTCAACACTCAACCAATGCATAGCACACAAGGCATATGCATCTAGGAACAATCCTACAAGGGCACAAGAGTGACAGTACAACAATCACAATGCAGAACATTTAGATTAAAGTACTGATTTCAACATAGCATAAAGGCTGCACTTAAGCATGGTACATACCATAAAACCTACAAACTATGCATAAAACAATAACCCTAAAAGCTTACATAAGCATATGGGTACAAACACATTATATTGAATAAAAACTTAAACAATATAAACTAAAAGTGCTTAAAATTTCTCCCCTTTAAAGTGATGAGAAGTTGTGATGCACTTGGAACATATATACTTGTAACCTGAAACACTTGCACAAAACACATTAGACCCTCAAGGTAAAGCAAGTAATAAAGAACAAGTATAATATAACAAGTATAGAAATGACTACAATGATCACATAGCAAAGCAAATGATCATCTGAACATGCATTCAATGAAGCATAATAACATAGGGATATATGCATGTCCAAAGCACAAACATGATGCAATGAGAACACCAAAGCATAACTCAAAGCACCATAAAGCCAATAAGAAAACAAATAGAACAATGTTTTCTAGTTAACACAATGTCTTCTCCCCCTTGGTATATGCATCTCCCCTATGGAATATCTCTCCCCCTACAAATGTGCATGAGAAATAGAATTTCTCCCCATAAGGATGTGCACAAGAGTCATATAGAAATGACAAAATACTCCGAAACATTCTCTAGAGTATACTCTCCCCCTTTTTGTCAGGAATAGACAAAGGGTCAAGAAGAAACGAGGGCAAGAGAAGAAGTAATGAACAATGATAATGATGCATGAGGGATGTGAGATGAATGAGAAAATGAAGCTCAAACCTAAGACAAAGTAACATGCTACAAAGCATAAGGTAGACATGACAAGTTAGGATGAAACAGCAAGGTCAAGACCAATGCATGACAAGGGTAGCAAAGGTGTGTGCAAGAGGTGGCTAAGTGCAATGCATGACCAATGCAAGAAAAATGCACATGTGGGGCAAGGTGTGTTAAATACACTACCAATGAACCAAACATGTTCCTAATGAGGAAACATGAGAAACCCCAAAGTTTGGTACTCATCGGAGTCCAAACAAGCGAGAAAATGCCTAAGAGGCATTTTATCAAACACCTAGCATGCACACTATAAACAAAAATGTGAAACAATGCATGAACATCATGAAAACCACCCTTAAAACATGTTCTTACTGCCACAAGGGGCCAACATCCAATGCATATCAACAAAAGAAACCAATCCCATGAAGAAAATTGACAAAAAATAAGTTTTCCCAACCCCTATGATGAAAATCTCAACCAAGAGCACAAAACTCTCCAAAACATAATCTAAGGATCAAAATCAATGAAAAGAGTTTATAATTACCTTAGAGATGTTAATGGATTGAAAAACCATTCAAATTGGTTGGGTTTTGATGTAAAAATATTGAAAGAGGGGTTTTAGAGAGGATGAGAGAGGTTTAAAACAAGTTTCCCACGAAAAAGCTCTTTAAAAAGCTGATTCTGGGCGACTCGCGACTGGCGAGTCGCGAGCCAAGTCGCGAGTGAGCCGCGAAACCTCTCTGTCTGAACTCGCGGCTTGCAAGCCGCCAAACCGACCAGCCAAAACTGGCAGCTTGCTGGCAGCTCACGTAAGTAGCCAAAATGAGTGGCCAAAAAATCTGACACTTGTTTTTCAAACCAGAACATGTTTAAACATTGAAAAACAAAGTAAGCACTAAACATAAACTCAAAGAGTGATAAAAATCACTTCCAAAAACATATAAAATGATCAAAAATCTTTTTGGATTGAACCATATATGATTGAGCACACACACATCACATTTAGACAAGTACAATCTAACAAATGAATAAGACATTCATTGAACATAAGGCAAGTGTGTTATGTGTGTGTATCAAATGTGGAATAGTCCTTAGTCTAGAATGAAGCTTCAATGATCAATTCAATCAAGTCATACACAACTAGTACTAAGTCAAGTGGTATATCTCAATTATAGAAGTGAACATATATGACCTCCCACAAGAAAATGATTACATAAGATTGAAGCTTTTCATTTGGCTTCTTACAATTCATATCATTTGATCATTTTGAATCAATACAACTCATTTTGAGCAATACATCTCATTTTTTAGATTGATGCCTGAAATTTTTGATATTTCAATTTGATGAACAAGCCTTTGGCTTTTTGGGCATCATACATTTTCATATAAGTCGCTTTCCCTTTTTCCTAGTCAAATACTAGTATGTGCGACGGCTTTTGCAGCTCATTATCTCTTTTCATTTTGAGATTTACATTTATTGAGCTCTTTAAGCAATAAAGATAAAAGAGTGGGAAGAGATATAAGCACAAGTCTACGCATGTATCAAAACCAACATGACTATTGACAAATCATTCATGACAAGCTTGAAGATCGATTTACAACAATCACACAAAGATGTCAAGATTTTTCCCACAAAGATATAAGTGCAAAAATAACAAGCTAAGCTCGAAAATGCACAAAGCCATTTGTACAAAGGTACAAGGCTAAACTCACATGTGATATGTGCTCAAACAAATACGATCAAACTTTTTGAATTTTTCACTTTTTATGTGGTTTTGGATTTTTACTCACACAAAATAGAAACATAAAAGTAAGATAAAAAACGAAACAATGCATACAAATAAATGCAAGATGCACAAAATGCATGAAGATATGACATTTAATGCATGAAGGGTCCTACAAAGATCGAAAGAATTAGATCAAGGACCAAAAGAGCAAAAGCTCAACCATAGGAACCCTTCCTCATCCAAACGGAACGATTGTTTGGAATGAGTGTCTCAAGAGAAGCGAGACGAGGGTTGGAAGAATGAGAACCGGAGATGCACATAGTCAAAGAGTTAAGAGCATTAAACATTTTCTTTAACAACATGCTATTTTCACTCAAATCCAGTTTACTCTTTTTAGCACAACTTCCAAAAAGCTCAAGTTTCTCTTTTCTTTTGATTCTCTTAAGAGATTGAAACTTAGAGCAATGAGGTCTTAGATGACCAAAGGCACCACAATGGTGACAAATAATGTGTTTAGGTCCACTAGGCTTTTTGGGAATGGATCTAGCAACATGGTTTTGTTCCCTCTTCAACTTATGACATTGAGGTCTTATATGACCAATCACACCACAATGGTGGCAAGTTGGAACAAACTTAGATCCATCCAAAGCCTTAGGTTGAGACCTAAACGAAGGCTTTGACTTAACAGCCTTTCTCTCCACCTTTTGATTTCTTTTATGTGGAGGAATGTACACCGATTTGTCCTTTAAGGTAGAACACACACTAGGCACAAAATCGGGTACCACAACATGATTGCAACAAACATTATCATCCTTTTTAACAATAGGTTCAGCAATCAAACACTTGGCATGCATCTTAAGAGATTCATTTTCACATTTAAGATCATCAACAAGTTTGTTAGACAAAACAAGTTTAGCATCCAAGTCCATATTCAAACATTCAAACTCTTTCAGCTTTTCAAGAGAAATTTCAGCAAGTTTTTTATATTTCTCAACCAATTTGTTGGATTCATTGAGCTTAGCAATCAAATCATTCTTTTCACAAAATAACTTGCTCAAATTCTTTTGAAACTTCTTAGCATTTTTCTTGAAGAGTTTGTCAACAACACCCATAGATTCAAATAACATGTCATCACACTTATGAGGATTAACACTCATAGAGGCATTTTCATAAACACGTGGCATGTTACATTCATCACCAACCAAATCATGCAAAGAGTCATACAAAGCACAATCCATGGCAAATAAACACAAGGGGTCAAGGATCACACTTAGGTATTTAAACCACAACAAGTGTACCCGCTCTGATACCAATTGAAAGTTCAAAAAACGTGTACAAAAACACTTTTGAACGTTTAGACCCCCAAAAACCAACTTAACCAACACAAGCAATATGTCAAACAACTAGTGTGCGGAAACTTAACATATGCTATAATATGAAATTGGTTAAACAACTATCTAAGCCATAACAAAATAAACCACAGCAGATAATGTAAAGGCAGAGATAGAGAGGAAGGAAGAAGCAAACACAGAGATAACACCCGATGTGTTATCGAAGAGGAAACCGAAGACCTCGGCAAAAAACCTCTCCGCCGCCCTCCAAGCGGTAATCAATCCACTAGAAAATACAGTTGGGATACAAGGACAGCAATAGACCCTCCAAGCCTAATCTACCCAATGCACCTAAGCCCTCCAAGCTTCTTGCTCCAACGAGGTTGCGCCGAACCTTTTTCTTTTCTAGCTTTCCGGATTCCGCTACTACACCGTAGCATCAACCAATGAATATTGGCTCCTTCCTAACTGCTTCCCAGAACTCCAAACGTCTGTCTCACAGAGATGATAATGGTGAGAACCAGGTTTGGTATAATACCTCTCAAGGATTTAACAATGGAGAGGAAGAGAGTGAGGGAATTTGATGAGACTCTAAGGTAGAGATTGTGGGTGAAACAATCTGGTTTTTCTTTAGGGTTTCTCTCTCAAAATTCTCTCTGGAAGCTCTCTTTCAATCGTGGGTTAAAAGGGTATTTATACTGGAGTGAAGAGGAATGCGAAACGTCAGGTTTTTCCAAAACAGGGGTGGCTCGCGGCTTGACCTCGCGGCTTGACTAAGTCGCGAGTTCCAGTCGCGAGTTAACCGTATGGCCAGTTGTCCTGTTTTGTCCTGTAGTGCTCCAGCTAGCATGACTGTTCATCTTCCAGCATGCTTGGCACGTGTGCATCTTCTGGCGGGTTGAAGCCGCGAGTCCACCCGCGAGTCCCAGCCGTGACACTCTGTTTTCTTGCACACTCTTGAGCAATCTTCACACTATCTCACTCACTACCCTTACAACAATCCCACCTAAATACAGGGTTACTAAATGCTGAATTACAAGCAAATTTGGCACAGAATAAAGCCAATTAGATGGTTGAATAAATTCAACCTTACAAATCTTGTCTCTTGGATGAGTAAAAGGCAGAACTCCATCTCGTTATCCACTGCAGAAGCTGAGTACATTGCTGCTAGTAGCTGTTGCACCCAACTCCTATGGATGCAAAAACTCCTCCATGATTATGGTATTTGTCAAGAACATCTCACTATCTATTGTGACAATACCAGTGCCATTAATATCTTTAAGAATCTGGTTCAACATTCTAGAACCAAACACAGAGATTCGACATCACTTCATTGGAGAGCTTGTCGAAGATGGTACCCTCACTCTTGAGTTTATTCACATCGATGATCAGAAGGTTGACTTGTTTACCAAACCTCTTGACAGTAAACGCTTCAAATTCCTTCGTCAAAATATTGGTGTTATCTCCATGGGATGATCTTTCTCTCTTTTTCCTTCTTCCTCATGCATTTGCATCTAGTTTTTATGCTTTGTTTGTTTAACATGTTTTTGTTTGGTTATTTTTCAGTTTTTGCTTTGTTTTGTTTTTCATATAAAAAAAATTGAAAAATAAAAAAAATACAAAAACAGTGTGCGTTTTGTGTACTTTGGTACTTGTGTACCTTGGATGACCATTGAAACAAAGTCTTCTAAACTTTGTATCATTTGTAGCTTAGATGAGCATCTATATGCACAACTAAGCAAGTGAGCTTTGTGGCTCGTGTTTGTGATGAGTACGATTAAGTTGTCTTTTAAACTTAACACACATATCACTCTTTTTGACAGGAAAGATTAAAGAAATCCTGAGAAAAAGGCATAAATAACCATCTTACCACTGTTGCCCACCAATCATAATAAGACACCTGTATGATTCGGCATAGCAAAAGTGTAATGTCAATAACATTTGTGTGCTTAGGCATAGCAAAATTAGAATGTCAAATATCATTGAGTATTTCTTTTCTCTCTCTAATAAGCCCATGCATGATATGTTTAAAAGAAAAATATGCAAAGAAAAAAACAAAAGAAAAAAGATCAAAATGCTTTAAAAATGATTGCAAGCATATATTCTAGGAGATGTGAGAGTTATAGGATGTACCTTAAAGGTGATAGTCCTCATCAAGCAGTTATGATTGTGTGTAAGTTTAAGTGATTTTCTCATATCTCAAATCGTCATAACATGCATACACTTTTGTAATCTTGCAATGTTTTTCACATAAAACACGCAATATTCTTTGTTACTCTTGATACATGTGCATGTACAATGTGAATTGGCTATCACGAGGTTTTACATGTATTAATGTATGCTCACTAAACTGTCTTGACTTGCTTTTGAAATATAAAATTGGTTAGAATTGTTTAGTGTGTGTGTGTTTTTAGAGATCCATGTGCTTAAATTTTCATTTGAGAGATGATTTTGAAAGCTTAATATTTTGATTGGATCATTGGTTGAGTTGCATGTTGGATTGCATTTATGTCTATGTTTTTCACATCTCAAAAAACTAGTTTTAAAAGCTTGCTCGACACCTCCTCGATAGCTAGCTATCTGTCGAGCTTTCTAAATATTTTTCTTATCGCAATCTCGCTTGCACCTCGATACTTGGTGGATTGATTGAGATTGGGATTGTATGCTTGATAGCTTCTTGATACTTGGTGGATCGATCGAGCTTCTATGCTTAATTCTGATGAGTTGATCCTTGATACCTTCTCGACACCTCAGCTGTCGGCGAGTATTTCCTCGACAGATAGCTCGATACCTCTCGATACCTGCATCTGTCAAGATTTATTGGCTTTCCTATATAAGGCCTCTGCGCGATCCAGTTCTCATTTCCATCGATCTCTCTCTCGATACTTCTCTGTTTCTCTCTCTAAAACACTCAAATCTCACTCCAATCTTGGTTCTCAAGGATTCTTCAAGGTTTTTAAAGTTTTTCTTTACTTGGTAAGCTTCTAATCCTTTCTCATTCACGCATTTCATGTTTTGAAACCTAGGATTTGGGGTTTTTGAAACTTTTTGGGGTTTTTCAAAATTGATGAGCTTTCGTTAAAATTTTGGGTTGGGTTTTCACTTAAATGTGTTTAAAACCTCATACATTGCATCACATTAGCATTATCATGATATTGCCATGCATTTAGATGTGTGCTATTTGTTTATGTGTTGATAGGTTTGGTTTGGGCTGAGCACATGATGTATTTTCTTTTGCATGTCACATGTTCATGCATTTCCCATGCATATGTACTTCTTTTCAATATATTTGATATATTTGAAACTGCTTAGGACTTTTGTGATTGTCATTCTTTTTCTCCCTCTCTGTTAGTTTACGTTAGTCGTGTCTATGGCACCTAAACATAAATCAACTCCAGCCCGGAACCCTCTTCGTTCTGGTGCTTCTTCTTCATCTGATCCTACTCTATCTCATATTCGGTTTCGTGATGATGATGCCTTTATGGCATTTTGGGAGAACTTTTCTACACGAGGCATTCATTCAAAATGCCAAGTCATTTTGACGGATTTTACAGACATCGACCTTCGCTTTGTCATTCATAGTAGGGGATGGGAGTCACTGTGTGACGTCCCAGTCACTTGTCCTCTCGTGCTTATCCAAGAGTTCTACTCCAACATGCACGAGATTGATCGGTCAGTACCTTTTTTCTTCACTTGCGTTCAAGGTACGCGCATTACTATCACACCACAGTTGGTTGCGGATATGCTTCGGGTCCCTAAGATAGAGTTTTTTGACTATCCTAGTTGTGAGCATCTGAGGATTATGTCAAGGGATGAGCTCATGTCTGCTTTCTGTGAGTGCCCTTCTTCTTAGGGTGAGCATCTGTTTACACCATGTCGACCTTTTGCTAAAGGTCCTAGATTCATGAACATGGTGATAACTTTTGCTTTGCATCCCTTTTCTCACTATAACTCCATCACAGAGCCTCGTGCTCAATTTTTGTTATCACTTCTTGAGCATCTTACCATAGATTTTTCTTCTCATTTCATTTTGTCTATTATAGATGTTCATCTTGATTCAGCATCTCGTGATAGGCTCATTTTTCCTTCTGCTATCACGAGAATTTTACGCCATTTTTCTGTTCCTTTTCTCTCTTCCGACCATTTTATCGTCATGTGTGCCATAGATTACGCTACTGTTAAACTTAGTAAGGCCCAGCTTCGATCGCGACAGTTGGATTTAGCAGCTCCTTCCTCCCGTTCAGCTCCATCTCGTTCGGCTCCATCTACATCGACTCCTGCTTCTTCTTCGGGCAATGTGTCTTTAGGAGACATCATGGCATAGCTGCAGAGCATGGATGCTCGCCTCGATACACTCTCTATGGAGTTGTATTAGGTGAACGTTCGTGTCGGTTGTATTGCATGACGACAGGCATCCATGGGTGGTTTTGCTCCTGAGGCTACTCCTTCACCACCTTCTCTCGTGGCTTTTGCTTCTGAGGATGAGGATGATGATGATGGTGATAATGATGATGGTGATAATGATGATGCTTCAGATGATGCTGATGGAGATGCTAGCTTTACCGATGAGATGTCTACTTGACACTTTTACCTTTTGTCATTCGTGACAAAAAGGGGGAGTAGTTTTGGTATGAGAGTAGTCCATTTTAGGGGCAGAGTTAGTATAGGACCACTTTTGTTTGGGGGAGTGTTGATACATTTTGAGGGATGTAGTGAGGATAGTATGCATCTTTTCTTTTCTTTCTTTTTAGATACATTACTCTTGTACATGAGGTCTTGTAACCATTTATAGACATACATTATACTTATCTCTTTCTTTATATTGATGTATGTTTTTCTTTCACCTACCCCTTCATGTGTTGTTTCTTTTCTCCCTTTATACACATGTTTCTTATACTTGTATGCAATCTATTATTTCTGTTTCACACAAAGATGCCTTGATGAGTTTTGTTTAAAGTGTTTCAGAAATACAGGTTGTCAAAGTCTACTTGCCATAAACTCTTTTCTTGCAAAGTTTTTCAAGAGTTTATGTTAGGATAGATTTTATTGTATTCAACAAGTGAATATGAGTTGAGTGATTTATAAATTCTCTCATATGTTCATTTGTTTGTTGTGGTTTTGTCACAGATTGCCAAAGGGGGAGATTGTTAGGACATATGTGTTTCACATGTTAAGAACATATGTTATGATTTTATGTAATTGGCTTATCCTTTGACAAAATGCATTTTACTTGTATTTGGGTAGATTTAGGACGTCTTTAAATACTTCAAGAAACCTTGTTTCAAGACCAAGTATTAAAGCCTTCAAGTCTGTTCAAGAAAACAAGCTCAGAGTGCAAAATCATTAAAGCTCAACAATTGGCTTTACAGCTGCATCTATCGAGCTTAAGGAAGCTATTCTACATTCGGTGTGCTCGACAGCTGCTCGACACCTGCTATCTGTCGAGATTTAAGATTTTCAGAATTTCAATATGATTTTCTTGGGATCCATGAATGTGTCTTTGGGCTTTTTTTTCTCCTAACCCTAGACATATAAAAGGATCAGTTTAAGGGCTATCAATGTGTTCACAAGTTGCACAAGCTTTGAGCAAACTCTGTTCAAGCGAATTGTGACCGGAGATGAAGTTCTTGCCCTAGTTCATCTCTTTCTCTTGAAGAAGTTGCTGTGTATGTGCACGTAGGGTTTTGTGGCCAAGCATCTTCTTGATCTTCATCATGTGGATGAATTGAAGAACTTTGCAACCAACAACCTCTTAGTTGGTTATTGAAGTTGCGTATTGGGATTCGCGCAATTGGTTAGTCACGTACTGGGAGTCATGCATCTGAAAGGAGAACTGTCACTACAGAACAAGTCTAATTGGGTATTGGGATAAGGGTTCAACTGTAGGTTGGTAAGGTACTTGGATTCCTTTATTACTTGTAACCGCTTGTTGTGATAATAGTGGAGTTTCGGAAGTGGTGACCTGAAAATCACCCAGTGGGGTTTTTGCCGTTAGGTTTTCCCCATTCGTAAACAAATCACTGTGTTATTTATTTTCCGCTGCATATTAAGTTTGTTGGTGATTTGTTTGTGCTACCACTCATTTGCATGATAAATTGATTAATTAATAACTTGGCTAATTAATTAATTAATTTCTATCACAAGCGGTCATTCAGTATGTGGCCTATCAAAATGTGCTTAGGGAAGAGAGTTTATTGGATAGCATCCAAACCTTAGTCTCCTTAATACTTATGTTTTAGTTTCTTTAGAATCCTTTTATGTGACAACCCTCATCATCCAATCATATGGTTTTTAAGAACAAAATTTCCTAGATGGGATTATTTAAGAGTTATGTCCTACGTACATAAGAATAAATGCGTAAATGCAAAATGTGCACACTAACGCTAAGGATGACAAAACCTAAGAGCCATAGGATGTAATGATTTTTGTTTACTTTGAAGAATAAGAAGAAGAAAGACAATAGATTGCAATGATTGTTAGCTCAACTGTTAAAGTCTCTAGTGATTGAATAAAAGATTTAGAGTTCAATCCCCATCTACACCAAAAATCGATTGATGTCTTGGTCTGATGATAAGGAGTTATCATTAGGAGTGAACAACATAAGTTGAAACTCTCTCAATTAATGATTTATCAAATGGGTATTGGACTCACATATCCCACAACTAATCTCAACAGGCCCATGAGTCTTGTTGTCACTAGTTTTTCCTAGCTTTATGGCCTCTACCTTTCATGTCAATATGGAAATTTTAGGATTTAAATTGCCCTCTTCCTTGAGGTGATATAAACCTCCTTTGGAACGAGGTCTAGGTTTTGCCCTTTCACTTGTATTTGTGGTTTCTCAAACTTGAGCATTGTTAGCAAAAATATCAAGATTTGGCTTTCTCCTTTAATGAAAGGGAAACAGTTTGAGCCTTACAATATCATCGGTAATATATTTATATTGCAATGTAGCACATACCTCATCAAATTCATCGAGGTGCAAATACGGGCTTTCAGAATCAAGCCCATGAAACTTAGGGATTATTTAGATCACACTTAATTTCATATCCCCACAACATCGAGGAGCACCATACACAAAGATGTGTTGGTTCTAGTATGTTGCAAATTGTTAGGACATATGTGAATCATGTTATGAACATATGCCATACAGAATTGGCTAATCTTTTGACAAAATGCACTTTATATATAATTGGGTAGATCTAGGATGTGTTTAATACTTCAAGGAACAAGAGTTCAAGTCTAAGTGTTAAAACCATGCAAATCTATCCAAGAAGCAAGTGAAGAAGTGTTGGATTTTAAAACTTGACTACTAGCTTGACAGATAGCATCTATTAAGGTTTAAAAGGCAAACTTAGCCCAATGCTCGGTAGCTGCTCAATAGATAACCTATCTATCGAGATTTACAAAAATCAGTTTTTCAAATTTGATTTCACACCAATTCGTGTATATTTGTTAAGGCTTTCTTTTCTCGTAACCCTAAATATATAAGGATTAATTAAAGGGCCGTCACAGCTGATGCAACTTAATGCAAAAGTTTTTCACAAGCATATTATGATCGAAGACATATGCCCTAGTTCATTTTTCTCTTTAAAAAGCTGCTGCGTTTGTACGCCGTAGGGTTTTGTAATCAAGGATCTTTGTGATCTGTATTGTATTGATGAACTGAAAAACTTTGTAGCCAACATCCTTCTTAAGTTGGTGGTTAGTCACGTACTAGGAGCCATGCATGGAAAAGTAGAGATTGTCACTACAAAATAAGTCCAATTGTGTATTGGGGTAAGGATTCAACTATAGTTTGGTATAAGGTACTAGGATTCCTTTACTTGTAATTGTTTGTTGTGATAATAGTGGATTCTTGGGAGTGGTGACCTTAAAATCACCCAGTGGGATTTTTGCCTTGGAGGTTTTTCCTATTTGTAAACAAATCACCGTGTCAACTTTATTTTCAGTTACATTTAACTTAGTTGGTGATTTGCTTGTGCTACCACACTTATTGCATGTTAATTGACTTAATTAATTCACTTGGCTAAATTAATTGGTTAATTTATCAGAAGAAGTCAATACATTCTTGGACTATCAAGTGGTATCAAAGCAAGCATACTCTGATTAGGGTTAATCTTTGCTATGTGATCCATTAACCCCTGTTGTCATGGATTGAGGAAAATCGTTGATTATACCTCCTTTATTTGATGACACTAACTATGCATATTGGAAAGTACACATGAGAGCTTTCTTATAGTCATTAGATGAAAATGTGTGGCAAGTTGTGGAGATAGGCTAGACCAAGCCAAAGGAAGCGTCAGCCGATTGGGATGATGCTAAGATCAAGGTGTCTAACTTCAACAGCAGGGCATTGAATGCTTTATTCAATACAGTCACGAATGAGGAGTTTAAGAAGATATCATCTACCGAAACTGCTAAGGAAGCATGGACCATCCTCTAGACAACCTATGAAGGAACCAAGGCTGTTAAGGATTCAAAGCTTTAGAGGCTTACTATAAGCTTTAAAGAGATAAAGATGGAGGAGGATGAGTAGTTTGATGAGTTCTATGTCAAACTCAAGGACATAGTGAACTCAGCCTTTAATCTTGGGGAAACTGTAAATTTTTAGACCCCTTAAAACATAACAAGATTAATCTCGTTAATTAGCCAAGTGATTACTTAGTCAAATTATTCAAATCTAGGTTAACACAAATATATCATATCATTGTAAACTGCAGAAAATAAAAAACACAACGATATGATAACCCAGGAAAACCAAACCAGTAAAAAACCAGGAGAGCATTTAACTTAGCTATCCTCAAGGTAAAACAGATCCACTATAGAGAATTGAAGTTCACACAATAGCGACTTAGACCACTAACATCTTATTGCTACCTCGAGTAAGAAACTTACTACCACGACCACATGATAGCTCTGAGTCCACGAACTACTTCTCTCTTGGATTCAGAGCAAGCACAAGTACTCCTACTTGTGTATCTTTAAGCTCTTTATGAAGCAACCGAACTGATCATCAAGTTCTTAAAATAATCTTGATTCTTGATAACCCTAAGTATATGTGAAGGCAAGCACCTCTAGATCTCACAAGAGATTCACATACACAGCATAAACAATAAAAACAAAACGTGGCTAGGGTTTTTCCTTTTATACTTAAGGAAAAACTTAAAACCCTACACGTCAAATAGGCTTGTGCTGAGTTGGAAAATTCTGCAGAAAAATAATCTGCACATGCTTCAATTGATCAAGTCTAATTCTCGATCAACCGAGCCAAGCAGATTTACACAGTAAATCCTATAGTACACTCGATTCCAACTTTACACATAAACATACTTTGAGCAAGTCTAAAACAAGGCTAAATGTTTTGATCATGGTTTTCCAACATTACAAAATGAAGTTCTAATACATATAGACCTAAAGTTTTAGAACCTAACAAACTCCCCTTTTGGCAATCCGTGACAAAACACAAACTAAACAAAATGCTCAAAGTTTACAAAAATAGCCCATTACAATAACATTGCCCAACAAAAACAAATTCAACCTAACTACTATCTATTAGTTGCAAGTGTAGACAACAGCACGGCTGAATCAACCTATATATTCCTGTAACACTTAACAAACACATAAACGTATGTGCGGAAAATACAAGTAAAACAAAATAAATTCTTGATTTCACATAAACATAAACTACGAGACATATATCATGAATAACCTCATAAATATAAATCAATAATCAATGTAACATAATGTGAAACAAGAAACAAATATAAATACATCATAGTATCTCCCCCTATCATAGACAACTCAAATAAATCCAAATACGTCACGGGCCAAAAAAAATATAAATACAAGATAAAGCACCTAGATACAATCTAAAGTTCCACAGCTCTAAAAACAACAAAAACTCCACGTATCAACAAAATCTCCTATCCATATGTACTCCCCCTTTTTGTGATGAATACTTGCTAAATCTGCTCTCAATGACTGAAGCTCGGCAAGCATGTCCACTAAAAGCTAACCATGAGCTGCCTAAACGGTCATGACAGTCTCCAACATACAACGAATATCTGAATCATCTGAAGTAGAAGGTAGAGGAGCAGCAATAGTAGTCGGATCCATATACGCATTAGCAGCCGGATCACCTATAAGAGGAGAAGGAGGAGGAGGTGCAACACCCAAAGAGGAAGAATCTACTTTAGGGTGTTTAGAGCTAGCTCGCATTTGAGCAGCTCTCTGTCGAAAGAAGGTGGCACCTATAGGAGCTATAATATGCACAGGCTTAGAAGCAGGAAAAGACTCTAATCCTAAATGTAGCAAAATCCTAGGAATAAAAACAGGGAAGAAATGAGCATGAGTAAAAGAACTACTCCTATGAACCTCAACCAAAGAACAAATAAAAAGATGAGAAAAACTCATAGAAGCTTCTGTGACAAGAGTATACAAAAATGCACATCTCTCTAAAGGAATAGTATGCCAATGAGAGATGGGCCAGATCGAATAGCAAGAAATCCGAAAAAAGAGATAATGAATCTCAGTCAACTTGTGAGAGGTATTCTGAGGATCAGAACCCCACTAGATAGAAGATCCAGTAAGATATGGCATGATGTCATCTAAGGGAGGAGACTCATCATAAGGATAGACAGGATGCTGGACCTTAGGCACCCCAAGAGCAAAGGCCACTACCGTAGGAGTAATGATGTACTCTTCACCTTGTATCCAACTCTTCACATATTGAGTGTTGGAATCATTGGAGTGGACAGAGAAGTTCGAGTAGAACTCTCTGATCAAGGTAGCCGGTGGAGGATGATCAACATCCAATAAAGGCAACCAGCCCCTACGCTTAAAGTTTCTCCTAATCTCTAGGTCTAGCTCATCTAAAACTACTTTTCGCCTAACCTATACATTCCTAAGAATGTTCAGCTTCTCATATGTCTGTTGGTTTTTCTCACTCAGAAACCGCTCACTATCGAAGTTAGGAGAAGAAGAAGAGGTGGATGTCCTATGGGCTCTAGTCTTCCTAACCATGATTCTAAAGATTAGAAAGGATAGACAGAATAAAGACAAAAAACAAAACAAAAGAGAAACCCAAGGGTAGACTGTATCAGATACAGTTAGAGCAAAATAATATAGAAAAAATAATCTATATGATACATGAACAGAATTAACACATGATGAATGCTCTAATGCATTGAGAAAAAGTTCGATTTAACTGTAAAATCACAAAATTGGCTTGAGCATAGAGTTTATATCCAAAAACCCCAAATTTTGAAAACCACTTTCACAAATTTCAACAAACTGACCAATTGATCATTACATAAGATAGAGAATAGATTATAATGATCAAATTAATCAATCTAACAAGCCAATTTCATCAAATTATGCTCAATTTAACAAAATCCCCAATTCGGATAGTTTGAAGCCCTAGAAAATCCATTTTTTTCCAATTCATCAAATTGATAAAATTAAACCTTAAAGAACAATTTACTATCATCCAAAAACAAAAATCCATTGATTAGTTTTGAAAGAAAATAGCTAGAACATCAAAAACCCCAAATTTTCTAAAGTCCAAAAATTTTGCCTTAAATGCATGAAAAATGAAAATAAACTATAAAGGAAGGGCAAAAAGGTCTTACGTGCCTTAGAAGTCAAAAAACCTTGAAGAAATTTGAGGGAAAACGACAAAATAATGTGCTTTGAGCCTTGACTGATCAAAGAGAGAGAGAAAGAACTTTTGACAAAGTTTGAATAGTGACAAAACATGTGAAAAACTTATGATTTTAAAAACTCTCTGAATGATTTCTGATTGATCGAAAAATAAATTCGATCGATCGAAAATTATATTCGATTGATCTAGAACCAATTGAGCCAGGCAAACTCAAGACAAATTTTTAATCACAATTTCGATCAGTCGAGAGACAGGTTCGATCGGTCGAGAATCAAAATTCTGTAAAAAACAAATTTTTGAAAAACAAAGCAATTTTATGCAGAAACTCCTCAAAGAATAGCATTTTATGAATAAAATGCATGAGTATGAGATAAAATGCTTTTCAAAAAACTTGTATTGAACCCAGATCTCCCAAAAATAAGATTTTCAATCAATTTTCCTTAAATTCTCAAACATTAAACACATTTTGCATTATAATCAAGGAATTTTCAATATTGGATGGCCAAAACAAGATCACACACAATAATATGTACAAAGTTTAGCAAAGAGTAACTTATGTTGTGTGTGTAACTAGCAAAAACTTGAGATACATGTGAGGTGATATATGAATAGTAATCAAGCACAATTTCTACAAAATTCATCACATAAATTTGAAAGAGACTATCATCTAAAGAGTTATATCATATAACTCTCACATCTCCTAGAAAACAAGCTTGCAATCATGTAAGTTTCTTGATTTGCCTCATATTGTACACACCAATTTTATTTGATAAAAAACTTATCAAAATAGCTAGGATAATGTACAAACCAATTTTAATTGATTGAATTAATTATATTCCAATAATGTACACACCAATTTTAGCATTTAAACCGAGGCTACACCATATGTTCTTTTTGTGCATGTGCTACACTTTTTCGAGCATAAAATCTTATGATATGCACTAAGGTATTCATGATTGGCTAGTAAACAGTGATGAGATGGTTATTTATACCTTTCTCAATAAGTTCAAGTCCAACATGTTGGGAAATTTAGACCTTGGTTGATATAATTAACAAGTTTTAAACCCAAGTTGTTAATTAGATTTATTATGAATAAACCTTATTAAAATAAATAAACATCAATATCATGTCAATATCATGCAGCGGAAAAATAAATAAGACAAGATATGATGACCCAGGAAAACCAATGAAACAAACAAGTTTCATAGTAAAAAAACCTGGGGGAAAACCTTCCCAAAAAGTAATCTACTATAGAAAAGAGAAGTTTCAGATCTAGTACAAAACCTTTGTCCCTAGACTCTACAATCCCTGTAGACGAACTTACAGCAGAAACCTTCTACCACTTCAGAACCTTTGAACTTTTCAATATATGAACGCCACCTTTTGGTGCACGAATCCCAGTACGTGACTAACCAATTGCGTGGATCGCAGTACGCGACTTAATCACCAACTAGAAGAAGATTGTTGGCTGCAAAGTTCTTCACTTCATCAATAATGAAGATCAAGAAGTACTTGGTTACAAAACTCTAAGGGGAAAAGACGCAGTAGCTTCTTTCAGAGAGAATAAGGCATCAGTCACCTTTTGCATATGTTCTCCTTGTATTCTCTTCTGTGATGGTCTCTAAAATAAACCTTATATAGGTCTAGGGTAGTGAAAAAAGAAACCCTACACATACATGTCATCATGGGCTAAAAATCAGATCTGAAAATCTGAAATTTGTAAAACTTGACAGATAAGGTGTCGAGCCAGGTGTCAAGGATTAAAACATTAGACATAAGAGATGAGGCTCGATCAATCCAGTAGGTGTCAAGAAGCTTTCGAGGGGATATGAACTTTCTCGATCGATCGACCAACTATCAAGAAGGTGTCGAGATTGCAATAAGAAACACCTTAAGAGGCTCGATAGATAGCCTAGCTGTCGAGAGGTGTCGAGCAGCTATCGAGTTTTAAAAACTCAGCACTTCTTCACTTGTTTCTTGGACAGATTTGATGACTTCAACACTTGATCTTGAAACACAGTTTCTTGAAGTATTAAACCTCATCCTAGATCTACTCAAATACAAGTAAAGTTCGTTTTGTTAAAGGATTAGCCAATTACATAAAAATCATGACATATGTTCTTAACAAGTGAAACACATATGTCCTAACAATCTCCCCCTTTGGCAATCTGTGACAAAACCACAACAACCAAATGAACATATGAGAAAAGTCATAAATCACTCAACTCATGTTCACTTGTTGAATACAATAAAATCTATCCTAACACAAACTCTTGAAAAACTTTGCAAGAAGAGAGTTTATGGCAAGTAGACTTTGACAACCTGTATTTCTGAAACACTTTAGACAAAACTCATAAAGGCATCTTTGTGTGAAATAGAAATATAGATTGCATACAAGTAATAAGAAACATGTGTATAAAAAAAGAAAAGAAACAACACATGTAGAGGTTAGTGACAAAGAACATACATCAATATATAAAGAAGATAAGTACAATGTATGTCAATAATGGTCACAAGACTGGTATACAAGAAGAAGGAGGTAAGCACTCCTCCTAACAAGATGAAACACATCTCCCCTTTACAGAGGCATGTATTTTGCCCCCTAACATGTAGAATCTTCAAAAAGAAACCACATATCCTCCACAATTTCTCCCCCTTTTTGTCATGATTGATAATGGGTACAAGAAGCTAGAAAGCTTCACCTGAGAGACATAAAAATGATCAAGGATGATCAAGGGGGCACAAAAAACCCATATAAATGCATGAATGTAATGAAACAAGATGCTATGGATGACAAGATAAAAGAAGAATGCAAATCATGTGAAAAACAAATCTCTCAACAAGAAAAATGTTATGCACATAGATCCCAAAAAACACATACACAATAAACAAGTCTAACCAATCTTATATTTCAAAAACAAGTCAAGACAATTTAGTAAGCATACATTAACACATGTAAAACCTTGTGATGGCCAAATCACATCGTACTTGCACATGTATCAAGAGTAGCAAAGAATATTGTGTGTTGTGTGTGAAAAACATCACAAGATTGCATAAGGGTATACATGTTATGATGATTTGAGATATGAGAAAATCAATTTAACTTACACACAATCATAACTATTTGATGGGGACTATCACCTTCGAGGTACATTCTATAACTCTCACATCTCCTAAAATACACACTTGCAATCATTTCTAAAAGCATTTTTGATCTTTCTACTTTTTATTTTCTTTGCATATTTTTCTTTTTAAGCATATCATGCATGGGCATATAAAAGAGAGAAAAGAAATACCCAATGATATTTGACATTCCAATTTTGCTATGCCTAAGCACACAAATGTCATTGACATCACACTTTTGCTATGCCAAAACATACAGATGTCATTTCATGATTGGCGAGCAATAGTGGTGAAATAGTTATTTATGCCTTTCTCTTAGGATTTTCTAGTCCGTCCCGTCAAAAAGAGTGATACGAGTGTTAAGTATAAGAGATTACTTAATTTTACTCATCACAAACAAGAGCCACAAAGCTCACTTGCTTAGTTGTGCATAGAGATGCTTATCTAAATTACAAAAGATACAAAGTTTAGAAAACTTTGTTTCAATGGCCATCTAAGGTACACAAGTACCAATGTATACAAACACACTGTTTTTGTTTTTTTTTTTTTTTTTTTTTTTTTTTTTTTTTCTGATTTTTCCTTTTTATTTTTAGTTTGAAAAAAAAAACAAAATAAAAACTAAACAAGAAAAAAAAAAAAAAAAAAAAAAACAGACAAACAACATGAAAGCATGAAAGAAAGATGCAAATGCATGAAGACATGATAGAAGGGTGCAAAGGCATGAAAGCATAATTCCAAAAGCAGATAAGAAATCAAGCAAAGAGAGCCCTACTTTAGATCGAAAGAATAAAAGCAAAGGACAAATAGAAAAGACAATTAAGTCTTAGACTCCTTTCTTACCCACATAGCACGAGTCTTTGGCCGTGAAGATGAAAAGACACGTGTCCTAGTATGTCTACTAAAGGACATAGAAGAATTAAGATTCTCCTGAAATTGAGTTAAAAAGCTCAAAGCTTTTAATAACTCTCCAAACAAAGGTGTAGGTCCTTGAGAGGAAACCTGTGACCGTTTGGACAATTGCTTATGAGGATACAACTTAAAGCAATTAGGACGAATGTGTCCAGAAACACCACAATGGTGACAAACATGAGATCTAACAAATGATTTAGAATTAGCCAAAACAATTTTGGATTTCATACCTTTATCACCTTTCTCAGATTGGGGCACAAAGACAGTCCTTGATCCAGAAGCCGTGGAAGAGGAGGGGCTGGAGGAGACAACATATCCTAAGCCAGTCTTATCAGAACTAGGCTTTTGAGCACTCAATACTTCATCAAGCTTTGCACTAGACATCCTCTCTATTTGAGTTCTAGCTTGACTAAGCTCATCTTCAAGATTCTTGACCTTCTCTTCTAATGAGGTGTTCTCCACAACAAGAGTCTCAACTAACCTTGTAGTCTTATCTAGTTTGACTAACAGATCAGCTTTTTCAGTTTTTACCTCATTGAGCTCTTTTCTACAAAGATGAGAAGTCTTTTCAGATTTTATGAATTTAGTGCATAGCTTATCATAGGCTTCCTTAAGGGTCTTCTTCTTAGTTACTTCATCATCAGAAGAATCCTCACTGTCACTAGCACTCCACAATCACCTTATTGGTTGAGGCAGTAAAGGCCATAACGTGATTACATTCACCCACATACTCTTTAGAAGAGTCATTCTCAGTATCGCTCTAGGTAGCAACCAACCCTTTATCTTCTGACTTCTTGGTCTTTTCCTTCATAAGGTAGTTTGGGCACTCTATTCTCATATGACCAAAACCTTTGCACTCATGGCATTGGATGAGGGGTTTCTCATTTTTACCCTTCCTAGAGGATTTAGATTTCCTAGGAGGTTTGTCCTTATCCTTTTTCCTGAACTGAAGAAGCTTGATAATCTCATCAGTTATGAAGGTTAGATCCTTATCCTCATCATCATCTTCATCTTCATCTTCATTTTCATCTTCATCTTCAGAGTCCTCAATCTCTTCCTCTATACCCTTAAAAGCCAAGTTTTTACTCTTTCCACTTTTTCCTATTGAGCCTAATCCCATCTCATAGGTTTGAAGGTTCCCTACAAGCTCAGTCAAAGGAAGTTGATCAATGTCCTTCACTTATTCAATGGCAGTGATCCTGGCATGGAATATTTTAGGTAAGGACCTAAGGAATTTTCTAACAATCTTGGATTTTGCTATAGATTCTCAAAGATTGAAAGCAGAGTTCACAATATCCTTGAGTTTAGCATAGAACTCATCAATGGTCTCATCCTCCTCCATCCTTATTTCTTCAAAACTATTAGTGAGTCTTTGTAGCTTCACAGTCTTTACTACCTTGGTACCTTCATAGGTGGTCTCAAGAATGGTCCATGCTTCCTTAGCAACTTCTGTGGATGATATTTTCTTGAATTCATCATTGGTCACCCCACAAAACAAAACATTCAAGGCCCTACTGTTGAAATTTGCTGCTATGATTGTTGCATCATTCCAATCTACCGGCGCTTCCTTTGGCTTAATCCAACCAACTTCAACAGCTTGCCATACCTGTTCACCTAGAGCTTGCAAAAAAACTTTCATACGAACTTCCTAGTACACATACTTAGTTCCATCAAATAAAGGAGGAATCAAAAGAGATTGTCCACGATCCATGATAACAGGGCCCAAGGATCACACTCAGGAAATTAATCCAATCAGAGTGAACCTGCTTTGATACCACTTATTAGGAAATTTAGACCCTGGTTGATATAATTAACAAGTTTTAAACCCAAGTTGTTAATTAGATTTATTATGAATAAACCTTATTAAAATAAACAAACATCAATATCATGCAGTGGAAAAATAAATAAGACAAGATATGATGACCTAGGAAAACCAATGAAACAAACTAGTTTCACAGTAAAAAAACCTGGGGGGAAACCTTCCCGAAAAGAGAAGTTTTAGATCTAGTACAAAACCTTTGTCCTTAGACTCTACAATCCCGATAGATGAACTTATAGCAGAAACCTTCTACCACTTCAGAACTTCTAAACTCTTCAATATATGAAAGCCACCCTTTGATGCACGAATCCCAGTACGTGACTAACCAATTGCGCAGATCCCAGTATACAACTTAATCACCTACTAGAAGAAGATTGTTGGCTGCAATGTTCATCACTTTATCAACAATAAAGCTCAAGAAGTACTTGATTACAAAACCCTATAGTGTAAAGACGCAGTAGCTTCTTTCAAAGAGAATAAGACATCAGTCACCTTTTGCATATGTTCTCCTTGTATTCTCTTATGTGACGGCCTCTAAAATAAACCTTATATAGGTCTAGGGTTGTGAGAAAAGAAACCTTACACATACATGTCATCATGGGCTGAAAATCGAATCTAAAAATTTGAAATTCGTAAAGCTCAACAGATAAGGTGTCGAGCTATGTGTTGAGGATTAAAACATCAGACACAAGAGATGAGGCTCGATCAATCCAACAGGTGTCGAGAAGCTATCGAGGGGACAGGAACTTTCTCGATCGATCGACCAACTATTGAGAAGGTGTCGAGATTGCAATAAGAAACACCTTAAGAGGCTTGATAGATAGCCTAACTATCGAGAGGTGTCAAGCAGCTATCGAGTTTTAAAAACTCAGCACTTCTTCACTTGTTTCTTGGACAGACTTGATGACTTCAACACTTGATCTTGAAACACAGTTTCTTGAAGTATTAAATCTCATCCTAGATCTACCCAAATACAAGTAAAGTGCGTTATGTCAAAAGATTAGCCAATTACATAAAAATCCTGACATATATTCTTAACAAGTGAAACACATATATCCTAACACAATAATCAAAGTCATGTGACTTCAAGATCAAGATAAAGTGATCAAAAACTATAAACATTTTCCACACAACATGCACTACAAAGCTCAAACTAGTAAAGTGTAATAAATAAGCTCATCCAAGCTAAACAAGATACAAAGACATGTTGTGTAAAGATAAATTGGCCAACCTTGATTTCAAATCAAAGAAATAATGCAAAATACATTTTGCTTCCCTTTTTCCTTTTTTTTGTTTTTTTATTTTTTTATTTTGAAAAGAAATAACAAAAAACAACCTAGAATGAAATGCATGAATGTTATGCAATGCAAATCCTAGAAAAGCAAAGAAAACAAAAACAACAAAGAGGAATGGTCCCAAAGAGTAAAGCAATGAAGCACAAGGACTATGTCAGAAAGACTCAATTAGATCGAGCCTTTTGTCTCCAAAACCTTTTAGAAGTAACTCTAGCATTGAAGTTATTATTCGCATTAGAATGCTGCGCAACTCCAGGATTAGAATAAAGGTTTAAAGCCTTTACCAATTCACCAATACATAGGATCTTATGCTTGAGGGACATGTACTTTTGATTTATTTGTTCGCTTAGTAGCTTGTAACTTGAAATAGTTTGGACGAATGTGCCCAGACTTTCCACAAAATGACAAACCCATGTAGGTCTATCATGCATCTTGTCCTTAGGAGGGTTAGGAGTCTTAGGTTTAGACTCTTGAAGATCAACCATAATCTTCCTAGGAGGTGTAACTTTAGCTTATTTGACAATCTCACTCACGGAAGGCTCAGAAGAAGAAACAAAGTTTATGGAACGAGTCTTAGAAACAGAGATGCTATCTTCAAAACCTAGACCAGTTTTGTCTAAGGGAGGCGTTTGAATACTCAACATGTGTTCAAGTTTAGAACTAGCAGTCCTATTTGTTTGTTCTCTAGCAATAGATAATTCAAGTTCCAAATTTTTAATTTTATCAAACAACAACATGTTCTCAATCTTCACCTTATCAAGCAACTCATTAGCATTAAACAATTTCAAGAGCAAACTCTTCTTATCAAGTTCAAGAGAAGCAATTTTCTATAAGCCTAAATCAACATTCACAACATCTTTTACAGCAACTTTGCAAAGCTTATTATAGATTTCTTGCAAGTCTACATCCTCTGAGAGTTCCCCATCAAAAGGGTTCTATTCAACATCAACACTTTCATTAACCATAGTAGTAGCTGTGAAAGCAATGAAGTTTCCATCCGTATCACTACCAGACTTATTGTCAGAAACTTTATCATCACTAAAGGTTACAGCCATAGCCTTACCCTTAGACCTCAAGAATGTAGGACATTCTGATTTCACATGACCATACCCTTGACAACCAAAACATTGTTGACCCATAGAATTATTAGAGGTTTGACCAACTTTCTCTTTAGGTTTTTTAGTGTTGTTTACCTTAGTGGGATTATTTCTCCTAAATTTATAGGTTTAGCATTGTGTTTACCTCTTCCCTTTCTGCTATTGTTTTAAAGAAAATTTCTAAAGTTCTTGGCAAGGTAAGTTCATCAACAGGGATGAAGTCCACATCCCTACTTTCAGTGATGGCAGTCACTTTGAGTCTAAAGTTCTCAGTCAAAGATCTAAGAATCTTCCTAACAACTTTAGGTTGATCATAGATTTTACCTAGATAATAAGCAGAATTAACAATATCATTAAGTTTAGCATAGAATTCATCAAAACTTTCATCATTAGACATCCTAATGCTGTCAAATCTAGTTGTTAACTGCTGAAACTTATTGATCTTAATTGCCTTTATGCCTTCATGCATAGTTTAGAGAATATTCCGTGTAGTGTGAGCAACCTCAACATTTGAGATTCTCTTAAATTCTTCCATAGAAATAGCATTAAATATAGCATTCATAACTTTGCGATTAAAAACGGCTGCTTCTTTTAGAGAAGTTTGCCACTCACTAATTGGAGCAGTGGGCTTCTCCCATCCGTATTCAGCAGAGTTCCAAGCTCTCTCATCAAAAGATTTTAGGAATGCTTTCATCCTTACTCTCCAATAAGCATAGTTGTTCCCATCAACGTGAGGTTGGATCACAAGAGAGTGACCGTGTTCCATGACAACAGGGGTCAAGGATAAACTCTTAGATCAAAGGATTTAAAAAAAAATAGATCTAACCCGCTCTGATACCACTTGTATGTTTTTAGACCCCTTAAAACATAACCAGATTAACCTAGTTAATTAGCCAAGTGATTACTTAGTCAAATTATTCAAATCTAAGTTAACACAAATATATCATATTATTGTAAAGTGTGAAAAATAAATAGCACAACGATATGATAACCTAAGAAAACCAAACCGATAAAAAACCTGTGGAGAATTTAACCTAGCTATCCTTGACATAAAACAGATCCACTATAGAGCATTGAAGTTTACACAATAGCGACTTAAACCACTAACATCCTATTGCTACCTCGAATAGGAAATTTACTCCCACGACCACGTGACAGCTCCGAGTCCACAAACTACTTCTCTCTTGGATTCACAGCAAGCACAACTACTCTCACTTGTGTATCTTTAAGCTCTTTATGCAGCAATCGAATTGATCATGAAGCTCTTGACATAATCTTGATTCTTGATAACCCTAAGTATATTTGAAGGCAAACACCTCTAGATCTCACAAGAGATTCATATACACAACATAACCAACAACAACAAAATGAGACTAGGGTTTTTCCTTTTATACTTAAGGCAAAACATAAAAACCTACATGTCAAATGGGCTTGGGCTGAGTTGGAAAATTCTATGGAAAAACAATTTGCACAGGCTTCGATCAATTGAGTCTAATACTCGATCGATTGAGCTAGGCAAATTTACACAGTAAATCCTACAGTACACTCGATTCCAACTTTACACATAAACATACTTTGAGCAAGTCTAAAACAAGACTAAACGTTTCGACCATGGTTTGCCAACATTACAAAATGAAGTTCTAATGCATTCAAACCTAAAGTCTTAGAACCTAAAAGAAACTATTCCTAAACCCAAGATTGTTAGAAAGGTGCTTAGATTTCTACCTAAGAGATTTCATGCCAAGATCACCATAATTGAGGAATCAAAAGATATTGAAAAAATTCCTTTCACAGAGTTGGTTGACAATCTGTAGACTTATGAGTTGGGTTTGACAAGGATTGGGAAATCTAGTAAGGGTAAGAGCATAATACTAAAAGCCAAAAGCAGTGACACAGATGAGTCTTCAGAAGATGAGGATTCTAAAATGAAATCCTATATTACAAGACAATTCAGAAAGTTTGTGAATAATGCTAATGTTAAAGGATTTGACAAAGATCTCAAGCAGTCTAGTTTGTCTCAATTCAAGAGCCAAGAAAAAGGGAAGAAGGATGCTAGGGATGGCGGTCAATACATTGTTCCCTTAGGACCAAAGTGCTTTGGGTGTCAAGGCTTCAGACACATGAAACAAAAGTTCCTAACTTATCTCAAGACCATTGGGAAAAGCAAGGCCCTTGCTACGCCTTTGAGTGACACGGAACCTAAGGATAATTCAGACAATGAGGATAATGGAATCTTGAATGCCTTCATTGCCATTGTAAATCCTACTGAAGGGATTGTTGAAGAATTGGATGAAGAAGAGGACTTGGTGAAGTCTAAGTTTGAAAAGATGGATGAGCAAGATGACATCCACACAGCCTATGCAAAATTATGCAAAGTCTTGGAAAAGTATGAGAAGTTGTATAAGTTAACCACCAAGAAGCTCATTGATGTGGAGCTTGAACGAGAAGAAATCTCCACAATGTTTGATGAAGCCAATCAGACTATCGGAGCACTGCGTTTTGAGAACAATTTCTTGGCTGAGAAGACCAGAAAGCTTGAGGCAGAGTTGTACCAAGTCAGAGCTCAATTAGAGAGGACTTCTAGTGCAAAGCTTGATGAGGTGCTCAGCCTTCAAAAATATGATTTTGATCAAACTAGTTTAGGATATGATTTCTCTTCTCCTAGAATTGCTTCTACTAGTACTACTATTTTTGTTTCAACTGCTAATAATGTTGAATCTGAGAACAGTGATGTTAAAACTACTTTAGCTAGTGAGAACATAGATGAGGGTAAATCTATCATAGGAGAACCCCCTAAGCTTGATAAGAAAGAGACTAAAAACCCTAGGACTAAGAAGGGCAATACTCAAAAGTCTGAATAGAAGAAGTAGCATCTTTGCCATCACTGTGGAGCAACTGGACATACTCGACCTAATTGCTGTAAGTGGTTGGCCACTCAACAGAGCAACAGTATGATCTCATCAAGAAACCAAAATCAGTTTCCATCCTCTTTTGCTTCTCTTGGAGATCTACTCAAAGTTCTCATGTTCCTTTCGAACTTGAACGGTTTCAATTCTTCCCCTTCACCGCCAAATCAAGGGTACATTAGATGGAAAGGTTCTTCCATGGTATGGAAAGAAAAATACTTTAAGTGATTTAGTCACTTTTTCTCTCTCTTCCCTTCTTGTTTTTAAGCATGCATTATTTGTGTGTATTGCTTTCTTGTTTTGAGTCAGTCTAATTTTATGCTTTACTTTGTTTAACCTGTTTTTGTTTGTTTATTTTCAGTTTTTTATTTATTTATTTTTATTTTACTTAATTTTTATTTTGTTTTCATTAAAAAAATTTGAAAAATAAGAATAATACAAAAACAGTGTGTTTTGTGTACATTGGTACTTGTGTACCTTGGATGAGCATTGAAATAAAGTTTTCTAAACTTTGTATCTTTTGTAACTTAGATGAGCATTTCTATGCACAACTAAGCAAGTGAGTTTTGTGGCTCATGTTTGTGATGAGTAAGGCTAAGTAATCTCTTGTATTTAACACTCGTATTACTCTTTTTGATGGGAAGGATTAGAAAATCCTAAGAGAAAGGCATAAATAAATATCTCACCACTATTGCCCGCCAATCATGAAATGACATCTGTATGCTTTGGCATGACGAAAATGCAGTGTCAAAAGCTTAACATCACTGGGCATTTCTTTTTTCTCTCTCATATGCCTATGCATGATATGCTTAACAAAAGAAAATATGCAAAGAAAAATAAAAACAAAAGGAATCAAAATGCTTTATATATGATTGCAAGTGTGTCTTCTAGGAGATGTGGGAGTTATAGGTTGTATCTCGAAAGTGATAGTCCCCATCAAGCAATTATGATTGTGTGTGAGTTAAAGTGATTTTCTCATATCTCAAATCGTCATAACATGTAGATATTTATGTAATCTTGCGATATTTTTCACACACAACACGTAATATTCTTTGCTACTCTTGATACATGTGTAGGTACAATGTGATTACTTACATGTGTTAATGTATGCTCATTAAACTGTCTTGAATTGTTTTTGAAATATAAAAAATTGGCTAGACTTGTAGTGTGTGTGTGTTTTAGATCTAAATGCTTGACATTTCTTGCTGAGAGATATTTTTGAGAGCTTAAAATATTGTTTGGATCTTTGGTTGAATAGCATGCTTGATTGCATTCATATCTGTGTTTTTCTCTTCTTTGAAAAACTATTTTTGAGCAATCTCGACAGCTTCTCATACCTTTCGACAGCTAGGCTATCTATCAAGCCTCTTAATATTCCTTTCTCGATAGCTGTTATTGCATTTTCGATCCATCGAAGTTTCTGAGAATTTGTCTTGATAGCTTTTCAACAACTTCTCGATCCATCGAGGAAGTTTCTATATTCTCGATAGATACTTGACATTTTCTTGTTGAGAGATATTTTTGAGAGCCTAAAATGTTGTTTAGATCTTTGGTTGAGTAGCATGCTTGATTGCATTCATATTAGTGTTTTTCTCTTATTTGAAAAACTGTTTTTGAGCAATCTCGATAGCTTCTTGATACCTCTCGACAGCTAGGCTATCTATCAAGCATCTTGATCTTCCTTTATCGATAGCTGTTATCACATTTTCGATCCATTGAAGTTTCTGAGAATTTGTCTCGATAGCTTCTCAAAAGCTTCTCAATCCATCAAGAAAGTTTCTATATGCTCGATAGATGCTAGATAGCTTCTCGATCCATCGAGGTCACTTTGCTATGGATATCTCTCAATAGCTTCTCAACAGCTCCATTTGTCAAAATTTAAATCTCGACACCTCTTAACAGCTTTCAATCCATCGAGAATCGTGGCTTCCTATATAAATCCTTAGTGTGATTTTTCTCTTAGTTTTCTCGTTCTCTCTCGATTGGTTCTAACTTCTCACCTCCCCAAACACACTTCTCTCACTCTAAATCTCTTTCCCACTCATCTTTCGGCCTAGATTGTTCTTCCCTTCACAGGTAAGATTTTGTTTTCCCTCTTTTTATTGCATTTCATTCATATAGATCTAGGTTTTTGGTTTTTTATTTATTTATTTATTTAATTTTTGGGCTTTTCAAAATTGATGAGGTTTTTGCAAATTTTTGGGTTAGGTTTTGTTTAAATGATCTTAAATATTCATGCATTGCATCACATTTGCATTTTAACAATGATTCATGCATTTTAGATGTGTGTGTACTATGTCGAAATCATATGTGTTGGTAGAATTGGATTGGGCTGAGCCCATGATGTTTTTACTTTTGCATGTCACATGTTCATGCATACGTACCATTTTTTAATCTTATTGATATTGATCTATATTCTGCTTGTCACTCTGTCCTTATCTTTTGGTTAGTTGATCTATGGCACCTAAACATAAGCCTACTCCGTCTCGGAACCCTTTTCATTCCGGGGCATCTACTTATGATTCTACACCCTCTCACGATCGGTTCCATGATGAGAAGGCCTGTAAGGACTTCTTGGAGAACTTTTCTGGACATGGCATTCATTCGGAAGGTCAAGTCGTGCTATCGGACTTTTCCATCACTTTGTGGCATCTTGGTCACTTGTCCCTCCGTGATCATACATCAGTTTTACTCCAATATGCATGGATTCAATTATTCTGTACCTCATTTTAAAGTGTTCCAGAAATACAGGTTGTCAAAGTCTTTCTTGCCATGAACTCTCTTCTTGCAAAGTTTTTCAAGAGTTTGTGTTAGGATAGATTTTATTGTATTCAACAAGTGAGTATGAGTTGAGTGATTTATGACTTCTCTCATATATTCATTTGTTTGTTATGGTTTTGTCACAGATTGCAAAAGGGGGAGATTGTTAGGACATATGTGAATAATGTTAGGAACGTATATCATTCAGAATTGGCTAATCCTTTGATAAAATGAACTTTACTTGTAATTGAATAGATCTAGGATGTGTTTAATACTTCAAGGAACAAGAGTTCAAGTCCAAGTGTTAAAACCATGCAAATCTATCCAAGAAGCAAGTGAAGAAGTACTGGATTTTAAAGCTCGACAGCTAGCTCGATAGATAGCATCTATCGAAGTTTAAAAGACAAACTTAGCTCGATGCTCAACAGCTACTCGATAGATAACCTATCTATTGAGATTTACAAAAATCAATTTTTCAAGTTTGATTTCATACCAATCCGTGTATATTTGTTTAGGCTTTCTTTTCTCACAACCCTAAACATATATAAGGATTATTTTAAGGGCCGCCATAGCTAATGTAATTTAATGCAAAAGTTTTTCACAAGCATATTGTGATCGGAGACATATGCCCTAGCTCATTTTTCTCTTCAAGAAGCTGTTGTGTTTGTATGCTGTAGGGTTTTGCAACCAAGGAGCGTCGTGATCTTCATTGTATTGATGAATTGAAGAATTTCGCAGCCAACATCCTTCTCAAGTTAGTGGTTAGTCACATACTTGGATCCGTGCATCGATTGAATAGTCACGTACTGGGAGCCATACATTGAAAATGAGAGATTGTCACTACAGAACAAGTCCAATTGTGTATTAGGGTAAGGGTTCAACTATAGGTTGGTATAAGGTACTGAGATTCCTTTACTTGTAACCACTTGTTGTGATAATAGTGGATTCTCTGGAGTGGTGACCTTAAAATCACCTGGTGGATTTTTTGCCTTGAAGGTTTTCTCTATTCGTAAACAAATCACCATGTCAATTTTATTTTCCACTGCATTTAACTTAGTTGGTGATTTGTTTGTGCTACCACGCTTATTGCATGTTAATGAACTTAATTAATTCACTTGGCTAAATTAATTGGTTAATTTATCACAAGGGGTCAATACATTCTTGGCCTATCACAAATAATCTTTAAGGGATTGGATAGGTGGGCCATTATAGTACTCATTATCCCCTTAGATATTCTATTCTCATCATCGAACATGGTTGAAAAATTATCAAAAAGTTTTGTATAAGGGTTAGGTAACTCAACAATAAAATGCACCAATTCTGTTCTATAAAGACGTTTTGTATGGTTACTTTGCCAAATGTACATACACAATTAAATTAGCAACTTCAAACAAATTGGAACAAATTGCCTTAAAAGTTTTGTTGAAGATTTTAATTTTATAAGTGTTCTACAAAATTGATGAACCTTCCTAAACTGTGCTCCTTGACATGAATAAGAACCTAAAAATGAAAAAAAAATGAAAAAAACTAATCTAAACCAAAATCTAGCAAACCACTACAAATAACAAAAATTAAAACAAAGTGTTCAAGACACATTTCCCAGCAATGGTACCAAAAACTTCTTGTGATTAAAATAATGTGTTAGTTTTTAGATTCCTATAAACTAGATTATTTAACCTAATTAATTAACCAAGTGGATACTTAGGTTTATTATTTAGATCTACGTCAAACAAACGTAAATCATATATGTAAAGCAACGGAAATATAAAAAACACAATGATATGATCACCCAGGAAAACCAAACAGATAAAAAACCTGGGGAGGATTTAACCTAGCTATCCTTAAGGTAAAAAGCAAATCAACTGTAGAGAATCAAAGTTTACAATAAAAGTTAGACCATTAACATCCTATTGGTATCACGTGTAGAACTTATTGACATGACCACGTGCAAGCTCTGAATTTATGGACTCCTTTTCTATTAGGCCTTTGCAACACAAGCACCCCCACTTGTGACTTTGAGACTCAACTCAAAGGTTTTGGATCTCTTTAGATGTTGATCTTGTATGTAGCAACTTCTACAACACTGGATCTGGAGATTCTTCAAGGATTAACACTAGTAGAAGACTCTAGAGAGCTTTTAGGTACAAAACCCTAGAACTACAAAAAAGGCACAAGATGCATTCTAATCTCTTTGAAAAGCTTTATAAAAACATGCTTAGGGTTTCCTTTATATACTAGGAGAAGTAGATGTGAAACCCTAATCCTTAATGGGCTTGAATCGCTATTTGGGTTGACTTAAAATTCTGCAAATACATGTTTTGATCAGTCAAGCCTATTCTTCGTTCAATCAAACCAGACAGTTTTTGAATTCTTCTTTCTACAGCTTGTATGTTCTTGAATCTTGACTTGAATCACCTTGAGCATTGTCTAATAATACCTATAGACTATAAGATCAATATCTAGACAAGTTTGTGTTCATGATTAGCCAATCGTTCTAAACTTTTAGAACCTAGCAAACTCCCTCTTTGGCAATTGGTGACAAAACTTACATACAATATGAAATGCTCAAATACAAGAACAACCCAATACAATAAAATGCCCAAATAAAACACAAATCCCAATCTAAGACTCCTAACCTAGAAGTTGTAATAAGAGGTAGAAGGTCTTGATCATAATATACCTGTCTTTCCTGAAAACACTCCAAAAAACACATCACCACATGTGTGGAAAGAAAGACATATAAACAATAATATGAAACACAAATATAAAAACAAAAGTAAACTAACTCTCCCCTTAAGTTAGATACATTAAAAAGTTTTTATATTATCACCCTTTCAAAAACAATTTTATCTCCTCCTAAACAAAACATTTTTAAAAACTTTTTTAAACAAGATTCCTACATTTCATCTATTTCTCCCCCTTTTTGTCACGTATTGACAATGACAACTCAAACAAAGAGTAAACAGAAAACATACGCAACAAAAGTCAAGAGAAAATTGAAAATCAAGGAAACAAATGAATCCATCTCAATAGAGAATAGAAGCAGCTCCCCCTATAAAGAGCAAAGGTTAAAAAAAACCCTTATAAAAATAGGAAAAACAAAACAAGTTTTGGGAAAAAACTGTTTTGGGGAAAGTTTAGGAGGTGGGGAAAAATAAAAACACACAAACCTAACTTAAAAAAAAAATTGAGGTTACACATGAACACAAATATTCTCTCTTTCAATAAATGCAAACTTGACACTATGTGACCCACAAACAAATGCATGAGTAGAGAAAATATTTGCACATTATTATCTATCATATCTCTTAAGAAAAATATTTTTTGTAGTTCACACATAAAAATAGCATATATTAAAAAGTACATAACTCAAAAATTAATCAATCAATTTTTAGATCAAGTTGAGTACTCAATTTAGCAAAGTGTATGCATGTTATGTGTGAAAAAAATGAGAGATATGACTACAAAACTGTAAGATGGATACAGAAAACAATGCAATACATTTAAATCCCAAACATAGAAATTGAAAATTTGGTCAAAAACTTAAAAGCTGAAAATTTTTCAGTTTCAAACGGTCGAGTATTGATCGAATACCAATTGAGTCAGGCAAAGAGCAATGATTAAAAATCAAGAGATTTTCAATCGGTCGAAAAACACATTCGATCGATCTAAATTCTGGAAATTTGAATTTTTTGAAAAATTACAGAAGATTATGCAGAAACAACTCAACCCAATTAATTTAATAAATGAAATGGATGAGAATGAGTTTAAATGTTTTTCGAAAACATGAGTTTTCAACCTAGAACTTCAAAACAAAGTTTTTAATCATCAAAAACACAATTTTTTCCAACCTTAAACATATTTTGCGCCAAAGACCATAGAAAACATAATCTTGGATGACCAAACCAAATTCACACACAATTTCATGTACTAAGTTTAGCAAAGAATAGCTTATGAAGTGTGTGACTAGTAAAAGCATGAGATACATGTGAGGTGATAAATAGATAATAATCAATCACAATTTCTACATTATTCATCACATAAGTTTGAAAGTGATTATCACCTAAAGAGTTACATAATATAACTCCCACATCTCCTAAAAAACAAGCTTGCAATTATGCATTTATTTATTTATTTTAGCCTTATAATGTAGACACCATTTTTATTTCTTTGCATTTTATTATATTTTTTTTCTTTCTTTGTTTTTTATTTTTATTTTTATTTTTATTTTAAGGCTACACTTTATTTTCTTTTTGTGCATGTGCTACACTTTCTTGAGCACAAAATCTTACGATATGCACTAAGGTGTTCATGATTAGCTAGTAAACAGTGGTGAGATGGTTATTTATACCTTTCTCTTAGGATTTTTTTGGTCCTTACAATTAAAAATATTTGACTTCAAAATCAAGATTATGTGATCAAAAACTATAAACAACTCACTCAAACATGCACAACATAGCTAAAATAAGATACACAGGCATGTTATGCAAAGATAATAGGCCAACCTCAATTACATATTCATGATGTGTAATACAAAAGAAATAAAAATCTTTTTGGTTTCAAAAAAAAAATTTATGACCAAAACTAAAAGCACACACTATGCTAAATGATTAAAAATGCAAATGCAATGCACGACTGTGCTTAACTAAGTTATAGAGGGTACACAAACAAGAAATATCAATTTCTTAATTAACCCTTGAGTACATGTACAAACTAGTCATACTCACAAAAAATCAAAAATAGTTAGCACTTATATAACAAATACTATTCAAGTTTCACCCCAATGTCAAGCATGTTCTAAATCAAGAGAGAGATGTCATAATTCATATAATCCTCAAGAAAAATAAAACTAGACACAAAATAAAATATTTTTGTCTTTTTGAAAATTTTCAATGTTTTTGGATTTTAAAAAAAATAAAATAAAAAAACAACCTAAAAGCAAAACAACCAAAAACAGAAACAAAACATGTCCACAAACAATTGAAAGAATTAAGCACAAGTCTTTAGCTTTGTAAGTTTTTTCTCACCCATATAGCACGAGTCTTTGGTTTTGTAGGTAAAAATCCATGAGAAGCAGAGTGTGTTTGAGGGATTACACCAATTTTCTGAGAAAGACTAAAATCCTACAAATTCCTTTCACAACCCTCAAAAAATCAACTGAAACAATAGTGTCAGATAGGCCAAGAATGTATTGACCCCTTGTGATAAATTAACCAATTAATTAGCCAAGTGAATTAATTAAGTTAATTAACATGCAATACGCGTGGCAGCACAAACAAATCACTAACTAAGTTAATATGCAGTGGAAAATAAAGTTGACATGGTGATTTGTTTACGAATGGGGAAAACCTACACGGCAAAAACCCCATCAGGTGATTTTAAGATCACCATTCCCAATAATTTACTATTATCACAACAAGCGGTTATAAGTAAAGGAATTTTAGTACCTTATACCAACCTAGAGTTGAACCCTTACCCCAATACCCAATTGGAATTGTTCTGTAGTGACAATCTCTCATTTTCAATGCATGGCTCCCAAAACGTGACTAACCATTCAATACACGGATCCAAGTATGTGACTAACCACCAACTTGAGAAGGATGTTGGCTGCAAAGTTCTTTAGTTCATCAATATGATGAAGATCACGAAACTCCTTGGTTACAAAACCCTACGACGTACAAATGTAGTAACTTCTTGAAGATAAAGATGAACTAGGAAAAATTGTCTCCAGTCACAATATGCTTATTAAAAACCTTTGCATCAAGTTATACTCACTTGTATAAGTTGTGATGGCCCTTAAAATAATCCATATATATATTTAGGGATGTGAGAAAAGAAAGCCCAAACATGTATACACGGATTGGATGAAAATCAAAACTGAGAATCTGATTTTCATAAATCTCAATAAATAGGGTATCTATTAAGCAACTATCAAGCATTGGTCTAAACTGCCTTTTAAACCTCGATAGATGCTATCTGTCGAGCTAGCTATTAAGCTTCAAAATCCAACATTTCTTCACTTGTTTCTTAGACAGATTTGCATGGCTTTAACATTGATTTGAACTCTTGTTCCTTGAAACATTAAATGCATCATAGATCTACCCAATTACAAGTAAAGTGCGTAAGTAAAATGCGTTTTGTCAAACGATTAGTTAATTCCATATTGACATATGTTCCTAACATGATTCACATATGTCCTAACAGTGTCCTTTTTATTCAAATCATCATAATAAAAAACAGTAAGACACTTAAAATTATCCATGATAACAGGGATCAAAGATCAACTCTAGTTATAATAACCTAAATCAAGAGTTAACCCACTTTGATACCATTTGTTAGTTTTTAGATCCTTGTAAACTAGATTGTTTAACTTAATTAATTAACCAAGTGGATACTTATGTTTATTATTTAGATCTAGGTCAAAAGCGGTGGAAATATAAAAAACACAATGATATGATCACCTAGGAAAACCAAATCGGTAAAAAACTTAGGGAGGATTTAACCTAGCTATCCTCAAGGTAAAAAGAAAATCCACTATAGAGAATCGAAGTTTACAATAAGACTTAGACCACTAACATCCTATTGCTACCACATGTAGAACTTACTGAGACAGCCATGTGCAAGCTCTGAATCTACAGATTCCTTCTCTATTAGGCCTTTGCAACACAAGCATCCCCACTTGTGACTTTGAGACTCCACTCAAATGTTTTGGATCTCCTTAGACTTTGATCTTTTACGCAACAACTTCTGCAACACTAGATCTTGAGATTCTTCAAAGAATAACATCGGTAGAAGACTTTAGAAGGCTTTTTGGTACAAGACCCTAGATCTACAAAAGAGGCACAAGATGCACTCTAATCTTTCTGAAAATTCTTATAAAAATGTGCTTAGGGTTTCCTTTATATACTAGGAGAAGTAGATCTGAAACCCTAATCCTTAATGAGCTTGAACTGCTATTCTGCAAATACGTGTTTCGATCGGTCAAGCTTGTTTTTCGATTGATCGAAACAGGTAGTTTTTGAATTCTTCTTTCTACAACTTGTATGTTCTTGAATCTTTGCTTGAATCACCTTGAGCATTGTCTAATAATACCTATAGACTCTAGGATCTATATCTAGACAAGTTTGTGTTCACGATTTGCCAATTGTTCTAAACTTTTACAACCTAGCATAATGCAAACCAAAGTGTAGATTTTTCACAAGTAATAACATCTCAGTGAGTCAGAGGTCTATCCATAGGGAATGATTGACACTAATGTAAAAGCCTCTATTATTAACTAGAAAATAAAAATTGTTGTTTGTTGTTTTTACACCCAAAGATTGAGCAAGATAATATTAAAACTACAATTAAAATAGAAAAATAAATTTGAGAGTAACTAATCGAGAAAAACGTTAGGAATTCAAAGATCTACCTAATATTTTATCATATGAACTTGAATTATATTTAACTCAATTAGGGTAGAGAGCCAACTTGCCTAATTGGAAGAAAAAACAACAAAAATACTCAAATAGCATGTAAAGTAGTTTGAATATGAGTGATTGAGCAAATAATTCAATCGACATGTTATAGGGAGATTAAGTATTCAATATATTCTCAAATCATATCGAATCAAGGAGTTAAAGCATTCGAAATATATAAAAATAATATTAAAGCTTAAAAACTTGTTAACATGCATTGATTCCAAATAGTAAATCAATCTCCAATTTCAACCATTAATCTATGAAAAGCACATAGATAATCCTAAGAACTCATGATAAAAGTATTTGGTTTCACCTCTAACCCTAGTTAGTGATTTAGCCACACATAGTTATTCAAAAGAAATCCATAAAAACAATGCTAAAAAATATAAAATAAATATTACAAAAAATGAAGAATGTTCTAGGGTTTTTCCTCCTCTATTACTTAAGCCTCCTCCAAAGAATAGGAGGAAATTCCTCAAATATAGGAATCAAATCCCTTAATTTTCGGAGTTTTTTTTTTTTTTTTTTTTTTTTTTCTTTTTTCTTTTTTCACTATCAGATTCCAGCTTCATTTGGCCTCAAAACTCCTTTTTTTTTTTTTTTTTTTTTTTTTTTTTTTTTTTTTTATGACTTCATGCTAAACTACAAAGTTTTAGATCTTCAAATCTTCTTTCTATAGCAACAGGAATCAAGTCAATCAGACATTTGTGCAAGAATTTATGTGAAAAATACTAAGACAGTGCAAAATGTTTCCATATTAGATTTTTCCAATTTTGGTTTGAGTGAATTCGAATCTTCCCTTTTTTATTATCATGAGTTTGTTACTTATTTAATGCTTCAAAAACCAAGTCTCTATTGATCTTGACCCTTGGATTCGTTTGGCTACACATTTGCATGAGTGGCTAACTAGTTTTAATATCATACAAGAGAAAAATACGCATAATTATTATATTTCGGAGAAATCTTTCAAACTCACGTATTTATTTGTAATTAAGTATAAAATGGATGCGATATTGTGTATCAAAACTTAAGCAATTATCATAAGCTTTTTGATAAGAGAAGGAAAGGAGCTCGTGTAGGGACTAGGGAGTTTATGCTTCCTCTATGTGGTTTAAACTCCTAAAACAAGAAGATGTAGATGTTAAAATTTAATATTTTGTAGTCCTATGCATTTTAAATTTATCATTTTTGACATTTTCTTTATGTAATCTAGTTAGGTGCATTCTAGATAAGTGGAACACAAATTCTTTGTGGTAATTTTTGTGTTCCACTAATCATAACTTGCCATGTGGTTGATTATTATTATTATTTTTCATTTTTAACTTTGGTTATTTTATAAGAAAAGTCAAATGAATACATAAAAAATAGTGATTAATGGAGTATAAAATAGAACACAAATAGTGGGACAAAAATTTGAATTAAGAAAAAAAAAGGGTTACATCCCATATTGTTCAAAAATAGTTCTTCCATCAAAAAATTATTTGATCTTCAACTGTAAAATCTTAGAATAGCTCATCAAAATCCTTACCACCACCTATTTTGAAGTCCACTAAAGATAGCTAACTTGTGTTAATAATCACAATGATGTTGAGTAACTATTTGAAACAAAATATGACTAGCTTGTCACTTCAATTTGTTCCTTAAAAAAGCTAAAAACACACCCGAAATGTTTTCTCTAATCATGGTAAACCTCACAAACCAACGCCTCTTATCCTCTCAATTCGTAAAAAATAAGAAAGTTAAGGTGGTTTCTAGTCGAACACTTCGCTGTAGAAAAAAAAAAAAAAAAAAAAAATATATATATATATATATATATATATAAAATGACAATGCTATGTCAACTACATGTTCACAATAAATTATAGGTGGTTAGTTGTTATTGGTTGTAATTTGAACCTACTACTAAAATTACTTTTTTACCCCTCCGTTAACAACATTTAGCAACTTGTGATGAATTTATAAGTCATCTTTCCCTAAACCTCAACAATAGAGAAAGCCTTGTAGTTATTTAATCTAACAAAAACCATGGTTTTCAAGGACTTCACCTTTTTCTCTTGTGTCTTTTTAGGGACAGTCGTCATCCTCCTCGCTGGCCCTGCTCATGGCTCTGGCCTATGCGACAATGCTCCAAATAAGGCTGTCTGTAATTCAATTGTCTATCAACGGACTGACCCTCGTGAAGCCGTGGTTGCATTCATTCACAAATTGGTTAACCAGACCAAAGTTGGAAAGGTGGTCGCTCAAAAGCAAGGCAATTCCTCTAACATTTTTAAATGCATAACGGAGTTTGACAGGTCCATTGAATTCGCCAAAGGTGCCTTGAAAGGCCTCGATAACGGTAACCTGGCTGTCCTGAAAATCTACATCACAGCCGCCCAGAATAACTACTTCGTATGCGATGAAGGGTTTCGGGGCAAGAACAATCCCATTGGCAAAACTACTAAGTTCTTAGAGGAAATTGTTGGCGTCGGTCTGTATCTAATAAACTTAGTTAAATGAAGAAGAGCTTGGTAGTTGTATGTGAGTGGTTAAAAGTTCTCTGAAGAAATTGTAATAAAAAAGTTTTTTATTTTTATTTTTATTTTTTATTTTTTATTTTTAATATGAATTTATGGGTTCGCTCAAAGAAAAAATAAAGTTGATGGGGGAGGCCATATTTGTTTTATTTGTGTCTTGTATGGCTCTTTCTTGTGCCATTATGATATGAGAAAATCTTTTATTTTTAAACTTAAATATATATATATATATATATATATATATCTTGACATTTATCTGTATAGAATAATAAAGTACTAGACGGATTAGGTTTACGAAATATTTTTTTGCTACTCTTTTCGTCATGATTTCTTTCCTTTACTGTATAATAATACAAGCACATACCTCTTACTAATAATGTTTTCTAGGATAATAATTTTTTCTAGGATAGTCCATAAGAAACCTAGTTATAAACAAAATCTAATAAAATAGAACTTGAATATATGGACATAAAACAAAAAGACACAAATATGTGAATTTAACAATTTATTTCTTCTAAAAATGAAAAAGTAAAAAACAACCGATAAGAGATAAATTGTGAATTGAAAATCCTATGATAAGAGTAATAAAGTAATAAAGAGTCTAAAAAGATGATAGAGTAGATGAGAAAAAGTGAAAGAGAGAGAGAGATGGCACAAAGCAAGCAAGGCAAGTATATGATCACACAGAGTGGAGAAGGGTATTGCATTGAGCAAACCAACATCATGGAGATGTATTCTCACAAATGGTTACATCCAAACAAGCCACAAGAGGGATGGATGCAACCAAACAAACAGATGACCCTAAAGACCAACAAGCACAAACCCACAGAGGGAACAAAGAATGATGAGAGCCTAAATCTAGTCAAACAAACATGGATCTAAAGCATAAAAGTAAGCAAGCATACATATGCATAAAGAAAAGGATCCAAACCCTTTATTGTAGGCGTAGGTTTATGGATGTAGGCCTAGACCACAAGATCTAGATCCACATCCTACCTAAGAGCCAAAGCACAAGAAAGCGGTGTAACAAGAGACATAAAGGCAAAGCCAAACATAAGGCATAGCATCAGACATGTAGATCTAAACATATAAATATGGCAAGGAGCTTGGAAACAAGTAGATCCAAATACAAGCATGGAAAATAGGTATAAAGCACTTAACATAAAGATCTAAGCACAAACAATGCCTTTAGACATATCCTCGCCCAAGAAGTCTAGGCCAACATCACCAAAGTGATAAAACATGTTAAAAAGCAAGGGGACATGCTAGAAAAGCTATAAGGCATGCTAGGAAGCAAGATAAAGCAAGAGATATGAATGCTTGATAATGTGTTAAAAACACAAGAGCTTGTTTAGACTCCCAATTAAAAATTACGGTTAGATTGCTTTTACTTTAACTTATCTAAGTGCAGAAACAAGAGTAAATGAAGTGCAATCAACCGATACTATAGTGCATAAACATGAACAACAAACAATAAAAGTAAAGCACAAGAGTAAGGGAAGAGAGAATGCAAACACAAGATAACAGGCCGATGTGTTATCGAAAAGGAAACCGAAGAATTAGGTGAAAAACCTTTTTGCCACCCTTCAAGTAGTAATCGATCCACTAGATAGTAAGTTGGGATACACGAATAGCAAGAGACCCTCTATGCCTAATCTACTTAATGTACCTACGCCCTTCAATCTCCTACTCCAATAAGGTTTCTCAGAATTGTGTCTTGTCTAACTTTCCGGATCCCGCAATACGCTCGATTGCATCCGCCAAGCCTCACCAGCTTCTTTTGGCAAATTCCCAAGGCTTCCCAAGCTCCAAAACACTCTCTACACTCTGAAAAGTGGTGGGTTATGTTTGGGTACAAATCTCCTCTCAAGGTATGTCAATGGGAAAGGGAAGGAGAAGAGGCTACAATAATTTCTTACTAAGGATAAGTAGCTCTCTCTTTAAAAGATGGGTGTATGTGTTGTAGAAAACCTATCAAGGGTTTTTCTCTCTGAATGACCTCCTTTACATTTGTGAGTAATGAGGATATATATAGTATGGGTGAAGGGTAAGAAAGTCACACAAAAATCCTCCAGGCAAAATGTTTCGAAACTACCTCATAGGAAGGCCTTACTCGCGAGACACTTGTGAAAACGACAGCCTGGCATGACTCTTCAGCTTCCAGTCATGTGCTCCTCACATGCCCTTTTCGCAAGAACCTTCTCGTGAACTTCTCGCGAGCTAGTTGCAAATGCACTGATCTTCAATTAAGTTTGAGTCTTCACCAACTTAATACTAAACCCAATGTAATAAAATCCCACAAAATACAAGGAACAAAATTAAAACAATTACAACATTTTTTGCCATGGAATAAGCCAACACTAAAATATAGTTGTAAATCACAACTTTACAAGATATACTATGGAAAGCAATAAAGCATGTTATAAAGCAATAAAATAAATGGGTGTAGATAGTAGCTAAAAAGCTAAATCTACACCCCTAAAACCTCAAATCCAAGGTGCAAAGACCAAGGAGAGGAAAAAGAGTACAAGAACACTACCTCTTGATTGTTGGGAAAAGAGGATAGTCAAAGGTTCTTTGGTGTGTTTGGGAGAGAATTTAAAGATGAAAAGAGAGAGAATTTGTCCAAAAAAATGGTCCAACTTCAAAATTTTCATTTTTTCGTGAAATCTATAGGGTCAGGGGGTATTCATAATGAAAAAAATACCTTTCGGCTTCTGAGGCACCTTTAAGCTGCGTCGAGTTAACTCGGCGGCCCTTTAAGGTGTGTTGGTTCAGGTACAATGACATTAGTGATTTTGTCTTTCCTTGTTCGACTTCGATTGCATATTTGAAGGTCTTCCCACACTCTGATTGAGTTGATCTTGGTGCCCCTAGAAAGGTATGGATGTCTAGTTTCTAGAACACTAAATAAAATGAAATTCCAATAATTTGATCAAAAGTTATGGCCTTGGGAAACGTGCTAATATGCCTAATGAGGTTTTCAAGATATCTCAACTACTTTAACTCCAATCGCAAGCCATGAATAGTTGTTGGATATGAAATTTAATAATCTTTGCAATGGTGCTAGTTTCAACTTGTTCTAATAGTCTGATCAAAATTAGAGTTTCTAGGGCCCTCGAAGTCGATGCCAAGTCAAACTTGGTCAAAGTTGACAAAAATCTCCGAGTAGCTCGAGTTTGATGTAAAAACATGAAAAAAGTGGTTTTGGAGTGATTTTGACCATCTTTGACTTTTAGTTAACCTAGAGTTAACTAGGGGCATTTTAATCAATTTGACTTAAAAAGGCATTTCGAGTACTTTGATGCCTAAATGGATTGCGCCAAGTCAATCTAGGTGTTTACACAGCTCTATGGAGAAAAGTTAATATTTTTTGAATTTTCGGGGTTTGACATGCAAATCGAGGACAAACAAAATACGGTATCTACATAACTTTATTAGTGTAGAGAGCCAACTTGCCTAATTGGAAGAAAAAATAACAAAAATATACCAATAGCATGTAAAGTAGATTGAAGTACTATATTAAAGTATGTTGATCTGATCCTGAATTGCTCAGTATGCTCATTATATCAGTATGCTCATTCTACTTTACATGTAAAGTATGCTCATTCTATCAGTATGCTCATTCTACTTTACATGTAAAGTATGCTCATTCTATCAGTATGCTGAAAGTATGTTGATCTGATCCTGAATTGCTACCATCCTATCAGTATGCTCATTCTGGATCTCTCTGAGTCCATCAATCCTCTCTAGGATGATCTGGAATGTATCAGGAGGTACCTCTGATGAGGTTGAAGCTCTGCTCCTTTTGCCTTAGCTTCTAGGTTTTGAAGTTTGTCCTGTAGTCACTGTCTCAATCTCCATTTGGTCACCTTCACCTTGGTCACCTTCCTCTTCATCACTTGGAAGATGAATTTGTATCCTGATGATGGTTAACTTGTTGATGGCTGAAGGTGTAGGCATGTGGCTGATATCTTGAGGGATTTCAACACCTTTTGCTCTAAAAAGCCTTATAGGAAGGCTAGGAAAGATCAGCTTAGGCCTAGAGGTGGTTTTAGTCTCATCCACAATAGTGTCAAAGATGTGAGAGCTAATGTCAATGAAGGTTTTCTCCTTGAGTTCCATGAGGAAGATAGCTCTAGCATTGTTGATTGTAGTCAACTTCCTCACTGGTTACAAGTTGAACATCATGATGGTGGTTAGGCACCTCATGTCAGCTGTAAATGTTATAATGTTAAGGCCTCTCCCCTTTCTTTGTCCACCAATGCAATTTTGGATAGTTTCTATAGATAGCATCCTGTTCTTGTAGTTGGTGAAGTCAGAGTCCTCTAAGCCTTCAAGCCCTAGCACCTCATCTATGTCATGGGCATCTATAATGAATTCCTTTCTTCTAACCCAATAGCTCAATTCATCCTCCCTTATCACAGCATTTGCATAGAATTCTCTAATTAAGGGCTCATAAACAACAAGTAGGTCACTCAACAATTTATCCCATCCTCTACCTTCAAAACAACCTAGAATGAAGGTGTTCTTCAAATCCCCTAAGTCAACAAACCTTTCTTGAATGATGGTTCCCCTAAAGAAAGAATCTCTATATCTCTCAAAGTGTTAAACCAACCTAAATAGGTTATGGTCCATTTTCACCCTTTTGTCAGCTTTCTTAGTAGGAGTCTTCTTCTTTGTAGGAGATAGTGGCATATGTAAACAAGTAGAAAAGGCCACAATAACAGAGCATAATAGATGAACACAACCATTAGTAACAAGTTAGTGAAAAAAATATTGCACCAAAACACTCAATCTAGACATAGTTCAAAGTCAGAAGTTAAATGAGAAAGCTCAAATCAGAAAGGTATAGAACAACCTATCAACGCACAACTCAAACAAAAACACTCTAGGGCACATTCCCAAGTGCAAACTTCAACAACCAATACTCAGCTGTATTGAAGTAGTGTATACCACATTTAACAAAAAAATACATGTCTATGAAACATATCTTAATGATTATGATATGATCAAACCAACATAGATAGTATCCTCAAGGCAGAAGCAGCAAACATGATATCAAGAAACTATAGCAACTAAAAGTCAAAACATTATAACCCAACAATCAGAACTCAACCATATTGAACCAAAAATACTCACAAACAAAGTATATCACAAAAAAAAAAAAATCAAAACAAATATCATATGACAATGAGACCAATAAACATGGGTATGAGATTTGCCAACAAACATAGATTAGTTTACAAACTCTAATAGTGAAATTAAACATGAAGGCAACCTTATTTAGCGTCCTAGAAGCAAGATCAACCAAGCCCAAACACGTAAACTCATCAAACATGAACCTAGCCCATAACTAAAACCATAGATATCACAAAACTCAATAACGACTCACAAATCCAAGAAAACAAAGCTCAAAACATGAAATATGAAGTGAGAGAGAGCAAACCCATACCCTTTTTTTGAAGATATGAGGTTGAAATGAAGCAAAAATAGAGGTTTGTTTGAGAGTGACATGGTGAGTTTGAAAGTGTTTCAAGTAAGGAAGAAGATGAACAGTTAGAAATGTTCAAGGGAAAACTAAAAAGGTTTAAAAACTGACCATTTTTGCACAAAACACGCAATTTTCATGACTGAATCAAGTCTCATATAAGTCGCCAAGTCCAGTCGCCAGAACACTTGAGGGTAAAACTTTTGAAAAAATTTCTAAGTGTTTTTCGTGACTGGAAGTTCCACTCGTGAAAAAGTTGCGAACTGAGCCACGGAAATCTCCATGTACCCTTCACGACTGGATCTTCCACCCGCAAACAAGTCGCTAACTTGAGTCGCGAAAAGCATGAAAAACTAGATTTTTCAAAAATATTCTAAATCTTTTTCGTGCCTGAAGCATTTACCCGTCAATGAGTCGCCAGTGAGTTGCAAAAAATATTTGTATAGGCTTGCAACTAAGGCATGCGACTGGTTCAACCCATGACTGAGTCACTAGAACAGGGCAACATAGTTTTTGAATTTTTGACAAATTTTTGTAAAAACATAATACTTTCCAAAAACAACTAAAACACTCAAAAATATTTTTGTGATTGATCAACAAAAATTGAGCATGTGAAAACACATTTAAACAAGTACAATCACACGAATGAATATGACATTCATTGAACATAGATGTGTGATGTGTGTGGATATAAAAAATGAGATAGTCCTTAGTCTAATGTGAAATTTCAATGATCAATTCAATCAAGATATACAAAACTAGCACTAGATAATGTAACCCATCTCAAATTATAGAAATATGCATATATGACCTCTCACATAGACTTGAGTACAATATCTTTGAAGCTTTTCATTTGGCTCCATGTTTGACATATCATTTGATCTTTATGAATCAACATATCTCATTGTGAGATCGATGCCTGGAATTTTGGATATTTTACTTTGATGAGTTAGCCTTTGGCTTTTTAGGTATCATATAATTTTAATTTTTGGTCGCTTTCCCTTTTTCCTAGTCAAATATTAGTATGTGCGACAGGCTTTTGCAACTCAATATCTCTTTTCATTTATAGATTTACATTTTGTGAGCTTAGCAAAAACAATAAAATAAAGAGTTGGAAGATATATAGACACAAGTTTATGCATGTCTTAAGATCAATAAAACCATTCACTAATCTTTCATGGCAAGGTTGAAGATCTATTTACAACAGTCACATAGATTTCAAGATTTCTCCCATAATGATATGAGTGCATAAGGAACAAGCTATGCTTGTAGACGCACAAAGCCATTTGCACAAAGGTACAAGGTAAAAAATATTTTGAGACAAAACTCAACAATGTCAATCAAACTTTTTTGATTTTCTACTTTTTATGTGGTTTTTTTTTTTTTTTTTGACACACAAGAAGGAAAAAATTGATCAAAAGCAACAATAAAAAAACATTTTAAATGAATGAAAGCAAAAACAAACAAACAATTTCCAATTCACATAATCAATAAACAAGCCAACAGTCACAGAATATAGGAAGTATTAATGCATGGACATGTTGTAATGCTTATGCATCATCACCCACACGTTACGTGCGTTTGGGGTGATATCCTTATAGGATTGGGTATGAGAGTTAGGACTTTCAAACCTTCTTGTGAAGCTTTCCAAGCAGTTGGTGAATGCACCAATCATCTTCATCATGTCCATCATTCCGGGATCACCATTTCAATCTCTTGATGGCTCAACAGCCCAAGTCCTCTTGTCATTTCTTGGCCTTCTTGTCCTTTGATCACTTGCATTCTTCAATGCTCTCAGCTTATGACAATTGGGTTGGGTGTGCCCTTGAAGTCTGCAGTGATGACACACATGGTTCACTCTAGGACCTTTTTACTATCGTGGAAGAGATTTTGCTTTGGCTTCAAACCTGACCACAGATTGATTACGAGGCTTATTCAACACCCACTAGTCAATCACATTCTTCTTCTTCTCATCATTTGCCTTTTCAACAGTAGGGGCAACTACAACCGGCTCTTTAGCCTTCCCAAACTTCACTTCTTTGGAGATGTTCACAGCTGAACTACTTTCTCTGGTGTATCCTAATCTGGTTTTGTCAGAGAAGGTCTTTTGAGAGGAAAGGACATCATCAAGCTTCTTTGTGGAGACTTGCTCTACCTTGGCAATTGCTTGAACTACCTCAAGCTCAAAGAATTTCACCTTGGTGTAAGCTTTGGTTAGCTTGACATTTAGCGTCTCTATCTCACACTTGGCCTCCTTATATCTCACTAGAAGACTTTTATAGTTCTCCTCAGCTTTCTTCATCTTTTTCATAGCTACCTTGGCCATCCTTGCATAATCTCCTGATTTCTCAAGTAATGAATTGTAGTTCTCTTGAAGACCAGTTGTACCTTCATTTTCTTTAGCATCTAATTCTTCTACAATTCCGATGGATTCCTTATTACTATGCCCTCCAAGTTCTTCCACAAGCAAATTCAAGTCCTCCGAAGACTCAACATGAGTAACAGTCATGAATGTTGAGAAATTCCCTTCTTCATCACAGCTTTCCTTCAAATCAGAGGTGGAGAAATCTGAGTCATTGAGAATGGTGGCATACGCCTTGCCCTTCGATCTCAGGTAATTAGGGCATTCCTTTTTGAAATGGCCCTGTCCATTACACTCAAAATAAGTGACTCCTTGAGTAGATTGGGACTCCTTCCTTTCTCTCTTTTTGAAGTCCTTCTCCTTTCCGGAACTCATGAATTTCCCTTTATCACCAAATTTCTCACTGTTCTTAAACTTTAGAGATTTGCAGAAATTCTTTGCAAGGTAGACAACATACTTTTTGACTACATCCTCATCTAATGAACCATAAGCTTCTACCCTTTCATATATCATCTTAAGAGCCAGTGATTTGCTCTTTCTTTGGTTTGGTAATGAAAGCTCATACATTTGGAGAGAACCAATCAGCTCTTAGACTTTGATTTCATCAAGGTCCTTGCTCTCCTTAATTGCAGTCACCTTTGCACGGAAGTTCTCCAGCAATGAATGAAGAATTTTTCGTACAACTTTCGATTCCTCCATTTTCTCTCCCAAGTTAAACTTGCCGATGACCACTTCATTTAGGTTACTATAGAAAGAGTCAAAGCACTCATCCTAGCTCATCCTGAGCTCCTAAAACCGTGTAGTCAGCATCTGTAGTTTTGTGTCCTTAACTTTCTTTGTACCCTCATAAGTGGTCTCCAAAATCTGCCATGCTTCCTTGGCAACAGTGATATGAGAAACCCGATGGAATTCATCTGGGGACACACCACAAAAAATTGCGTTAAGTGCTTTGCTATTTGCATTTGATGCCGCGAGGGCTACCTTATCCCATGTGGATTTGTCTACCGCTGACTTTGTCTAACCTATTTCAATACCATCCCAAACAGTCTCATTTATAAAAGACAAAAATTCTCTCATCCTCACCTTCCAAAAGGCATAGTTGCTACCATCAAAATATGGTGGAGCATTTAAAGATTGAGACCGGTCCATCTCAATTTGAGGTCAAGGATCACACTAAGATAATGAAACCAATATAAGTGAACCTGCTCTGATACCAATTGAAAGTTCAATTAGTGTATAAAACACTATGAACGTTTAGACTCCCAATTAACAAATTACCAATTCAAGCTTAATATCAAACAATTAATGTGTGGAATAAGAACATAAACTTAATACATAATTGATAAACAATCTAGACCAAATAAAATCACATCCACAGCAGAAATTAAATGGCAAAGATTAAGGGAAGAGAGATGCAAGCACAAGGATAACACAACGATATGTTATTGAAGAGGAAACTGAAGCCCTCGGCGTAAAACCTCTTTGCCGCCCTCCAAGCGGTAAATATTTCACTAAAGAATGTAGTTGAGATACATGAACAGCAGAAGACCCTCCATGCCTAATTTACCCAATGTACCTAAGCCCTCCAAGCTCCTACTCCAACGAGGTTACACTGAACCAATTTCTTCTTTAGCTTACCGGATTCTGCTACTTGACCATAGCATCAACCAACATGAAATTGGTCCCTTCTTAACTATTTCCCAAACACCAAATGGCCTTCTCACAGATATGGGTATGGTGAGAAAAGGTTTTGGTAATATACCTCTCAAGGATGTAACAATGGAGAGGAAGAAAGTAGAGGAATTTGAAGAGTCTTTATGTGAAGATTATTAATGAGTCAATCTTGTTTTTCGCTAAGGTTTCATTGGTATAAGGGTCTATATAGAGTGGGTTGAGAAAGAAATGCGAAGAGTCAGTTTTTACCAAACAGGGTGGTTTGGCGACTGGATTGAGTCACGAGTTCAAGTCACGAGCTAACGACCTGGCCAGCCTGGGACTTTTGTTGCTCCTACTCGATTTTCTGTTTTCGTGCATAAGAAGTTGACGTGATCCTAGTGTCTCACATGGATTGAGTATAAGTTATCAGTGTGTTTATAAGCTTTTGGGCACCCTCCTCCTGCAAGCCGTTTTTCAAGGGTGATTTCTATCTATTGGTTTGTAACAAAAGCCTTAATGATGTCAGGAGAGATTTCAACAACAGCATTGTTAGACAACACACTAGCACCATTATCATGCTCCATTGGTTCCTACATGAGTTCCAACATCTCCAACCAATAATTTATAATGAGCTTCAATTGGTGGAATATCATTGAAATCAAACAAAAAAAAGTACTTCCTTGTCCTAAATTGTTGGTCCTCTAGATCTATATCATTTGGGGGTGTTTCAAAACATAGTTCCTTTCAAAAAGTCAATAAACAAAAGTCCTAACTTACCATATAAGTATATAATTAAATATTTTGAAATTTTAGTGATAAATTTTCAAGTATTTATTATGAGTCATACAGAAGAACGTCGCACAATGAATAATGGTCATATCAAGTCAAATAAATTATTGTTTGTCCAAAAAAAAGTCACATAAATTATTATAGATAAATAAAAATAATAATAAATAATCCTTTTTGGAATCCTTAAATGTTTTGGTTATAGAATTATAATTTGAATAAAATCTTAAATTTCATAGAAGTTGGGTAAGAAAGTACCGTGTTAAACAAAATGTCCAAGTAATACATGCGCTAATAAAAAAACATACGTGAAATAAAGAAAATATTTTGATAATATAATTAGAATGTTTCTGTAAAGTTGTGATTTACAACTATGTTTTATGTTGGCTTTATTCCATGACAAAAAGTGTTGTAATTGCTTTAATTTTTTTCCTTGTATTTTGTGGGATTTTATTGTATTAGGTTTAGTATCAAGTTGATGAAGAATCAATGGATTTCGCGAGAAGCTAACCCATGAAAGAGCCACATGAGGAGCACATGTTTGGAAGTTGCAGAGTCGTGCCAGGCTGTCGTTTTCGCAAGTATCTCACGAGTAAGGTCTTCCCACGAGATAGTCGCAAAACGTTTTGCCTGGAGGTTTTTTAAGTGTGACTTGCTTACCCTTCACCCATGCTATATATACCCTCATTACCCACAGATGTAAGGGAGGCCATTTAGAGAGAAAAACCCTAGATAGGTTTTCTACAGCACACACACCCATCGTTTAGAGAGAGAGCTACTCATCTTTAATGATAATTCATTGTAGCCTCTTTTCCTTCCCTCTCCCATTATCATACCTTGAGAGGCGATTTGTACCTAAACACAATCCACACATTTTCAGAGTGTAGTGAATGTTTTTGGAGTTGTTGGAAAGCATTAGAAGAAGCTAAGGATGGCAGATGCAACAGGGAGCTTGTTGCGAGATTCGAAGAGCTAGACAAGACATGATTCCGAGAAGCCTTGTGGAATATAGAGCTTCCAGAGATAATTTTGAGAGAGAAACCCTAAAGAAAAATAAGATTGACTCATCCACAATCTTCACATAGTGACTCTCCAAATTCTTCAACTCTCACCCTCTCCATTATTACATCCTTGAGAGGTTCATTAGCCAAATATTTTTCTCACCATACCCATATCTGTGAGAAGGATTTTTGGTGCTTGGGAGGCAGTTAGGAAGGGACCAATTGATATTGGTTGATGCTATGGGCTATAGCGAAATTCGGTAAGCTAGAGAGGACAAATGTTCGACGTAACCTCGTTGGAGTAGGAGCTTTGAGGGCTTAGGTACATTGGGTAGATTAGGCTTGGAGGGTCTTCTGCTGTTCATGTATCCCAACTTGATTTTTTAGTAGATTATTGACCGCTTGGAGGGCGGCGGAGACGTTTTACACCGAAGGTTTCGGTTTCATCTTTGATAACACATCACTGTGTTGTCCTTGTGTTTGCATCTCTCTTCCCTTAAACTTTGCCATTTAATTTCTGTTGTGGATGTGATTTTATTTGGTTTAGATTGTTTATCAATTCTGTCCTAAGCTTATATTCATATTCCGCACATATATTGTTTGATAATAAGCTTGAATTGGTAAGTTGTTTTTTAGGGGTCTAAACATTCATAGTGTTTTATACGCTATTTGAACATTCAATTGGTATCAATTGACCCCTTCTGTTTATTTGCTATGGATAGTGCTTTGTATGCCTTTATGCATGTTTTGGATGTTGATGATTTTAGCATGCCCTGTGTTTGTGAAAATGTCTTTATGAGTGTTTATCCTCATGATTGTGATGACATGTTGCTTGAATCATTGGGTGTTGTTGATATTCCAAATGACAAATTCTTGAAGAAAAAGGCTAAGAAGTTTCAAAAGAATTTGAGCAAGTTATTCGATGAAAAGGATGATTTAATTACTAAACTTAATGAATCCAACAAATTGGTTGAGAAATATAAGAAACTTGCTGAAAATTCTCTTGAAAAGCTGAAAGAATTTGAATATTTGAATATGAACTTGGATGCTAAACTTGTTTTGTCTAACAAACTTGTTGATGAGCTAAAATGTGAAAATGAATCTTTTAAGATGCATGCCAAGTGTTTGATTGCTAAACCTATTGCTAAAAAGGATGAAAATATTTGTTGCAATCATGTTGTTTTACCCTATCTTGTGCCTATTATGTGTTCTACCTTAAAGGACAAATTGGTGTACATTCCTCCACATAAAAAGAATCAAAAGGTAGAGAGAAAGGCTGTTAAGTTAAAGCCTTGGTTTAGGTCTCAACCTAAGGCTTTGAATGGATCTAAGTTTGTTCCCACTTGTCACCATTGTGGTGTGATTGGTCATATAAGACTTCAATGTCGTAAGTTGAAAAGAGAACAAAATCATATGGCTAAATCCCTTCCCAAAAAGCCTAGTGGACCTAAACACAATGTATGTCACCATTGTGGTGCCTTTAGTCATTTAAGACCTTAATGCTCTAAGTTTCATGCTCTTAAAAGAATCAAAAGAAAAGATAAATTTGAGCTTCTTTGAAGCTATGCTAAAAAAGGTAAACCGGATTTGAGTGAAAATAACATGTTGTTAAAGAAAGTGTTTAATGCTCTTAACTCCTTGTCTATGTACATCTCTGATTCTCATTCTTCCAACCCTCATCTCACCTCTCATGAAACACTCATTCCAAACAATCATTGTGTTTGGATGAGGAATGGTTCCTATGGTTGAACTTTTTCTCTTTTAGTCCTTGATCTAATTCTTTTGATCTTTGTAGAACCCTTCATGCATTTGATGTTTCATTGTCATGCATTTGTGTATCTTGCATTTCTTTATATGCATTTTTTTTTTATCTTACTTTTATGTTTTAGTTTTGTGTGAGTAAAAATCCAAAATCACATAAAAGTGAAAAATTCAAAAAGTTTAATCGTATATATTTGAGCACATATCACATGTGAGTTTGACCTAGTACCTTCATACTAATGATGAAGTGCATTTACGAGCTTAGCTTATTATGTATGCACATCTATCTTTGTGAGAAAAATCTTGACATTTATGTGTGATTGTTATAAATCGATTTTCAAGTTTGTCATGAATGATTGGTTATTAGTCATGTTGGTTTTGATACATGCATAGACTTGTGCATATATCTCTTCCCACGCTTTTTTTTTTTTTTTTTTTTTTGTTGCTTAAAGAGCTCAACCAATGTAAATTTCAAAATGAAAAGAGATAATGAGCTGCAAAAGCCGTCGTATATACTAGTATTTGACTAGGAAAAAGGGGAAGCGACTTTTATGAAAATGTATGATGCCCAAAAAGCCAAAGGCTTGTTCATCAAATTGAAATATAAAAAATTTCAAGCATTGATCTCAAAATGAGTTGTATTGATTCAAAATGATCAAATGTTATGGATTGTAAAGAAGTCAAATGAAAAGCTTCAAAGTTATGTTATCATTTTTTTTGTGGGAGGTCATATATGTTCATTTCTATAATTGAGATAGACCACTTAACTTAGTACTAGTTGTGTATGATTTGATTGAATTGATCATTGAATCTTCATTCTAAACTAAAGACTATTCCACACTTGATACACACACAACACACGTGCCTTATGTTCAATGAATGCCTTATTCATTTGTTCGATTGTACTTGTTTAAATGTGATATGTGTGTGCTCAACTATATAGATCAATCCAAAAAGATTTTTGATCATTTTACATGTCTTTGGAAGTGATTTTTATCACTTTTTGTGTTCATGTTTTGTGCTTACATTGTTTTTCATTGTTTAAACATGTTCTGTGTTGAAAAAAAACAGGTGTTAGAGTTTTTTGCAATTGACTCACGACTGACTCGCTAGTCACAAAAATTTTTGCGACTCATCTCACGATTTACCAGTCGCGAGTTCATTTAAAAGCTTTAACGACTCATCTCGCGACTCCCTCTCGACTTGACCAGTCGCGAAATAGCTTTTTAAAGAGCTTTTCGTGGGAAACTTGTTTTAAACCCCTCCCATCCTCTTTTAAACTCCTCTTTCAATATTTTTACATCAAAACCAAATCAATTTAAATGGTTTTTCATTCCATTAACATCTCTAAGGTAATTTTAAACTTTTTTCATTGTTTTGGATCCTTAGATTATGTTTTGGAGAGTTTTGTGCTCTTTGTTGGGATTTTCATCATAGGGGTTAGGGAAACATAATTTTTATCAAATTTTTGTATGGGATTGGTTTCTTTTAATGATTTACTTTGGATGTTGGCCCTTTGTGGCAAATAGAATATGTATTAAGGGTGGATTTCATGTTGTTCATGTATTGTTTTACATTGTTGGTCATTGTGTGCACATTAAGTGTTTGATAAAATGTCTCTTAGGCATTTTCTCACCTGTTTGGATTCTGATGAGTACCAAACTTTGGGGTTTCTCATGTTTCCTCATTAGGAACATGTATGGTTCATTGGTTCTGTATTTCACACAACTTACCTCATATGTGCATTTTCCATGCTTTGGTCATGCATTGCACATAGCAATCTCTTGCACATACCTTTGCTACCTTTGTCATACATTGGTCTATACCTTGCTCATCCTAGCATGTCATCTTTACCTTATGTTTTGTATCATTTTGTTTTTGTCTTAGGTTTGAGCTTCATTTTCTCATTCATTTTGCACCCCTCATACATCATTATCATTGTTCGTACCTTCATTTCTTGCCCTCATTTCTCCTTAACCCTTTGTCTATTCCTGACAAAAAGGGGGAGTGTATACTCTAGAGAGTATACGGAAGTGTTTTGTCATTTCTATATGACTCTTGTGCTCATCCTTAGGGGGAGAAATTCAATTTCTCATGCACATTTGTAAGGGAAGAGATATTCCATAGGAGAGATGTATATACCAAGGAAGAGAAGACATTGAGTTAATAAGAAAACTTTGTTTTGTTTATTTGTCTTTATAGTTGTTTTCTTGTTTGCTTTATGGTGCTTTAAGTTATGTTTAGTACCTATGCTTTGTTATTCATATTGCATCATGTTTATGAGTTGAACATGCATACATCTTTATGCTATTGTGCTTCATTGAATGCATGTTCGGATGATCATTTGCTTTACTTTGCTATGTGATCATTGTAGTCATTTCTAAATGACTGTTTTGGTATATGATCAAGTTGCTCACATGTTTCACATCATGTTTACTTAATCGCAATTTACTTGTTATATTATACTTGTCCTTTTATTACTTGCTTTATCTTGAGGGTCTAATGTGTTTTATGCAAGTGTTTCAAGTTACAGGTTACAGGTTACAGGTATATATGTTTCAAGTTCATCACAACTCCTATGATTCATGATAGAGGAAGTGATATGATAGGGGGAGAAAGAGAGAAAGAGTTTTGTGTTATATTAACTACATTTTTGCTTTGCACATAGTTCTTGAATACTTAGTTATTTAATTATGTACTTTGGGTTTCGTACCTTTACTTTGTAGCGTAGTACTTATTTAATGTTTTGCATTTTCTTTAAGTACATCACTCTTATGCCTTAGTAGGATCTTTTTCCTAGACGGATATATGCTTTGTGCATTGGTTGAATGTTGGACATGCAAATGAAACTTTGCATTTAAGCTCATTAGCTTGCATGTCCGGATGTTCATTCCATATATGAATGGGCATTGTGGTCACTATTCTATAGTGATTGCTTTTATGGTCAAGCCATAATTTATTGCTTTATTCCATTTTGCTTGATCACATTGTCCTTCATATGCATTACAAGTTTTATGCATACAATGATCAAATTGTATTGTTGTGTTTCAGGAGATACTTGTTCTTATAATTCAAGAGTTTCACAGATTCTAGAGTTAGGTGTGAGTGAGTTTTGCTCAACTATTCCCAACTCACATGTTAAGTCTAGAGTTTGTTTTACGGTTTTGTCACGGAATAGTCAAAGGGGGAGATTGTAAAGTTGAATTTAATCAACCATCTTGTTGGCTTTATTTCGTGCCAAATTTGCTTGTAATATAGCAATTAGTAACCTTGTTTTTAGGTGAGAATCATGTAAGGGTAATGTGTGAGACAGTGTGAAGAAATGCTCAAGACTGTGCAGTGAAGCAAGAACTCCCGACTGGATCTCACGAGGGGTTTGCGGCTTGTAAGCCGCCAGAAGATACACATGAGTGAAGCATGGAGAGAAGCTGAACCGTCATGCCAACTGTAGCATTACTGGAAAAAAAAGTCCAGACTGGCCATTTAGTTAGCTCGTGGCTTGGACTTGTGACTCAGTTAAGTCGTGAGGCCAAGTCGCCAGTCCACTTTGTTATGGAAAAACTGACTCTTCGCATTCCTTTCTCACTCTAGTATAAATACCCCTTATACCCACGAAATATAGAGCTTCTATAGAGAATTTTGAACGAGAAACCCTAGAGAAAAATAAGATTGACTCATCCACAATCTTCACATAGTGACTCTCCAAATTTCTCAACTCTCACCCTCTCCATTGTTACATCCTTGAGAGGTTCATTAGCCAAATCATTTTCTCACTATATCCATATTTGTGAGAAGGCTTTTTAGTGCTTAGGAAACAGTTAAGAAGGGACCAATTGATATTGGTTGATGATTTGGGCTATAGCGGAATCCAGTAAGCTAGAGAAGACAAAGGTTTGGCGTAACCTCATTGGAGTAGGAGTTTGGAGGGCTTAGGTACACTGGGTAAATTAGGCTTAGAGGGTCTTCTACTGTTCATGTATCTCAACTTGATTCTCTAGTAGATTATTGACTGCTTGAAGGGTGGCGGAGAGGTTTTACGCCGAGGGCTTCAGTTTCCTCTTCGATAACACATCGCTATGTTGTCCTTGTGTTTGCATCTCTATTCCTTTAATCTTTGCCATTTAATTTTTGCTGTGGATGTGATTTTATTCGATTTAGATTGTTTATCAATTCTGTTCTAAGCTTATGTTCATATTCTGCACATACATTGTTTGATAATAAGCTTAAATTGGTAATTTGTTTTTTGGGGGTCTAAACGTTCATAGTGTTTTATACGGTATTTGAACGTCAATATTTATGATAGGTAAAGAATTTATTGACCCGTTGTGAGGAATTAATTAATTAATTAGCTAAGTTTATTAATTAATCAAATTAACATGCAAAATACATGGTAGTACAAACAAATCACCAATTAAACTAAATACAGTGGAAATTAAATTAACACAGTAATTTGTTTAAAAAACACACACACACACACACACACACACACAACAAGTCTAACCAATTTAATATCAAAAATAAGTTAAGATAGTTTAGTGAACATACATTAACACATGTATTTCTTGTGATGGCTAAATAACATTGTACCTACATATGTATCAAAAGTAGAAAAGAATATTGCGTGTTGTGTGTGAAAAACATTGCAAGATTACATAAGTGTGCACATGTTATGACGATTTGAGATATAAGTAAATTACTTTAACCCACACACAATTATAACTATTTGATGGGGACTATCACCCTCGAGGTATATCCTATAGCTCTCACATCTTCTAGAATACACGCTTGCAATCATATATAAAGCATTTTGATCTTTTCACTTTTAGTTTTCTTTGCATATTTTTCTTTTAAGAAAACCATACGTGGGCATATATGAGAGAGAAAAGATATACCCAATTATGTTAAGCATTTGACATTCCACTTTTACTATGCCAAAGCATACAAATGTCATTTCATGATTAGCAGGCAACAGTGGTGAGATGGTTATTTATGCCTTTCTCTTAGGATTTCTAGTCCTTCCCATCTAAAAGAGTGACATGAGTGTTAAGTACAAGGGATTACTTAATCTTACTCATCACAAACACAAGACACAGAGCTCACCTGCTTAGTTGTGCATAGAAATGCTCATCTAAGTTACAAAAGATACAAAATTTAGAAAATTTTGTTTCAATGGCCATCCAAGGTACACAAGTATCAATGTACACAAACACACACTATTTTTATATTTTTCTAATTTTTCAATTTTTTTTTACGTGAAAAACAAAATAAAATAAAATTGAAAAGTAAACAAACAAAAACATGTTAAACAAAGCAATGTATAAAACTAGACTGACTCAAAATATGAAAGCAAAACACACAAGTAATGTAAAAACAAAAACACATAGGGGAGAGAGAGAATAAGTGACAAAATCACTTGGAGTCCTTTTTCCTTCCACACCTTGGAAGAACCTTTCCGTTTAGCAAACCCTTGATCCGGTGGTGAGGGGGAAGAATTGAAACCGTTCAAGTTTGAAAGAAACAGGTGGGCTTTGAGAAGATCTCCAAGAGGAGCAAAAGAGGATGGAAATTGATTCTAGTCTCCTGATGCGATTATGCTATTGCTCTTTTGAGTGGCTAACCACTTGTAGCGATTAGGTCAAGTATGTCTAGCTATGCCATAGTGATGACAGAAATGCTGCTTTTTCTGTTTAGGCTTTTGAGTATTTCCCTTCTTAGCCCTAAAGTTCTTAATCTCTTTCTTATCAAACTTAAAAGGTGCTCTTAAGATAGATTTACCTTTGTCTACGTTCTCACTAGCTAATTCATTCTTAACATCATTGTTCTCAGTTTCAACATTATTAGGAGGAACAAAAACAATTGTACTAGAGAAGAAATACAAGGAGAAGAGAAATCATACCCTAAACCGGTTCGATCGAAAGAAGCTTTCTAAAGAATGAGCATCTCATCGAGCTTAGTACTTGAAGTTGTTTCCAACTGAGCTTTGACTTGGAATAGTTCTACCTCAAGCTTCTTAGTATTCTCAGCCAATAAATTATTCTCAAATTTCAGTGCTCCAATAGTCTAATTAGCTTCATCAAACTTTGTAGAGATTTCTTTTCACTCAAGCTTCACATCAGTAAGCTTCTTAGTGGCCAACCTATACAACTTCTCATGCTTTTCAAAGACCTTGCATAACTTAGCATAGGCTGTGTGGATGTCATCTTACTCATCCATCTTTTCAAACTTAGACTCCACCAATTCCTCTTCTTCATCCACATCTTCAACAATTCCTTCAGGAGGATTTACAATAGTAGTGAAGGCATTTAGGATTCCATCATCCTCATTATCAAAATCATCCTCAGGCTTGATGTCTCTTAAGGTAGCAATAAGTGCCTTGCTTTTTTCGATGGTCTTGAGATAAGTAGGGCAATCTTGTTTCATGTAACTGAAGCCTTGACACTCAAAGCACTTTGGTCTTAAGGGAATAGTGTACTGACTTCCATCCCTAGCATGTTTCTTCCCTTTATCTTAACTTTTAAACTAAGAAGAACTAGATTGTCTACTGTCCTTGTCGAAACCATTCCCATTGGCATTTTTCATAAACTTCTTATTCGTGACTGCACTGAATAGAGCTTTCAATGCTCTACTATTGAAGTTTTCCACCTTGATCTTAGCATTATCTCAGTCAACCGGTGCTTCATAGCTTGGTCCAGCCTATCTCCACAGCTTAGCACACTTCCTCATCTAAAGACTGCAAGAAAGCTCTTATGTGTACTTTCCAGTATGCATAGTTAGTGTTATCAAATAAAGGAGGTATAATAAAAGACTGTCTTCTATCCATGACAAACAGGGGTCAATGGATCACACAACAAAGATTAACCCTAATAAGAGTGTGCCTGCTCTGATGCCACTTGATAGGTCAAGAATGTGTTGATCCCTTATGATGAATTAATTGATTAATTAGCCAAGTTTATTGATTAATCAAATTAACATAAAAAATTCATGGTAGCACAAACAAATCACCAATTAAACTAAATATAGCAGAAATTAAATTGACACGATGATTTGTTTACGAACAGGGAAAACCTGCGCAGTAAAAACCCCACCGGGTGATTTTAAGGTCACCATTGAGAATCCACTATTATCAAAACAAGCGGTTACAAGTAAAGGAATCTCAATACCCAATTGAACTTGTTCTGTAGTGACAATCTCTCATTTTCAATGCACGACTCCCAATATGTGACTAACTAATAGATGTACGGATCCAATACGTGACTTGATCACCAATTTGAGAAGAATGTTGGCTGCAAAGTTCTTCAGTTCATCACACGATGAAGATCACCTAGCTCCTTGGTCACAAAACCCTATGGTATACAAACACAGTAGCTTCTGTAAGGTTGAATTTTATCAACCATCTTGTTAGCTTTATTCCGTGCCAAATTTTATTGTATTTTAGCAATTAGTAACCCTATATTTAGGTGAGAATCATGTAAGGGTAGTGTGTGAGAGAGTGAAGAAATGTTCAAGATTGTGCAAAGAAGTAGGGACTCGTGACTAGATCCCGTGGGTGGCTCGAGGCTTGCAAGTTGCTAGAAATCTGTACACGTGCCAAGCATGCCAGAAGCTGAAGAGCCGCGCCAGCTATTGTACTATAGGAAAAAAGTCTCAGACTGGTCAGGCTGTTAGCTTGCGGCTTGAACTCGCGACTCGACCTAGTCGCGAGGTCAAGTCGCCAGAACACCCTGTTTGGGAAAAACTAACTTTTCATATTCCTTCTCACCCTACTATATATATATCTTATACCCACGATATTTAGAGAGCTTCTAGAGAGAATTTTGAGAGAGAAACACTAGAGAAAAACAAGATTGATTCATCCATAATCTTCATATAGAGACTCTTCAAATTCCTCTACTTTTTTTCTCTCCATTGTCAAATCCTTCAGAGGTACATTACCAAAACCTTTTCTCGCCATACCCATATATGTGAGGAGGCCATTTGGTGTTTGGGAAGCAGTTAAGAAGGGGCCAATTTCATATTAGTAGATGTTATGGTCAAGTAGCAGAATCTGACAAGTTAAAGAAGAAATAGGTTCGGCGTAACCTTGTTGGAGTAGGAGCTTGCAGGGTTTAGATACATTAGGTAGATTAGGCTTAGAAGGTCTTCTGATGTTCATGTATCCTAACTACATTCTTTAGTGGATTGTTTACCGCTTCGAAGGCAGCGGAGAGGTTTTACGCCAAGGGCTTCAATTTCCTTTTCGTTAACACATCGAGTGTTGTCCTTGTATTTGCATCTCTCTTCCCTTAATCTTTTCCATGTAATTTCTACTGTGATTGTGATTTTATTTGGTTTAGATTGTTTATTAATTCTATATTAAGCTTATGTTCATTTTTTGCATATTAATTATTTGATATTAAGCTTGAATTGGTAATTTGTAAATTGGGGGTCTAAACATTGAAGGTGTTTCATACACCTATTGAACTTTCAATTTGTATTAGAGCAGGTACACTCTTATTGGTTTCATTACCATAGTATGATCCTTGACCCCATATTGAGATGGATCGGTCTCAATCTTTAAATGCTCCACCATATTTTGATGGTAGCAACTATGCATTTTGGAAGGTAAGGATGAGAGCATTTATGTGTTCTATGGATGATGTTGTTTAGGATGCTGTTAAAATAGGTTGGACAAAGCCAAAGGCAGCCAAATCCACTTGGGATAAGGCAGCCTTCACGATGTCAAATGCTAATAGTAAAGCACTTAACGCAATTTTTTGTGGTGTGTCCTCAGATGAATTCCATCGGATTTCTCATATCACCGAAGCATGGCAGATTTTGGAAACCACTTATAAGGGTACAAAGATAGTTAAGGACACAAAGCTACAGGTACTGACTACCCGGTTTGAGGAGCTCAGGATGAGCGAGGATGAGTCTTTTGACTCTTTCTATAATAAGCTAAATGAAGTGGTTATCGACAAGTTTAACTAGGGAGAGAAAACAGAGGACTCGAAAATTGTAAGAAAAATTCTTAGTTCATTGCCGGAGAGCTTCCGTGCAAAGGTGACAGCAATTGAGGAGAGCAAAGACCTTGATGAAATCAAAGTCCAAAAGCTAATCAATTCTCTCCAAACATATGAACTTTCATTACCAAATCAAAGAAAGAGAAAATCACTGGCTCTTAAGACAATAAATGAAAAGGTAGAAGGTTATGGTTCATTGGATGAGGATGCAGTAGAAAAGGATGTTGCCTACCTTGCAAAGAATTTCTGTAAATTTCTAAAGTTCAAAAACAGTGAGAAATTTGGTGATAAAGGGAAATTTATAAGTTCTGGAAAGGAGAAGAAAGACTTCAAAAAGAGAGAAGGGAATGAGTCCCAATCTACACAAGGAGTCACTTGTTTTGAGTGTAATGGATAGGGCCATTTCAAAAAGGAATGTCCTAATTATCTGAGATCGAAGGGCAGGGTGTATGCCACCACTCTTAGTGACTCAAATTCCTCCACCTCTGATTCGGAGGATAGCTGTGATGAAGAAGGGAATTTCTCAGCATTCATGATTGTTGCTCATGTTGAGTCTTCGGAGGACTTGGATTTGCTTGTGGAAGAACTTGGAGAGCATAGTGATAAGGAATTTATGGGAATAATGGAAGAATCAGATGCTGAAGAAGATGAAGATATAACTTGTCTTAAAGAGAACTACAATTCTCTACTAGAGAAGTCAGGAGAATATGCAAGGGTGGCCAAGGCAGCTATGAAAAAGATGAAGAAAGCTGAAGAAGACTATAAAAGTCTTCTAGTAAGATATAAGGAGGCCAAGTGTGAAATAGAGACGATAAATGGCGAGCTAACAAAAGCTTACACCAAGATAAAATTCCTTGAGTTTGAGGTGGTTCAAGCAAATGCCAAGGTAAAGCGAGTCTCTACAAAAAAGCTTGATGATGTTCTTTCTTCTCAAAAGACCTTCTCCGACAAAACTGGATTAGGATATACTGGAGAAAGTAGTTCAGCTATGAACATCTCCAAAGAAGTGAAGTTTGTGAAGGCCAAAGAGCCAGTTGTAGTTGCCTCTACTGTTGAAAAGGCAAATATTGAGAAGAAGAAGAATGAAACTGACCAGCGAGTATTGAACAAGCCCCATAATCAATCTGTGGTCAGGTTTGAAGGCAGATCAAAATCTCTTCCACGATTGCATAAAGGTCCTAGAACGAACCATATGTGCCATCACTACGGACTTTAAGGGCACATCCGACCCAATTGTCATAAGCTGAGAGCATTGAGGAATGCTAGTGACCAAAGGTCAAGAAGGCCAAGAAACGACAAGAGGACGTGGGTTGATGAGTCATCAAGAGATCAAAATGTTAATCCCGGAATGATGGACGTGATGAAGATGATTGGTACATTCACCAACTGCTTGGAAAGCTTCACTAGAAGGTTTGAAAGTCCTAACTCTCATACCCAATCCTATAAGGATATCACCCTAAATGCACGTGATGTGTGGGTGATGAAGGGTACTCATACATAAGCATTACCATATGACCATGCATTAATACTTCCTATGTTGTGTGACTGTTGGTTTGTTTATTGTTTATGAGATTTGAAAATTGTTTGTAAGTTTCATTTCTTTGTTGTTGTTGTTGTTGTTTTTTTTTTTTTTTTTCGTTTACATTGTTGCTTCTTATCAATCTTTTCCTTCTTGTGTGTCAAAAAATCCAAAAACTACATAAAAAGTAGAAAATCCAAAAAGATTGATCGACATTGTTAAGTTTTGTCTCAAAATATGTTTTACCTTGTACCTTTGTGCAAATGGCTTTGTGCATTTACGAGCATAGCTTGTTCCCTTTGCACTTATATCATTGTGGAAGAAATTTTGAAATCTTTTGTGACTGTTGTAAACAGATCTTCAACCTTGACATGAATAATTAGTGAATGGTTTTGTTGATCTTGAGACATGCATAGACTTGTATCTATATATCTTCTCACTCTTTATTTTATTGTTTTTGTTAAAAGAGCTCAACAAATGTAAATCTCCAAATGAAAAGAGATATTGAGTTGCAAAAGCCTATCGCACATGCTAGTATTTGACTAGGAAAAAGGGAAAACGACCAAAAATTAAAATTGCATGATGCCCAAAAAGCCAAAGGCTAACTCATCATATGAAATATCAAAAATTTCAGGCATCAATCTCAAAATGAGACATGTAAGGTTGAATTTATTCAACCATCTAATTGGCTTTATTCCGTGCCAAATTTGCTTGTAATTCAGCATTTAGTAACCCTGTATTTAGGTGGGATTGTTGTAAGGGTAGTGAGTGAGATAGAGTGAAGATTGCTCAAGAGTGTGCAAGAAAACAGAGTGTCGCGGCTGGGACTCGAGGGTGGACTCGCGGCTGCAAGCCGCTAGAAGCTGCACACGTGCCAAGCATGCTGGAAGATGAACAGTCATGCTAGCTGGAGCACTACAGGACAAAACAGGACAACTGGCCATACGGTTAACTCACGACTGGATCTCGCGACTTGGTCAAGCCGCGAGGTCAAGCCGCGAGCCACCCCTGTTTTGGAAAAACCTGACGTTTTACATTCCTCTTCACTCCAGTATAAATACCCTTTTAACCCACGATTGAAAGAGAGCTTCCAGAGAGAATTTTGAGAGAGAAACCCTAAAGAAAAACAAGATTGTTTCACACACAATCCCTACCTTAGAGTCTCATCAAATTCCCTCACTCTCTTCCTCTCCATTGTCAAATCCTTGAGAGGCATTATACCAAACCTGGTTCTCACCATCATCATCTCTGTGAGACAGTCGTTTGGAGTTCTGGGAAGCAGTTAGGAAGGAGCCAATCTTCATTGGTTGATGCTACGGTGTAGTAGTGGAATCCGGAAAGCTAGAAAAGAAAAAGGTTCGGCACAACCTCGTTGGAGCAAGAAGCTTGGAGGGCTTAGGTGCACTGGGTAGATTAGGCTTGGAGGGTCTATTGCTGTCCTTGTATCCCAACTGTATTTTCTAGTGGATTGATTACCGCTTGGAGGGCGGCGGAGAGGTTTTTCGCCGAGGTCTTCGGTTTCCTCTTCGATAACACATCGGGTGTTATCTTTGTGTTTGCATCTTCCTTCCTCTCTATCTCTGCCTTTACATTATCTGCTGTGGTTTATTTTGTTATGGCTTAGATAGTTGTTTAACCAATTTCATATTATAGCATATGTTAAGTTTCCGCACACTTGTTGTTTGACATATTGCTTGTGTTGGTTAAGTTGGTTTTTGGGGGGTCTAAACGTTCAAAAGTGTTTTTGTACACGTTTTTGAACTTTCAATTGGTATCAGAGCGGGTACACTGCTGTTGGTTTTATCACCTCAGTGTGATCCTAGACCCCTGAGTTGTGGTTGTTGTTTTCGTTTATACCAAGCTAAATTGTAGCTCAAGTGTTTGTGAAAATGTCTCTATGCATATGTCTGAAAGGTGTCTTACTGATGATCTTGTAGAGTTATTAATAACTAAGAAACATGCTAGAGTTTTTGTTCACATGCTGAAATATCTTGAGAATCAGAATCTTGTCTTACACAGTAGCATATCTGAATCAAAATCATTGATTAAGAAATATAAAAGAAAGAATAGAATGTTGTGTGAGATGATTGAGAATCTGAAAATGAAAAATCAATCTAAAAGTAGCATGAAACCTGATGATGAGTTTGTGTTTGAAGGTCAAGATTGTCTGTCACATGTGAACCTATTTGTGCATACCTCATTAAAGGTGTTTAATGCATGTTTGTGGTATCTTGATAGTGGGTGTTCTCGCCATATGACAGGGGATAAGTCACTGTTTAAGTCAGTCAAAGAAAAGGTGGGTGACTATGTGACCTTTGGGGATGGAAGTCATGCTCAAGTCCTAGGCAAAGGAACCATTGAGATACCCGGTTTGCCTCTGTTGAAAGATGTGCTGTTCATAAAAGGGCTGAAGGCAAATTTGCTGAGCATCACTCAAATTTGTGATGACGACTTCCTGGTACAATTCTCCAAGAAAGGATGTTTGATCATCAATAAAGAGGGGATTCAGGTTTTGGAAGGAAATCGGACTACGGATAATTGTTATGGAATAGTTCCCACGGCACCAATATCGTGTAGAAGTGCTCGGGTGGATATGTTGGAGCTGTGGCATCACAGATTTGGGCATGCCAACTTCAAACAAGTAGCAAAAGTCTCCAAACTTGAAGCAGTCAAGGGACTTCCTAAGTTTGGAAAAGTAAAGAAGACCATTTGTGGTGCATGTCAAATGGGGAAGCAAACTAAGGCAAGTCATCACAAGGTAAATGTGATAGCCACCTCTCGTTGTTTGGAGTTACTTCATGTTGATCTGATGGGGCCCACCAGAACTGAAAGCCTAGGGGGAAAAAGATATATTATGGTCATTGTGGACGACTACTCAAGATACACTTGGGTTGAATTCCTTAGAGAAAAATCAGAAGCTTGTGAGAGGCTGGAGATTCTGTGCAAGAAATTACAAAATGAAAAGGGGATTCCAATAGCCAAAGTTAGAAGTGATCATGGGAGAGAATTTGAGAATGCAAGATTCGAGTCCTTCTGTGAGAAGAATGGTATTAAAAGAGAGTTTTCAGCTCCCAAAACTCCACAACAAAATGGAGTGGTAGAGAGAAAAAATCGTGTAATTCAGGAGATGGCAAGAGTCATGTTGCTTAACAAGCAAATACCTCAAAAATTTTGGGGAGAAGCTGTCAACACCTCGTGTCACATTGGCAATAGGATTTTCTTTCGAGTTGGTACAAAGAAGACTGCATATGAGATATGGAATGAGAAGAAGCCTAAAGTGAAGTATTTCCGGGTATTTGGAAGTAAATGTTATATCTTAAATGATCGAGAGAATCTTGGGAAGTTTGATGCAAGAAGTGATGAGGGTATTTTTCTTGGCTACTCTACTACAAGTCGAGCATATAGAGTGTTTAACAAGAGAACAAAGACTGTGATGGAATCCATAAATGTCAAGATTGATGATGCCTTACCTAAGGTGGAAATGGTTGATGATGTAGAAGGGCCGAGCACCGAAGAGCCTGATGTTGAGGTAGAAGCTTTGGATATAGAAAGTGAAGAACCTATACCAGAAGTAGAATCGACTCCCATCAACCCAAGAAGGGAAACGAGATCGATGTCTAGAACTTCAAGCCCTCTTACTCCTCCAGAAGTTCATCCTCCTATCTCTCGTAGTGATGAAGTTTCCATTTCAAAAAGGTCATCCTCAAGAATTATCAAGAATCATTCGGAAAGTAATATCATAGGATCACTTGATGACGGTCTTCGCCTCAGGAAAGGAAATATTCTGCTAGCCAATCATGTAACATATCACTGTTATCTTGCACAGTTTGAACCAAAAAGGGTTGAAGAGGCTCTTCAAGATGAGAATTGGGTTGAGTCAATGCATGAAGAGCTGAATCAGTTTGTGAGGAATGACGTGTGGGAACTTGCTCCACGGCCTGAGAACGTTCATGTTATAGGCACAAAGTGGATTTTTAAAAACAAAACTGATGAAGATGGAGAGATAATTCGAAACAAGTCTCGGTTGGTGGCTCAAGGATACACACAAGTAGAAGGGGTGGATTTTGATGAATCATTTGCTCCGGTGGCAAGACTCGAATCCATTCGAATCCTCATGTCCATTGCGTGCACTTTGAAGTTCAAACTTTATCAAATGGATGTTAAGTGTGCTTTTCTGAATGGATATCTAAATGAAGAGGTTTTTGTTGAGCAACCAAAAGGATTTGAGGATCCTCATTTTCCAGATCATGTATTAAGATTGAAGAAAGCACTATATGGTTTAAAACAAGCGCCTAGAGCCTGGTACGATCGTCTTACACATTATCTTCTAGATAGAGGTTTCAAGAGAGGGTACGCCGATCGAACTCTATTTGTCAAAAATGATGAAGATTATCTCCTTGTGGCACAAGTCTATGTTGATGACATAGTGTTTGGAGCAACTATCGAAGATCGTGCTACTGAATTTTCTGAGGAGATGAAGAAGGAGTTTGAGATGAGCATGGTGGGGGAGCTCACATTCTTTTTGGGTCTTCAAGTCAAACAACGGAAGGAGGGTATATTCGTATCTCAAGAGAAGTATGCCAGAAATATTGTTAAGAAGTTTGGCCTAGACTCCAAAAAACATGCCTCCACTCCCATGAGCTCTTCCACTAAACTGAATGTGGATTCATCAGGAGTTGAAGTAAGTCCTACATTGTATAGGAGCATCATAGGAAGTTTGCTCTACCTTACAGCAAGTAGACCGGACATTGCTTTTAGTGTGGGCGTTTGTGCCAGGTACCAAGCTAATCCGAAGGAATCTCATCTGACTGCTGCTAAGCGAATCATTCGATATGTGAATGGTACTGCAAACTATGGTCTGTGGTATTCAAAAGACTCAAATGCGTGTCTTGCTGGGTATTCGGATGCTGACTGGGCTGGCAGTGTAGACGATCGGAAAAGCACTTCAGGCGGCTGTTTTTATCTTGGTAACAATCTTGTTTCGTGGATGAGCAAGAAGCAGAATTCAGTGTCTCTATCTACTGCAGAAGCAGAATACATCGCTGCTGGAAGTTGCTGCACTCAGCTTCTTTGGATGAAGAAATTACTTCATGACTATGGAATTCCTCAAGAAACGATGTGTGTCTTCTGTGACAACACCAGTGCCATCAATCTTTCCAAAAATCCTGTTCAGCATTCAAAATCCAAACACATAGAGATACGTTACCATTTCATTCGGGATTTGGTAGAGGAAAGAGTTGTGTGTCTTGAGTTCATACACACCGACAATCAAAAGGCGGATATCTTCACCAAGCCTCTCGATGGTCCACGGTTTGAATCACTCCGTAAGACCATTGGTGTCGGTACAATTCCTTGACTCTCTTGTGTGTTGTGTGCTTCACTTTTTTTTATAATTTGATGAATCTGTCTGTGTTGGGGCACACATTTTTTTTGCAACATGTTTCTTGTTTGTTTGTTCTTTTGTGTATACTGCTGGTTATTTTTGTGTTTATTCAATCATTTTTGTTTCTTGTGTCAAAAATCCAAAAATCACATAAAAAATTAGAAAATCAAAAAGCTTGATTGACTTTGTTGAGTTTTGTCTCAAAACTTGTTTTGCCTTGTACCTTTGTGCTAATGGCTTTGTGCATTTTCGAGCATTGCTTGTTTTCATGCACTCATATCACTGTGGGAAAAATCTTGAAATCTATGTGATTGTTGTAAATAGATTTTCAACCTTGTCATGAATGATTAGTGAATGGTTATGTTGATCTTGAGACATGCATAGACTTGTGTCTATATATCTTCCCACTTTTTATTTATGTTTTGCTAAAAAGAGCTCACCAAATGTAAATCTCCAAATGAAAAGAGATATTGAGCTGCAAAAGCCTGTCGCACATTCTAGTATTTGACTAGGAAAAAGGGTAAGCGACCTTATATTAAAAGTGAAATTTCATTCAAAAAGGCCAAAGGCCTGTTCTTCAAAGAAAAATGTTATCTATCCCTCTCACAATGAGAGATGATTGCCTCAATAGATCAAAAAGATCAAATGTTATGATTGATAGTGGAGTCAAATGAAAAGCTCCAAGTTATGTTATCAAGATGTGTGGGAGGTCATATATTCACATTTCTATAATTAAGATTGGTCACATGATCTAGTGCTAATTGTGTATGCCTTGGTTGAATTGATCATTGAAGCTTCACATTAGACAAAGGACTATCTCATTGATGATATCCACACACAACACACAAGTTTATGTTCAATAAATGCCATATTCATTTGTGTGATTGTACTTGATAAAATGTGTTTTCACATGCTCAATCTTTGTTAATTCAAGCACAAAAAGATTTTTGAGTGTTTTAGGTGTTTTTGGAAAGTATTTTTATTTGAAAATTCTGAAAATTTCAAAAATCCTGTTTTGTCCTATTTTGGTGGCTCAGTCGCGGGTATGTCAAGTCGCGAGACTCAGTCGCATCTTCGCTGGTCATTTTTGGCGACTTGTTCGCGAGTTGAAGGTCCAGTCGCGAGGTTCACTCAGAGATTTTCGCGGCTCAGCTCGCGACTCACTCGCGGGTAGACCTTCCAGTCGCGAAAAACACTTAGTAAATTTTTAAATTTTTTGTTCTTTAGTGTTTTGGCGGCTTACTCTGGCGACTTTTTGGCGACTCGTTCCAGTCGCGAAAATCGCGTGTTTTGGATAAACAGGGGCAGTTTTTAAACTTTTCATTTTTCCCTCGATCTTTTTGTGACTGTTCATTGTCTTTCTCATTTGCTCTTACCCTGTATCACCGTGCCTCCATTTTCGATCTCCCTTACTTGTCTCTTTTCAGCTCAAAATCGTCGCCTAACAGGTATGGTTTTCTGTCCTGCACTCTATTTTACTTGTTCTTTTGGTTTTCCCTCTGGCTATTTCACATTTGTTTGTGATTTTGTGATGGGTTTTTAGATCAACTATTATTCTTTGTTCTAGCTTCGCTTGAGTGCTTATGTTTCTGTGTTTGAGCTTATTCATGTTGGCGGTTGTGTTCTTTATCCTGTGCTTAGCTAGGGTTAGCTATCTTTGTCTGATCTGCTGTTGTTATCATGTTTCACTTTGATCCTGTGTGGTATCTTGTTGATGTGATGTTGATTTTGGTCCTTTTTCAGCTGATTATGTGGTTATATTTGATCTCTCTATACTGTGTAGTTCTAATTTGGGCCTTTGGTGTCCCTCATTGCTACTTTCTGACCTTACTCATCCAGCTGTTAGGGTTTCTTCATTGTTCCTAAATTTTCACTAACCCACTGCTGATATAGTCTGTTGGATTGTGTTCTGTCATTTCCCTTGTTTATAATACAGACTGGTCATGTCTCCATTCAAAAAGGCTGCTGTGAAAGGAGGTTCTTCCAAAGGGAAGGAACCCGTAATTGATGTTGATGAAGACACACCTCTCCCGAAAGTGACTCGCTCTTCATCACAGCGATTCGATCCCAATAAGTTCAGATCATATTTAGCCTATCAGTCATATGAGAATTTTTTTCTTCATGCCACACCATTACTAGAGAGAGCTGTGGATCTGCCCTCACTTCATAACACTGACATTCCGATATGTTTTCCTCACAAGGATTGGAATTACCTTCTCTCTGATCCGGATATCGTGTATGAAGAGTTGGTTAAAGAATTTTATGCTAACGCAATTGTGGAAGGAGATGAACTTAAGTGCTGGGTTCGGCAAAGGAGCTTTTCTGTCTCTCCTACATACCTAGCGGAAATTCTTCACATCAACAGACCCATTTTTCGTCATTCACCGGTCTATGATGATCTATGTCCTGATGAGGAGCTTCTCAAACAAAGTCTTGGTCAAGACTTGGAGTTCTCACCAAATGGCAAATCCATCAGTGTTTCCTCCCTTTCTCCGAAACTGCGAGTGCTTACAATTGTGATGTTTCACAATTTGTACCCTTTATCAAGTACTGGGTATATAAATCTCGGACGTGCTTTGTTTCTTCATGATCTAATCTCTGATGAAGAAATCGACATTTGTGCTCATATCTTTCATGTTCTGCGCAAAACGGTTCTTCGAAGTGAGTCTCGGATATGCATTCCTTTCTGCAGTCTCATTTCACGGATCTTGAAGCTCAAGGGAATTTATCCAACGGCTGATGAGTCTCCTATTCCCAAACCAAGTCCAATCAACATGCGTACATACAATGCAAGTGTTGGACATAGTCGGAAGAGAGCCAAACCAGAATCTTCTGCATCTCACAATGACTCTCAGTTCAGCACTCTCTCCCTCGATGAGAAACTTGATCGCATTGTCTCCTCTGTCTACGAGTTGAATACCAAGATGTCTGGACTCACTACTTCTCTACACCATCAAAGCAACCGCTGGGATATGAAGTTTACTTCTCTTCAAACTCAATTGGATCAAATTCAGAGGAAGCTAGAAGAGGATGACTAGCCTATTCCATGACAAAAAGGGGGAGTGATAGGCATAATCAGAGGGGGAGGATATTACCCTAAGGGGGAGTGTCACTATCTAAGGGGGAGTGTCTTTAATTTTTTTTTTTTTTTTGTTTCTTTCTTCTCTTTAAGTTGATATGTTGTGTTTTGTAAAACTGTTATTCAGGTATTTTGTTGGTTTGTACCCATGTGCTTTTGTAAGCTTTTAGGGTTAATGTTTTATGCATAGTTTGTAGGCTTTATGGTATGTACCTTGCTTAAGTGCAGCCTTTATGCTATGTTGAAATCAGTACTTTAATCTAAATGTTCTGCATTTTGGTTTATGTACTGTCACTCTTGTGCCCTTGTAGGATTGTTCCTAGATGCATATGCCATGTGTGCTATGCATTGGTTGAGTGTTGAGCATACAAGTGTCTTGCCTTGTGCTTGTTAACTTGTATGTCCTTGTGTTCATTCCAAGTGTGAATGAGCACTGTGATCACTACCTTGTGGTGTTCACTTGGTTGATCAAGCCATGGTTTGTTTATTAACTCCATCTTTGCTTGATCTCACATTGCCTGTTTCATATGCATTTATAATTTTCTGCTTACAATGATCATGGTGTTTTGTTGTGTTTCAGGACTTTATGTTCATATGATTCAAGTGCTTCACAGCTTCTAGAGTTAGGTGTGAGTGAGTTTTGTTCAACTGTTCCCAACTCACATGTTAAGTCTAGAGTCTGTTTTAGGGTTTTGTCACGGAATAGCCAAAGGGGGAGATTGTAAGGTTGAATTTATTCAACCATCTAATTGGCTTTATTCCGTGCCAAATTTGCTTGTAATTCAGCATTTAGTAACCCTGTATTTAGGTGGGATTGTTGTAAGGGTAGTGAGTGAGATAGAGTGAAGATTGCTCAAGAGTGTGCAAGAAAACAGAGTGTCGCGGCTGGGACTCGCGGGTGGACTCGCGGCTGCAAGCCGCCAGAAGCTGCACACGTGCCAAGCATGCTGGAAGATGAACAGTCATGCTAGCTGGAGCACTACAGGACAAAACAGGACAACTGGCCATACGGTTAACTCGCGACTGGATCTCGCGACTTGGTCAAGCCGCGAGGTCAAGTCGCGAGCCACCCCTGTTTTGGAAAAACCTGACGTTTCACATTCCTCTTCACTCCAGTATAAATACCCTTTTAACTCACGATTGAAAGAGAGCTTCCAGAGAGAATTTTCAGAGAGAAACCCTAAAAAAAAAACAAGATTGTTTCACACACAATCCCTACCTTAGAGTCTCATCAAATTCCCTCACTCTCTTCCTCTCCATTGTCAAATCCTTGAGAGGCATTATACCAAACCTGGTTCTCACCATCATCATCTCTGTGAGACAGTCGTTTGGAGTTCTGGGAAGCAGTTAGGAAGGAGCCAATCTTCATTGGTTGATGCTACGGTGTAGTAGCGGAATCCGGAAAGCTAGAAAAGAAAAAGGTTCGGCGCAACCTCGTTGGAGCAAGAAGCTTGGAGGGCTTAGGTGCACTGGGTAGATTAGGCTTGGAGGGTCTATTGCTGTCCTTGTATCCCAACTGTATTTTCTAGTGGATTGATTACCGCTTGGAGGGCGGCGGAGAGGTTTTTCGCCGAGGTCTTCGGTTTCCTCTTTGATAACACATCGGGTGTTATCTTTGTGTTTGCATCTTCCTTCCTCTCTATCTCTGCCTTTACATTATCTGCTGTGGTTTATTTTGTTATGGCTTAGATAGTTGTTTAACCAATTTCATATTATAGCATATGTTAAGTTTCCGCACACTTGTTGTTTGACATATTGCTTGTGTTGGTTAAGTTGGTTTTTGGGGGTCTAAACGTTCAAAAGTGTTTTTGTACACGTTTTTGAACTTTCAAGACATGTTGATTCAAATCGATCAATGATATGTCAAACATGGAGCCAAATGAAAAGCTTTAAACTTATTATACTCAAGCCTTTGTGGGAGGTCATATATGCATATTTCTATAATTGAGATAGATCACATTATCTAGTGCTACTTATGTATGTCTTGATTGAATTGATTATTGAAGCTTCACATTAGACTAAGGACTATCTCATCTTCGATATTCACACACAACACACATGTTTATGTTCAATGAATGTCATATTCATTTGTGTGATTGTACTTGATTAAATGTGTTTTCACATGCTCTATATTTGTTGATCTATGACAAAAAGATTTTTGAGTATTTTAGTTGTTTTTGGAAAATACTTTATTTTTGCAAAATGGTCCAAAAATTTTAAAAATTGTTTTGCCCTGTTCAGGTGACTCAGTCGCGGGTAGAACCAGTCGCATGCCCCAGTCGCAAGCCCCAGTTGCAAGTCTATCACAGAGATTTTTCGTGACTCATTGGGGACTCCTTGGCGGGTAAATGCTTCATTCGCGAAAAAGACTTAGAATATTTTTCAAAAATTTGATTTTCATGCTTTTCACAGCTCAGGTTGGTGACTTGTTTGCGGGTGGAAGGTCCAGTCGCAAGGGGTACACAGAGATTTTCGCGGCTCAGTTTGCGACTTTCTCGCTAGTGGAACTTCTAGTCACAAAAAAAACATAGAAATTTTTTTCAAAGTTTTCTTTTTAGTGTTCTGGCGGCTGGTCCTAGCGACTTGCATGCGACTTGTCTCAGTCGCGAAAATCACGTGTTTTGGGTAAACTTGGTCAATTTTTAAACCTTTTCAATTTTCCCTCAAACATTTCTGATTGTTCATCTTCTTCTTTTCTGAAAACTCTCAAACTCACTATGTCTCTCTCAAACGAACTTGCATTTTGCTTCACTTCTCTTTCAAATCTTCAAGAAAAAAGGTATGGGTTTTCTCTCTCTCACTACATATTTCATGTTTTGAGCTTTGTTTTCCTTGGATTGGTGTTTCGTTACTGAGTTTTGTGATATCTGTAGTTTCAACTATGGGATGGGTTCATGTTTGATGAGTTTGGGTGTTTGGGCTTGCTTGATCTTGTTTGGGCTAGGTTGCTAATTATGGGTACTTTCATGTTCCATTTCAATATTAGAGTTTATTATCTGATCTATGTTGTATGGTAAATCTCATACCCATATTTATTGGTCACATTGTCATATGATATTGTTTTTGTGAATTACTCTGTTTTTGAGCATTTTTGTTTCAGTTTGGTTAAGTTCTATTTGTTGGGTTATAATGTCTTTTCTGCTTGTTGCTGTAGTTTCTTGTTCTTATGAATGCTGCTATTGTCTTGAGGATACTGTTTGCTCTATGTTGGTTTAGTCATATCATAATCATTTAGATATGTCTCATAGACATATTTTTTGAATGTGGTATTCCTTGTTTCAATTCATCTGAGTAGTGGTGATACATTTTTTGTTTGGAATTGTGACCTAGAATGTTTGTGTTTGAGTTGTTGTGTAAATAGGTTGTTCTATTCCTCACTGCTTTGAACTTTCTCATCCTACACCTGTCTCTGAACTGTGTCCTGATTGAGTGCTTTGATGTTATATTTTTGACAATAACGTGTGACTAATGTTTTGAGTGTCCCTCTATTGTGCTCTGTATTGTGGTCTTTTCTGCTTGTTCACAGATGACACCTTCTCCTACAAAGAAGAAGACTCCTGCTAAGAAAGCTAACAAAAGGTTGAAAATGGACCATAACCTATTTAGGTTGGTTCAACGCTTTGATAGATATAGGGATTCTTTCTTGAGGGGTACCATCATTCAGGAAAGATTTGTTGACTTAGGGGATTTGAGGGACTCCTTCATTCCAAGTTGCTTTAAGGGTAGAGGATGGGATAAATTATTGAATGACCTGCTTGCTGTCTGTAAGCCTTTAATTAGAGAATTCTATGCAAATGCTATGATAAGGGAGGATGAGTTGAGTTGTTGGGTTAGAAGAAAGGAATTCACCATAGATGCCTATAATATTGATGAGGTGTTAGGGCTTGAAGGATTAGAGGACTCTGACTTCATCAACTACAAAGACAGGATGCTTTCTATAGAAACTGTCCAAACTCGCATATTGGTGGACAACGAGAAGGGAGATGCCTCAACACTACCGCATTTCCAGCTGACATGAGGTGCTTAACCACCATCATGATGTTCAATTTGTATCCTGTGAGGAAGCTGACTACAATCAACAATGCCAGAGCTATCTTCCTCATGGAACTTAAGGAGAAAACCTTCATTGACATCAGCTCTCACATCTTTGACACTATTGTAGATGAGCCTAAAACCACCTCTAGGCCTAAGCTGATCTTTCCTAGCCTTCTTATGAGGCTTTTCAAAGCAAAATGTGTTGAAATCCCTCAAGATATCAGTCCCATGCCTACACCTTCAGCTATCAACAAGCTAACCATCATCAGGATTCAAGTTCGTCTTCCAGGTGATGAAGAGGTAGGTGATCAAGATGAGGGTGACCAAATGGAGACTGAGACAGTGACTATAGGACAAGCTTCAACACCCAGAAGTCGAGACTAGAGGAGTAGAGCTTCAACCTCATCAAAGGTACCACCTGATGTATTCCAAATCATTCTGGAGAGGATTGATGGACTCAGAGAGATCCAAAATGAGCATACTGATAGTATGGCAGCTCTTCAGGATCAACTCAACATGCTTTTAGCCAAGTTTGATAGCTGCAGCACCTAGCAGTGACCCTTTGGCCATTCAGGTCAAAAAGGGAGAGAACTTTTGAGGGATAGCTCTTGAGGGGGAGTGTCAGTTTAAGGGGGAGCTGTTTATGCTTTGGTTTTACTTTATGTTTATTATAGTTTATTGTTTTGGTTTTAAACTCATGGATCTATTTTAATACAACTCATGTTACTTTGGTTTGTCAATGTTTAAAGTTGTTATTCAGGATGTTTATGGTAGTTTGTGCCCATGTTGCTTTTGTAAGCTTTTAGGGTTTGTTTCCATACTTTTGTAGGCTTTTATGGTTTGTACCCTGCTATGCAGCCTTTATGTTCTATTGCTATAATACTTCTAGCTAAATGTTATGCATTTTCTTTAAGTATTCTCACTCTTGTGCCCTAGTAGGATTTTGTTCCTAGATGCATATACTTTAAGTATTGTGCATTGGCTGAGTGTTGGGCATGCAAGTGATTTGCATTGAGTTTATTAACTTGTATGTCCGAATATTCATTCCAAGTGTGAATGAGCATTGTGGTCACTATTTTATAGTGATTGCCTGTTTGGTCAAGCCATGGTTTATTTCTTATTCCATTTTGCTTGATCACATTGTGCTTGCCTCATATGCCTTATAAGTTTTCTGCATACAATAATCAAATTGTGTTGTTGTGTTTCAACAATTACTTGTTCATATGATTCAAGAGCTTATCAGATTCTAGAGTTAGGTATGAGTGAGTTTTGTTCAACTATTCCCAACTCACATATTAAGTCTAGAGTTTTTTTTTTAGGGTTTTGTTACGGAATAGGCAAAGGAGGAGATTGTAAGGTTAAATTTTATCAACCATCTTGTTGGATTTATTCCATACCAAATTTGCTTGTATTTTAGCAATTGGTAACCCTGTATTTATGTGGGAATCATGTAAGGGTAGTGTATGAGAAAGTATGAAGAAATGTTCAAGATTATGCAAAGAAGCATGGACTCGCGACTTGCAAGCTGCCAGAAAGCTGCACACGTGTCAAGCATGCCAGAAGCTGAAGAGTCGCGCCAGCTGTTACACTATAGGACAAAAGTCTCAGACTGGCTAGGTCGTTAGCTCTCGGCTTGAACTCGCGACTTAACCCAGTCGCGAGGTCAAGTCGCTAGAACACCCTATTTGGGAAAAACTAACTTTTCACATTCCTTCTCATCCTACTATATATATACCCTTATACCCACGATATTTAGAGAGCTTCCAGAGAGAATTTTGAGAGAAAAACCCTAGAGAAAAATAAGATTAATTCATCCACAATCTTCATATAGAGACTCTTCAAATTCCTCTACTCTCTTTCTCTCCATTGTCAAATCCTAGAGAGGTACATTATCGAAACCTTTTCTCACCATACCCATATCTGTGAGGAGGCCATTTGGTGTTTAGGAAGCAGTTAAAAAGGGAACAATTTTATATTGGTAGATGCTATGGTCAAGTAGTGGAATTCGGCAAGCTAAAGAAGAAATAGGTTCGGTGTAACCTCGTTGGAGTAGGAGCTTGGAGGGTTTAGGTACATTGGGTAGATTAGGCTTGGAGGGTCTTCTGCTGTTCATGTATCCCAATTACATTCTTTAATGGATTGTTTATTGCTTGGAGGGCGGCGGAGAGGTTTTACGCTGAGGGTTTCGGTTTTCTCTTCGATAACACATCGAGTGTTGTCCTTGTGTTTGCATCTCTCTTCCCTTAATCTTTTCCATTTAATTTCTACTGTGAATGTGATTTTATTTGGTTTAGATTGTTTATCAATTTTGTATTAAGCTTATGTTCATTTTCCGCACATTAATTGTTTGATATTAAGTTTGAATTGGTAATTTGTAAATTTGGGGTCTAAACGTTCAAGGTGTTTCATACACTTATTTAACTTTTAGCTTCTTTAAGAGAAAGATGGTCTAGGGCAAGTTCTATCTCCGGTTACAATTTGCATGAACACAACTTTACTTCACACTCGTGCAACTATGCAACCTTTGACGACCCTTAAAATAATTCTTATATATGTTTAGGGTTGTGAGAAAAGAAGACCTAAACACATACTCACAGATTGAATGAAAAATAGCTCTGAAAAACTGAGTTTCATAAACCTCGATAGATAGCCATCTATCAAGCTAGCTGTCGAGCCACAAGCTGAAATAGCTTTTAAACCTCGATAGATGCTAGCTGTTAAGTTTTAAAATCCAACACTTCTTCACTTGTTTCTAGGATAGACTTGCATGGCTTTAACACTTGAACTTGAAACCTTGTTCCTTGAAGTATTAAACTCATCCTAGATATACCCAATTACAAGTAAAGTGCGTTTTGTCAAAGGATTAGGCAATTACATAAAATATTGACATATGTTCCTAACATTGAATCACATATGTCCTAACAATTTAGGCTCTTCCTCTCTTAATTTGTAAATTTCTTTTTCATTTGATTCCTCTCTCTCTCTCTCTCTCTCTCTCTCACAACAAAATTTTTGGTGTGCTGGAATCTCTAATCGGAGTTAGAAATATTCCAAAGAGCTAGGTCAGCAACACCGATGAGAATTGTAGTATCCTCTGTTATTTCCTCCGGTGAATCTTTTGATGGCATTTATGCAATGCAATTGTATTGTTTGAATATTGTGCATTGCTTTTGTTGTGTATTTGTTCTTATTGATTGAATGTGGAAATTAGGGTTTGATTTTGGTGTGTGATTTGGGGTTCAATTTTGGTGAATATAGGCTTTTGGTGTGTGATTTAATTTGCTCCTTCAAGCTTCGTTTAAACACTCATCTTATTTTTGGAAGATTTTACTGTGCTGGTTTATACTATTTGATCTTTCAGGAATTTCATATTCTTTTGGATGATTGCCTATAACTTCTGCTCCATTTTTTTAATTCAATACGAAATTCAAATAATTATTTAACTAGATCATCCAAACTTGGTTTAAATCTAGGAGATTTTGCTTAGTTTGTTTATTAGAATTTTATATTTTATAAATTTACTACATTTTTTGAAGCACTACCTATATGTACTTATACTGTTGTGATTGCGATTGCGGGTTTTTTTTTTTTTTTTGGGCGCGTAACTCCATTGGTTTATGCTTTTGATACTTTTATGTATTGTTATCTCTCTATTTATTTATTTTTTTAATATACATCGAATTTTTTTGTACCTATTGCTTTTGTATCACAGTGTGATCTTGTTGAGGTAAATTCTTATGAGGTGTGAAACAATTAGCGCATGTATCACTGAACTTTTTGAAGTTTATGCAGCATTGAGGAGGTATGCACTCTCTAAATTATTCAACCTTCAATTGGCAGAGTCCATAATTGTATGTGATGATAGAGTTTTGTTAGTACATTCAATTAGTATATCATGTTTTATAATTTTTTTTCACTTCAGATGTCGGCCGTATTATAGAGTCTATAAAATGGTAAAGAAACTATGTTTTTTATGACCTTAGTCAGGTTGGTACGACCTTTAATCTTTTTTTTTTTTTTTTTGGTGGTCCTGATATTAGGAGATTACAGTAGTTCTTTGATTGCATTTCTTCTTTACAACTATGCCTTACAAGTTTCGTTTTTCTGCTTTTTCACTCTTGAATTAGTAAACTACTTCACCTCAGATGACTCCTACTAGTGTTTGGACTAAGCAACCACAGTGTATCTATAAGAAGAATCAAAATATTGTACGATTCCTAGGATTACTGAAAACCTGAACTATTGTTTGTATTCCTTTTTTTTTTTTTTTTTTTTTTTTTGGATGGTAACTATTATTTGTAATTGTTGAAAAATTCACATAAGAGCACATGCTGTCGCTGGTACAGTTTACAAATTCTTTCCTGATCTCTGCAAGTCATTTACCTATAACTTAGTATCAAGTGAAGGACAGACTTCAAGTGATGGAATACTATTAAGAGTATGCTTTAGATGTCATTTATCATGATGACATTGTGTTTATTTATGTTTGTTTTTAGAGCCCTTAAAACACAACCAGATTAACTTAGTTATTTAGCCAAGTGATTAACTTAGGTAAATTAGCAAATCTAAGTTAACACACATATATCATATCAATGTAAAGTGCGAAAAATAAAGAACACAAAAATATGATGACCTAGGAAAACCAAACTGGTAAAAAATTTGGGGAGGATTTAACCTAGCTATCCTGAAGGCACAACTAGATTATTTTAGTTATTTAGCCAAGTGATTAACTTAGGTAAATTAACAAATCTAAGTTAACACACATATATCATATTAATGTAAAGTGCGAAAAATAAAGAACACAAAAATATGATGACCTAGGAAAACCAAACTGATAAAAAATTTGGGGAGGATTTAACTTAGCTATCCTGAAGACAAAATCGAATACACTATAAAAGAATTGAAGTTTACACAATAGCGACTTAGACTACTAACATCCTATTGCTAGCTCGAGTAGGAAACTTACTACTACGGCCACATGACAGCTCCAAGTCCATAAATTACTTCTTTCTTGAATTTCCAGCAAGTACAAGCACAATAGCATGTGTATCTTTAAGCTCTTAAATGTAGCAACTGAATGATCACCAAGTTCTTGACATAATCTTAAATTTTGGAAACCCTAAGTATGTGCGAAGGTATTCACCTCTGATCTCACAAAAGATTCACACACACAGCATCTAGAGCATCTCTAAAAACATGGCTAGGGTTTTCTCTTTTATACTTAAGACAAAACATAAAACCCTACCCGTCAAACGGGCTTGGGCTGAGTTGGAAAATTCTACAGAAAAACGTTCTGCTCAAGTTTCGATCGATCGAGCCAGACAGAATTGCATAATAAATTCTGCAATAACTTGATTCCAACTTTACATAAAACGCATACACTTTGAGCAGGTCTAAACAAGACTAAAAGCTGTTTTGATCATGGTTTGCCAACATTACAAGTCAAAGTTCTAATACATTATTTCCTAATCCTTAGAACCTAACAGTTTATATCTAGGAGATTTTGTTGTGTTTGATTATACGATTTAACATTTCACAAATTTCCTGCGTTTTTTGAAGCACTACGTATAAGTACTTATATTGTTGCAATTGCGATTGTAGTTTTTTTTTTTTTTGGCAGGTAACTCTACTAGTTTAATCATTTTAATTTTTTTGGGTAATCATTTGTAATCACCTTGTGGAGGTTAATTATGAAAAAATTTCAATACCTCTCTTGACTCTAAACTTCTTGTTTCTTTGATAGCTGGTTGTATTGAGGATGGTCTGTATTGAATTCTTTCTATGCAAGAGCTGGTTGTATTTAGCTGGTTATTTCTATGATAAGAATGTTGATTCCTCATTCTTAGGCCTTACGCTAATTTATGCAGAAACCGTGTATACATCATATCCATGCTCCACTTTTGGTTTTTGAAAATCCACTTTGGCAATTAGGAACATACAAATTAGCAGTAATTCTCAGTGGATTATTTTATGAACTTAACAAAGGCTTTAGAGAGGCCACTTAATTTTCCATATTTTCACTTTAGTAAATTAAAATTTTCCATGAGGTACAATTCAATAGTTTCTAGATTGCTGCTCTCACTGAACATATTCTAAAACTATCATGAAAAAAAAAAAAAAAAAAAAAAAAAAAAAAAAAAAAAGTGAATAGGCCTACTTGCTTAATAATACATTTTTAAATATTATTTGGCAAACCCTGAAACCTAGACTAGCTCCACCATCCAGATTTTTCTCAAGTTCAACCTCTTCTAGGCTTATAACGTTGCTAGATTTGAATCCAAGGACAAGAATCAAAGGCCAATATGCACTTATGATTGTAACCATGGCAACAATCATATAGTATCACATACATCTGTATAGCTGATCAAGTGCATGTACTCTGTTGCAATGATGGGGATCTTAATTTTATCCTAATTGTATAAAATAGTGACCTCAAGTTTGCGCATTATTGACTGCCTTTAGAAATAGTTTGTTTTTTAGTTGCACTAGAGTTCCACATACTTTGCATTTGGGTCTACTTGATGGGAAATAGGATGCCAAAAGCGTATTTAAATAGTGCTGGAAAAATGTACTTGAAGCCATATATATAGTTTTTTTGTTGTAATCATACTGGTGGTGGTGGCAGTGTTTAGTAGCTTAAGAGCTTGCCAAACTAGTTTGGGGTCCTTCACCCACCCAACCACCTATAATTAGGAACTAAAATTCTGCTGGGGCTTTATTTATAAGCCTTCAGCATTACCAATGCTTATAAATAAAGCCCCCATAGAGAAATCTTTTGCCCAATATGTTATGAATGATTTTCCTCCAAACAATTAAAGGTAAACTCTGTCCTAATATAGGTGGAATAAAGCCAATCATTGTCAGAGCAACAAACTCTCAGCCTTACCTTGTATATTCATTAAAAAAAGGGTGTGTGTGTGTGTGTGTGTGTGTGTGTGTGTGTGTGAGAGAGAGAGAGAGAGAGAGAGAGAGAGAGAGAGAGAGAGAGAGAGAGAGAGAGAAATATGGATGCTTGGGCAGCATTAGGCCAATCACTTGGCTTCATGTTTTCTCAACACATTGATGGCTCCTCATGCAAGATTAGTAATGCTCTTAAGGGCTCTTTCAGGGGGACAGGCTTGGTCTCCCTACTTGAGTTGGATCGATGAGCCCGATGAGGGGGCAGCATTTGGAGGCACCTTGCTCCACATGATGCCCCATGGCCATGGCAGAGGAGTGCCATAGTGGGAAGAGTTGGTTTTTATGATGGGCAGAAGTAGGTGGTGCTAACCTTATTTGGTGGTGCATGACATTGGTGGCTTGTTGGCTGATTGCTTGTTTGGTCTTAATGGCTTGTGTGCAAGACAGGGCTGGGCTGCTATGATGATCAAATGCTATGTACAAGGCATTGGGCTAGTGGGTGATGGCTAATGCATAGACAAATGCTAGAGGGTTGATGGGTGATGGCTAATGCATGAGCCAAGCCTTCCAAAACGTGGGGAAACATGTTGTGTGCACTACTGGAGGATAGGCAGAAGCCTAGGATTTGCTGAGACATGGGTTGTGCATGTGTAGTATATGCAGTGGCAGTTACAAGCAATTACCAAGTAGTTACTAGTTTCCAGATTATCAGACTTGCTGTGTAGGGGCTAAAAACGTGGAGAGCAAACCAAGACAACATCAGTTGAAGGTTTCCTAAGTCAAACCAAAGTAGTAGAACATAGTGTGTTTTGTATCTGTGGGAGTTCTTGTATAATCTATTCTAAGTGTTTCTTGTAGTGTGTGTGAGTGGTGTTGGATAAGACTAAGTCAGGAATTAAGGGCCATCATAGGCAGAAAATTGAGTGAAAAATTTAACCTTGTGACAATTGGTATCAAAGCCTAGCTACAATGTCTTCAGATACCAAGGCAAGATTGACTATCTTAGAGACCATACTTGAAGTTTGGGTAGAGGGAGAACAAACTTTCTATGTGTGACAGATTGGATGTACTTTCTGTAGAAACTTATGTGGTAAGGAATGAACATTGTTGGCTGCAGCATTGGATGCCTAGAGCAGTGCAACAAAAGAGACCCAAAGCCAACTTGAGATAGAAATTGCCTTGTTAAAGAAGGCAATGCTTGATCTTCCTAGGGCGGAGGAAGTTGCCACAAAAGTGAAGGTGCTTGAACCAAAGCCCTTTAATGGTGCTAGGAGTGCCAAGGATTTGGAAATTTTCATTTAGGACATAGAGCAGTATTTCAAGGCTACTAGAGTGCTTGATCAAGAGAAGGTGACTATTACTAGGATGTATCTTTCAGGGGATGCAAAGTTATGGTAGAGAACTCATGTGGAAAATGACGTAGATGCTGGTAGAGGGAAGACTGACTCGTGGGATACCTTAAAGAAAGAATTGAAGGACCAGTTCTTGCCTACCAATACTGCTTAGGGAGAGGAGTGCCCTGGTGGGCAGAGTTGGTTTTTATAATGCGCAGCAGCAGTTGGTGCTAACCCTATTTGGTGGTGTATGGCATTGGTGGCTTGTTAGCTTATTGCTTGTGTGTGGACTTGGTGGCTTGTGTGCAAGACAGGACTAAGCTGCTATGATGATCAAACGCTGTGTGCAAGGCATTTGGCTGATGGGTGCTGGCTAATGCATGGACAAATGCTACTGGGTTGATGGTAGTTACTTGACGTGTTGCATGTGGGCATGTTGTGTGGGTTGTGTTGCTGATGGGGGAGGGCTTGGGCATGGGCCAAGCCTCCCAAAATGTGGGGAAACATGTTGTGTGGGCTGCTAGAGGATTTGCAGAAGCCCCATGATCTACTGAGACATGGGTTGTGCATGTGTAGTATTTACAGTAGAAGTTTCAAGCAGTTCCTAGTTTCATGATGTTCAGACCTACTATGTAGGGGCTGAAAGGGTGGAGAGCAAACCAAAACAAATCAATTGAAGGTGTTCTAAGTCAGACCACAAGTGGCAGAATGTCCAAGACCCAAACAATAACTGCAACAGTAGTTATTTCTATGTATATAACCCTAATGTTGTTGGGGGTGTCAAAAGCAGAGTGCATTTTTCCTTGGAGAGAATTTTTTGTATTTCTTCAGGCTTATAAAGGGTTTCCTTTGTACTTGAGATTAAGTAATAAAGGCTGGGGGTGGGTTCCTTGTAAACATAGTATGTGTGCTATGTGTAGGAGTCCCTATATAATCTGTTCTAAGTGTTTTTCGCCGTACACGTAAGTGGTGTTGGCCGAGACTAAGTCAGGAACTTAAGGCTATCAAAATTGAGTGAAAAATTTGAACCTATGACACAAAAGGAAGTATGTACAGAAAAATCACACGTACTCTATATGTGAACATAATTGGTTCCCCCACATATGATTCACAATTTTAGGGATGTAGAATAATTGATTTTTCATTTTCATGGTTATATATTTTATAATTTGGGACAGGTACACTTGGACACTAGCAGTTTTCATCAACTGGCGTACAGGACGGGCACTAATTAACACATCACAGTCCTTGCATAAACACAAGTTCCTACAAGGCATCAATATCATAGACACCTCCCTTCCCTTGCATGCCCTGCAAGTTATGTGCTCCTTCAAGCCATGGCAATTCATAGAAATAGATGTGATGTGATGAAGACTACATAAAAGCTTGAGACCAATAAAAAGCCACAATTTCGTGGTTTGGTCATCTCATGTGGTTCTTCAGCAAAGTTAGAGCAATGTTTTCCCTCGGAAAAATATTTGTGATATGGTATTCCCTTGAACATATCCTTCTTATGTTCATTAAAGCTTTGTTGTATATCCTTATAGTGGAAGTATGATCAAGAGAGGTCATTTTATCACTTGTTGGTGTTCCATGTGTTGGAGTGATGCTATGTGCCATTTTGGGTCCACTCTACAGCTCTAGGAATTGTTTTCTCTCTTTTCTGTTTTGCTCTATGACTGTGTCTGTGGCAGTATAACTAGATCACTGGTGGATTTGGTGGCTAACTAGAGAGGGAGGTCTTGAAGTGTTAAGTAGTGGTAATGCCTGGAAAGCTGTTCCTTTGTAGTTGGTACGGTGTGTAAAGACGTAGAGGGAAAAGTTGGGCTTATTGAGGGTAGGGAGCTTCCTGTTTGCTATTTTGAGATGGTGCTATAAAGGTCCTATTTTAATGGCTTTAGTTTATGTTCTTTTTCCTTATTTTTATTTTTAATTTTTATTATTTATTTATTTTTAAATGGGTAAGTGATACATGACCCAATGTGTTTTGAAACCACAACTTCACCATGGTAATGAAACTTTCTAGAGAATAACCATGGTAATAGTTGGATCCAATTACTCAAACCAATAAAGAACACATTATGACAATATGATGATGCAAATGTTGAGTTATATCACCTCACAATCAGCTCAATCTAGTAGTGATCACTAAGGTATGAAGATCAGCTCAAGCTAGTCACTTGTGGGGTGTGTTTGAATTGGATTAATTTGTGAATGTTTGTGTTTTTGAAAAAAATTGGAACTTCCTCATGTGTTTGGCATTATGGAGAATGGCAAATTATGTGATGAATTTGGAGGTACTGGTATTTTAGACTGCCAATCTTGAATTTTGGGTCCACTAGTTTTGTTAATTTTGATAGTGAGGCTATGTGATTTGCTACAGAAGGAATTGGAGTTGCTTGTTTGTGTGACCAATTTTATTTGGGCTAACCCTGATAAGTTCACTAGGATCCATAGAGTTGACTTTGATTCGGATTAAATCTTGGTTTCATTAATGTTATGCATTTTACTAGTTCTTGCAGTTGGGAATGATGATTTGTTTCTTTCAATTGTGTATTCATTTTCATGTGTGCTGATACTGGTAATGGCATGTTATTCTGTTTATGTATTGATTTTTTTTTTTTTCTTTTTCTGATTGGAGAATTTTTATTCTTACTTCGGTTCTCTTGTTTCTTTCTATTGTCTAGGAGTGGTATGCTTATTTTATTAGATTTAGATATATGGCAATTAATACCACTGCACACCCTTGGTGCGGTAGTCACTCCACAAATATAAGTACTTGTGGGGTGTGGGGGGCAAGGGTCAGGGTTTAAGTTTCTAGGAGGGAGTTTCACACACATATGCATTTAGATTATGTATTTAAAAAAAAAAAAAGATATATGGCAATTAATGGTTTGTGGAGTGTTGTAATTTTTTTACCCTCAAATTTTACGTAAAAGTTGTAAAGATCAACATGGCTTGTTATCCCAAATGCTGGACTGATTTGTTGTCAAGGAGTTTGTTTTAATTGTTATCATTACATTGTAATGTGATTTGGACATCTACCATTCTGGTGTAGTGTGATGGCAGGGAAATTGGTTTTGATGTTTTTTGTTCATATAGTGATGAGTTTACACTATTGAGTTGTGTTTTCTTCATGACCATGCAACTGACATTGATCTGTAAAGTTACTGTCACATTACAATTATAGGATTTGTTTGTGAAGAACTAATTGTGGATAAAGATGTTTCTAGAAGTTAAGTGAAAATTGATTTTTCTGTTTAGGCTTTCTCCTGCACCCTTCCAAAGCAATGAAGTATTTATACTGTCTAAAATTCTAAATGGCTTTTTTTGTTTGTTTATAGACTCCTTAAAACACAACTAGATTAACGTAGATATGTAGCCAAGTGATTAACTGAGGTATATTATGCAGATCTAGGTTAACACATATAAATAATATCATTGAAAAGTGCAGAAAATATAGAACACAACGATATGATAATTCAGGAAAACCAAACCGGTAAAAAACTTAAGGAGAATTTGACTTAGCTATACTCAAGGTAAAACTGAATCCATTGAAAGAATTGAAGTTTATACAATAGCGACTTAGACTACGAACATTCTATTACTATCTCAAATAGAAAACTTACTACCACGACAATGTGACAGCTCTAAGTCTGCGGATTACTTTTTTCTTGGATTCACAGCAAGCACAAGCACACCCGTTTGTGTATCTTTAAGCTCTTAATGCAACAATTGAATTGATCACCAAGTTCTTAACATAATCTTGAATCATGGAAACCCTAAGTATGTGTGAAAGCAACCATCTCTTGATCTCACAAAAGATTCGCACACACAGCATAAGGAGCAACCTAAAACATGGCTGGGTTTTCCCTTTTATACTTAAGATAAAATATAAAACCTTACACATCAAATGGGCTTGGACTGAGTTGGAAAATTCTGCAAAAAAACAATCTGCATGAGCTTTAATCGATTGAATCTAATTCTTGATCGATCGAGCCAAGTAGATTTACATAGTAAATCTTACAGAACACTCGATTCCAACTTTACACATAAGCACACTTTGAGTAAGTCTAAAACAAAAACTAAAACATTTTGATCATAGTTTGCCAACATTACAAATTGAAATTCTAATACATTTAAACCTTAAGTCTTAGAACCCAACAGTTTTCACCTATAAAAAAATCTAAATGGTTTTGTTCTACCCTTCGATTTTTAGACTCGGGTTTTGTTCTAACTTTTTCCAATGTTTTGCATTGTTATCTTTGTACAGTTGCGTTTCTGGATTTGATACCTAGGGTTGCAAGAGAATCTCATTTAACTAGCATACTAGCAACTCCACTTCCTCCGCTACTTCAGTCCCTCCATTGATAATCAGGATTTTTATTGCTTGTTAGTTTTATGTTGGCATAAATCTGGTTTTACCTTGGTATTTCAGCTTGCTCTAGCTAATCAAGTTAAATCAGATTTTCAAATATATATTTTTAATGTTTACATTTCAAGATATTTCTCATGTTTCGATCTCTAATGTTTTTAGCTTTTGTACTGAATGTCTCTTTTTTTTTTTTAGGAGAAAACCAAATGTTTCATTAAACAAGAAAAGGAGTACAACAGAAGCCAAAAGCAAACACAGAGATCAACCTAGGTCTGATTGAATCAGATGAGCTACAAAGGGTGGAGAAACACCCTTCCCAAGTTTGGTTGGCATGATTACATTTGTCAAACTGGGCAAGCTCATGAGCAACCCTATTGTAGTCCCTTTTCAAGTGATGAAAGGAGCAACTATTAAAGGAAGCCTTTGCAAGCTGAATTCCCTGTATCAGGTGTCCCATTTCACTACCACTGAGGTCATGGGAGATGGCTTGAATGACCGAGAGAGCATCTGTTTCGAAGATGACATTGGAGAGTTCCATTTCCTGGGCCAAGAGAACCCCCTGTTCCATTGCAAAGAGTTCTGTCCGTTCAGCAAGGTAGTGCGAGGGCAGCATTTTACTGAGAGCTGCTACAACCCTTCCTTCCTCATCTCAAATGACCACACCAACTCCTGAGTTCCCAGCACCCCTTGTGGATGTCGCACCATCTACCTTTACCTTGAAAGAACCAGGAGGAGGTGCCGACCAGCCCCTATGGATTGGCTGCTTGGGGGGAAAGTCCATCACGATGGCCTCTTGGAAATCCTCGACAAGGCTCTTTGCCATCTCCCAGAGTGTCAGGGGGGATAGGCCATGCTCGTAATGTCTTATTTGTCATTTGCATTTGGAAATAGGAAACAGGTGAATTATAAGGTAGAAGTAATTGTTCCCCTAGATTGGCTTGCTTTTTATGGGTTTTGTTTGATATTTTGAAGTAGTTCCCTCGAAATTGGGAAATATTTAAGGTGAGACCTTTGTGCTGGAAAAGATTAGTTTCTACCATGATTGGTTTTGAGGGGGTTATAAGGTCTTCATACAGGTTGTTTGAGTTTGGTACAAGCTTTTGAATTGAATACCGAGTACAAAGAATATCTGATAGAGTTTAATGATATCTTAAAACATGTGAATAGGTTCGTGGAGATTTTGGAAAAGCAGACGAGTTTTGTGGAAGAGCAATTCTTTTCTCTTTATGCTGATTTGATATGGCAAACAAAGAAGGATGCTGATGAAGTTGTTAAAACTGCCCCAGATGACGGGTAAGAAGGCCAGTTTTGTATTTGGTTACAGTACATTGGACTTTTGATATATTTGGTTGTAGTATATTGGACTTTTGAAGTATTTGGTTGTACTACATTGGACTTCAATGTATGTGGTTGTAGTATGCAGTTTTTGTGCACGGTTGAATGTGTGTTTTTTTTTTTTTTTAAATCTTATTTTGAGGGTCAAAAGACCCTTAAATAACCTTATTTATCAAGGGATGTATATATAAATTTTTTAACCCTTGGTTATTTATAAGTTTTTCTCTGCAATGGCACCAAAAACTTGTTGCGATTAAAATAATGCAAACCAAAGTGCATATTTTTCACAAGTAATAACATCTTCGCGAGTCAGAGGGCAATCCGCGGGGAATGATTAACACTACTTGGAAAATGCAATAATAGAGTACTCAAATTACATGTAAAATAGACTGAACATGTGTGATTGAGCAAATAATTCAATTGACATGTTACAGGGAAGATTAAGCATTCAATATATTCTCAATTCATATCGAATCAAAGAGTTCAAGCATTCGATATATATAAAAATCATATTAAATCTTAAAAACTTGCTAACATGCAGTGATTCCAAATAGCAAATGAATCTCAAATTTGAAATTTCAATAATCTATGAAAAGCACATAGATAATCCTAAGAACACATAATAAAAGTATTTGGTTTCACCTCTAACCCTAGCTAGTTATCTAGACACACATAGTTGTGCAAAGGAAATCCATAGAAACAATGCAAAAAATATGAAAAAAAAAAAAAAAAAAAAAAAAAAAAAAAAGGTTCTAGGGTTTTTCCTCCTCTATAGCTTCAGTCTTCTCTAAATGAAATGAGAAAATTCCTTAAATACATAGGAAGTGAATCCCTTAATTTTTGGAGTTTTTTTCACTGACAGCTTCCAGCCTACGTTTGGCCTCCAAAACCATTATTTATGACTTTGTGGTAAACTAAACAGTTTTAGATCCTTAAGTCTTCTTTCTGTCGCTGAAAGATCAGGCTGATAGGACATCTATGCATGAATTTATGCCAAAAATACTGAGACAATGTAGGATGATTCCATATTAGGATTTTTCCTTTTTTGGTTTGAACGGATTTCTTTCTTCATTTTTTTACTCACAAGTTTTTAAATTATTTAATGGTTCAAAAACTAAGCCTTTACAGATCTTGACCCTTGGATTCTTTTGGCTTTATTTCTGTTTGAGTAGCTAACTAGTTTTAATCTCTTACAAGAGAAAAATACACGTAATGAGGGACAAAATGGGCTTCTGCCCTTTTCAGCTAAATTAATTAGCCTTTTGCCCTTCTTTCCAAACTAAATAGGGAAATGCCCCTCTTTTGAAACTCGACTTTCTTAAAATCGAGTTAAAAAAAAATAAAAAAAATTATGTAGCCCTATAGTGACGTTTTTAAGGACCTATAGTGACGTTTTGTAACTTGATGTCCAGGAAATCGAGTTATAGGCAATAAAATTGCTTTATTGCCTATAACTCGATTTCCTGGACATCAAGTTACAAAACGCCACTATAGGTCCTTAAAAACGTCACTATAAGTCCTTGAAAACGTCACTATAGGGCTTAACTCGATTTTGAAAAAGTCAAGTTTCAAAAGAGGGACATTTCCCTATTTAGTTTGAGAAGAAGGGCAAAAAGCTAATTAATTTGACTGAAAATGGCAGAAGCCCATTTTGTCCCACGTAATGAGTATATTTTAGTGAAATCTTTCAAATTTACATATTTACAAGTAATTAAACATAAACTTGATGTGATATTACCCATCAAAACTAAGATAGTAGTGTAAACTTAAGCAATTATCATAAGCTTTCTGACAAGAGAAGGAAAGGAACTCATGCAGGGGCTTTGGAGTTTATGCTTCCTCAAAGTGGTTTTAAATTCTTAAACCAAGAAGATGTATATGTTACAATTTAATGTTTTTGTAGAGTCCTATGTATTTTCAATTTATCATTTTTTGTCATTTTCTTCATGTAATTAGGTGCATGTAAATTTGTATTCAAACAAGTGTAAGTTTTCTCTAAAAAGATATTCATCTATTTGAAGATATCCACAGTCAATAAAGAAGAAAAAGAAGTGAAAAAAAGGGTTGCAACTCATATTGTTCAAAAATAGATGATGCCCCTCCAGAACAATTTGATCTTCGATGGTAAAATCTTAAAAAAGCTCATCAAAATCCGTATCCCCTCTTATTTTGAAGTCCACCACAGATAGCTAACTTGTGCTAATAACCACGTAGATGTTGAGTAACTACTTTACCCAAAATATGTCGAGCTTATCACTTAAATTTGTTCCTTAAAAAAAGCTAAAAATACACAACAAATTTTTTTCCTCTAATTAATGTAAACCTCACAAACCAACCCCTCTTATCCTCTCAATTCATACAAAAATAAAAAAGTTAAGGTGCTTTCCAGTCAAATACTTCGCTGTAGAAAAACAAAAAATCAATAATTTCCCATGGCTAAAGAAAAAAAAATTACCAAGAAAAGTTCTATAAATCACATAAATCACTTCTTTAAATCACCAAAAAAATTACATAAATCACTTCTTTCACTGAATCCCAGCAATAGAGAAAGCCTTGTTGTTATTAAAGCTAACAAAAACCATGGCTTTCAAGCACTACACCTTTTTCTCTCATGTCTTTTTAGCAATAGCCATCCTCCTCCTCGCTAGCCACGCTCATGGCGCTGGCCTATGCGACAATGCTAAAAATAAGCCCTACTGCAATGCAATTGTTCGTAATCGGACTGACGCTAATGATGCCTTGGTTACGTCCATTAAAAAATTGGTTTACGAGACCAAAGCGGCAAAGATGTTGGCTCAAAAGCAGGCCAAGTCCCCCGAAATTGATGACTGCATAACTGCCTTTGAGGGTTCCATTGACAACCTCAAAGATGCCTTGGGAAGCCTCCCGAGCCATGACTTGGATGGCCTGAATAGCTACATCTCGGCCGCCCAGACCAACTACGGGACATGCGATGACGGGTTCTCGGATTCTGGCAAGACCAATCCCATTGCCAAAACTACTGCGTTCTTAGGCGAAATGGCTAGCGTCAGTTTGTATCTATCAACTTTAATTACATGAAGAAGAGCTTGTGAGTTGTATATGTGAGAGTGGTCTGAAGAAATTGTCATAAAGTTTTCAGCTTTTTACTTTTTCTTTTCTCTTTGATATATATTTATGGGCTTGCTCAAAGAAAAAAAAGCGTTTATGGGAAGGCCATGTTTGTGATATTTGTGTCTTCTAGAGCACTTTCTTGTGCCATTGTGACGTATGAGAAAATATTTTATTATTAAATGTTTTTTTTATTATTTATAAATATATTGACATTTATCCTTATAGAATAATACAACATTAGATTGGATTAGCTTTTCGAAATATTCTTTTGCTACTCTTTTTGCCATGATTTCTTTCCATTACCTGTTTAATAATACAAGCACATACCTGTTACTAATAATTTTTTCTGAGGTTGACTGTAAGAAACCTAATTATACAAAATCTAATAAAATAGAATTTGAATATATCAACATAAAAAAAAAAAATACAAATATGTGAATTTAACAATTTATTTTTACTAATAAAATGAAAAAGTAAAAAATAACTAATTAATGAGAAATAAAGTGAGAATTGAAAATCCTATGCTAAGAGTAATAGTGTGATTGAGAGTCTAAAATGATGAGAGAGAGAGAGATGTAGAGAACAACAAATGATACTAGTTATGAGTGCGAGTCAAGCCATTGAGAAAAGTAGAGTTGTTGCTTTTGCAAAGTTAGGAACAGCAGAGTTGTCGGTGTCGTTAAGAAAAACTCATTGTCACAGTGTCTCTCTTAGTAGGAAAATGAAATTAGAGATTATTTTTATAGAATGAGTTGAATGACTTACGAATCTAAAATAATTGAGAGTTTTTCTTTTTTTGAATATTTTGTTCATTTGATGTTATTTGGTCTAATCTTCTTATTATTTGGGTTATTTTTTATGTTATTTGGACTAATTTTTGTTGTTATATATTGTTCAAAATTAGTTGATGCTACATTTGAAAACTGCAATAAATAGCTAACTTAGGTTAATAATCACATTGATGTTGAGAAACTATTTGGCCTAAAATATGTTGAGCATGTCAGGACTTCAAATTGTACCTTAAAAGAAGCTTTTAAAAAAAAATATACAAAAGTTTTGCTTCAAGGGTAATGACTAGTGCACAATGCAAACTACCTGTTACACCCAACAGACAATGTGTAACAAACACTAATCTCTCTCTCTCTCTCTCTCTCTCTCTCTCTCTCTCTATATATATATATATATATATATATATATCCACACACACTAAATTAACAAATTATTATCATCCCAATAAAAATGTTGAACAACCTCACTTGAGAATTACAAGAATTTAGGTTAAAAATAATAAAATAGTATTGTTACATCCACAACATTTTTATAATAGTTTCACAAAAAATATTTTGTGATAAGCTTTTACTGTGGGCGTAGTGGTTTCCTCCTTAGGAAAGGGGAATATGCCTTGGCCAAGTGGACCGGGGCGAAAAAAAGATGGAGTCGCCACCTAGATTAGGTTTAGGAACCATAAAATAGTGTCTTTACATGGAAGGACTAATCTTACTATCAGAGTATAAGTTTGCAGTTTAGGTAAACGGATGAGAAGGTGTTATGCACCCAACCCCACCTGCTCGCGGGTCGGCTTTTAGTCCTTGTATCTTATGTCTTAATCTCATTGAAGGCCTATTCAATATACCGTTATCTATACTCACACACACACTAGCATACATCTAGCAATCGACATGGCATCAATCATCCCAAAACCCTAACATACATCTATCATGGCAACTCATATCAAACTTAACATACATTCATCATGCATATTATATTATCTCGTCCAAGGCAGTAAACAAATAAAGATATCACATGGTCATGACAGCATTAGAGAATTATTGGAGAGCATCAAGAACATCAAGAACACAAACATATTCCAAGTTCTCATATCATATTCATCAAACCTAAAATCCCAATCAAATGCATGTACATATGAATGCATGCCTTACATCACTTACCTTATTGCATCACAGTACCTATATATCAATGCGTGATCATATCATATGCACGTTCATGGTAGAATAAAGGAAACATTGGAAGAGAACCCTAATCTAACATGTGAAGAAAAACAAGTAAACAGAGAGATAGAGACTCAAAAACATAAGAAAGGTTCAAAATAGAGGCATATTACATGAAAGAAATAAAGAGGCTGAAGTAGAAAACTCATATTAGGGTTTCTGAGCAAGAGTATGCATACACATACATAAGCCTGCGTACGTGGGTTAGTTGTATGCATATGCATACTTTGAGTATGCGTATGCATGCAGAAGCATGCGGCACACAGACACGCCTCAAACCCTAACCTAGAAACTAAAATGCAGAAAAACAAAGTAGAAACTTAAAACAAAGAACTATCAACCTAAGTATCCTTCTAATATAAAAATAAACAACCTAAACTAACAACAAAGATATCAAAAACAAAACAAAAATCTACTCCTAAATATGCATTGGATCTAACAACAAACAAGAACAACATTTAACACATCAAAACATGTTCATCAATATATCCAATCATTCAACTCTCCAATCAAAACATGATGAGACACAATAAAACGAAATTTAACGGAACAAAACATATTTCTAAGCATATATAACATGTAAATCAATTAAGAACAGCAAGAATGCAAGTTATAAAAACCTTAATCAAGGAAAACCCAAGAAGAGAGACTCACCTTACTTATGGAACACAACTTGGTTGATATTTAACCAGCCCCTCAGTGTTTACACAATAAGATTCAATGAGATATCAAAGCTAATAGAAGATTTCAATAGTTTATAGGTAATCAAAACTCAAAATAAAAGAATATTCTTGAAAAGATTGTTTGAAAAGGGTTTTGGAAAATTAGAAAATAGTTTCTGCCTTAAGAATAATAGAGAGAGGTTTTGAAGAACTCAAAAATGTGCACAATCTTGTGAGTGCAAAAAGTTTTGAGTTAGGAAAGAGTTTTGTAGAAGTTTATGTGGAAAATCAACTCTCTTTAGCTAGGGTTTGAGTTTGGAGGCATAAGGTTATATTTATATGTTTAAACTAGGATTTTCAAACTCATTTGGAGGGTTTTAGATGTCCCAAAAAGTCTAGGGGCCATAGTCCATCAAATAGGGAGGTTTTGGGCCCTAAAAAATGAATTTCTGGGCTTCTGGAATTTGGCCTGCATGCGTAGGTTTGGGGATGTGCACACATGCATGCCCCCTGTGCACGCGTGCATCCCAAAATCCCTAATTTTGATAGCTCTGATGGCCCAACTTCAGATAGCCATAACTCACTCAATATTAATCCAAATTAGGTAAAATATGTGTTCAAATTGAAGCTCGGGATTTCTACTTGCCAATGAATTAAACTTCACTAAGACCTTCTTTATGAATCAAAATTTATTATGAAAACAATGAGCAAAGGTCATTTTTTAGCATTGTTTTCAAAGCGATTTGAGCACTTTCGAATTGTGATTACTTCCAAACTATCAAAATAAATTCAATTACCTTTTGTAGACATACCAAGCTCATCATTGGGATTAGAGACTAAAATTTATTAATGGATAGAAAATGTGGTGTCTACAGTTACTAATTCTAATTTTGGGCCAATAGTTATATCATTTTTTCACCCACTAATAATAGATTGTCTTATAAGATTTGTTGTGAAAATGTTGTGCATATAGAATTACTCCAAAAATAATAATCATCTCTCAACCCTTTCCTCTCTCTTACTCTTTATCTCATAACTGTCGTACTAGTTCTACTCTTACCGCTTGTTTTCCCACTTTCTGTTAAGGCAAAGGCTTATCAAAACCACTCCAATGTAAAACATTTAGGATCTTCGCTCTCTCCCAATTCAAGCCATACTTCATGGCTCTCTCCTTTTGGACTTTTTGCATTTGGATTCTACTCATAAGGTGATGGCTTTGCTATCGGAATATGGCTGATTATTCAAGCTGAAAAAACAATAACTTGGACTACAAATCGAGATGACTTGCCAGTCTCCTCAAATGCTTCTTTTCACCTAACCAGAGACAGAGCAAGGGTGACAAAAAACATATCTAGTATGCCTTATCCTACAACTTCAGTTGCTTTGCTGGATTCTAGTAATTTAATGCTCTACAACAAGACTTCTAATATCATATGGGAAGGCTTTGATTTTCAAACTGACACCAAATTAGGAGGTTAGAATCTTTCTTCCATGAAGGACTTGGTTTCTAGTGTCTCTACATCAGGCCACTCAAGTGGACTATTTAGGCTTTCTACGCAGCAAGATGGAAACCTTGTTGCCTATCCTGTAAATAGCTCGACTGAACCAGTTGGTGCTTATTGGTTCTCTGGTACTTCAAATTAATATTTACAGCTGAGTCTTAATGATATCGGTATTCTATTTCTGAGCAATGATAATTTGCTTGTACAATTTTTGGCTAATAGCTTAAGAAGTCATGTTTTATGTTGGCTTTATTCAGTATCAAAACTTTATATGTAATGCATTTTATTGGTGATGTATTATTTTCTAGGATTTTGTGTAAGTTAGGGTAGTGTACTTGAGCCTCTTCCTAAAGAATGAAAGCTACATCAAGCTACATTTGTTTGAGAGCACAAATGTTCACCTCACGACCATCTTGTAGCCTTAAGAGGCGAATTGTCACGAGTTGCACGATCTCTATACTCTGCAAATTGCACCAACCATTGCTTTTTTGCTAGCACGCACACACACACATAGCTGTGAGGCGTGGCAAGGGCTTTAGATAAGTATTGCCCAACCCTAGAAACCCTAAGGGTGCCAAGAGAGTGAAGTAATTCCTATGTATGAAAGGAGAGAGCTTTATCCTTAGAGAAAAACCAAGTTCTTAATCTTCCTTTTCCATCTCTTTCATTTTATTGATAGAAATTCTATAAACACATTCCTCATCCACAAACACATACCTACGAGTGAGTGAATGTGTAAGGAAACTTGAGAAGCCATAACATAAATCCAATCTTTATTGGAGGTGATTCCATTGGTGCTTCATTGGAGGGTCTCCGATAAGCTAGGAAGAGAAAGGACTCGTTGAAGTCAGTTACTAGTTGGAGCTCGGAGGGCTCAAATACATGTAGGAGCTTAGGCTTAGAGGGTTCATTGTATGCCTTATGTACCGCAACTATCTTGCACAGTGGAGACTTCCGACAGGTCGTCGAGGGAGAAGTTTTTATGCCTGAGGCTCAAGCTCTCCTCTTCCATAATACTTGTGGTGTTATGTGTGGTTTGCTTGTCTTCCCCTTTATATTTCCTTTACCTTATGATATTGCCATGCTTGTGTAGTGTAGTTTGTGTGTTGGAAAATTTGTTAAGTCGCTTGTGATTCACATCACATTGTGTGGACCTTGAATCCTTGTTGTGTTAGCATTTTCCTATTTTGTGTGTTTTCCCCTTGTTTTTGTTGCGTTCCTTTTGGTCTTTACCCTTATGGAACGTGGCCAATCAATAGCTACTACCCTACTCTTTGATGAGAGCAACAATGCATTTTGGAAAAGGCACATATGTACTTTCCTCTATTCCATTAATGGCAGTGTTTGGACTTCCATTGAGGAAGGTTGGGTAGCACCTGATAAGCCTGAGGCTGAATGGGATAAGGTTGCCAAAGATAAGTTTAATGCTTACAACAAAGCCTTGAATGCTATATTCTATGTTGTCTCCTAAGGAAATTCATTGGATATCTCACATGGAAACCACCAAAAAGCATGGGACATCCTTCAAACAACCTACAAAGGAATGAAAAGGATCAAGGATACCAAGCTACAAATGCTCGCAATTCATTTCGAAGAGCTGAAGATGAGGGCTAAGGATGGGGGAAGATGAATCATTTGACTCATTCTACTCAAAGCTAAATGAGATTGTGACATCAAAGTTGAATCTCGAAGAGAGAATTCCAAATGAGAAAATAGTAAGGAATGTTTTGAGGTCCTTGCCCGAAGTGTTTCGTCCTAAAGTTGCTGCAATAGAGGAGAGCAATAATATTGATAAAACCAGAATTCAAGAGCTTTTGGGATCATTACAAACCTATGAGATGGGACTACCTTCACACAAGTCTGGAAAATCCATTACCTTAAAATTGATTGAAGAGTTGAAAATTTCAAATTCCAATGAGATTGACATTGAGAAGGAGGTGGCGTATCTTGCAAAGAATTTCAATAAATTTTTGAAATTCAAGAAAAACTCAAGAAGGCAAGATGGAAAGCCATTTATGAAGTCATTTGATTCAAGAAAAGAGTTCCAAAAGGACGATGGGAAATGGGACTTCAAGTGGAAGAAATCTAGTGAAGGATCTTCAAACTCCACACCTACATGCTATGAGTGCTATAAGTACTCGGTCATTTGAAAAGAGATTGCCCAAATTACCTAAGGGGAAAGGGAAACGTTATGAGTGCAACTCTTAGTGATTCAGAAAGCTTGTCACCTGAATTTTGATGATGAAGTGGACGAAGATGGAAATTACACTACTTTTATGGCCATCATTAATGGTGATGCTACAACTCATCTTGATGAGATAAATGAAGAGGATGGTGATGATCTGGAGACCATCCCCATAGAAAGCGAAGTTGTTCCTGAAACAAATTTCTCCCATTTTCAATTTCAAGATAATGAAGAAGAGTAAGGGAAAAAAGGGAGTTAGCAATTCTTCAGCAAAATTATGATGCTTTGCTCAAAATGAGTGGCAAGTATGCCAGGACAACTGAAAATGGCACCATACGAATGAAAAAAGCTAAAGAAGATAAGAAAGCTACATTGGAAGAATTGGAAATCTATGTGGCTACTGTTGTCTACAAGAAATTAAGGACGTCCAGACAGAAGTCTCATCCATAGAGATTGCCGCTCAACACTTTAGTAATTCTTAGTTAAATTCATCAGAATTGGGATTTATCACGCAAGTCCACTACTTTAAAATATGGGAGTAAATTCTCCAAAACTTGCTCGCACTCCACCCACTAAGTTAACATATCTGCCATGACGAGAGTGACATAAAAGAAGGAGGCCCACTCAAGATTCCTTATATAAAGACCAAACCTCATCAAATTCAACGTATATGAGAAATTTACTAACTCTTTTATTTCAAGAGTTCATGGAGATCTTGAGAGAGTTTCTAACTTAACCATATCAGGTCTATGGCAGGCACCATACTAGTGCACTTCAATAGTATTTTTCCTCTCTTTTCAAGTCTAATATACTTAACTTGATATATACATTCATAGAGATTTTAAAATCTAGCAATATAGTGATATACTTCTTAATTATGTAAAAGCTAACAATATACTCTTTAAGTATAAACATTTTGATTTTGGTGTGGCAAGAATTTTTTAGCAAATCAAACAAGAATTAAGTACTACTAGGGTTGTTGGGACATACATAGTAAACAAATATATATTGTTTCATTTTAAATGCTTGCATTACTTCTTCGACTTGATTATTAATGGAGTTATAAATTTAAAACTTGTTTTATATGTTGATGTAGTGGACATATGTATGCTCAATATGAAATGAAAGTGATTTTTTTTTTTTTTTTTTTTTTAATCTATAAATCCGATGTCTACCATTTCGGAGTTATGGTGAGACAGACTTATAAGATGTGCAAAAGCAATTAGTTCCTTACATAACAAAGTGGCACATCTTTTGGTATATATAGTGGTCTTACTCATTGTCGTGAAATGAGAAACCTCTATTTAATGAATGTTATTTTTTATTTTCTCTTGTTTAAAAAAAAAAATTTATTTAAGTTACAATGGAAGATAAGATTCGTCTCCATTTGAAACATCAGGAATTGTAGCAAGTTGGGTTATAAGGCTCTTGCCAAAACAACTTCTTTTTTTTTTTTTTTTTGGCAAAAGTGTTTGAATTGAAGTACCAAACAATATAATAACAAGAACGTATTTTCAGTCCTTAAGAAAGAGATAAGACATGGGATGCAATGGGTAGATGATAAAATGTACAACGTTTACTACTTTTTGTCTAAAATGTAGATTTATATTGCAAGTACAACGTAGATGGGTAAAGGTTCTTTACGTATTAAACCTAGGGAAAAAGAAAAGAAAAAGAAAGAAGCTAAATGATGGGTCTATTTCACAAAAGATTATAGGATTTAGCACTGCAATTATTTAGAAAACGAGAGTAAACTTGATGAGTTCCATTGTTGTCATGAAAATCCACAACATATCGAAATTATATATATATATATATATATCTAAAAGTTGAAACATGACATTTATTGTTGTTATATTCCAGTTGAGTCATATTAGCGACCACCTCACCCACTTATTTCCAACCATTTTTCTCTTATTTTTTGACTCTTCTTCTTTTTATTCATTTTTTACCTTAGTGTTACATTTTCTCCAACCATTACCCCCTCCCTTTTACCTTTTCATTTACCCATTTCTCTTAATCTTAATGTAACTCTTCCTTTATCCTCCTTATCCTCTTACTGTAAATTTCCAATTCTCTCATTCTACACATATTTTCCCAAAAGGTTATTACTCTCTCTTATGTTTTTTTTTTTTTTTTTGGTGGATTTTTCTTTTATTTTATATACCTCTACTTTATGTTGTTGAAATTTTGTGTTCTTTAGAATTATACTTTGGGCTGACGCAATTTGGTTTTTTTTTTTTAAGTTGTTATTTTTTTTTTCATTGTTAAATGTTATCCTATTGCATTATAAAGTATAATATATAAGAATATAGTTTTATTCTATTATATAGCATGACTTGGATAATTTGGTGTGACTATAATCACACCATCTTTCTACTTTTATCTTTCTATTTTCTCACTTACATGAATGGGCCGTTAATTTTAGTTTATATATATATATATATATATATATATATATTCTCAAAATTGATAGTATTAGTGGAACTTTCATTATTTTATTATGTTTAATATGGATTAGAATTGTATGGGCACTGAAAGTGTAAATGGAGGCACATACACCTTTATGTTTCTTTTTTTTTTGGGGGCTGGAAAATACTGTTCAGTAATGGTGTAGTAAATGTAAATGTAATAAATTCGAATACAAAGGTGCCTTTTTTGAGGTTTAGGGGCCGTTTGGATTGAGTTTTTTGATAACTCAATTCTCTGTTTCCATAACTCATAACTCAAAAATGGTGGGACCCATAGTAAAAAGGTTGTTTGGCCAAACGATAACTCTGTTTCCATAACTCTGTTTCCATCACTCAATTCTCTGATTTTTGAGTTATGAGTTATGGAAACTGAAAACAACAAAAGACTGTTTTCAGTTTCCATAACTCATAACTCAATGGCATTTCCGTAAATAAACACACATGAGGGACCCACAGCCGCAACTTTTGACTACCTTTTGACTTTTTTTTTTTTTTTTCCTGGGTTGGCGTTGGCTGTTTTTTTTTCTTTTTCTTTTTCTTTTTCTTTTCCTAGGTTGGCCGTTCCGGTTTTTTTTTTTTTTTTTTTTTTTTTTTTTTTTTTTTTTTTTTTTGGGTTGGCGTTGTTCTTTTTTTTTTTTTTTCTTTTTCTTTTCCTTTTTTTTTTCTTTTCTGGGTTGGCGTTGTTCTTTTTTTTTTTTTTTTTTCTTTTTCTTTTTCTTTTCCTGGGTTGGCTGTTCGGTTTTTTTTTTTTTTTTTTTTTTTTTATAAGCTTCGGTGAGTTGGGTATTAATAAATAAAAAAAATAAAAAAAAAAACTACTGTACTGGCTGACAGGTGTGGGACCCATGAATAGTGTGAAAAAATTGAGTGATGAAAATAAAAGTGATGTTGCCAAATGAGTGTGAAAAAATGAGTGATGAGTGATGAGTTATGAGTTATGAGTTACGAGTGATGAGTGATGAGTGATGGAAATTGAGTGACGGAAATTGAGTGATGAAAAAAGGTTACCCAAACAGGCCCTTACTTTTCCTCAAGGTGGAACAAAATGGACCAAAGTTCCTAGATATGCTGGAAGTGTTTCTCACTGTGTGGTCCAGGATGTTGGATTAACAAGCCTGCTCCCCTCCTCTGTTCAAGCAAGCTCAAAAAACATCCCAAAACACCCCTTCCTCTCCTAAACCCTCTAGAACAAACCTAAAGTAAGATTGATGATGTTTTGTTGTTGAAGGAGATCAAGAGCCATCAGAAGTTCATAGGACAATCCAAAAAGACAACCCAATAGGCATGGATTACATTAATCAGTTATGAAATTATTGTATGTCTAGTCATAATTAAACCACTATTTGACTTTCTTTTATGTCTTTTGGAGGCCATTCGGTACGGCGGAAGAGAGTGAAGCCCCCCCTTTTTTTTTTTTCCCACATATATGTTAAGTTGGGGTCAAGGCCAGTTTGTGCTCACCTAAAATATATTAACATATTATTTAGTATCAGAGCATGATTTCAAGCCAGATCGAAACACAAATACCCATTGCATCTTCTAATAAGAAATAGGAATGATTTGTTTGTCTCCCCACAATATAGCGCTTATATTTTTTTTTTCTTCACCTATACGTTTTTTTAAAAATCAAATCAAACTTTATTTAAATCTTCCTTTCTTTAGATCATGCCTTTTATTTTAATAAATCTTCATTTTTCATCACATGCCTTTTAGGTTAGTAAGGGAAAAAATTGTTGGGAAATATGAATAAAAATATTTATGAAGTAATTAAAGGAGCATAATATAGTGAATAATTATTAAAATGGTGGGAGAAATAGGAATGATTTGTTTGCCTCCTACAACGTAGCACTTTTATTTTATATTTTTCCTCACCTATACGTTTTTTTTTTTTTTTTTTTTTTTTTTGAGTAATGCTAGAGATACAATTTTTTTTACAAATTGTTGATGTGGTGAGTGGTTATTGGCAAATAAAAATGTGATATTAATGGTAGATTTAGATGAAAACCAATAAGGAGTTGATCACATCATCATTTTGTAAAAATGTTGTAAAATAATTTGTAACCGTAGAATTACTTTTCTTTTAAGAATAATGCCAGAGACAAAAACATTTTTATAAAAAATTTTACAAACTGCTAATATAATGAGTAGTTATTGATAAATGAAAAAGTGATGTTAGTGGTAGGCCTAAATAAAAACCAATCAAAAGTTTCCAACAACAATACTTTATAAAAATGTTGTAAAATAATTTGTGAATATATCATTACTTTATTATTTTTTTATTTTTTTTATATCAAATCAAACTTTACTTAAATCTTCCTTCTTCTTTTTTATTTTTCTTTTAAGATCATGCCACTATTGATGAACCATTATATTTTTTATAACACTATTTTGAGTTGATACGATTTGGTAGTGTGTATTTTGAGTTCTCCATCACAAGCTCTCTCTCTCTCTCTCTCTCTCTCTCTCTCTCTCTCTCTCTCTCTCTCTCTCTCTCTCTCTCTTATATAGCTTTTGTTTGTTTTTTGTTTGACATAATACTTAGTTATTTTGAAAGTTAGAAATTGAATTTATATCAAAATACAATCTTGCTATGTATTTGAATATGTATGTTAACTATTTGAGTAATATCAAGTGTAATTTTGTGATAAGTTTTTGATTATCATGATAATCCCCTTTAAAAGAATGAGAAAATTGAATAATATATTTGAAGCCTAAAGAGTTTAGTTGTAAAAGAAAAAAATATATAACGTACCATAACATAATTTAGAAACATATGGATCACCTCAAAAAAGAATAATATCAATCAAACACACCAAAAATATTAAAATTGTATATTTGTAAAGATGGATAGATGAAAAATAATTTTAGAAATTGTTTAATATACAGGGAGAACAAATTATCTTCCACAAAATTTAAATAACAATTTATACATTATACTACAATTACAAAATACTTATTTATTTTCACGCATTACATGGGTATGCAACTAGCTCTTTTTTAAAGAAAAAGCATTCAACTACGACCACATGCAAGTTCATGCAACCATACCCCGTCCATTAAAATCTATATCCACTTTCATTAGACCAATTAGTAAAGGTTTTTTCTCCTTTCGGCACTAACTCACTAAATATTGTCTATACATTTAAACATTAAAGTAATTCTACTACTATTGTCTCATAGAATCGCCCCATTCAAATAATGCATCTGACCTTACCAATATTTAAACACTTGCATTTCCATTTCAGCAACTAGAGAAATTCAGTGTTCAACCATGGCTACCAAATTACATATTCTCCAATTTATTTTCCTTCTTTTTATCTCATGCTTCTGTACTACACACGCTGCAAAAGGGAAATTAAAATTGTAAGGCGATAGTCTCAAACCAGGCGACATGCTCAACTCCTCAATTGACCTATAGGTTTCCGCAAAAAGGAAGTTCATTTCGAAGTTTTTCAACAAACACAAGAACTCCTTTTTGGGAGTAACGGACAAGGCAGACAAATTTGTTGTATATGTTGCTAATCCAGGCAAACCTATTGCCAACGATTCCGGCATGTTCACCTTGGATAATACAGGAACACTGAAAATTATGCACCTAGGTGGGGATCCTATAGTGTTATACTCTTCTGCTCAACCTTCAATGAACACTGTCGCTACTCTACTGGACTCCGGAAATTTTATCTTAAAAGAATTGTACTTTAATCATTTAATGGATTTACTATAATGGGGTCTTATGGCAAAGTTTTGATTATCCATTCAACACACTTTTGCCTGGTATGAAATTAGGGGTCAACCACAAAACGGGCCAGACATGGTCACTTACATGTGTGTTATCTGATGAAATCATAGCTCGAGGCCCTTTCACTTTGAATGTAGTGGCGAAGCCAGAATTTTGTCTTTGGGGGCCATGAATAATTTTCTTCTCTATATATAAACTATATATTTTTTTGGTTATATATAGTAATAAAAAATAGTACTATTAATGTAATTTAAGCACTTTATAAATCTTTTTCTTAATGGAAAGTACTTTATAAATCAATATGTACTATATTTGTATGATATATTTTATCCACTAAATTAGAATTCATAAAAATAATTGTAATAAGCTTAATACTTTTTGTGCTATTTATAAGTCAGATTTAGATTCAAAAGCACCAAGATTTAAACCCTGGATTTGAACCCTTTTAGTTAATTGAGTTACGACACTTAAACTAGACAAATACTATATTTTATAATATTTGTATACAAATGCTATATTTTGTAAAATTTACATATGATAAATAAATATTTGGATTATATTTTGTGATTGATGATTCATCATTTGTAAATTCTACATGTAATATTCCTAGTATCATCCTTTTATTAACTAGTCAAAAAGAAAAGAGAAATGTTATATTTACAATATTTTCACAACAAATTTTAAATGGCAATGTGTTATAAGTTGTTATTAGTGGGGTAAAAAGGTAATCTCAATAATAAATTCAAATTAGAATCAATAACAACTAACTACTTAGGATCTGTTGCGAAAGAGTTATAAAAAAGTTGTGGAGGTAGTACTTTTCAAAACAAAATCTAGGAATGCAACAAAGACTATAATGTTTTCACAACACATTTATTTTTGGTTGGGGTGGAATTGGATATAATATTTTATATTGACGGTCCATCATTGTAAAAATATTGCAAGATTTTGGTGTGTATTTGCACAATTCCTTGTGAGATAACAAATTAAATTTAATCTCTGTCTCTAAAAGTAGTTTTATAGTGTCAAGAAATATCATTGTTCAACTATCATAAAATTATTAACAAAATATGAAAACCACATATCTGTGGTGAAACAACCATATTTAACAGTACGTGTCAAAATTTGTTCCAGACAACATAACATAAAAATCAAGAGAATTTGAAAACAAAGAATATAGAGATAGAAGAAGGGGAGAAGAAGAACTCAGCTCCTTTGTGCTGATCTATCCAAAATCAAATGCCAATTTATCTGCTAGTAGAGTTGCTGTTGTGTGATTTTTTTTAAGGAGAGGAGTGCACTTTGCTGCCTCCACTGCTTGCCAACCATCAACCTCTAGCACGTAAGGGAAGTGTTTTTACTCGCTTTTCTTTTTATTTAAAAAAAAAAAAAAAAAAAAAAAAAAAAAAAAAAAAAAAAAAAAAAGTTCTTAAAATGAGGAACAAGCAAAAACTAAGAAGAACCCTTTCTATTAACTCAATTTCATTTTCAGGGATTCAGTTAATCCAATTTTTATAAACATATCAAAATTTTAATGGGTTTGGGGGGCCAATCAACCTACATACTCAAGAAAAAATTTTAATTTTTGTATGACTCATATATTTGAGTATATATACTTGAAAATTTGTGGGGGCGGGGGCCGGGAGGGAGGGGGGGGGGGGGGGGGGGGGGTGGCGCCAAGGCCCCCTTTGGCCTCTATGTGCCTCCGCCACTGTTTGAATGGGACCCCAAGGGACACCAATTGATCATTCAGCGACGAGAGGTTGTTTATTGGAGAAATGGAAACAGGTTTCAGATGTTACATGCAGAGACAAATACTACATACGATTTCATCGTCGTTTCAAATATGGATGAAGAATACTTCACTTATAATATATAATATAGATCAAAGTCAGCAGTCGAAATGGATGCTTGCTTCTTTGGGGGAATTAAAGGATCTCAATTATGGATCTAGTATTGCCCGAGCAAATAAGTATTATGGCAATAACACTAATGGAGGATGTCAGAGGTGGAAACAACTCGTATGTAGGCATCGTGGTGAAGCATTTGAACTTAGACCTCCTTATTACTACTCTGATCAATCAATTTTGTCAAATTCAAGTCTCGGCATCAGTGATTGCAGAGATGCTTGCTGGAAAAACTGTGCCTGTGTGGCCTTCCGTTCTCTATTTGATAATGGCACTGGATGTCAATTTTGGATAGAAACATCCATGTTTTTTCTTGGAACTGAAGGGAATGTTTATTTTCTTGCACAAACTTCTCGCAGTAGTAAGTTAATTTGTTCTTTGTACTACCATAATGTTGTGGAAGCCTGAAGAAAGTATACTCAATGCTCTCTTTGATGGATAGAAACTAAACTATTAGTTTTTGGGTAGTAAACCTCAAATCCACAAGAATAAATCCACCAGGTGATAAAAAACTAGAATCAACCAAAAAAGAAATTTGACAAAATGTTTGTGTTTATATTGATCATAGTCTAATTTGACTCCAATGGCTATAAAACATATAAATACTAAAAAGTAAAACCCTAGGACGACTACGAAACATCCAAAACTCTAATTCACACTAATTACGCAATTAGGTGACAAAATAGTAAAATTTACCAAAAATGGCAAAATTGAGCAAAATCATAAATTACTAACCTTAAGAGTCATCCCAAAATAAGCGAGACCTTATTTTGACTTTTGAGCAAAATATTACTATGGAACAAAATTTACTATAAACGGCAAAATCGCAATTTTTGGGACCTAAAAAATGGAATTCATCATTTTCAAGAGGTACCTCATAGCAAAGCAATGACTATTGCTCAGAAGGCCATTTTGCTTCAACCTACCAAATTTCATGCCAAATGCTTTCTACTAGTGTCTTTTTACCTTGCATGATTGCATGTTACATAGATCTCTTCAACTATTAGCTTAACTAAAATGGTGATCACTAAGACACTAACACGGGTAATTATTACCAAATGTAGGAACGACGAGAAGGATATGGACTGGCTCTATCATTGCCGTTGCTCTGCTTTTAATTTTTAATTTTTTTTTTTTTTTTTTTTTTTTTTTAAGAGTGTTACCTGTTAAGAAGGAGAAAATGTATACCTGAAGGTAGATTCTTAGCAAATAGAATCAACAAGTTAGATTGAATTAAGCAATTTTCTAATTAGTTGTTATTGTTAAAAATACACAGGGAATAATGAAACAAAGGCTGAAATAGAATTTCTTGTTTTGGTCACTTCAGAGAGATTTATCCACGACGATGATATTCCGAATGATGGAAAAAAGGGGCATTATTTAACTTTCTTTAGCTATGCATTTGTTATGGCTGCCACAAACAAAGGCCAATTTGAACCTGTTTATTTGGTATGGTATAAACAAATTCGTAAACAATGATGTTATAATAAACTAAATCTAACATTAACCTAAACCCTATTTTGTCATCACATCAGGGAAAATCGCAAACCGGAGAAAATATAGCCATTAAGAAGTTACCAAGATGCTGAGGACAAGGAGTACTTGAGTTCAAGAATGAGTTGATACTTGTTAGTGTATAGCTTAGACTAGATTAGCCCATTAGACTTAGCCTAGTATACTGTACTCGTAATTTACTCATATTATTTGTACTGCACACATACCTAGCCTATATAAGGCTCTCTATTGTACATTATTGTTTACACATAATATATAGACTATTCAGTCTTTCGCTCTCTCATTTTATATTGTTAACATGGTATCAGAGTCATTGCTCTGACCTAGTGCTATTTTTCGGCGTTCTTTTGCTGCCCTTGCCTTCACTGATAGCCACCGTCAAAAGCAAGTCACTGCCGTCACACCCAACCATTACCTCTCAGATCTAGTCTATTCATCAATCAAATCATCGAACCACAATTATGACATGATATAACAGACTTCTCCAATCAAAACCCAGCCAGAAATAGTCCCAAAGGAGCACCCACGCGCCCTCACGTGCCGCCCCAGGTTTCTGCTTGCCGCAAAATGCGCCTATGCGCCTACACGTGCCACCACCCAATCTTATGCACCACACGTGCCCACACGCCATTCACTGCCGCATTGCCACATTAGCCTTAGTGACGTCAACATCTGTTGACTTTGACCGCTGCCGTTGACCAAGGTCAAAATTTTTCGAAGGGGTAAATCCCACTTTTTGGTCATTTTCTTCATTATGGCTCAACAAAACAAACGAGATATCATTCGTCCTATCACCATTATGTTGGATGGTCCTACTAGCTATCATGCATGGTCTCAAAATATGACTGTCTTTCTCAAGGGTTGTACATTGTGGAGATTTGTGACTGATTCAATTCCTAAGCCAGTACCAAACCCTAAATCCAAAGCCACAGTTGCTAAATATGCCTCCAAGACTGCTGTTACAACGGATGATTATGAAGAATGCTTAGAGGAATGGGAGAGTATTCAAAGTAAGATCTTGTCTTGGTTTATCAATACCTCTATTCCCTCCATTCATAATCTTCTTCCTCGTCTTGAGACTGCCGAAGCTGCTTGGAAATTTCTGGCCGATCGCTATAATTGTACTAATGATTCAAGCTTGGAGTTTCACATTGAATCAAAACTTTATCAAATGCACCAAGAGATAGGTCAATCTATTTCTGATTTTTATTCTCTGACTTCTACTATGTGGGAACAACTCTCTACTACAGATCCTCCACTAGTGTGTTCTAAGGACATTGAGCTCTTTGTCAAATATCGGGATCGCCATAAATTTATGCACTTCATGATGGGTTTACGTGAGGATTGTGAGCCTACTAGGGCTTCTCTACTTAGCCGATCTCCTACTCCTTTTGATGCTGCAATCAAGGAGCTCATTTCTAAGGAGAACCGTCGGCCTACTCATCACATGTCATCATCTGATCATGTGTTGGCTACACCATCTCCACAGCCTCCCATTGCTGTATTCACTGCTCCTCCACAAAAAAACTTTGGGCGTTCTACCTCTTAATCTTCCAAAGGTACTCACTGTGAGTTTTGCCATGCCAAAGGTCATGACATCTCAATTTGTCGCAAATTGCAGAAATTTATACAAGAGTCAAATAAAACTTCTCTTCCCCGGGCAGCTACTATATGTCCTTCGGATTCATCAGTTCCTACAGGTCCATCTTTGGCTTCCTCACTTGCTACGGCTAACATTGAGACAGTAGTTCAATAAGTTTTATCCCGCACTTCCACTGCTCTTTTTATCACCATAGGTAAACAATCTTGGTTTTTTGATATTGTATGTTGTAACCATATGACTCCTGATGAATCCCAATTTTCTGATAAGGCACCCTTAGAACATTTAATCACCATTTACAATGCTGATGAAACTCCTACGCCTGTTAGTCATAAAGGAACAATCTCTTCTCCTTGTTTATCCCTTAATGACACTAAAAGTTCAAATAGTGTGTAAAACACCAATGAACGTTCAGACCCCTAATTTAAAAATACCAACACAAGCTTATAAACAAACAATATATGTGCAGAATATGAATATAAGCTAACCATAATTAATCACAACCACAACAGCAATTAAATGATAAAGAGTGAGGGAAGAATGATGCAAATACAAAGATAACATGGCGATGTGTTATCGAAGAAGAAACCAAAGTACTCGGCGAAAAACCTCTCCACCGCCCTCCAAGCGGTCAATAATCCACTAGATAATAATGTTGAGATACATGAATAGTAGAAGACCCTCCAAGCATAATCTAGCCAGTGCACCTAAGCCGTCCAAGGTTCTTGCTCCAATAAGGTTACGCTGAACCTTGTCTTCTCTAGCTTATGAATCTCGTAATCTTCCATTGCATCAACCAAAATGAATTGGTCCCTTCTGAACTGCTTTCTAAGCACCAAAATACCTCCTCACTCATAAGGATTTGGCTAAATGTACCTTTCAAGGATATGTCTATGGAAAGGGTGAGAGTAGAGGAATTTGGAAAATCAAATGATGAAGATTATGGATGAGTCAATCTTATTTTTCTCTAAGGTTTCTCTCTCAAAATTCCCTCTAGAAGCACTCTACATTTTGTGGATATAAGAGTATTTATAGTAGGGTGTATTAGGAATGCGAAGAGTCAGTTACAACCAAACAGGGTATTCTGGTGACTTGATCTCGCAACTTGAACAAGTCACAAGCTAATTGCCTAGCTAGACTAGAAGTTTTGTCTTGTAGTGTTACAACTAGCATGACCCTTCAACTCCTCCTGCATGCTTCACACGTGAGCTATTCTGGCAACTTACCAATCGTAAGCTAGTCGTGAGATCTAGTTGCAAGACTCCCTTGAATTGCACACTTCTTAAGATTCTTCACACTCTCTCACACACAACCCTAACATTATTCACACCTAAATACAGGGTTTTTACATGCTAAATTACAAGCAAATTTGGCACAGAATAAAACCAACACATGATTGAATAAATTCAACTTTACAATCTCCCCTTTTGACTATTTCATGACAAAACACCCTAAAATAGACTCTAGACTTAAATGTGAGTTTGGGAATAATGGCAAAACTCATTCACACCTAAATCTAGAAGCTATGATGCACTTAGAACTTATATACCTATAACCTGAAACATTTGCACAAAACACATTAGACCCTCAAGATAAAGCAAGTAATAAAAGGACAAGTATAATGTAACAAGTAAATTGCAATCAAGTAAAGCAACTTGACCATGCACCGAAACAGTCATATAGAAATGACTACAGCAAAGCAAATGATCATCCGAATGATGTATTTAATGAAGTGCAATAACATAAAGATGTATGCATATCCAACACAGAACCAATGTAAGAACATTAAGGCAATTGATCAAGGATACAAAATCCAACAAGGGCACAAGAATACTAAAGAAAATGCAAAAACATTAATTAAAAGTACTATAAAGCAAACAAGAAAACAAACATAAAGAAAAACAAACAAAATAGAGTTTTCTATTATCAAAGTCTTCTCCCCCTTAGTATATGCATCTCCCCTATGGTAATCTCTCCCCCTATGAATGTGTATGAGATAGAATTCTCCCCTTAAGATTGTGCACAAGAGTCACAAATAATGACAAAATTCTTCGGTATACTCTCTAGAGTATATTCTCCCCCTTTTTGTCATGAATAGACAAATGATCAAGGAGAAACGAGGGCAAGAGATGAAGGTATGAACAATGATAATGATGCATGAGGGGTGTGAGATGAATAAGAAAATGAAGCTCAAACCTAAGACAAAACAAAATGCTACAAAGCATAAGGTAAACATGACATGTTAGGATGAAGAAACAAGGTATAGATCAATGCTAGACAAGGGTAGCAAAGGTGTATGCAAGAGGTGGCTATGTGTAATGCATGGAAAGTGCACATGTGGGCAAGGTGTGTTATATACACAATCAATGAACCAAACATGTTTCTAATGAGTAAACATGAGAAACCCCAAGGTTTGCTACTCATTAAAGTCCAAACAAGTGAGAAAATGCCTAAGAGGTATTTTATCAAACACCTAACGTGCACACTATGAACAACAATACATAAACATCATAAAATCCGCCTTTAATACATTTTCTTTTTGCCACAAGGGGCCAACATCCAAAGCAAATCATCAAAAGAAACCAATCCCTACAAAAATTTGACAAATTAAGTTTCCCCATCCCCTATGATGAAAATCCCAACCAAGAGCACAAAACTTTCCAAAATATAATCTAAGGATCCAAATCAATGAAAAGAGTGTAAAATTACCTTAGAGATGTTAATGGAATGAAAAACATTCAAATTTATTGGGTTTTGATGTAAAAATATTGAAATAGAGGTTTAAAAGAGGATGGGAGAGGTTTAAAACGAGTTTCCCACGAAAAACACTTTAAAAGGTTGTTTCTAGGCGATTTACGACTAGTGAGTCATGAGATGAGTCGCAAAAATTTTCACAAGTCACAAGTGAGTCGTGAAAGCTTTTGGATGAAATCGCGACTTAAGTTGCGCAACTGGCGAGTCACGAAAAACTCTGACACCTTTTTTTCAACATAGAACGTGTTTAAACAATGAAAAACAAAGCAAGCACTAAATATGAACACAAAGAGTGATAAAAATCACTTCCAAATACACATAAAATGATCAAAAATATTTTTGGATTGATCCAGCACACACACATCACATTTAAACAAGTACAATCGAACAAATTAATAAGGCATTTATTGAACATTTGGCGTATGCATTGTGTGTGTATATCAAATGTGGAATAGTCCTTAGCCTAGAATGAAACTTCAATGATCAATTCAATCAAGTCATACACAACTAGTACTAAGTCAAGTGATCTATCTCAATTATAGAAATAAATATATATGACATCTCACAAGAAAATGATTACATATCTTTGATGCTTTTCATTCGGCTTCTTTACAATTCATAACATTTGATCATTTTGAATCTGTAAAGTTGTGATTTACAACTATGTATTTAGTTGGCTTTTATTCCATGCCAAATTTGATTGTAATTTTATTCAATCTTTTGTACCATGTATTTATTGTAGGATTTGATTGTAAGGATTGAGTGATGGAGAGAAAGTGCATGAAGACTTAAGCTATTGAAGATTGAAGAGGTTTTTGTGGGTATCTCATGACTTAGCATCCCGCGAAATAATGCATGTGCCCTACACATGACTGGAATGTGAAGAGTCAGTATAGATGGAGACAGCTATGTCTCGCGAGTATCTCACGAGTAAGGCCTTCCCGTGAGACACCCGCGAGACATTCTGTTTTGCCAGAATGTACTATTTGATACACACTTTTTATACCCACATTATATATACCTACATTACCCACAAATGTTAAAGAATGCTTCTGAAAGAAAACCCTAGCCAAACACCTTGAGAGTTAGAAATTGTTATACCCACAATCCTCTACACAATAGCTTATGGATTTTCCTCAACTTCTATCTCTCCATTTCTATACCATTGAGAGGTTGATAACCCAAACACTTATCACACCCTTTCAAAGTGTCAAGTGATAGTTTGATGCTGCTGGGAAGTATTGGAAGAAGCCAAAGATGGCAGACGCAACATGGAGTTTGTTGCGGGATCAAGAGAGCTAGATAAGACACGGTTCCGAGAAGCCTTGTTGGACTAGGAGCTTGGAGGGCTTAGGTACAGTGGGTAAATTAGGCTTGGAGGGTCTCTTGCTAACCCATGTATCCTAACTAATTGTCTAATGGATCAATTACCGCTTTGAGGGTGGCAGAGAGGTTTTTCGTTGAGTTCTTTGGTTTCCTCTTCAATAACACATCGGTGTGTTATCTATGTTTGCATTCTTCTTCCTTCCCCTTTTATATTTCATTTTACTGCTGTGATTATATGAATATTTGTTAGAGTAGCTTGTTTGTTTATCCGCTTTCATTTACACTATTCCGCAATTAGAATTAAGTTAGTGTAAAATCTATCGAGCAATAACTTTTATTAAGGAGTCTAAATATCTCTTGTGTTTTTTAGCACATTTTTCAGCTTTCAGAATCAATACATCTCATTTTGATATCGATGCTTGAAATTTTTGATATTTTAATTTGATGAACAAGCTTTTGACTTTTTGGGCACCATACATTTTCAATACAAGTGGCTTTCCCTTTTTCCTAGTCAAATACTAGTATGTGCAACGGTTTTTGCAACTCATTGTCTCTTTTCATTTTGAGATTTAACATTGGTTGAGCTCTTTAAGCAAAAAAATAAAAATAAAAAGAGTGAGAAGATATATAGGCACAAGTCTATGCATGTATCAAAACCATCAAGACTAATGACTAATCATTTATGACAAGTTTAAAAATCAATTTATAACAGTCACAAATAGATGTCAAGATTTTTCCCACAAAGATAGATGTGCATATATAATAAGCTAAGCTCGTAAATGCACTACACCATTTGTACAAAGGTACTAGACCAAACTCACATGTGATATATGCTCAAACATATACGATTAAACATTTTGAATTTTTCACTTTTTATATAGTTTTGGATTTTTTACTCACACAAAACTAAAACATAAAAGTAAGATAAAAAACAAAAGCAATGCATACAAATAAATGTAAGATGCAAAAATGCATGAATATATAGCATCTAATGCATGAAGGGCCTTACAAAGATTGAAAGAATTAGATTAGGGACCAAAAGAGAAAAAGTTCAACCATAAGAACCCTTTCTCATCCAAACACAATGATTATTTCAATGAGTGTCTCATGAAAAGTGAGACGAGGGTTGGAAGAATGAGAACCAAAGATGCACATCGACAAGGAGATAAGAACATTAAAAACTTTCTTCAACAACTTACCATTTTCCCCAAAAACTAGTTTAGCTTTCGTAGCACAATTTCCAAGAAGCTCAAGTTTCTCTTTTCTTTTAATTTTTTTAAGAGCATGAAACTTAGAGCAATGATATCTAAGATGACCAAAGGCACCACAATGGTGACAAACAATGTGTTTATGTCCACTAGGCTTTTTGGGAAGGGATCTAGTAATATGGTTTTGTTCTCTTTTCAACTTATGACATTGAGATCTTATATGACCAATCACACCACAATGGTAACAAGTTGGAATAAACTTAGATCCATCCAAAACCTTAGATTGAGACCTAAACAGAGGCTTTGACTTAATAGCCTTTCTCTCCACCTTTTGATTTATTTTATGTTGAGGAATGCATACTGATTTGTCCTTTAAGGTAGAACACACAATAGGCACAAAATCGGATACCACAACATGATTGCAACAAGTATTTTCATTCTTTTTAGCAATAGGTTCAGCATTCAAACACTTGGTATGCATCTTAGGAGATTCATTTTCACATTTTAGTTCATCAACAAGTTTGTTAGACAAAACAAGTTTAGCATCTAAGTCCATATTCCAATATTCAAACTCTTTCAGCTTTTCAAGAGAATTTTCAGCAATTTCCTTATATTTCTCAACCAATTTATTGGATTCATTAAGCTAAGCATTTTTCTCTAGGAGTTTGATGTTTGGAATAACAACAACACCCAAAGATTCATTTAACATAGCATCACAATCATGAGGATTATCACTCATAGAGGCATTTTCACAAACATGTGGTATGTTACATTCATCATCAACCAAAACATGCATAGAGGCATACAAAGCACTATCCATGGCAAATAAACATAAGGGGTCAAGGATCATACTAAGGTATTTAAACCACAACAAGTGTATCTGCTCTAATACCAATTGCAAGTTCAAATAGTGTATAAAACACCAATGAACATTTAGGCCCCCAATTTAAAAATATCAACAAAAGCTTATAAATAAACAATATATGTGCAGAATATGAATATAAGTTAAAACCAAATTGGTAAAACACTCTAATCCAAAATTAATCACAACCACAGTAGCAATTAAATGATAAAGAGTAAGAGAAGAAGGATATAAGATAACACAACAATGTGTTATCGAAGAGGAAACCTAAGTACTCGGCGAAAAACCTCTCTGGAGCCCTCCAAGTGGTCAATAATCCACTAGAGAATAAAGTTGGGATACATAAATAGCAGAAGATCTTCCAAGCCTAATCGACCTAGTGCACCTAAGCCTTCCAAGCTTCTTACTCCAACAGGGTTACACCGAACTTTGTCTTCTCTAGCTTACGGATCCCGTAATCGCCCATTGCATCAACCACAATGAATTTGTCCCTTCTGAACTACTTCTCAAGCACCAAAATATATCATCACTGATATAGGTGTGGTGAGATAAGGATTTGGCTAAATGTACCTCTCAAGGATATGTCAATGGAGAGGATGAGAGTAGAGGAATTTGGAAAATCAAAGGACAAAAATTGCGGATGAGCCAATCTTGTTTTTCTTTCTCTCTCAAAATTCTCTCTAGAAGCGCTTTACATTTCGTGGGTATAAGAGCATTTTTAGTAGGGTGTATGAGGAATGTGAAGAGTTAGTTACAACCAAATAGGGCATTCTGGAGACTCGACCTTGCGATTGGAACAAGTCGCGAGTTTAAGTCGTGAGTTAACTGCCTGGCCAAACTGGAAGTTTTGTCTTGTAGTGCTACAGCTGGCATGACCCTTCAGCTCCCTCTGCATGCTTCACACGTGTGCCATTTTGATAACTTGCCAATCGCGAGACTTCCTTGAATTGCACACTTCTTAAGATTCTTCACACTCTCTCACACACATCCCTTACATTATTCTTACCTAAATACAGAGTTTCTACATGCTGAATTACAAGCAAATTTGGTACGGAATAAAGCCAACACATGATTGAATAAATTAAAACTTACATACACTTTTCATATCCCAATGTTATCCCTTAATTTTCTGTTGGTCAACTTTGTGAATTAGGCATAGATCTTTTATTTACTAATCATGGTGTGGATGTGCAGGATCCCTGGATGGGTCAAGTGCTTGGGATAGGCTGTAAGGTTAGTTGTATGTTTAAGGTTCATGACTTGAAGATTCCTTCACAAGTTGTTTCTACAGTTGCTACCATTGCCACCCCCTCACCTAATCTATGGCATGCTCGTCTTGGTCATCCATCTTTATCTTGTCTTCAGTTGTTAGGATTTTAAGCTCATTTAGGTTAGGTTTAATTTCAAATTTTTGATTGTACTTCCTGTCATTTTGGCAAACAAACAAAATTGCCCTTTAATAATAGTGACTCCTTTTCTTCTGCATCTTTTGATCTTATACATTCTGATATTTGGGGTCCTGCACCTGTTCCCACAGAGGAGGGATCTAGATATTTTGTCATATTTGTGGATAATTTTTCTTAATATACTTGGATTTATCTACTTCACCTTAAGTTTGACTTTGTGTCTATTTACCAAACATTTCAAAAAATGATTGAAACACAGCTCAATTGCACCGTCAAAATCTTTCGATAAAATAACACTCAAGAATATATTGATAAATCTTTCCTATCCTTTTTAGACAATCATGATACCCTTCCTTAGCGGTCTTGTCCATACACCTCTCCACAAAACGGTCGTGCAGAACGAAAACATCATCACATTCTTGATGTTGTCCACACCTTTCTCATTTATGCCTCTCTTCTTGAGCGCTTTTGGGGTGAGGCTGCTCTCACTGCTGTGTACACTATTAATCGTATTCCTTCACTAACTACACATAACAAATCTCCATTCGAGCTTCTCTATCGTCAAACTCTTGGCTACTCCTCTCTTCGAGTTTTTGGTTGTGCTTGTTTTTTCTCTCTTCCTTTTTATGAACAAACAAAGCTCCAGCCTTGTTCTCGTCTTTGTTGTTTCCACTACAACAAAATGTAGTTTCAGTGACAAATTTTAGTGAGGAAAATTTTTTCCTCACAAAAAAGTACTATATAGCGACGAAATTTATATTTTGTCGCTATTTATATAAAAATTAGTAATATTTAGCGACGAAACCTAAATTTCGTCGATATATGTTATGTTGAACTCAGGCGAAATTTTTCGTCACTAAAAGTTTAAGTTTTTTGCGACAAAAACTTTCGTCGCTAAAGGTGTTTTTGAGAACACTATTAGTGACGAAAACTATTTTGCCGTTGAATATAACATATAGTGACGAAAATAAGTCGTCACTAAAAATAAAATCATAAATATCAATACATTATCAGCGACGAATCCGAGTTCGTCACTAAAAGTAACCAATAGCAATGAATCCAAGTTACTAATATGAACTCGGGCGCCATGCAAAAAATGTTGGTGCCAAACTAAATTCAGCTACAATGACGAACATTTTCATCTCTAAAAGTTTAAGTTTTTTGTGATGTAAACTTTCGTCGCTAAAGGTGTTAGTGAGAACACTATTAGTGACGAAAACTATTTCATTGCTAAATATAACATATAGTGACGAAAATAAGTCATCGCTAAAAATAAAATCATAAATATCAGTACATTATCAGTGATGAATCCAAGTTCGTCGCTAAAGGTATCCAACAGCGACGAATCTGAGTTCGTCACTAAAAGTTTTATACTACTATGAGCTTCAGCCCTTTTTTTTTTTTTTTTTTTCACTTTTTCTCTTTTTCTAGTTTTTTTCTCTCTTTCCCTCACTCTCTCCCTCACAACCCATCTGCGATTCGACCGTCAATTCGGCTCGCTGTCATCACCACTGAAGCTTGCTCGTCGTCGCCGATCAACCCCCAATGACCCTTCGGCTCCCACCCACACTGACCCATCAACTTCCCTTCACTGATTCAGCTCCTACGACCCTTCGGCTCCCACCCGCACTGACTGTTCACCTTCCCTTCACTGATTCAGCCCCCATGACCCTTTGGCTCCCATCCACACCGACCCTTCGCCTCCCACTCCTAGTCACCGACCGTTCGCCAATTCAACCCCCAACTGGCCCTTTGCTTCCTACCCCCAACCGACCCTTCACCTCCCACTTCCAACCGACGACCCTTTGCCTTCCCTTCATCGATTCAACCTTTTTTTCTTTTTCTTTTTTTTTTTTTTTTTTCTAACTACTTCAAGTAAGAGACTCTGAAATTATATTTATTTATTGCTTTTCTTTTTTGGTTTATGAGCTAATCAAGTTCCCTGTTTTGCTGCAAAATTGGGATTCCTTTTTTGGTTCAAGATGTTAGGATGTTTGGTTTTGTCACTTTTGTTTATGCGGAGACTGTTAAGCAAATTTTAGCCAAGGGGAATCCTCATTTTGTACAGAGAAAAGTGAAGGCTTGTTGATAGGTAAAACTTACCCTCCCCCCCTTTAATTGTGAGAAGATTTTGGCACTATTTTCTTTTTATTACTATTAGTACTTGGAAAATGTAAATTTCAAAATTTTTGGTGTTTTTAGCTGGTGGGTATTTCTTTTTCAATGATTTTAGTTAAAAATAAACGTGGTTTTTTTTTTAGTATTATGTTTTTGTATAATATAGTTGATTGTAAGTGAAGTAAGGGACTTGATTGGTTTTGTGAGTTGCTTGATCTGGTGGGTGTTCTGAGAATCTTGCAAATTGAGGTTTTTTCTACCAAGGGTTTTGTAGTTGAAGTCCCTGAAAATAAAGGGTCTGTGTGGATTTTTTGGAATTTTATATACTATCATGCATCTAAAAGCTCTCATTCACATTCCAAATTTGCTTGCTCTATAATGTGCAATTTTTTTTTTTTTTTTTTTTTAACTTTATTATGTTATGATATGTTGTAGTTGAGCTGTATGTCTTGTAATTTAGGAAACTAAATGAACAATGGACAATTTTTTGGTATATTATCTTGTAAAAGGCTTTCATATCAACCAAATAGAGGGCTAGGAAGTAGATTTGCTCGTGTGTGCCTCTTTGGTTAGGTTCTTTTTTAGTATGTGGATGCTTGTGATTTGTATTATAATTATGGTGATGTTTTGTTCAGTCTTCATACTTTATTATGTGCAAACATTTCTCTTGGCTGGTGGCACAACTGGTACCATTAATATGCTCTGTAACATGTCCCATTTTTTAATATTTCTTGGCTACTTTTCTAGGTTTCTGAATTCCCTGATTTTTTAAATTAGCTCTTCATCAATTTTTATCTCTCCACATCCTCACAGCATCTTTATAGCTAGTGGTATTGCAATTGATGTTGAAGTAGGGCCTTTTATTTTTTAATTTTTAATTTAGCACTTACAGCATGGGCCTATATAAGTAGAAATCTTGGGCATTACTTGTAATAATTAATAGTTTAATTCCATGTTGATACCCATGAATTCCTTACAGTCATCAACTAAGCTCCTAACTCTTCTTCATTAATTTTCATAGGTATAATTTTTTCTTTTCTTTTTTTTTTTTTTCTTTTTTTTTTTTTTTTTTTTTGTTTCTGGTAGTTGTATCATTTTCAAGATTGAAGGACTTATAAATTTAAGTTTTCTTTTGCAGGCTAAATACACATTATTTGCAATAACTTTGGATTTTTTTTTTCTGAAAGTTGTAAGCTTAGCTTGAGCAAAGTAAGTAAATTCTAGTTAAAAACTTATAAAATTTTATACTTGTGATGTTAGAAATTGGATTTGTGGTGGTATGTTGTGTTGGAGCAAGCGGGTGGCTTGCATAGTGTTATAAGGTGGTTTAAATACAAATTGGGAGTGTTTTACATTCTTTTGAATTATGATTGGGAATTGTTGATTAGATGTGATAAATAGTAGATTTCAATACTTGTAAGTATTATAGTTGTGATGTTTGTGATTGGTTTTCTTGTGGGTTGTTAGTTTGAATGAGTACTGTTGATTAAATGAGATGAATAGATTTTATTTGATTTAAATACTTGTAAAACTCTATACTTGTGATGTTGGAAATTGGTTTTGAGGTGGGTTGTTGTGTTGGAGCAAGCGGGTGGCTTGCATGATGTTATAAGGTGGTTTAAATTTATATTGAGAGTATTTTTCATTTCTTGCAAATTTGAATGAGTATTGTTGATTAAATGTGATGAATAGTATTTTATATGATTTAAATACTTGTAAAACTCTATATTTGTGATGTTGGAAATTGGTTTTGTGGTGGGTTGTTGTGTTGGAGCAAGAAAGTGGCTTGCATGGTATTATAAGATAGTTTAAATTCATATTGGGAGTGTTTTTCATTTCTTGCAAATGTGAATGAGTATTGTTGATTAAATGTGTTTGTTAGTTTTTAGACCCCTTAAATAATTGATTAAACCTAGTTAATTAGCCAAGCTGTTACTTAGTCCAAATTCCAAGTCTAGGTTATCACAATCAAACAATCATATCATGCATAGCAACGGAAAATATATAAGACAATGATATGATCACCCAGGAAAACCAAACCGGTAAAAAACCTGGGGAAGATTTAACCTAGCTATCCTCAAGGTAAAAAGCAAATCCACTAGAAAGAATCAAAATTCATACAATAAGACTTACAAGCCCCCACACTCGACTTTTTATTGCTACCAACTAGTAGAACTTACTGACACGACCACGTGCAAGCTCCGAATCCACGGATTCCTTCTTTCTTTGGCCTTTGCAAAACATAAACACCCCCGTTTGTGACTTTGAGATCCCACTCAAAGGTTTAGCAATGCAAACACTCCTGTTTGTGACTCCAAGACCACCCTTGAAGGTTTAGATCATCAACACCTTTGATGACAAGAGAAGGCAGCAACTTCTACAATACCGGATCTTGAGATTCTTCAAGGAATAGCACCGGTAGAAGACATAAGAGAGCTTTTTAGGAATAAAACCCTAAATACAAAAGAGGCACACTCTTTTCTCTCTGAAAAGCCACATAAAAACGTGCTTAGGGTTTCCTTTATATACTGGGAGAAGTAGATTAGAAAGCCTAATCCTAAATGGGCTTGAACTGCTGTTTGGGCTTAATTAAAATTCTGCAGATACGACTTTCGATCGGTCGAGCTTGTCTTTCGATCGATCGAACTAGACAGATTATGAAATCTTCTTCTTGCGGCTTGTATGATCTTAAATCTTGACTTGAATCACATTGAGCATTGTCTAATAAAACCTATAGACTCTAAGATCTATATCTAGACAAGTTTGTGTTCACGATTTGCCAATTATTCTAAACATTTAGAACCTAACAAACTCCCCCTTTGGCAATTTGAGACAAAACTTTCATATAAAAATGAAATACTCAAATACAAGAACAACCCAATAAAATAAAATGCCCAATTACATAATAAATCCCAATCTAAGACTCCTAACCTAGAAGTTGCAAGAAGAGGTAGAAGGTCTTGATCAGAATGCACCTGTCTTTCCTGAAACACTCAACAAACACATCACCGCATGTGTGGAAAGAAAGACATATAAATAATAATATGAAATAGAATATAAAAAACAAAAGTAAATTCTAACTCTCCCCCTAAGTTAGATATGACAAAAAGTTTTTATATTCTCTCCCTAAACAAAACAAACAGGTCATCTATGTCTCCCCCTTTTTGTCACGTATTGACAAAAACTACCTAATCAGATGATAGACAGAAAATATACTCAACAGAGTAAGAGACAATAGACACAACTCCCCCTATGAAGAGCAACAACTCCCCCTAAGAACCACAAAGGTTAAAAATAAATTTCCCCCTCCTATAAAAATAGGAAAAACAAAACAAGTTGGGAAAAATAGTTTCGGGGAAAAATAAAGGGGGTGGGGATAAATAAAAAGACACAAACCAAGTTTAAAAAAAAAACTAAGTTGAGGATACATATGAAGAAAAAATATTCTCTCTTTCAATAAAATGCAAACATGGCACTATGTGACCCATAAACAGTTGCATGAGTAGAGAAAATATTTGCACATTGATTATCCATCATATCTCTTAAGAAAAATATTTTCGACAATTCACACATAAAAAGGCATATACTAGAAAGTACATAGCTCAAAAATTAATCAATCAATTTTTAAATCAAGTTGAGTACCCAATGTAGCAAAGTGTATACATGTTATGTGTGAAAACAATGAGAGATATGATTGCAAAACTGTAAGATGGATACAAAAACAATGCAATGCATATGAATCCTAAACACAAATAATGCATGAAAAAAATCAACTTTTTTGAAAAACAGAACAATTTAATGCAGAAACTTCTCAAAGCACAATATTTCATGAATGAAATGCATGAGTATGAGATTAAAGTTTTTCAAAAACACTTGAATTTAACCCAGATCTTCCAAAATAAGATTTTCAATCAATTTATCCTCAAAGTGCAAACATTAAACACATTTTGCATCAAAATCAAGGAACATGTAATCTTGGATGGCCACAATAAGAACACACACAATATAATGTACCAAGTTTAACAAAGAGTAACTTGTGTAGTGTGTGCAACTAGCAAAAACTTGAGATACATGTAAGGTGATATGTGAATAGCAATCAATCACAAATTCTACAAAATTCATCACATAAAATTTAAAAGAGACTATCACCTAAAGAGTTACATCATATAACTCCCACATCTCGTAGATCATAAGCTTGCAATCATGTAAGTTTCTTGATTTGCCTCATATTGTACACACCAATTTTAATTATGTGATTTGGCATCAAGCCTAATAGTACACACCAATTTTAAGTATTAAGTAATTAAACCGAAGTTACACCTTATGTTTTTTTTGTGCATGTGCTACACTTTCTCGAGCACAAAATCTTATGATATGCACTAAGGTGTTCATGATTGGCTAGTAAACAGTGGCGAGATGGTTATTTATGCATTTCTCTAAAGGTTCAAGTCCGACAGTCAAAGACATATGACTTCAAGATCATGACAAAGTGATCAAAAACTATAAACATCTCCCACACAACATGCACTACAAAGCTTCAACTAGTAAAGTGCAATAAGTAAGCTCATCAAAGCTAAACAAGGTACATAAACATGTTATGTAAAGATAATATGGCCAATCCTTGATTATAAATCCAAGATGTGAAATACAAAACACAATAATCTTTTTGGTAAAAAAAATATGACTAAAAACAAAAAAGCACATATTATGCTAAATGAACAATACAAATGCAATGCATGACAGTGCTTAACTAAACTATAGAGGGTACACAAATAAGAAATATCAATTTCTTAATTAACCCATGAGTACATGTACAAACTAGTACATACTCACACAAAATCAGAAATAGCTTAGCACTTATTTAACACATACTATTCAAGTTTCTCCACAATGTCAAGCATGTTCTAAATCAAGAGAGAGATATCATAACACATGTAATCCTCAAAAAGAAAAACTAGACACAAAATAAAATATTTTTTGTCTTTTTGAAATTTTTCAATGTTTTTGGATTTTTTTTTTTAATAAAAAACAACCTAAAAAAAATACGACCAAAAACAGAAACAAAACATGTCCACAATTAATTGAAAGAATTAAATCAGGGACAAGTTAGCAACACTCACCTTGGACAATCTTTTCTCACCCATACAGCACGAGTCTTCGGCTTTGTAGGTGAAAATCCATGTGAAGCAAAGTGTATTTGAGGGATTACACCAATCTTCTGAGAAAGACTGAAATCCTGCAAATTCCTTTCACAAGCCAACAAGCTCAAATTTTTCAAAAAAATATGAAACAATTTATATGGACTTATGGCAGGAGAAATATCATCACATATCCTAGATTGAAACACTGAATGCTTAAATTTCAATTTATAACAATTAGGACGAATGTGACCGGAGACACCACAAAAGTGACAAACAGGAACAAATTTAGGAACATCAGTATTCCTAACAACAAGTCTAGTCTCAGATTTTGGTTTTTGCCTCAACAAGGAACAATTTGGTCTAATATGACCAACAACACCACAAAGGTTACAGGTAGGCACAAAAACAGATTTATTATGTTCTCTAACAGTAGGTTTAGACTTAGGTTTAGAAACTTCAGCATCAACATCAGAACTTTTACCTTTGTCTAACCTAGCAAAATAAGCCTTTTCTTTATTATTCCTCTTGAAAGGAGGGATATAAACTTTCTCAGTTTTAGGCTTAAGAGAAACAGAAACACTTCTGTTATCAACAGCAGGCTTGGTACTAGTCAAATTTTCAATTTTAACTTTAGATTCAACTAACTCTTGTTCCAAGCTTTTCATCTTCTCATCTTAAGAGGAAATTTGATTTCTTAAAAATTCATTCTTTTTATTAGATTCATCTAATCTAACAACCAATTCCTCTTTTTCAAGATTAGCTAATTTTAACTCTTCCTTGAATTTCTTAGCAATTTTCATAGATTTCAATAATTCCTTACGAAGAGTTTCACAGGCATCAATAAAATCAACAGAAGCATGAGCAGAAACATGATCAGAAAGACGCTTCAAATTATCCATGACAACAGGGGTCAAGGATCAGCTCTTAGATCAAAAGATCTAAAACAAAAGAGCAACCCGCTCTGATACCACTTGTTAGTTTTTAGACCCCTTAAACAATTGATTAAACCTAGTTAATTAGCCAATTTGTTACTTAGTCCAAATTCCAAGTCTAGATTATCACAATCAAACAATCATATCATGCATAGTAGCGGAAAATAAATAAGACAATGATATGATCACCTAGAAAAACCAAAACGGTAAAAAACCTGGGGAGGATTTAACCTAGCTATCCTCAAGGTAAAAAGCAAATCCACTAAAAAGAATCGAAGTTCATACAATAAGACTTACAAGCCCCCACGCTCGACTTCTTATTACTACCAACCAGTAGAACTTACTGACACGACCACGTGCAAGCTCTGAATCCATGAACTCCTTCTTTCTTTGGCCTTTGCAAAACACAAACACCCCCGTTTGTGACTTTGAGATCCCACTTAAAGGTTTAGCAACACAAACACTCCTATTCGTGGATCCAAGACCACCCTTGAAGGTTTAGATCATCAACACCTTTAATGACAAGAGAAGGCAGCAACTTCTACAATACCAGATCTTGAGATTCTTCAAGGAATAGCACCGGTAGAAGACATAAGAGAGCTTTTTAGGAATAAAACCCTAAATACAAAAGAGGCACACTCTTTTCTCTCTGAAAAGCCACATAAAAACGTGCTTAGGGTTTCCTTTATATACTGGGAGAAGTAGATTAGAAACCCTAATCCTAAATGGGCTTGAACTGCTGTTTGGGCTTAATTAAAATTCTGCAAATACGACTTTCGATCGGTCGAGCTTGTTTTTCGATCGATCGAACTAGACAGATTATGAAATCTTCTTCTTGCAGCTTGTATGATCTTGAATTTTGACTTGAATCACATTGAGCATTGTCTAATAAAACCTATAGACTCTAAGATCTATATCTAGACAAGTTTGTGTTCATGATTTGCCAATTGTTCTAAACATTTAGAACCTAACAGTGTTGAATAGTATTTTATTTGATTTAAATACTTGTAAAACTCTATACTTGTGATGTTTGTGATTGGTTTTATGGTGAGTTGTTATGTTAAAGCAAGTGGGTGGCTTGCATTGTGTTATAAGGTAGTTTAAACTAATATTGGGAGTATTTGAGTGTGCAATGTATATTTGTTTAAGTATTAATATGGACTTGTGCATTCATGAATGGGATATTGTGCATGAGTTGTCCTTATTTTACCTAAGTAGCTTATAGACTTAGATGTTAGAATACATTATACATAAGTTGTCCTTATTTTGCTAAAATAGCATTCACCTTGCAATTGTAGTCAAACATGGATAAAAGTTGGATGACAATGGGTAATACACCTGATGGCAGATTAAGTCATCCATATATTGAAGGGGTCAATGCATTTATTAATTTTGCAAAGGTGATTGTGGACTTGAGTTGTAATATTCCATGCCCATGTATTCATTGTGTGAATTGCTATCAACAATCTCTTCATATTGTGCATATCCATTTGCTTCATCGTGGTATTATGCAATCTTACATTAATTGGTATTATCATGGAAAATCTCGTGTATTGAACGAGAACATTTATGATAATGAAATGTCGGATGGTGATCATATGGATAGTATCAATGCATTGGTAAGTGACCAAATTAGAGGGGAAACAAGAAATGCAACTGAAGATGAGGAGGTGCATCATTTTGACAAACTTGAGGAAGATGCAAAGCGTGAGTTGTATCTGGGTTGCATTGATTATAGTATCTTGAAGTTTGTTATTGAGATGTTGAATGTAAAGGTACTGACCAACTTGAGTAATAAGGGACTTGATATGATGCTAGAATTGCTGACAAAGGTTTTACTGAAAGGTAACTTGGTCCGAAGGTCAATTTATGAAGCAAAGAAGATATTACATGACTTGGGCATGTCATACAAGCATATAGATGCATGCAAAAATGATTGTGCACTATTTTGGAAGGAAAATGAAAACCTTGATAAATGCCCGATGTGTGAGGCACCTAGGTATAAGGATACACTTACCCAAGGTAAGAAGATTCCTTATAAGATATTGCGTTACTTCCTGTTGACATCGATACTGAGGAGATTGTACATGTCAGGCCAAAAAGCTAAGGACATGAGATGGTATAAAGACAAATGTGTGGATGATGGGATAATGAGGCATCCGACTGATAGTGAGGAGTGGAAGGAGTTTTATTTGTAATATCTTTATTTTGCCCTCGAACCTCGTAATGTAAGGTTGGGGTTGGCTATAGATGGATTTAACCCTTTTGGGAATATGAACAACAATTATAGTATGTGGCCTGTCATACTTATCCCCTATAACCTACCGCCTTGATTGGTTATGAAAGAGCCATATTTTATGTTGTCTTTGCTTATTCCTGGTCCCCGTCAACTGAGAAATGAGATTGATATTTACTTGAAATCATTGGTTGACGAGTTGAAAGAGTTGTGAGAAGAAGATGTAGAAACTTATGATGCTTATAGTAAAAAGTATTTCTAGATGCGTGCAACTTTGTTGTGGACAATACATGACTATCTTAGATTTGGTAACGTGTCCGGGTGGAAGACAAAGGGTTATCATTCTTGTTACACTTGTAATGATGAATCATATTCAAAAGCTTTGCAAAATAAAATTGGATTCATTAACCATCGAGCTTATTTGCCAATGGAACATCGTTGGAGACATAGTCAGTTGCATAATGGTTTACCAAAGAAACAGAAGAGATCTTTAGAGTTACAAGTGGGAAAGATACAAGAGTAGTTAGATAGAATGCCAAATATAATTTTAGGAAAGCATCCAAGTTACAAGAAGAGACAACTCATTGGGGATCCAAATTGGTCAAAGGTAAGTATTTTGAACAAGCTTTCATATTAGAAAAATAAGAAGTTTAAGCACAACATTGATGTCATGCATGTGGAGAAGAACTTTAGTGAGACTACTTATGGTACTTTGTTGGGCATTAAGGGGAAAAACTAGGACACTGACAAGGCACGGATAGACTTGCAAAATATGAACTTCAAGCACACGTTACATTTGAAACAACATCCTGATGGATCATATGACAAGCCTCGGGCTTTCTTTTCATTAAGCCCTAATGAAAGGGATGGTTTTTATGACTTTTTGACATCAATCAAGTATCTAGATGGCTATGCAGCTAACATATCAAGGTCAGTGAATGCAAAAAATGGTAGATTATCTGGTTTGAAAAGCCACGACTGTCATGTGCTACTATAACGAATTCTTCCAATTGGGTTGCGAGGGTTTACAGATAAAGACATTAATATTGTATTCTTTGAGTTAAGCAACTTCTTCCAAGACTTATGCTTAAGGGCCCTAAAGCGGAGTGAATTGAATAGGAGAAACTAGAAGATACTATGCAAGCTTGAGAGGTTCTTTCCTCTAGTATTCTTTGATGTTATGGTCCACTTTGCTGTTCACTTGCCTCGAGAAGTAATTCTAGGAGGCCCGGTACAATATCGGTGGATGTATCCAATTGAAAGGTAATTAGATCTTTTGATGCATTCATCAATTGCATCTTTTCCACGTGGTATAAAATCACATATTATGCGTATTTTTTCCTCGTAGGTACCTTAGAAAATTGAAAAGATATGTTTCCAACTGAGTTCGACCAAAAGGTTCGATTGCAGAGGCTTACATTCTTCAAAGAATGTAATAACAACTAGTGTTAGTATATTGATGGGATTGAAACTGTGCATAACTGAAGAGAAAGAAATGAAGATTTTGGTGAATCTAGTGAAGGATTGATAGTTTTTTCACAGACTACCCGACCTATAGGTGGTAGGTGGAATGATGATGACTTGTCTCGTGCATTGCTTGACACTACTCATTGGTACTTGTTGTACAATAGTCCTGAGCTAGAGTCTTATTTAAAGTATGTGATTTCATATGCATATATTGTTTGATTAAGTTTTAAATATTATCTACAATGCTTAACTAAAAATAAAGGCGAAAAACACATTTTGGTCCCTACATTTTCGCATGATTCCTACTTTGGTCCCTAAATTTTATTTTTACCGCTTTCAGTCTCTGTTTAGAAAAACGCATTCTGTTTTAGTCCTTTTCGTCAGTGCCGTTAGGGCACTGACCTACGTGGCAAACATAATTATTAAAATAATAATAATAAATTTTATTTTGTCATTAAAAAATGCCAAGTCAGCATTTAAATTTAAAAAAATAATTTATTAAATTTAACTAAATAAAAAAAATAAAAAACAGAAATAAAAATAAAAAATCACATTAATTAAGATTAAAGTGTTCTTGAGCAAGAACAACAAGAACACATACACAAACCCAGAAATTAAAATTCAAAAATTAAAATTTGGGTTCAAAATCATCACATACACATGAAAGTTCGGAAATGTTCCAATCAGGGCCATGTGAAAGACAAAATAAACTGCAAAAACAACCCAAACACACACTGTACATGACAACAACATAAAAGAAAAAAACCCAGTAATGCTTTAAACTTTAAAAAGCAAACCCAGATATAGATTCAAAAAAAAATTAAGTACCCATGGAAGAAGACTAGGGTTTGATTGGGTACATTCGATACACCCGAAGAAGCTGCACTCGCTTACGACGGTGCCGCTCGTTCGCTCCGTGGAGCCAAAGCTAAGACGAACTTTCTACCAACAGTTCCGGCCACCATAGGCGGTGGCAGTGGGCTTCCTCTCCCTCTCGATCTCAACCTTCCCTCCTCCAACATACTCGTACTCGGCGAGTTTTTACACACCGGCGTTCTCAAAGACATCAACTGTGTCACCACCGAGTCTGACCCGTCTTCCTCATATCAAGTTAAGCGAGAACCTCAAGGTTTTGCCTCTGCTGTTACTGTCGCTTCCGCCGAACCCACACATCATGTCCCTGAGAGCTCCGCCACAGCGTCGTTTCTGGGTCTCGTGCGGCGTGGTTTGCTTGTCGATCTCAACGAGTTGCCTCCTTTGTGGCTTTGAATGATATGAATGAATGAAATGAATGCTGGTCTGACCTATTTTATTATAACGGTGTTTTTCACCCCTTTAATTAGTTCCTTTGTCTTTATTTATTTTCTCTTTTTCTTGAGACTATCTGAGTCTAGTAGTATTAGACTATTAGTAACGTAAAAACAAAAAGTTTCAAGAAATGTATGTTTTGAACCCAAATTTTAATTTTTGAATTTTAATTTCTGGGTTTGTGTATGTGTTCTTGTTGTTCTTACTCAAGAACACTTTAATCTTAATTAATGTGAATTTTTATTTTTATTTTTTTATTTAGTTAAATTTAATAAATTATTTTTTAAAATTTAAATGCTAACTTGGCATTTTTTAATGACAAAATAAAATTTTTTATTATTATTTTAATAATTCCATTTACCACGTAGGTCAGTGCCCTAACGGCACTGATAGAAAGGACTAAAACAAAAGGCGTTTTTCTAAACAAGGACTAAAAGCGGTAAAAATAAAATTTAGGGACCAAAGTAGAAATCGTGCGAAAATATAGGGACAAAAATGTGATTTTCGCCAAAAATAAATCACCTTATTTTTAACAGCGAATATAAAAGCACATTACATAATCCTACTGGAGAAGCCATAACTCAAATTCAACGACAAGAGTTTCCCAAGTGGTTTAGAAAACATGTAAGACATTTGAAATTTAATCACACACTAATAAATTTAAACATTTAAATTTATTTGTCATTGCTTATTACTAATTAATATCACTTGTGTGTCATTATAGATGAATAGATTGAAAGTGAACGAGTCATCAGAAGCTACTAAACAGTTATGATCATTAGCAAATGGTCTTAAGCCACATGTGAAGGAGTACATAGTTTGTATGGTCAATGGTGTAAAGTTTCATAAAAGGGACCTAGACAATCGTCATGTAACCCAAAACAGTGGTGTATGTACTGAAGGGAACCATGAGGGAGAAATGCATGACTTCTATAGTCATGTGTGCAAAATTTGGGAATTAGAGTATATGTTTTGTCATAAAGTTGTTTTGTTCCAATGTGAATGGTACAATATTGGTACCACTGGTCAAAGGAGAATGATAAGAACCGATGCACACTGCACGAGCATTGATGTTACAAGTCGGTGGTATCAAAATGACCCTTTTATACTTCCTAGTCAAGCGAAACAAGTTTTCTATCTTCAAGATACCAAATTACGTGACTTTTGGAAAATTGTGCAATGCATCCAACATAAAGGAGTTTTTGATGTCCCGGAAGTCGGGGACGGAGAATCCAATGATAATACAAAAGATAGTGATGCATTCCAACAAGAAGCAATTGTTGATGTTGTCACTATCAATGTTGAAGACAATATTATTAAGTATTGTATGGGTGATGTTGAAACTGAGGTTGTTCTTGAAGGTGGAACTTCAGGAGACCCTAATCAAAATGAAGAGCATGCCATACCTAATGTTGATCTTGATATGGATTATGATATGTAGAGTTCATAACAATTGTCTTAAATTTTGTGTATTTGTCTTAAAGTTTTATGCTTGTCTAAGTAGTAATTGTTATTGAAATATTTTGTGCTTATCTTGAACTTGATATGGATATTGATGTGGTTATTTGTTGTGTTGAGTTAGTAGCAATTATGTTCAAGTTTAGCACTTATGAATTGCTTGATATGGATAATGATGTGGACTATGATATGTAAAGTTAGTAATAATTGTTATTGAGATGTTTTGTACTTATCTTGAACTTGATATGGATATTGATTTGGTCATTTGTTGTGTTGGGTAGCAATTGCATTCAAATTTTGCACTTGTGAATTGCTTGATATGGATAATGGTATGAACTATGATGTTAAGTTAGTAGCAATTGTACTTATCTTTCATGCCAATACATAGTTTCAAAAAATGCCCAAAAATGCCAAATACACTCATAATGTACCGAGTTATGAGATGGCAAGACTGGATAGAATGAGGCAAAACCAAGAGAGATTTAATGCTTTGGGATTGAAGTACATCTCAACTTCTCTAAAAGATTCTACTCAGTCCAATTGTGCAAAAGGGAAAAGAAGTAGAGCTAGTGTTGTGGTAGATGATGATTATGTACCACCTATTGATGACGATGACAATGATGATGAGTCATCTAATTCTTTAATCCATAAGGTACAATAGATGTTTCATAGGGTACAATAGATAATAACTTTGTTGTTCCATTATTTGTAATGACTTTGTTGTTCAATTATATGTATGTTTGTTAGTTACAGATGGCACTAGGACGACTTACACGTTCGCGAGGTGAGGCATCTATCCCGGTGGTCCAATCTACGGTTCAATCTATGGAAACACCTCCTGAAGTAAATCCTCTCGCCCAAAGTTCTTTTAGTGTGGAGGCTACCGACGCATTAACTAGCACGACTGGTAATTACATAGAACATACTTAACTACAACTGCATCCTGTCTTTGCTATTGACATTATACTTAATGTACATGGAATGCATAATTTTTTAACATTGATAATGTTTAAATAGGATCTACTAGCAGAAATACTCGTGGAACAACACGTAGTATAGTAGTACGGGCACTTGTTGAAAAATGTGGTAAGCTGCCAGTATGTATAACTGCAAAGTATGATGCTCCTGTTGGGAAGAATGCGTGCAAGCTTGTCAATCAAATTGGTGTACAAGTGCGAAGTAATTTGTCCAATTACAACGTGAAAAATTGGAAAAGTGTTGATGCTACTACTAGAGATGTGGTGCTTCAAAATATCGCGGTAAATTTACATTAATAGCGTCTAACTCATCTTTGTTGTCACTAAGCATATTAAATTCATATAATAATATTTTTATAATACATATACACTTCATTTTAAAGGATCAGTTTAAGCTACAAGGAGATTCCAACTTGGTAACGAAAACATTAAATACAAGTTTGTCACCTTCATCGTTATCCACACTCAGGCAGTTAAGTTTGTCACATTTGTCGTGCTCTTTATGGCCTCAAACAGGCTCCTCGAGCTTGGTTTGAAAAATTTAGCTCAGTTGTTGCTCAGCAGGGTTTCACTTTGAGTCTTCATGACACTGCTCTCTTTGTTCGAAGATTCTCTAATGGTATCTCTATTATTCTTCTTTATGTTGATGATATTATTATTACTAGAGATGATTCTGTAGGTATTCGCTCTTGTCAACATTCCTTAGTGAACATTTTGAGATGAAAGATCTGGACACTCTCAGCTATTTTCTTGGGCTAAAGGTTATCTCATCCTCTGAAGGCTACTATCTTTCCCAAGCTAAATATGCTTCTGATCTTCTCTCCAAAGCCGGCATCACCAACAACAAGATTGTTTACACTCCCTTGGAATACAATACAAAGCTCACACCCTTGGATGGTGAACCTATATCCGATGCTACTCGCTATCGTCAGTTGGTTGGTAGTTTGATCTATTTTACTATTACTCGTTCAAATATTTAACATGCCATGGGTATGGTTAGTAAGTTCATGGATGCCCCTCGTTCTGTCCACTATGCTATCGTTCTTTGGATTCTCTGATATGTCAAGGGCACACTTTGTCATGGACTCTACTACTCCTCTCGGTCTTCTCTTGAGCTTTATGCTTATTCAGATGCGGACTAGGCAGGTAATCCGACTGATCGATGCTCTATCACAAGTTTCTATTTCCTATTGGGTACTTCTCTTGTCTCATGGCGTAGTAAGAAGCAGGATGTGGTTTCCCATTCCAGTATTGAGGCTAAGTATCATGCCCTTGCCGACACCACCTGCGAGCTTGTCTGGCTACACTGGCTATTGGCTGACATGGATGCTTCACAACCCACTACCATCTACATTACTCATAATGATGTCTTCCATGAACGCATCAAGCATATTGAGATTGACTCCCACATCACTCACCAGCATCTTAAGAAAGGCAATTTCAAGTTCTTCACCAAGACTCACTCTCCTGGTCGTCTTCGAGATCTTATATCCAAACTCTAGTTGGCTTCCTCCTTGCCATCTTGAGTTTGAGGGGGGGATGTTAGTGTATAACTTAGACTAGATTAGTCCATTAGGCTTAGCCCAATATACTGTACTTGTACTTTACTCATATTACTTGTACTGCACACATACCTAGCCTATATAAGGCTCTCTATTGTACATTATTGCTTACACATACAATATATAGACTATTCAGTCTTTCTCTCTCCCACTATATATTCTTAACAATACTTATATCTAAACTCCAACACACGAATCTTGTTAAAATTCTAGGTTGCTGCAGTTGTGGAAAAGAGAGAATGATAATATATGAATTCATGCCCAACAAAAGCTTGGATTACATTATATTTGGTTCGAAAAACATTCATCATTATCTTTAGACTTCATGTGATTTCCTCTATTAAATTATGTATATAGACAGATTCAAATAGAAGCAAAATACTAGATTGGAAGAAACGCCTCAACATAATCAAAGGAATTGCTCAAGGATTGATTTACCTCCATAAATACTCTAGATTAAGAGTGATTCATAGAGATTTAAAAGCTAGCAATATACTCCTTGATGAAAATATGAACCCCAAAATCTTTGATTTTGGCACGGCCAGAATTTTTCAACAAAATGAACAAGAAGCAAGTACTACCAAGGTTGTGGGGACAGAGTAAGTAAACAAATATATTCATTCTTATATATTTTTACTTTAAATTCTTAGCATTATTTCTTCCACATGCTTATTGATGTATTTATAAACTTAATACTTGTTTTTTTATTTGATGTAGTAGATATATTTCTCCTGAGTATGCTATGGAGAGTTTTTTTTCCCATAAAATCTAATATCTACAGTTTTGCAATTCTAATACTTGAAATTTTGAGTGGCAGAAAAATTAACAGCTTTTACCACGTTGAGCACCCACTCAATCTTGTTAGATATGTACGTCAAACACAAGAAATTTGTTGACATTTTTATTATGTGTGATATTGACATTTATACAATATTAATTCTTGACTCAGGCATGGGACTTGTGGAAGGAAGGCACATCGGTAGAGATAATGGATCCAACACTATGTGATTCATGTATTACACAGCAACTGTTAAGACGCATACAGGTTAGTCTCTTATGCGTAGAAGAGAGTGTGCATTTGATAGACCAACGATGTCTGAAATTATATCCATGTTGACAAATGAAAATATGCCATTGCCATTGCCAATGCCAAAAAAACCAGCGTTTTCATTTGGAAGAAAAGTAAATGAGGTGTACACATGTGAAAATGAATCAGAAATTCATTCATTCAATGACAGGTTTATTTCTAATATAACTGCACGATAAAGTTTGCATTATACTCTTATGTATGTAAGGTGCAAAATAGACTTTGTAATTTTTGTAATACTATTTGTCTACTTTCCAAAATTCTTGCATGTTGACTTTTGACTATTGCTCTCTCTAATAAAAGTTTCTCTTTGTATGTTTCATTTGTTTTTTTTTTTTTTTTTTTTTTTTGAGGGGATGTATGTTTCATTTGTTAATTACAATGCAACGATTAGAAGGCAGTGATTGGTTGGTTAACTAACTTTTGTTATGCTTAATTTGTTTAGTGATTAGTCATATAAAAACAGAGCATTTGTATCTACTTATCCTAATGAGAAATTGATATATTTTTCTAATCAATCCTGTTGTCTCAGCAGCCCAAAATAGTTTTTAGAAATTTTAGAAATGATGGGCTGAATAGTACAATGGAACCCATAAATAGTATTAAAAAGTATAATGAAACTCATGAATAATAGCAAAAATAAGCTGAATAATAAAATAAGTTGGCTAAATTAATCATGCTAAATGGACACTAAATTTGAAAAATCCTTCTCTAATTAGTTCATTGGAACCAATAATATGAAAATTCTTTCTGTAAACAACAATTTCACACCATTTCTAAATCAACCTATCTCTAGTTCATGTGAATAAATCATTTTAGAAAAATTTCAACACCTAATTAATCATATAAAAAAGTTTCTAAAAATATTTTATATTACAATATTCTTAGGGCATCGATTAACTTTTTGCTTAAATTTTTTATTATGTACCTAGGCTTATTGAAATTCTTTTTCCCAGACATACGCTAAAATCAAACTATGGCTAAAATTTGAAAATTCTTCGACTCGTTCACCCAAATCGGGAAATTTCCACGTCCAAGATCCTATAATCTGACATCCTACCTAAAGTTCTCTGCCCAGACCCAAGGTCACACTGACTAAATGCAGTCAAGCATTTAATTTTTATTTAATTTTTTTTTTTTTTTTTTTGATGAAAGCATTTATATGTTTTATATTATGTTCACACTTGCCATCATTATACCAATGAGAAGTTTTGCAAAATGTGATCATCGAGCAGGCAAGCTGTGAACCATGTTCGAGTGGATATCTAATAATTGAATTCAGCTGATTTGATGGTTTTACAATTTAAACCCAATTATTTGAGAGTAGTCACCCCATAATTTTCTTAAAGGGGCATGTATCTATTCCTATTGTGAGGTTTAGCCCCAGATCAAATTCCCTTTTTTACATTTAACGAAAAAAATAGAACGTGATTTCATAAATAATTTCGTCTTCACAGAAAGTTCCTTCCATTCAGTTTATATATATATATAAATATATATATATATATATATATTTATATAATGAGGATTTTAAAAAATTGTACATAAACCAACTAGCTAAGATGTTAAAATTAAAAGGCAAAGATAATGCATAGACACTTCTTGAGTTTTTGCTCATTTTTAAACATAGCCCTTCTTTAATATCAATTTATATTTTTAAACCCTTGAACTAGCACAAAAGATAAAATTGACCCCTCTATTTTAGTTCGGTTAATTCTAAGTGATGGAAAGTGAGAATGTCCATTGTAAAAAATTCAATTTTGATAATTTTTAATAATATCTGACTTTTAAATTTAATAAGGTTATTGCAAACTACACTTCTAAAGTTTGGGAGTATTTAGATTTTACGTTCTAAAATTTTAGAATTTAGATTTTACACTTTGAAGTTTCAGAATTTAAATTTTATTCATAACTGACTTCCAGATTTCAGAATTTAAATTTTACATCTTAAAATTTCAGAATTAGATTTTACAAAACCAAAGCCTTAACTAACTTCCAAACTATAAAGACTACCCCTCCAAAACAAGCTAACTAACTAACATGTGCTACACACGTGACTACTACAAAAGTACAAGTCGTCTACTCCAATCTGTTGTGCCATTTGTTCTCAATCATTCTGATAATAATTAAAATTGGCATTGTATAATAAAATGATAAAATAAGGATAGAGAAATTGCTGATGCAAATGGAATAGAACTTTAAGGAGTAAAATATAAATTCTGAAACTTCATAGGGTAAAATCCAAATACATCCAAACTTTAGGGCATAAAATCCAAACATTCTTAAACTTTAGGAGTACAAAATCCAAAATTTGAAACTCAGGATGTAAAATCAAAACACTCTCAAAATTTACAGGAGAAAATCCAAATTCTGAACCTTCATGGTGTAAAATTCAAATACCCCCAAACTTTAGAGGTATAGTTTGCAGTTTAGCCATTTAATAAAAATCAATTTTTTTTTTTTTATACAAGATGAAATTTTTACTCTAACTTAATTTAAGTGTATATATGTATGAATCTCCCTCTTAGAGATTTGAACCCTGACCCTTACCCTCCACACCCCACAAGTACTTATACTTGTGGAGTGACCACTGCACCAAAGGTGCGCGGTGGTCATTTAATAAAAGTCTCTCTATGTAAGTTTTGTTTGTTAATTACTATGCAATGATTAGAAGGCAGTGATTGGTAGGTTAATTAACTTTTGTTATGCTTTGTTTAGTGATTAGTCATATAAAAAATTAAAAACAGAGCATTTGTATCTACTTATCCTAATGAGAAATTCAGACATTTTTCAAATCAATCTTGTTGTCTCAGCAGCCTGAAAGATTTTTTTAGAAATTTTGGAAATGATGGGGCTGAATTTTTAGTTGGGATATGGAACACACAAATCCTAGCCTAAATTTGAAAAATCCTTCTCTAGTTCATTGGAACCAAAAATTTGAAATTCTCTACTTCACATCAATTTCACACTATTCCTAAATTAACCTATCATCTAACATATGGGTCATTAAAAAAAATTGGCACACTAATTTTGAATACTTCAAATTTTGGGTCATGTTAACGGGTGTCTTTAAGGCAAGTATGAATAAACCATTTTAGAAAAAAATTTACACCTATTTAATAGGAAATATTAAAAATCTTCAAAAAAATTAATTATTTTTTTCATATAAAAAGTTTCTAAAAATATTTTATATTACAATTCTCTTAGGATATCAATTAACTTTTCTCTTATATTTTTTATAAGGAAAATGCTAATAAATGTCTTTAGAGTAATAGTTAACAATCCATTTAAAGAAAGTTTTATGGGAAAAGATTAAAAAGTAATTAACGTTTTGACAGCTTTTTCAATTTATTATAAAAGTAGTGTAAAAACTTTCCTAAAATTGATTGTTAATCATTGCCCTAAGAGCACCAGTTAGCATGACCCTTTTTATTATATACTTAGCTTTATTGAAATTCTTTTTCCCAGGCATACGGTAAAATCAAACTATGGCTAAAATTTGAAAATTCTTCGGCTTGTTCACCCAAATCGGGAAATTTCCACATCCAGGATCCTATAATGTGACATCCTACCTAAAGAATCTCAGCCCAGACCCAAGGTCACACAGACTAAATGCAGTCAAGCATTTATATATTTTATCTTCTGTTCACACTTCGCGTCATTATGCCAACGAGAAGTTTTGCAAAATGTGATTGTCGGGGAGGCATGCTGTGAACCATGTTTGAGTGAATATCTTCTTTTTTTCTTTTTCTTTTTTAGAAACTGATCGAGTGTATATCTAATAATATTCACAGATATTCACTAGATATTCATTGGATATTAGATGCTCAAGTGAATATCTAATAATTTCATTCAGCCGATTTTATGGTTTTACAATTTACACCCAATTATTTGAGATTAGTCACCCCATATTCTATTCTTCTTAAGAGCATTATCATCCGGAGATGCAAAAAAGTTATTATTTTATACCCTCAAAACTTATTTTATCTATCATATCATCTCATTTTATAACTCATTCAATATCTCAGTTTCTATTTTTAGATACAAATCATTAAAATTGATTGTTAATCATTGTCCTAAGAGCACCAGTTAGCATGACCCTTTTTATTATATACTTAGCTTTATTGAAATTCTTTTTCCCAGGCATACGGTAAAATCAAACTATGGCTAAAATTTGAAAATTCTTCGGCTTGTTCACCCAAATCGGGAAATTTCCACATCCAAGATCCTATAATGTGACATCCTACCTAAACAATCTCAGCCCAGACCCAAGGTCACACAGACTAAATGCAGTCAAGCATTTATATATTTTATCTTCTGTTCACACTTCGCGTCATTATGCCTACGAGAAGTTTTGCAAAATGTGATTGTCGAGGAGGCATGCTGTGAACCATGTTTGAGTGAATATCTTCTTCTTTTTTTCTTTTTTTTTTTTTAGAAACTGATCGAGTGTATATCTAATAATATTCACAGATATTCACTAGATATTCATTAGATATTAGATGTTCAAGTGAATATCTAATAATTTCATTCAGCCGATTTTATGGTTTTACAATTTACACCCAATTATTTGAGAGTAGTCACCCCATATTCTATTCTTCTTAAGAGCATTAGCATCCGGAGATGCAAAAAAGTTATTATTTTATACCCTCAAAACTTATTTTATTTATTATATCATCTCATTTTATAACTCATCCAATATCTTAGTTTCTATTTTTAGATACAAATCATTAAAATAATATAAACTACCCAATTAAATAACAATATAATATAAACAACAATTCAATTCTCTCTCTCCATCAAACCACGGACAACAATCATCACCACCTCTAACAACCATCAAAGCTAGCAACCTCCTATTGCTGAAACTCAATCTAACCACCAAAAGCCCTCCATCTAAACCACCACCACCACCACTGAAACACAACATAATCGAAAAAGAAAAAAAAAAGCACCAGCCACCACCACTGTCGAACCATAACTTATAAATCACCAACCACCACCACTACAACAATGACACACCACAAACCCAAAAACTTCAACAAAATTTCCATACACACCGAGCCACAAACAATCACCAAGATCCATACCCACTACCAAATCACCAACCACCACCGCCAATCAAACACCACCATCACCAGATAACAAACACCCAACATACCCTTTAGTTTTGAGATGAGAACAAAGAGGAGGAAATGGGTTAGTGTGCTTTGATGGGTTCGACCCGTTCAGGTGAAATGAGAGAGCAAATCTGGGTTCTGTCGCTGTTGAGAGAGAGAGAGAAAAAGAGTGTGTGTGTGTGTGTGTGTGTGTGAAGAGGAAGGATTAAAGGGTTGGGTTGAGTTGTTGCCTTTATCAAGTTCAAAAACCTAGAAATGACCATCAATCTAAACCCAAGACCCACGCGAGCAAAACCCAGAAATGAGCAAGGTTCAAGCTACCGACATTGCCTCCTTCAGTCTGTCGTTGCTTCGCCATTGCCATCACCACCGAAAGAGACTTACCTAAGCCACTGAGATGGGAGAGAAGAGAGTGATCAGAAATTATGGGCAAAAAAGAGGCAGAGAAATGAGAGAGACATGGAGAGTGAATTTGTGGAGAGAGAAAAAGATAATAAAATGTAATATTTAATGTTAAGAACCTGCTATAGTGTTAGGAGCTTTACAAGTTGCTGATGATGGCATGAAGAATTGGAGTGCTTAGACAACATCAGGCTAGTCACATGGCTCAATGTTTTCTCAAGACACCAATGGCTCCTCATGCCTATCTAGCGAAGCTCCTAAATTGCTCTTTGAGGGGGACAAGCCCAGTCTCCCTGTTGGATTTGGATTGATGAGCATGATGAGGGGTAGCATGTGGAGGCACCTTACTCCACATGATGCGCCAAGGCCATGGCAGAGGAGGGCCATGGTAGGCAAAGATGGATTTTGATGATGGGTAGTAGTAGGTGGTGCTGACCCTATGTGATAGTGCATGGCATGGTGGCTTGGCTAGTGGTTGCTTTGTATGTGGGCTTGATGACTTGGGTGCAAGGCAGTGCTAGATTGTTGTGATGATAATATGCTGTGCAAAGCATTGGGCTAGTTGGTGCTAGCATAATGCATGGACTTGTATGAGTGGGTTGATGACAGTTACTTGGTGTGCTGCATATAGGCATGTTATGTGGGCTGTGATGCTAATGAGAAGGGCTTGGGCAGGGGGCCAAGGCTTCTAAAGAACAATTGTGTGTGGGTTGCTGGTGCTTGGGCAGAAGCGCCATGATGAAGTGCTGAGTAATGGGCTGGCATGCGCAGAGTGTGCAGTAGCAGTTATCGGCAGTTACCAAGCAACTCCAGGCTTTGTGGATGTTCAGACTTGCTGTGTAGGGGCTGGAAACGTGGAAAACAAGCCAAGATAGTATCAGTTGAAGGTGTACTAAGTTAGACCACATGTGGTAGTAAGTCCTGGACAAGGGGCAGTTACTTGGTAGTAACTACTGTGACAGTTAATTATGTATATTTATCCTAGGCTATTGAGGCTGTCAACAGCAGAGTGTGTAATTTTGCTTAGAGAATTTTGTGTGTATTCTCCAGGCTTCCTTTGTACTTGATATTGAGTAATAAAGGTTGGGGTTGGTGTCTTGTAAATACTGTGTGTGCTGTGTGTGTGTAAATTCCTTTGATAATTTTGTTCTGAGTGTTCCTGCAATGTGTGTGTGTGGAGTGTTGGTTGAGACTAAGTCAAAGGCTTAGTGTCATCACAGGCAGAAAATTTAAGAGAAAAATTGACCCTGTGACATATAGTAAGGTTGTGTTTATACAACCTTACTATAGCAAGTTAGGAAAAAAATTTAGGTTTAGAAATTAGGATGTAGCATGTTTTTAAGGCCTGTTTGGTGAGCAAGTTCTAACACACATTTTCACATTTTAAACAACCTTACACACATTTCAACACACTTTTTCACCCACACGTATATCAAAAATACCAAAACAACATTACTCAAACTCCTTTACCAAACGGTCCAGGAATTAAGATGTAAAATAGCACTCCCCAATGCTAGTGCTTTAAGGGGGCATGTATCTATCCTTATGAGGTTTAGGCAAAGTTGTACGGATACCTATATGAGTATAGGTATGATATGAGTACGGAAGTACAACAATTTTTGAAAAATAAGAGTACAACACATCTGGGGTACATCGATTAATTAATTAATATTCATATTTAGGTATATTTTTAAATTTTATTAGACATAATTTATATTTATTTTAGAATTTAAATTAACTAAGACCAACAAAGAAGTACAATATCACTCATAAAATAGCAAATACTAAACAACAAAACAATTAGTCATTTACTAAACCCATAAAATTAGAAATAGTCAATTACTAAACAACAATGTCAACAAAAAAAATAGTTAAATTACAAAACATATAAAAGAAAACGTAGAATAAAAGAAAATGTGTAAGAAAAAGAGAGAGAGAGAGAGAGAGAGAGAGAGAGAAATTGAAACTTGAAAGAGTGAGAAACTTCGTTCTATGATGAAGAGGGAGAGAGGGAGTGTCAGGGTCATCGGCAGGGGTTCTTTTGTCACTGATATACAGCAAAGTGACTCACTCAACACTAACAAGGCAAGAATAGAGCAAAGAGAGGTTAAGGGGCTTTGATATGAGAGAAGGAAGAACTAAGAGGCAGGTGTCTTTTAGGGCTTTTAGTCGATTGTTATGCTCAAACTAGGATCAACGGTGAGTGGTTTGTCCAATTGTCAAAATCTTGCTTTTTTCTTTTTATTTTATTTTTTATTTTTATTTTTATTTTTTAAGATCTGTTGTGTCTAGGACATACTGGCATATTGTGACCATGTAGCAGCCGTACCCAGATTTAAAAAAAAAAAAAAAAAAAAAAAATTGGTATGCATTGGGTATGGATTTGGGAAGTGCCTTACTAGTACCCATGTTAGACATGTGTCGGACATGAGTACTTGCCCAAAATAGGCGTGTCCGTGCAACATAGGGTTTAGATCCAGATCAAATTCCCTTACTTACATTTAATGAGAAAAATAGAACATAATTTCATCACGTGGTTTGGCTGAAATTACAATTTACCCACCTATGGTTTGGTCGAAATTTAAATTGCATACATGTAGTTTAAAATTTGACACTTTACTCATCTAAGGTTAACTCTATTAGAGTTTTGTAACCCACCTTTGGCTCTTCCATTAAAAAACAATGTTGAACATTAAAATATAATATAAAACATATCTAAAAGCTAGGGCTTGAAGACTGAATGCTAGTCTTCAACAATATTTCTTTCAAGAATCTCGAATATATATATATATATATATATATATATATATTTTTGAGAATGAAGAATCTCGAAAATATAATGTTGAAAGCTATGAAAAATGAAAATAAAGGAAAACTGACGGTCATCTGGTGTTGATATCAAGAATGATAAAGCTCATGCCGCTAATTATGGATAAGGATTTTTTTGTGAAACATTGCATATTCTGCTAAAGTCATTCGCTAAAATATAATTTAAAATGGAATCCACATCTCTAATGGTTTGAATTGAGGATATGGATACTTTTGAATTAATCAGGAAAGTGGGGAACAAAATTACTATTTGAAACAAACTAATAAAAGAGCAGCAATAGGTTAATTCCTTTTGTCTGAAAACTGTAAATGATAAACTTATGGTTGACTGGTTGAATATAACTAATGTAACAACTTGCCTAGAAAAACTAATGTAATTTCATCGATTCTTCCCTGGTTGTTTGGTTTGAAACTTGAAAGTCCAAAGTCTGTTAAAAGAGCAACGTTGTCCTTCTCTCAACATAACAAAGAAATATTTTCACATCAAATACCCTAGCTTTTTGATCAGTTTCATGTTTATTGTTTGACGTTAAAAGTTGTTTCCTATTGGAAAAGTCATAAGTAGCTTAGAGAACTCAAACAGAGCTAACCTCAGGTGGACAAAGACCAAATTTCAAACCACATGTAAGTAACTTAAATTTTGACCAAATCATAAGTGCGTAAGTTGTAATTTGCCATTTTATAAATAATTTCTTCTACATAGATAATTTCCTTCCATTTTTGAAAATATGGAAAAGTAGGATAGTATCTATAAAAAATGAAGATTTTAAAAAATTGTATATAAGCTAAGAAGTCATAACAAAAGGGGAAAGTTGCGTAAACACTTATTGAGTTTTGGGTCATTTTTAAACATAACCCTTCTTTACTATTAATTTACATTTGTAAACCCGTGAACTATAGCAAAAGATAAAATTGACCCCTCTATTTTAGTTCTGCAAATTCTAAGTGATGGAAAGTGAGACCGTGCATTATAAAAAATTCATTTTTTGATAATTTTTAATAATAATTGACTTATAAATTGAATAAATCTAGATGGCAAACTACACTCCTAAAGTTTGGAGATGTTTGGATTATATATCTTAAAATTTCAAAATTTTGATCTTACCCACTAAAGTTTGGAGTGTGGCAATATAAAAAATGCATTTTTTTGATAATTTTTAATAATAACCAACTGATAAATTGAATAAGGCTAGATTGCAAACTACACCCCTAAAGTTTAAAGGTGTTTGGATTATATATCTTAAAATTTCAAAATTTTGATTTTACCCTTTAAAGTTTGGGAGTGTGGCATTATAAAAAATACACTTTTTGATAATTTTTAATAATAACCAACTAATAAATTGAATAAGGCTAGACTGCAAACTACACCCCTAAAGTTTGGAGGTGTTTGGATTATATATCTTAAAATTTCAAAATTTTGATTTTACCCTCTAAAATTTGGGAGTGTGGCATTATAAAAAATACATTTTTTCATAATTTTTAATAATAACCAATTGATAAATTGAATAAGGCTAGATTGCAAACTACACGCCTAAAGTTTGGAAGCGTTTGGATTATATATCTTAAAATTTCAAAATTTTGATTTTATCCTCTAAAATTTGGGAGTGTTTAGATTTTACATTCTAAAATTTTAGTAATTTGATTTTACCTCTTGGAGTTCTATTCTATTTACATTAGCAGCCCCTCCGTCTATACTTTCTGTTAAATACCACATAAGCCTAACACGTATGTTTAGTTTATCTAATAAAATGATGCCATATCATTTTATAACCTAAAATAAATAATTAATTTAAAGTGGAATGGTATAATTAAATGACGTGGCATCATTTTATTAGTTGAACTAAACACACGTGGCAAGTTTATGTAGCACTTAACAAAAAATATGGATGGAGAAGTTGCTAATACAAATAGAATAGAACTTTAGGAGGTAAAATTCAAATTCTGAAACTTCAGGATGTAAAATCCAAACAGCCCCAAGCTTTAGGGGTATACCAAATATTGAAACTTTAAGGTGTAAAATAAAAACACCCTCAAACTTCAAGCGGTAAAATTTAAATTCTGAAACTTCATAAAGTAAATCCAAACACTTCCAAACTTTTAGGGATGTAGTTAGCAATTTAGCCATTTAATAAAAATCATTTAGGTCTTCAAAAAAAATCATTTACAAAAATTTGATGAGAGAGAGAGAGAGAACTTGGCGACCATCTACGAAAATAGAGGGAAGAGTTTCCCAAATATGTTACCAAATTATTTTTAATTTTTTTTTTGAAAAGAAATTATTTTTAATTTTATATATGCGTTAAAACGTGATACTGATCAAACAACAAGATCTCTTCAAAAAAAAAAAAGTAATAATAATAATAAAAAAAAAAAGATCAAACAACAAGATCAATTAAATAGCATTTTTTATTTATGTTTCCCATTAAATTATTAACAAAAGAAAAAAAAATATTTAAACAACATGGTTTTAAAAGAAAAAAAAAATCATCTAATTAAATTAATTTCAACATCAAAAAAATCAATAAAGTGGAATTGATGGTCCACTAAAAAAAATCACGCGTAATTGTTTCACACATAACTGTTGACCCAATAATCCAATATGGGTCCATTGGTCTATAAATTTTGTTGAGAAAAAATGTGCGTTCAATGGGTCAAAATATACGTCCAAACATTTTACCTATGTTCACAGCATCACAGTTAAAGAGTAATATTATTTTGTTCTTTGGACTTTAGGCAATCATCTATATATATATATATATATATATATATAGTTAAAACTGAGAGAAAATTTAATTAAATTCTAAATTGAAGTCTAATTTTGCACCACGTGTCTCATTTAATTTTTAAATTTGTATGTCAAGTGAATTATTAGATGCAAAAATCAAAGAGTCTAAATTCAATTAGATTCTAAATTAAATTTTAATTATAGTTCAATATTGCACCATGTGTCCTATCTAACTGTTGTTAGAGGATGTTAAGGCTTTGTCTCATAATTTTGAAGAATTATGAGAGACGGTAATCAAGTAGCGCATAGTCTGGCTAGATATGCAATAGGCATTCCAGATTTTTTAGTATGGATAGAGGATGTTCTATCATAGATACTTTTTATTTTACAAGCTAATTTGATAGGCTTACATTAATAAAATTTCCAGTTTTCCCCCTCAAAAAAAAAAAAAAAAAAAAAAAAGTGTCCTATCTAATTTTTTAATTTTTGTAGCAAGTGAATTATTGGGTGCAAAAACCGAAAAGTTTAGATCCAATTAGATTCTAAATCATATATATTTTTCATAATATATATATATATATATAATTGTGATTGTTTTTAAATGTACCTGTAGATATACACAGGATTACATACTAGTTAAGGCATAATATACCATACTAAGATTTAGTAATAAAAAAAATAAAAAAAGAGGAAAATCTGTTACACACCGATTCAATGGTGACTTAAAATTATGAGGTCATTGCATTGTGGTCAGTGTGTAAAAACTAGCCAAAAGAAGGGTCTAGATTAGGTCCAGTATTTCTAGTGCATTGGACCAAAGTAGATTGTGACACATGTTAAAAAATGAACACGTGTCACCATCTCAACGGGTCCAGCCATTAGACATTGGACCCAAACTGCTCCCCCAAAAGAATATGCCATATTGTGATGGCTATTTTCTCAAAAAAAAAAAAAAAAAAAAAAAAAAAAAAAAAAAAAATTGTTATGGCTATAAATAATATACCACCAAGTAATTGGATCAACCATACTGTATTGATCCAATTACTCCTCTAATATTCTTTCAGACCTTCCCAATGAATTTTACCAATGTTGTACACCTTCTCAAACTAGTTTTCCTGCTCTTCTTCACATGCTTGTGGACTCCTCATGCTGCACAATGGGTATACGTATCATCTGCTGAGATATCATCCCCAGGTGACAGTCTCAATCCTGGTGACACCCTTAATTCCTCAACTTACATAGTTTCTGCTAAAGGCACATTCGCTTTGGGGTTCTTCCACCGGATTGACGGTACTATTAACAAAACCTACTTAGCAATATGTAAGATTGCTGATCAAAGTTCTTTTTTCAATGTCTTTGTATGGTTTGGTAGTCGAGACAGACCTATTGTTAACAATTCTGGAATGTTTACCTTTGACATCAAGGGAACATTGAAAATTGTTCCACAAGGTGGAGATCCTGTAGTTCTATGCGCTTCTCCTCAACCTACGGAAAACACAGTTGCTACTCTATTGGATTCCGGAAATTTTATCTTGAAAGAAATGCACTCAAATGGATCTATGAAACGGGTCTTATGGCAAAGTTTTGATTATCCTGGTGACACACTTTTGCCTGGAATGAAATTAGGGGTCAGCCACAAAACTGGCCAAACATGGTCACTCACATCATGGTTAACTGATGACATCCCTGTTCCAGGGCCTTGCAAGCTTGAATGGGACCCCAAGGGGTGCCAATTGATCATTCGGCAACGAGGGGAGGTTTATTGGACAAGTGGGGTCTTGAAGAGAGGTAACAGATTTAAGAGTATCTCACTAGATGTAACATCTATGTATGATTTCACCATTGTTTCAAATGAAGATGAAGAATACTTCTCTTTCAGTAACAGAAATCAAAGTCTCATGTCAGAATGGTTGCTTACTCCTATGGGACAATTGAAGGATTTGGAAGGACAAGATATTGCTAGAGCTGATAATTGTTATGGTTATAACACTAATGGAGGATGTCAGAGATGGAAGCAGCCAGAATGTAGGCATCATGGTGACACGTTCGATCTCAGATCTGGATATTTAGTAGCTGGAGACCTTTCAGTTAACTATAATTCAAGTCTTAGCATCAGTGACTGTAGAGCTATTTGCTGGAACAACTGTGGTTGTGTGGCTTTTACTTCTTGGTTTCATAATGATACCGGATGCCGATTTTGGACTGGGAATTGGAGCTTCCTTTCGGGCCACTCTAGTGCTCTCCCGTCCATTTTTGTTCTCTCATCAAATCCATCGCAGAGTGGTAAGCTTACTAATTTTTTGCGCAATGGACAATGCTGGTTTTCAATTTCAAAGGGAGTCTTTAGAAGTATCCATCCAACCTACCAACCCTATGACACTGTCTCAGGGTTGATTTTTGTGAGTAGATGGGTTGGATTGAGTTTGGTAGGAATTTTATTTCAAACCTCAAGTTAGATTTGAGTTTGGTAGGAATTTTAATTCCAACCTCAAGTTAGATTTGAGTTTGGTAGGAATTTTATTTCAAACCTCAATTTAGATTGGGTTCGAGTTGATAGCATAGTTTTTAGACTTGGATTGTTCAAAGAACTATAAAAGAGAAAGGTTCAAGATTTTTGAGGTCCGACTGAGATTTTTGAGGTCTGACTGAGGTTCAAGATTATAGGGAAGAATCCTATGAAGGTGGCCCCAAGATGTTGCCAAGAGGTTTCGGACCTAATGGTAACCCAAATTGATTGGGTCAAACATAGAACCAACCTGACCAAAGTCATTACCATAAAATTTTAAATTTAATTTTTTTGGTTGACCAATTTTTAATGTATTTTTTGTATGCTAAGCTTATATTATGTATTTTATATATCTTAGATGAAAATACTATTGGTACTCATCAACTTCAAGTGCCATTAAAAAATATAAATATGTTTTTGTATCAGATCTACTTTATTTGTAAGCTCATTGCACATTTTCTTCGTACTTATTCTTAAAATTCTAAATATTTAGTTATTTGAAAGAATGGTTTAATTTTATTTAATGTTTCATGTAGAAAACTTGTTTGGATTTTTTATTATAAATTCTTAAATCCTTTCTCCATTCCTAAAATAAAAAGAAAATGCTCCACCCAAAGTTCCAAACAAATTGCTAGGCCCATATGAACCTCTTTAACTTCTTAAGGTAATTAGGCATCTTGATGCACACCAGGCATGTTATATATTTAGCAGTGGCTCTTCCACAAGCTTCGGAATCGTGATTAAGCCATCAAAATCTCACTTCCTCCTTGTAGAGATTCAATAAGTTTGCAATATATAATTTGTTTTTATTAAATATGATGCATACTAACACAACTACTTATTACCAATGTAGGAACGAAGAACTGGATATGGATTGGTATTTCCATCGCCATTTCTATTGCTCTTCTTATAATATTATTGTGCTATCGACTAAGGAGAAAAGTTCTGTCTAAAGGTATATCACTCTCATATAGATTTAACTTAATTGGTATGTCAAAAGTCGTACCCACTATATAAAACTCCCACTTTTGTAGGGTCTAGGAGAAGCCATGGTAGTTAGCCATAACCACCCCACCACCCACCCCCCCCCCCCCCTCGCGCGCGCGCATTTGGAGAAGTTGATTCTCAAACTCAAACTCCTGATTTGTCACTTTTTGGTGGAAGGCGATTGCTATTACACCAAAACCTAACCTATAATTTTGCAATATCATGATGATTTTCTATTATTGATTAATTGAAGTTATATATATTATTTAAATTTAAACAGGGAATAATATAACAAAAGATGAAAAGGAATTGCTTGATATAGTGACATTAGAGAGATCTAGTGTCAATGATATTTCAATTGATGGGAAAAAGGAGCATGATTTACGTGTATTTAGTTATGCACATGTTGCAGCCGCCACAAATAACTTCTCATTAGAAAACATGCTTGGAAAGGGTGGCTTTGGACCTGTTTATATGGTAAGTTCTAATTTGATTGAAATGAAAGATGTTTTAATTAACATATTTAATGCTGGCTTAATCTTATTTGGTCATCATATCAGGGACATTTGCTAACAGGGCAGAATGTAGCCATAAAGCGATTATCCAAATATTCAAATCAAGGAATACAAGAGTTCAAGAATGAGTTAATACTCATATCTAAACTCCAACACATGAATCTTGTTAAGCTTTTGGGTTGTTGCATTCATGGAGAAGAAAGAATGTTAATCTATGAATACATGCCCAATAAAAGTTTGGACTACTTTCTATTTGGTTTGTGCAACATTCACTTTCATCTTAAGATTTCATTTTTTACTAAAAGTATATTATTGATCATATTTAACATTTTGTATTGGACAGATCAAAATAGAAGCAAGCTACTAGATTGGAAGAAACGTTTCAACATAATTGAAGGAATTATTCAAGGATTGATATACCTCCATAAATATTCAAGGCTAAGAGTAGTTCATAGAGATTTAAAAGAAGCAACATACTCCTTGATGAAAATATGAACCCAAAGATTTCTGATTTTGGCATGGCAAGAATGTTCAATCAAAATGAACTAGTAGCAAATACTAATAGAATTGTTGGAACATAGTAAGCTAAAATTACATCATTTATCTTATACACAATAGTTAACCATGAATCCATATACTTTTGTTCGTTTGGCTTTTGCTAATTAGGCATTATTTCAAAAAGCTTAGTAGTTAATTTGTTAAATGAAAAATGTTTATTTTGTCTTTTTATGTAGTGGTTACATGTCTCCCGAGTATGCTATGAAGGGTGTATTCTCAATTAAATCTGATGTGTATAGCTTTGGAGTACTAATGCTTGAAATGGTCAGTGGTCGAAGAAACAATAGCTTCCATCATGCTAACCATGTGATCAGTCTCGTAGAATATGTACGTTAAGTAAACATCAACCTTGAATTAAGTATATTTTGATCATTGTGTATTCTAGACATTCTAATTAACTATAACCTTCTTTTTAGGCATGGGATTTATGGCAAGAAGGTGAAGGGATACAACTAGTTGATCCAACAATAAGTGATTCATGTGTCAAATATCAAGTGCTAAGATGCATTCATGTTAGTCTACTATGCGTAGAGGATAGTGCAATTGATCGGCCTACCATGTCAGATGTACTATTTATGCTGACAAATGAAAATATGCCACTAGCTTTGCCTAAAAAACCAGCATTCTCTATTGGAAGGAAAGCAAGTGGGGCAAATATTCTTGATAAAGAATCAAGTACCCATTCGGTGAATGGCTTGTCCATTTCCGAGATGAATGCACGATAGATGGATATGTATAACAGTGGGGTAGCTCATGTCATGGCGCTACCTGGAGTATTGTCCCTTTATATTTTCTAACTAGTTAGTTCAAACTTCTTGTTTCTTCGAGTTTAAATTAGGTTGCAATTGTAAAATTTTCTTCATGGTAGATATTATTTTGTTATAGTTTTTATTTTTTCAACCTTCTTTTAGAAAATTTAACAATGCCAAGACAATATGATGTGCCTAAAATTGGCGTTAAAATAGAAGCACGATTAATCAAGTTCTTTTGAAATTGAAAACACATGCCAAATGATGATCATATTAGATCATTCAAAGGGAAAGCAAGTGTACTCGTTCATCTTCACCTTCATTAGAAATTTTTTAGAAATTAGTAGAGACTGCAATAGTGCAGCCCATACTTCTGCTAAGTTGACTGGTAGTTTTAGAAGGTATTTTTCTTATAATAAGTCCAACCTCCATGCTGTTATTGCTGATATTTACAGGGTTAATTGTCCTTTATGTTGTTATTTGGTTTTTTTTCTTTAATGAAAGTCCAAATTACCAAAAAAAATAAAAATAAAAAAGTGTGGAAAGGCCGCTGAAAGGCGATACTTTGTACCCATTTTGACTACTCTTCAACAGTGGCTAGAAACATCAAAAATCAGATTTAACGTGTTTTTAGTTTTTTGAAGTCGGCTACTGCCAAGAATTTTGTACCCTACTACCATCTTACATAAAGGGCATCTTATACATGACTTCAGCAAAGCTGGAGGATATTTCCATGTATGCATCTAAATCATGGGTCATTCTACGGTTCCAATATATTTTTTTTGGTGGGTACGGTACCTACTAAAATCAGAACCATAGATTTTACTTGCTCTAATCTTAACCATTATTTTATTTTAATGAAAAACCTGCTACCGTTCAAGTAGGTTTAGTATAAAAGCCAAAAAAAAAAAAAAAAAACAGTCACATACTTTTTCATCTGAGCTCTCAACTCTCTTGCGTTATCTTCTCTCACTTGGGTGATCTCCATCTCCATCTCGTGGCTTTACTCACCAACGAAGGTTTCTCAAAAAGATCAAAATCACTTTGATGTAGTAGAACTGGAAGGTTAGGATCAAAACCCCAATTCCATAAAATATGCGAAATCTCTTAATTGCCATGTTTGTTTGTTTTGTTTCCCCAAATTCTTTGTTTGTTTTTTCAGAAGCAACACAGAAATCAAAGATGGTAGACATTAAGAGTTCATGTATTATCTACACTTTATAAGTTTGAACCGATTTGCTCTCTTCTTGTTTGTTTTTTCAGATGGCTAGTCATGTTTATTATATTTGGATTTTTTAGGATTGGCATCAAATATGTTGATCATGTAGCAATTAAACTTTGCAAGCTCAATTTTGTGCTTGGCAATAACATTAATTACCTTTCCATTACAGAGGAAATATAATTATGGGTAATAGGATGGTTTTCTAATGGTCTATTAGGAGTACATATTTGTTAGTATTGTTATCTTTTCAGTATAATGCTTCTCCCCCCCCCCCCCCCCCCCCCCCTCCCCGTCTCTTCACATCGCCTTAAATCTATTCACCATTATTGTAGCTGATTTGGCTGGGTACAGTATGTTAGAGCCTCAGTTTGTTTTTTCTAAGTACAACTATAATTTTAGTCCTTCTTTTTTAGAAGAGTAAATTTCATCTTAAATTGGGTTTGACTTCTAAATGGGAATATATATATCTTTTCATCTTGCCTTTCAAGCTATATTTTTTAGAGGTCAAGGTGAAAGCTTTAGTTCATCTAATTGTGAGAACTTTCTTGAATCATTGGATATTGTGACTTTTTGGAATGACAAGGTTACTGAAATAATAGAAAAAACTCCAAGAAATGCAACCTACACATCACCTAGGATTTAAAAGGAAATTCTATATGTTTTCTCAGCCAAAGTGAAGAAAACTATTTGGGAAGAAATTGGTGATGCAAAGTTTTGCATAATGGTTAATGAAGGTCGTGATGAGTCCATGAAAGAGCAAATGGTTGTGGTTTTTAGATATGTTGATAAAGAAAGCTTTGTGAAATAACGTTTTTTTGGACTTATTCATGTTGTCGACACTGCGGCTTTGACTCTAAAGAAGGGGATCTATTCTTTATTATCTCAACATTGCTTAGATATACAAAATATTCGATAGCAAGGATATGATGGAGCAAGCAACATGCAAGGTATGTGGAATGAAATACAAGCTTTGATTTTGAATGATGGCTCATATGCTTACTACATTCATTGTTTTGCACATCACATACAATTGGCATTAGTAAAAGCATCAAAACAAGTTGTTCCCATTAGTGGGTTTTTTCTAAAATTGATTTTGGTAATCAAAACTGTTAATGCTTCATGCAAGCATAATGAGCAATTGAAAGTTGTCAATGCTAATGAAATAGCACGTTTAATTGATCTTGAAGAGCTTGAGGCTGGAAATGGATATAATCAAATTGGCACTTTACAACGGCCTGTAAAAACATGTTGGAGTTCATAGTTTAGATCAGCTTTTAGCTTATTAAGGATGTTTACTCCAACATGTGCAGTTTTACTAAATATAATTGATGATGCAAGTGATGGTGAACATCAAGCAGAAGCAAAGTCAGCTTATGATGGTTTAACTTCATTTGAATTTGTCTTCATCTTGCATCTTAAGAAGGAAACTATAGAGATCACTAATAAACCTTGTCAAGTTTTGCAAAGCCAATCTTAAGACATTTTAAATGCCATACATTTAGTTTCATCTACTAAAACTCTTATCCAAAAATTTAGAGATGATGGATGTATGGCTTACTTGCCCCTGTGATATCATTTTGTGAGAAGCGTTGCATTGATGTCCTAGATATTAATGATTGTTATGTTGGGAGGCGACGCCGAGCTCGTAAACAACAAGATGACTTTACAATTGAGCATCATTATCGAGTCAATATTTTTTATGCTGCAATAGATTCTCAACTGCAGAAGCTAAATTATCGGTTTAATAAGGATGCAATGGAGTTACTTAGGCTTAGATTAGCTTTAGAACCTTGAGATGCATTAAATTCTTTTAGAATTAGTGATCTTTTTTTGTTGGTAAAGAAGTTCTATCCACAAGATTTCATAGATTATGACAAACAAGTGTTGGAGAGAGAACTTTATCATTATGAGCATAATGTAGTTCAGGATCCAAAGTTCAAAAAATTGAAAAGTTTATTCGAGTTGTGTCAATAGTTAGTAAGAACTGGAAACTCAAGACACTACAAACTTGTTTTCAGAATGGTGAGACTTGTGCTTACTCTTCCAATTTCTACTGCAACTACAGAGCAAGCATTTTCAGTTATGAAAGTTGTCAAAACTAACCTTTGTAACAAAATGGAAAATGATTTTTTGATAGATTCTCTGATGTTATACATTGAAAAGGATATAGCTTTGACATTTAGTTTAGATTCAATCATAGATGATTTTGAAGATTTAAAAGAGCGTCGAGTTCCATTTTCATAGATAATGTATTAAGAGACAATAGTGTTTTGTGTCTTTTATTTTTGTTGGTAAATGATTGCATCTAAATATATTCAAAAACAATGATTTTGTTATATTTGTCTTGATTGATAGTTTGTTATTACTATATGGATGTGTATTTGAATTTTTTTTTTCTTATCTTTGGCCTTCCTAGCTTGAATTATTAGGTCCGTCCTTAAATGAAATGCTTTGGTTTACATGCATTCTTATTAAATTCTCATGTAACTTACCCTTATTAAGCTGTTTAGCTCACCCCTTCACCCCTTCCACACTTTCAGTCAATAGGTTTTATTTTAAAGCAGAAGGAGCCTTAGTCAAGTTTTGGGAGGAATTGATTTTAGTTTTAAAAGTATAGCCCCTGTTTTGGAAGTTTGATGCTTAACTTTGTAGTATTATGTATTTTAGGATCTAATGAAAGTTGTGTACTTTAATATATTAAGAGATGTATTATGTGATGTTAGGTTCTAAGGATTTAGGATCCAAATGTATTAGAACTTCAATGTGTAATGTTGGCAAACCATGATCAAAACTTAGAGTCTAGAATTAGGCTGCTCAAAGTATGTTTATTGTAAAGTTGGAATCGAGTAATTATAGAAAATTATCGTTCACTTTCTGCAAGGCTCGATCGATCAAATATTAGACTGGATCGATCGAAGCTCGTGCGTATTGTTTTCTGTAGAATTTTCCAACTTAGCTCAAGCCCATATGACATGTAGTGTTTTACGTTTTACCTTAAGTATAAAAGGAAAACCCTAGCCACGTTTTATTGTTGTTGTTTATGCTGTGTGTATGAATCTCTTGTAAGATCTAGAGGTGTATGCCTTCATACATACTTAGGGTTATCAAGATCAAGATTAATTTCGAGAGCTTGGTGATCGTTTCAGTTGTTGCATAAAGAGCTTAATGAAAAACACAAGTGGGAGTACCTGTGGTTGTTGTGAGTCCAAGAAAGAAGTAGTCCGTAGACTCGAAGATGTCACATGGTCGTGGTAATAAGTTTTCTACTCAAGGTAGCGATAAGATATTAGTGGTCTAAGTCACTATTGTAAAACTTCAATTCTTTCATAATGGATCTGTTTTACCTTAAGAATAGCCAGGTTAAATCCTCCCTAGGTTTTTTACTGGTTTGGTTTTCCTGAGTTATCATATTATTGTGCTCTTTATTTTTTGCACTGTTTCAATGATGTGATTTGCTTGTGTTAACCCAGATTTGAATAATTTACCTAAGTTAATCACTTGGCTAAATAACAAAGTTAATCTGTTTCTATTTAAGGGGTCTAAAAATGTACATGTGGTATCAAAGCAGGTTAGCTCTAGCATTTAGATCATTTGATCTAAGAGTTGATCCTTTACCCCTGTTGTCATGGAATACGGTCACTCTCTTGTGATCCCACTTCAATTTGATGGGAATAACTATGCCTACTGAAAAGTAAGGATGAAAGCATTCTTGAAATCTATTAATGAGAAAAGCCCACTACTCCAGTTAGTGAGTGACAAACTTCTCAGAAAGAAGTAGCCACTTTTAATAGCAAAGTCATGAATGCAATTTTTAATGCTCTTTCTATGGAGGAATTCAAGAGGATCTCAAATGTTGAGGTTGCTCATACTGCTTGAAATATTCTCCAAACTGTGCATGAAAGCACAAAGGCAATTCAGATCAACAAACTGTAGCAATTAACAACTATATTTGAAAGTATTAGAATGTCTAATGATGAAAGTTTTGATAAATTCTATGCTAAGCTTAATGATATTGTTAATTTTGCTTATAATTTGGGTGAAATCTATGATCAACCTAAGATCGTTAGAAAGATACTTAGATCTTTGACTAACGACTTTAGACCCAAAGTGATTGCCATTATTGAAAGTAAGGATGTGGACTTCGTCCCTGTTGATGAACTTGTAGGATCTTTCTAGTCCTATGAGTTAGATCTACCTAAGACAAACAAATCCAAATTAATGACTCTTAAATTAGTTGATGATGTTGAAGGGAATGGATTTGATGATGAACTCTCTACTACAGAGATTGCTTATCTTGCCAATAACTTTAGAAATTTTCTTAGGAACAATAACAGAAGGGCAAGAGGTAAAAACAATACTAAACTTAGAAATTTTAAGAGGAATGATCCTACTAAAGTAAACAATATTGAAAAACCTAAAGAGAAGGTAGATCAAAGGGTAAAGCTATGGTTGTAACCCTTAGTAATGATGAAGTTTCTAATCATGAGTCTGGTAGTGATGAGGATGGAAATTTCAATGCTTTCGCAGCTACTGCTGTAGTTGATGAAAGTGTTGTGGTTTATGAGAACCCTTCTGAAGGGGAAGTCTCTAAGAATGCTTATTTGCAAGAAGCCTATATTAGGCTTTGCTAGATTATCGCAAAGGAAGTTATGAATGTTGATTTAGGTTTACAGAAAATTGCTTCAGGTTTACAGAAAATTGCTTCTCTTGAATTTGACAAGAAGAATTTGCTCATAAAATTGTTTGATGCTATTGAATTGCTTGATAACGTGAAGACTAAAAACATGTTGTTGCTTGATAAAGTTAAGAATTTAGAACTTGAATTATCTGTTGCTAAAGAACAAACAAATAGGTCTGCTAGCTCTAAACTTGAACACATGTTAAGTATTCAAAAGTCTCCCTTAGACAAAACTGGTCTAAGTTTTGAAGATAGCATCTATGTGCCTAAGAATCATTCCACAAATTTTGTTTCTTCTTCTAAGCCTCCTATGAATGAGATTGTCAAACCAACAGAAGTTACACCTCCTAGGAAGATTAGAGTTGATCTCAAAAATTCTAAACCGAAGACTCCTAACCTTCCTAAGGACAAGTTGCATGATACACCTGCATGGGTTTGTCATTTTTGTGAAAATTCTAGGCATATTTGTCCAAACTGTTTCAAGTTGCAAATTGCTAAGTGAGCAAACAAGCCAAAAGTACCTATGCCTCAAGCACAAGATCCTATGGTACTTATTAGTGAATTGGTAAAGGCTTTAAACCTTTATTTCAATCCTAGTGTTGCTCAGCATTCTAATATGAATAATAACTCCCATGCAAGAGTTGCATCTAAAAAGTTTTGGATGCAAAAAGCTAGATCTAATTGAGTCTTTCTGACATGGTCCTTGTGTTTCATCTCTCTACTCTTTGTGACCATTCTTTTTTGTTGTTTTTGTTGTTTTGGTTTTCTTTGTTTATAGGATTTGCATTGTATAATATTCATGCATTTCATGCTAAATTGTTTTTTAGTTTTATTTAAAAAAAAAAAAAAAAAAGGAAGGAAAAGGGAAGAAAAATGTGTTTTGCATTATTTTTCTTAGATTTAAAATCAAGGTTGGCCATATTATCTTTAAATAACATGTTTATGTACCTTGTTTAGCTTGGATGAGCTTATTTTGTTGCACTTTACTAATTTGAGTTTTGTAATGCATGCTGTACGGGAGTTTTTTTATAATTTTTGATCACATGATCTTGATCTTGAAGTCACATGCTTTTGATTGTAAGGACTAAAAAATCCTGAGAGAAAGGCATAAATAACCATCTTACCACTGTTTACTAGCCAATCATAAACATCTTAGTGCATATCATAAGATTTTGTGCTTGAGAAAGTATAGCACATGTACAAAAAGAACATAAGGTGTAGTCTCGGCTTATAATAAAATTCAAATTCAAATAAAATTGGTGTATACATTATCTTGGTTGTTTTAATTAGTTTCAAATCAAATAAAATTGGTGTGTACATTATGAGGCAAATCAAGAAACTTATATGATTGCAAGCTTGTTTTCTAAGCCCCTTCAAGGAATCTATGGAATCTGCTCTTAGGTCATCGAACCACCTCATTACCATGGGTCCTAGACTGAATCGGAACACCTTACACAGCAAGGCTTCACCCTTGGAACGGACAGTCATTCTCTAACTAAAGTTGCTCACATGTTCCACAAGATCCGTTCGACCATTGTAGATGGTAAACATTGGTTGATGGAAACGCCGAGAAAATATTGCTGCTTCAATCTTGCGATGAAGGGTGACCTGGAAATCTGGTTCAACGCTTTACTCATAGCGTCATTTCCTAAACCTCTGCATGGCAGGCTCTTGTATCTACACCTATGATGGTGTTCTTTATCGAAGGAAAAGGACATGCTGGGTGGAGTTCTTGACCTTCGCCTGCAACTTGCATCCGCTTCGCCATCAGAGGAAAAATCAGAGTTGGAGGGGGTTCGTTCTCACTGTGCATAGCACAACTTCCTCTTTAACCGATCAATCTCTAGTTACGTGGCTCTGTTATGTTGTTCTTGAGAGACGTGACTTCCAATTCGAGAATGGCTTCTGCTTGTGTGCATAGTATGCATGCTACCCTCTTGATCTCTCCCACATTCAAGATTAAGGAAATTTTCATGTCGTTGGGACCCTACGGGCTCTAGCTGATGAGGACTTGATCCTACCATGCCTCACCGTTGCATTCTATATTACACAAGTTTTTCCCACAGATGACGCCAGTTGTAAGGACCCAAATTTGAGACTCAGTCCATGATGAATGGACTTAGGCCCAAAAAGCCCAAAACAATGAATTTGTAGAGAACGGGTTAAAAAACTAAGTCCTAATAAATTTGACAACGGCTAGTATGGATGTAGAAGATGATTAAGCAAGAACAAAGAACATAGTGCTGAATGAATTCACCGTCGGAGAAGGTAAGTTTTCAAATAAATCAATTAAATAGAGTACAAGTGCAATTTAGATTACTATAGTGTCTTTTCTCTATTTTTTTGACCTCCCTTATCAATGGAGGACCTCTTACTTTATATTAGCCACTCAGGATGATCTTAATCATACATCTGTTAATTATTTGAGCCACTACTTGAGTGCCTGTCCCATTAGACACCCCCTCTGGCCTTCTGTTAGTTGTGACAGCCAAGACAACACTGTTTAAAGGTCTTCTCCACATAAATGCAGCCAGAAAGTTAGTTGCAGGGCATGGCAGTAGCTTTCCTTTCGATATTTCATAACTCCCATCCTATTTGTACATTCATGAGGCACGTCCCTATCATTGGAGCTTCTTTAAAGGTCACATTAACTTTTTAGGAGATGTATTTTTGTTGTGCTTAGTCTATTTGAGGAGACATTCCTCCTTGAACTACCCTCCCATTCATATTTTACTTATTAGATTCTAAGTTTGACTCTGCCACCTCCATTTATTTGTCGTCTCCATGCTCTCGGCCAGAGCCCAAGGCCCAATATGTGTGTTAGACCCCTAACCCTACAATAGCCCCTCAAAACTCCGGTTTTCCCCTCTCATCAGAGGAGAAAAGTGGGGTTTTGATTCTTTAAGATTTGATACATAGTATAAAACGAATAAATGTCACAGAGTGTTAACTTCCCCAAAGTATGTGGCCTAAGAAGCCAGGCATGTCTAAGGTTCTGTTTAATACTTAGGAAAATAATTAAAGTATTAATTTACCCAAAGCAGGTGGCCTAAAGAACCAGACATAGCTAATGTTCTATTTAAACATTTAGAAAAATGTCATAGAGTGTTAATTTCCCCAAAACATCTAGTTTGAGGACCCAGGCATAACTAAGGTTCTGTGTAATCACTTATAAAGATGTCAAAGAGTGGTAATTTCCCCAAAGCATCTAGTTCGAGGACCTAGGCATGACTAAGATTCTGTTTAATCACTTATAAAGACGTCATAGAGTGTTAATTTTTCCAAAGCATTTGGTCCGAGAACCCAGGCATGACTAAGGTTCTGTTTAAACACTTATAAAGATGTCATAGAGTGTTAATTTCCCCAAAGATTCTGGTCCGAGGACCCAGGTATGACTAAAGTTCTGTTTAAATACTTATAAAGATGTTATAGAGTGTTAATTTCCCCAAAGCATCTCGTCCAAGGATCCAGGCATGACTAAGGTTCTGTTTAATCAATTATAAAGATGTCATAGAGTGTTAATTTCCTCAAAATATTTGGTCTGAGGACCCAGGCATGACTAAGGTTCTGTTTAAACACTTATAAAGATGTTATAGTGTTAATTTCCCCAAAACATCTGGTCTGAGGACCCCTTTATACAATAGAAGAACATATTAACAAAGGAAACTATCATTAATAATAATACCTTTTTAAATCTTCACATTTTGCCTCCTCGGTTCGTCTGTCGATAGGCAACACCAGAGTTTTTGTTTCCTATATACCCCTTTCAACAGAGGTCGATGACTCAATCTCGAGCTAATGCAACATGGCAGCCGCCATGCATTGCCTAGTCGTGGACTGACTTCCAAGGATCTCTCTAACTTGCCCCTTAGATGGGTATTTCACCTTTTGGTGCATAGTAGAAGAGAAGGCTCCTAGGGTATGAAGCCAAGGTCTAGCCACAATAGCTTTGCAAAGGGAATAAGCATCCACCACCTCTGAACCAGTCTGCACGAGTAGTCTGATCTGATCCCTTGGAATGATGACCTTCCCATCAAAACTTACCAGAGGAGAATTGTAGATGATTAAGTCTTCGGGTCTTAAGTTTAACCCCTTGTTGCTAGTCTTCCTCCATTCTCTTATACTAATCAATTCGGTTCATAAATTGGCACACACTACTGACAAGTTTGCCGATCAGAGATTTTCTTAAACTGTGCTCGGCTAGAAGGCCGGCCTTGAATGTATTGATGGCCACGTTGTCAAAGTCACCATCTATTTCGTTGAACATCTCCCAATATCTGTCCAAGTATGTCTTTAGGGTCTCCCCTTCTTACATGGATAAGGATAGTAAGAAATCCAAAAGACGAGAAGCCCTGCTACATGTAATAAAATGAGAGCCAAATGCCTAAGTAAGCCCCTTGAAGGAATCTATGGAATTTGCCCTTAGGCCGTCGAACCACCTCATTACCACGGGCCCTAGATAGGATGGGAACACTTTACACATCAAGGTTTCATCCTTGGAATGGATAGCCATTCTTTGATTAAAACGGCTCACATGTTCCGTGGGATCCGTTCAACCATTGTAGATGGTGAATGTTGGCTAATGGAAACGCCGAGGAAGTATTACCGCTTCAATCTTGCGCATGAAGGGTGACCTGGAAATCTGGTTCCACACTTTACTCATAGAGTCATTTCCCAAACCTCTGCACGGCAGGCTCTTATATATTTGCCTATAATGGTGTTCTTCATTGTAGGAAAAGGACTTGTTGGGTGGAGTTCTTGACCTTCGCCTGTAACTTGCATCCACTTCGCCCTCAGAGGAAACGTTAGAGTTGAGGGGGATTCATTCTCACCGTGCATAGCGCAGCTTCCTCTTTAGCCGATAATGTCCAATTTCATGGCTCTATTATGTTGCTCTTGAGAGATGTGACTTCCAATTCGAGAGTGACTTCGGCTTGTGTGCATAGTATGCACGCTGCCCTCTCGATCTCTCCCACGTTCGAGATTAAGGAAATTGCCCTGTCGTTAGGACCTCACGAGCTCCAGCTAATGAGGACTTGATCCTACCATGTTTTACCGTTGCACTCACTATTACACAGTTCTTCTCACAGACGGCGCCAATTGTAAGAACCCAGATTTGAGACTCAGTCCATGATGAATGGACTTAGGCCCAAAAAGCCTAAAACAATGAATTTGTAGAAAGTAGGTTAAAGAACTAAGCCCTAATAAATTTGCCAACGGCTTGTATGGATGTAGAAGATGATTAAGCAAGAACAAAGAACATAGAGCTGAATGAATTCACCGTCCGAGAAGGTAAGTTTTCAAATAAATCAATTAAATAGAGTACAAGTGCAATTTAGATTACTATAATGTCTTTTCTCTATTTTTCCGACCTCTCTTATCAATGGAGGACCTCTTACATTATATTAGCCACTCAGGATGATCTTAATCATACATCCGTTAATTATTTGGGCCACTACTTGAGTGCCTGTCCCATCAGACACCCCCTCTGGCCTTCTGTTAGTTGTGGAAGCCAAGACAACACTGTTCAAAGGTCTTCTCCACATAAATGCGGCTAGAAAGTTAGTTGCAGGGCATGGCAGTAGCTTTCCTTTCAATATTTCCTAACTCCCTTCCTATTTGTACGCTCATGAGGCATGTCCCTATCGCTGGAGCTTCTTTGGAGGTCACATTAACTTTTTAGGAGATGTATTTCTGTTGTGCTTAGTCTATTTGAGGAGACATTCCTCCTCGAACTACCCTCCCATTCATATTTTACTTATTAGATTCTAAGTTTGACTCTGCCACCTCCATTTATTTGTCTTCTCCATGCTCTCGGCCAGAGCCCAAGGCCCAATATGTGTGTTAGATCCCTGACCCTACAATAACCCCTCAAAATTCCGGTTTTCCCCTCTCATCAGAGGAGAAAAGTGGGGTTTTGATTCTTTAAGATTTGACACATAGTATAAAACGAATAAATGTCACAGAGTGTTAACTTCCCCAAAGTATGTGGTCTAAGAAGCCAGACATGTCTAAGGTTCTGTTTAATACTTAGGAAAATAATTGAAGTGTTAATTTACCCAAAGCAGGTGGCCTGAAGAACCAGACATAGCTAATATTCTATTCAAACATTTAGAAAAATGTTATAGAGTGTTAATTTCCCCAAAACATCTAGTTTGAGGACCCAGACATGACTAAGGCTCTGTTTAATCACTTATAAAGATGTCATAGAGTGTTAATTTTCCCAAAGCATTTGGTCTAAGGACTCAGGCATAACTAAGGTTTTGTGTAATCACTTATAAAGATGTCAAAGAGTGGTAATTTCCCCAAAGTATCTGGTTCGAGGACCTAGGCATGACTAAGATTCTGTTTAATTACCTATGAAGACGTCATAGAGTGTTAATTTTTCCAAAGCATTTGGTCCGAGAACCCAAGCATGACTAACGTTCTGTTTAAATACTTATAAAGATGTCATAGAGTGTTAATTTCCCCAAAGAATTTGGTCTGAGGACCTAGGCATGAATAAAGTTCTGTTTAAATACTTATAAAGATGTTATAGAGTGTTAATTTCCCCAAAGCATTCGGTTCGAGGATCCTGGCATGACTATGGTTCTGTTTAATCAATTATAAAGATGTTATAAAGTGTTAATTTCCTCGAAATATTTGGTCTGAGGACCTAGGCATGACTAAAGTTCTGTTTAAACACTTATAAAGATGTTATAATGTTAATTTCTCCAAAACATCTGGTCTGAGGACCCCTTTATACAACAGAAGAACATATTGACAAAGGAAACTGTCATTAATAATAATATCTTTTTAAATCTTTACATTTTGCCTCCTCGGTTCGTTTGTCGATAGGCAACACCAGAGTTTTTGTTTCCTATATGCCCCTTTCAACAGAGGTTGATGACTCAATCTCGGGCTGATGCAACATGGCAGCCGCCATGCATTGCCTAGCTGTGGACTGACTTCCAAGGATCTCTCTAACTTGGCCCTTAGATGAGTATTTCACCTTTTGGTGCATAGTAGAAGAGAAGGCTCACAGGGTATGAAGCCAAGGTCTAGCCACAATAGCCATGCAAGGGGAATAAGCGTCCACCAACTCTGAACCAGTCTGCACGAGTAGTCTGATCTGATCCCTTGGAATGATGACCTTCCCATGAAAACTTACCAGAGGAGAATTGTAGATGATTAAGTCTTCGGGTCTTAAGTTTAACCCCTTGTTGCTAGTCTTCCTCCATTCTCTTATACTTATCAATTCGGTCCATAAATTGGCACACACTGCTAACAGGTTTGCCGATCAGAGATTTTCTTAAACTGTGCTCAGCTAGAAGGCCGGCCTTGAATGTACTGATGGCCGCGTTGTCAAAGTCACCATTTATTTCGTTGAACATCTCCCAATATTTGTCCAATTATGTCTTTAGGGTCTCCCCTTCTTGCATGGATAAGGATAATAAGAAATCCAAGAGCCGAGAAACTCTGCTACATGTAATAAAATGAGAGCCAAATGCTCAAGTAAGCCCCTTGAAGGAATCTATGGAATTTGCCCTTAGGCCATTGAACCACCTCATTACCACGGGCCCTAGATAGGATGGGAACACCTTACACATCAAGGTTTCATCCTTGGAATGGATAGCCATTCTTTGATTAAAGCGGCTCACATGTTCCATGGGATCCGTTCAACCATTGTAGATGGTGAATGTTAGCTGATGGAAACGCCAAGGAAGTATTGCCGCTTCAATCCTGCGCATGAAGGGTGACCTGGAAATCTGGTTCAACACTTTACTCATAGAGTCATTTCCCAAACCTCTACACGGCAGGCTCTTGTATATATGCCTATAATGGTGTTCTTCATTGTAGGAAAAGGACTTGCTGGGTGGAGTTCTTGGCTTTTGCCTGTAACTTGCATCCACTTCGCCCTCAGAGGAAACGTTAGAGTTGAGGGGGATTCGTTCTCATCGTGCATAGCGTAGCTTCCTCTTTAACTGATAATATCCAATTTCATGGCTCTATTATGTTGCTCTTTAGAGACGTGACTTCCAATTCGAGAGTGACTTCGGCTTGTGTGCATAGTATGCACGCTGCCCTCTCAATCTCTCCCACGTTCGAGATTAAGGAAATTGCCCTGTCATTAGGACCCAACGGGCTCCAGCTGGTGAGGACTTGATCCTACCATGTTTTACCGTTGCACTCACTATTACACAGTTCTTCCCACAAACGGCGCCAATTGTAAGAACCCAGATTTGAGACTCAGTCCATGATGAATGGACTTAGGCCCAAAAAGCCTAAAACAATGAATTTGTATATAGTAGGTTAAAGAACTAAGCCCTAATAAATTTTCCAACGCTTGTATGGATGTAGAAGATGATTAAGCAAGAACAAAGAGCATGGAACTGAATTAATTCACCATTCGAGAAGGTCAGTTTTCAAATAAATCAATTAAATAGAGTATAAGTGCAATTTAGATTACTACGGTGTCTTTTCTCTATTTTTCCGCCCTCCCTTAACAATGGAGGACCTTTTACATTATATTGGTCCCTCAGGATGATCTTGATCCTACATCTGTTAATTATTTGAGCCATTACTTAAGTGCTTGTCCCATCAGACACCCCTTCTAGCCTTTTGTTAGTTATGGTAGCCAAGACAACACTGTTCAGAGGCCTTCTCCACATAAATGCGGATAGGAAGTTAGCTACAGGGCATTAAATGTAGTGGTAGTAGCTTTCCTTTAGATATTTCCTAGCTCCCATCTACTTGTACGTTCATGAGGTACGTCCTTATCGTAGGAGCTTCCTCGCAGGTCACCTTGACTTTTTAGGAGACATATTTGAGTTGTGCTTAGTCTATCTGAGGTGACATTCCTTCTTGGACTACCCTCCCATTCATATTTCACTTATTAGATTTTAAGCTTGACTCCGCCACCTCCATTTATTTGTCTTCACCATGCTCTCGGCCAGAGCCCCCCAATATGTGTGCTGGACCCTTGAGCCTATAATAGCCCTTCAAAACTCTGGTTTTCCCCTCTCATCTAAGGAGAAAAGTGGGGTTTTGACTCTTTAAGATTTGATACTTAGTAAAAAATGAATTGATGTCACAGAGTGTTAACTTCCCCAAAGTATGTAGTCCGAGGAGCTAGGCATGTCTAAGGTTCTGTTTACTACTTAGGAAAATAATTGAAGTGTTAATTTACCCGAAGCAGGTGGCTTGAGGAACCAGACATAGCTAATGTTCTGTTCAAACACTTAGAAAGATGTCAGAGAGTGTTAATTTCCCCAAAACATCTGGTCTGAGGACTTAGGCATGACTAAAGTTCTGTTTAATCACTTATAAAGATGTCATAGAGTGTTAATTTCCCCAAAGCATTTGGTCTGAGGACCCAGGAATGACTAAAGTTCTGTTTAATCACTTATAAAGATGTTAAAGAGTGTTAATTTCCCCAAAGAATCTGGTTCGACGACCCAGGCATGACTAAAGTTCTATTTAATCACTTATAGAGATGTCATAGAGTGTTAATTTCCCCAAAGATTCTGGTTCAAGGACCCAAGTATGACTAAGGTTCTGTTTAAACACTTATAAAGATGTCATAGAGTGTGAATTTCCCCAAAGGATCTGGTCCAAGGACCCAGGCATGACTAAGGTTCTGTTTAAATACTTATAAAAATGTCATAGAGTGTTAATTTCCCCAAAGGAACTAGTCCGAGAACCCAGGCATGACTAAGATTCTGTTTAATCGCTTATAAAGATGTCATAGAGTGTTAATTTCCCCAAGCATCTGGTTCGAGGACCCAGACATGACTATGGTTTTCTTTAATCAATTATAAAGATATCATAGAATGTTAATTTCTCCAAAGCATCTTGTTCGAGGACCCAAGCATGACTAAGGTTCTATTTAAACACTTATAAAGATGTCATAGTGTTAATTTCCTCAATACATCTGATCCGAGGACCCCGACATGACTAAGGTTTCGTTTAAACACTTATAAAGAATGAATAATGGGAAGTACAATGCCTTTATACAACAAAAGAATATATTGACAAAGGAAAATTTCATTAATAATAATACCTTATCTAAATTTTCACATTTTGCCTCCTCGGTTCATCCGTCGATAGGCAATACCAGAGTTTTTGTTTCCTATATGCCCCTTTCAGTAGAGGCCAACAACTCAATCTCGGACCGATGCAATATGGCTGCCACCAAGCATTGCCTAGCCATGGACTGACTTCCAAGGATCTCCATAACTTGGCCCTCAGATGGATATTTCACCTTTTGGTGCAGAGTAGAAGTAAAGGCTCCCAGGGTACGAAGCCAAGGTTTGGCCATAATAGTTGTGTAGGGGGAATAAGCGTCCACCACCTCTGAACCAGTCTGCACGAGTAGTCTAATATGACTCTTTGGAATGATGACCTTCCCATCAAAACTTACTAGAGGAGAATCGTAGATGGTTAAGTCTTTGGGGCTTAAGTTCAGCCCCTTGTTGCTGCTCTTCCTCCACTTTCTTATACTGATCAATTCGGTCCATAAATTGGCACACACTGGTGACAGGTTTGTCGGTCAGAGATTTTCTAAAATCGTGCTTGGTTGGAAGGCCAACCTTGAATGTATTGATGGCCATATTGTCAAAGTCACCATTTATTTTGTTGAACATCTCTCAATATCTGTTTGAGTATGTCTTTAGGGTCTCCCCTTCTTGCATGGATAAGGACAATAAGGAATCCAAGGGCCGAGGAACCCTGCTGCACGTAATAAAACAAGAGCCAAATGCCCAGGTAAGCCCCTTGAAGGAATCTATGGAATTTGCCCTTAGGCTGTCGAACCACCTCATTGCCACATGTCCCAGACTGGATGAGAACACCTTACACATCAAGACTTCATCCTTGGAATGGACAACCATTCTCTAATTAAAGTGGCTCACATGTTCCATGGGATCCATTTGACCACTGTAGATGGTGAACGTTGGCTGATGAAAACGTCGAGGAAGTATTGCCTCTTCAATCTTGTGCATAAAGGGTGACCTGGAAATATGGTTTAACGATTTACTCATAGCATCATTTCCCAAACCTCTGCACGGTAGGCTCTTGTATATATGCCTATAATTGTGTTCTTCATCGTAGGAAAAGGACTCACTAGGTGGAGTTCTTAACCTTCGCCTGTAACTTGCATCCGCTTCGCCTTCAGAGGAAACATCAGAGTTGTAGGGGTTCGTTTTCGCCATGCATAGCGCAGCTTCCTCTTTAACCGAACAATCTCCAGTTGCATGGCTCTTTTATATTGCTCTTGAGAGACGTGACTTCCAATTTGAGATGGGCTTTTGCTTGTGTGCATAGTATGCACGCTTTCCTCTCGATCTCTCTCACGTTCAAGATTAAGGAAGTTGTCCTATAGTTAGGACCCCATAGGCTCCAACTGATGAGGAATTGATCCTCCCATGCTTCACCGTTGCACTCACTATTACACAAGTTCTTCCCATAGACGACGCCAATTGTAAGGACCCAGATTTGAGACTCAGTCCATATTGAATGGACTTAGGCCCAAAAAGCCTAAAATAATGAATTTGTAGAGAGTAGGTTAAAGAATTAGGCCCTAATAAATTTGACAACGGCTAGTATTGATGTAGAAGATGATTAAGCAAGAACAAAGAACGTAGTGCTGAATGAATTCACTGTCCGAGAAGGTAAGTTTCCATATAAATCAATTAAATAGAGTACAAATGCAATTTAGATTGCTACAGTGCCTTTTCTCTATTCTCCCCCTCCCTCCCTTATCAATGGAGGACCTCTTACGTTATATAGGTCCCTCAAGATGATCTTGATCCTACTTCTGTTGGTTATTTAAGCCACTACTCGAGTGCCTGTCCTATCAGACGCCCCTTTTGGCCTTCTGTTAGTTGTGGTAGCCAAGGCAACACTGTTCAGGTGTCTTCTCAACATAAATGTGGTCAGAAAGTTAGCGATAGGGTATTAAATGAGGTGGCAGTAGCTTTCCTTTAGATATTTCCTAGCTCCCATCCTACTTGTACGTTCATGAGGCACGTCCCTGTCACTAGAACTTCCTCGAAGGTCACCTTGACATTTTAGGAGACATATTTGAGTTGTGCTTAGTCTATCCGAGGAGACATTCCTCCTTGAACTATCCTCCCATTCGTATTTCACTTATTAGATTCTAAGCTTGACTCTGCTACCTCCATTTATTTGTCTTCGGATCACCATGCTCTCGAACAGAGCCCAAGGCTCAGTATGTGGGCTGGGCCCTTGACCCTATAGTATTATTTTATGTGTTCCTACCATTACTATTATAAAAGAAATTGATTGCCAAAATATTATAACACATAATAAGCGATCAACTTCTTTTATATGCCTTCTCAAAAAAAAAAAAAAAAAAAAAATCTTTTATATGAGTAATGATGGAAGCAACCATTGGTAGGAAAAATTGGCCGATGATCATTTATGGTACTAGCATTACTCGTTTAAAAGAAGTTGATTACATTAGGAAAAATTGGCAGATGATCATTAATTAGTCATTTTAAAACCATAAATGAACATCTTAAAACCACAAATAATCAAGCAGGAAGAATAGCACACAGTAACTATCAAAACTTTCAAAATTCTTTCACAAAGAGTTTTTTATTTTTATTTTTATCAGAAATAATATTCCTCAATAATTTTTATATAAAAATTAAAAATTAAGCACAATCGCAGAGCTTGCAGGTGACTGGTGGTTAATTAACAATTAAAATGCACCAAAACTCATCTTTCCAAGTCCTTAATTTGTGATAAAAAAAAATCAAGACTTTCTCTAGTGTCTGACATCAAGTAGGTGACATCAACCCCATGATGTTCTAGCGGTATTAGGATAAAGTATAAAGAATACTTGCCTGCCCAAAAACCTGTTCATTATTTTCTGCCACATAATACTTATATATTATTTATTTTCTTCTTACTAGTTTATCTTCTTAATCCCCTAAATTACTTATAAAAAATAAAAAAATAAAAAAAAATCTTTTCGAATCACATGCCATGTGCTATATATCACGTGTAGTAGTGCATGTGGCTTGCTATTAGTACAAGTTTTAACACCCATTGTATCTTCACAGGTCAAAAGACTCAAAATCCATGAAATTATGCGTATCCACCGTTACGGCTTTACGTGTATCCTGATGTTGTGCGTACAAATTGTTTTAAAATTTGTAAGTTGTTAGGTTCTAGGAAGGTCCCATTGTTCTTCTGGTTGTGAATCTTTAGAATGACCAAGTCTTCCCTTTAATTTTCTTTTTCTTTTTTTTGAGAGTTTCAATTTATAATGTCTGTTCCTAATGATAATTCTTTATCATCAGATTAAAATATCAATCAGTTTTTTGTGTAAGTGAAGATCAAATTTCAGATCTCTTATTTCATTGTATATGCTAGTTGCTAGTTAGGGTTTTTACTTAGAAATATATAGATGTTAATATATGTTTGGTTATAAAAATTAGCTCTTCCATCTACAAATCTACTGTAACTTCTGCCTTGAGGTTATTCCATTATTCATTTATTTTTGCTTGTGCCTTGATTAACAATTATTTGCACATTTTATTATATAACTAATTAGAATTTACCAATAATAGTTTTATTTTTATATATTTTAACCATAGATATGTATTCTTTTAGTTAGTGGATATATATATATATATATTTTTTTTTCATATAGGAAAAGAAAAAAACTTTTATTAATAACATTTGAGCTAAACGATGAGCCAGAGTAGTTAGTAGAGTTCATGGAGGATCTAAACAAAATAATGATGGTTTGTACTAACTCAAGAGAACTTTAAAAAACTTATGTTGGTGAAATATATGAGATTATCTTCAAAACCCCAATCTGAAAAAAAAAGAAATAATAAAATAAAAAAAGTCCTTATTAATACCTCAAGGTTTTTTTTTTTTAAATTAATTTATTTACTTGTTTTAGGATGAAACAGGTAAGTATCTATATTATTAAGAAACAGACGTCGCTATAACTAATACTTTTTTAAAAATTAATTTTTTTTCCTCCCAAAATAAATTATGAGCTTTACCAAATATTATGACAAAATTAAGTTTTTCTTTTTTAACATTCTATTTGTTTCAACATTATTATTTTCTAGAAAATGGTTCATTTTCCAAAAAATATTTTCTAGAAAACTATCTCATTTTCCGGTGTTTGATAACGACCTTGAAAATGAGTTTGAGAATATTTTCTGGTGTTTAATATGCAATTCTTTTATTTATATTTCTTGTATAATTTAAAACATGCACACACACACACAAATATATATATATATATATATATATAAATTGACAGGGGAATACATCTTCAATAAGTATAAATAACAATAACTTTTAATTGTTTACTATTTTTACTAGTACACTTATTGTGTACTATGGTCAACTACAAGTTTTCAATATTACTCTAAATTATGTATTTATGTAATGTATCTGTATAATATATCATCATTGCATAATGTATCCGCCAACAAATGCAATTCCGCTAAACAATTATCATTTATTATATAACGATATTATTAATTTACCGTAAATATTGTCCTATGTAAAAGCAATTTAGAGCCATAGAGACACCATATATAAAAGCAATTTTTGTCCTTTTTTTTTTTTGGCACTTTTATGTGCAAAAAAGAAGTAACTTTTGCCTGGAATCCATCAAACCAAAAATTCTCTCAGAGAAAAAATAAAATCAAGCTTGAAATTCAAAGCAAAAAATTGAGATTTTGGTAGAGAGGAATGAAATAATAATTGTTGCAAATCTGTTCTCCTTTGCAAGTTCAAGCTATTGACCAATTAATGAGGGGAAAAAAAAATATAATCAAAGAACTGTATTATAAAGGAGAAGAGAAACATGAAGAAAAGTGAGATGAGAGACAGAGAGAGAGAGAGAGAGAGAGTGAGAGAGAGAAAGGTATATGGGAAGAGGGGAGACCAAAGTTAGTGACAGTGAGGATGTGAGGACTAAGGAGAGAAAAAGTAAAAGGAAGAAAGAAAAAGTGAAAGAGTTTACTATGAGAGAGAGAATGCATCAAAAATTTATATTTCCCGCGGCTACAGATAAATATAATATTTATAGAAGATGCAATACATGAGAGAGAGATTGTTTTCCTTTTTTTTATTTTTGGAAAACAGTCTATAGAAAATAAGTTTGATTTTTATTAGTATTTTCCGTTGACTAGTTTTTTTTTTTTTTTTTTTGCTACCAAATATTAGAAAATGTGTAAAATTATCTTTACAGAACATTTTCCAATGAAATAAACAGAGTGTAAATAAATTATAGTTGTATCAAAAAGTAAATTATACTAAAACGGGAATTATATTTATAACGCATGTACCATGAGTAGGAGTAGGGAATGTCTAGGAAAAATTGAAAAAGGAAATGACATTTCCAACTGAATAATGCAAACCTACGACAATAAATGCTGACTCAAATGTTTCACTTATTCATGGGAGTAATCTGAGTCTCCTGACTCCTTTCACAGTCTTCCCTTTGGACTAATCACTAATAAGAAGGGTGGAGTAAAAAAAAATTTCTCCACCCCGGTTTTTGACCTGTTTTTCTGGTTTTCTCAACACCGAGAGTCGAACCGTTTTTTTTTAAATTTCTGGTTCAACCTTGGTTTTTGACTGTTTTTTTTTATTTTGACTGGTTTTTACTAGTTTAATGGGTTTTAATTGGATCGAACGGGCTCCCAATTCCCGGTTGAACTGGTCGGACCGGCCGGTCTGGTCCGGGTTTTAAAACATAGCATTTAACTCTAGGAAATTAATTACAAATCTCTGTTGCTTTCCGAAGAATTCAAACCAAAGAGTCCAAGTCCCAAACCGTACCTCATTTCTGCGACTCCATTGAAGTTAGCTGATAGTGCAAAAGATCTTTATGTTTGGTTTGGCCAGGTCCTGCTATCACAAAATCAAGCTAGAAATTAACTTTCGTTTTAACAACTTAAATTTAACAAACCTCGTAAATCGTTGTTTGGCTATGTGAAACATAAGTACACTACAAAAAAATCCTGGACATTGATATGAATTAAGTTTTGATTTTAAGACATAAAATCCAGCCATTAAAAAAAAAAAAAAAAAAAGCAGAAAATGCAATCCATGGATAGCCCGACACTTGGGAATGTGTCAAAACACACTAACACGTACATCTGTCGCCGTCCGTACAATGTAATACAACAATTCCTATTGTCATGGGTTTCTGAATACGTTTTTGTGTCTCTCCTTAATATAGTAGTGGTTCCAGAAATTTTTTTTAAAGTGTTCATTTAAAAGCATAAATTACACAATTTAATAAAATATATTATAATACCATTAAACAGCACATTAGTATTACAAAATAGGCTAATGATTAGACTTAAAATTGAAGGCCTATTCCATTGCTGACTCAAATAAAAAAAAAAATATATATATATATATATATATAATTTTTGTCCCACATGGTCAACTTGTGAGCTGCCTTAGTTATTATCCCCACTCTAGAACCTTTGAATTTTGGAAAATAAGCCCCACCGCGCGCCGTGTGAACTTGTGATCATAAGCCATCTTTCAACACTTTCATAATTGGTAGGCAGTTTTGACAATAATTCCATTCCATGGCTCCTCTAGTGGAGTGAGTACTGTTAGGGCCTCCCCATTCGTGGACAGCATTTTAATATTGAATCTTGCTCTGAATTCGTGGCCAACCCATTTAGATGGATTATTGCCAAAATTGGAGTCAATGGATAAACAAATTACAAATGTAATTGATTCCTTTTTCTTGTGAGTTGTGGCCTTCTGCCCTGCAGTCACGTTTTCTATGTATGTATATATATATATATATATATATATATATATAAAATTCGATGAGGGTTGTACTAAATTAATAAATAATGTTAGGGTAAAACTTAAGTGCAATTCGTTAAGAGCAATTAATTAGGGTTTTAATTAAATTCAAACATGTAATTGTATTTAATTTAATTATTCTTGCCACAGACAATAATATTTGTATTTCTTTAATCAATGTAGCAAAATGTTTAAATTTGATTGGAGAACTTAATGTAGTGTACTTAAGAAATTATATATATCCAAAAGTTTCTCAAAATGTAATATAGATTTTGGAGAAAGGAACACATAAAAGTCATTCAAATTTTCTTTACTAATAAGTCATGAGTGTACAATGCGCAAGAAAATTCAATAAAATATTAAAATAAATTTGTCTAAATATAAAACTTGATATTTATGGTAATTATTAATAAACATTTTTTATGATGGTTTGCATCGAATGTGTTAGTTCTATAGTGTTTAAGTTGGCAAACCCTTAACAAAAGTGAAGGTCATGTGTTTTTGAAGTCCATTTCACGCTCAAGACTAAGTCTCAAATTAGCTCAAATAGTAGGAAGTTTCAATAATTCTCGACTCTCTCTATAGCTAGTCGATTAGTTGAGATTAATTTCAACAGCTTCTTTGTAGCTTGTCAATCAATCGATAATCACGAGGCCTAATACTCTATCAAGCCCGTTTACTTGACTGCTCGCTTGGAATTCTTGGCCTAGTTGTGTAACTATGTAAGAATATCAGTTGTCCTGTTGCTAAGAAAGTCTCCCTCTGGAAACTTCGCTTAGCCAGTGACATTGTCGTCCCTTCCCAGCGAAGGTGAGTTTAGTCCCTTGAGATAACAACGTTATCCCAAGGCTTGTGGGTTTTCTTCAGGGGTCTGGGAAACACCTAGGATAGATTTTTAATCTCTAGTACACCATCAATGGAGGACATTACAAAGCACTGGAGCTCGCTTTCCCTCTCTGAAAAAGAAGGATCCGGTCTTCGTCTGCGAAAGGAGCAAGCAATAGAAGAGGTCGCCATTACAGCTAGGTTCCTCACAAAACGTCCTCTCAATATTGAAGCCATAGCCAACACATTCACTCCTCTGTGGAGATCCAAGGCAGGTTTTAAAATAAAAAAATCTAGGTAACCATCTGATGCTTTTCTCCTTCGATAACAGAGGAGACATTGATAGAATCATCAAGTCAGAACCTTGGTCCTTTGACAAGCATTTAGTGGTATTAACACATTATGATAAAGATACAACCCTCAACCCCATAGAAATGAAGAAGGTAGCCTTCTGGGTTCAAGTTTTTGATATCCCTGTTAGGTTCCGAAACAGAGAAGTTGCAGAACAGATCTGTGAAGCCATAGGAACCATCATCCACCCCTCAGATGCCCCTGACTGTGACGGTGGCAGTTTCATCAGAGTTAGAGTTGTAGTTGATATTTCTCTACCTCTATGCAGGGGCAGACTCATCACGCTGGAAAATGGCAGAGAGCAATGGGTTTCATTTAAATATGAACGTCTACCCAACTTGTGCTATTGGTGTGGGCTCCTCACCCATGGCGATAAAGACTGCAATAAATGGATTGACAGTGAAGGTTCTCTCCAACAAAAAGACCAACAATATGGCCCCTGGCTAAGGGCCACGCCTTTTCAAGCTTCAAGGAAAAATGTAATAAATGTCCTAGGTTTTTTTGCAAAGAAAAACATGGAAAGCTCAGGCCATCACTCTCCGGATCCGTTCACTCAACCACCCCCAACGGCCACTGAAAGGGCATCGATACCCACCCCTCCTCCTCTGCCAACTTTTAATGGAAATGACGTCAAGATGTCCAATCCCGAAAAGTCAGGGGCTCTGCAGACCAAGTCAAATTCAAATTTTGACTCCAATCTGATATCTCCCCCCACCAGAGACTTTGAAGAGCTAATCAGCGAAATAGACCAAGAGATATCTTGTTTTGACCATGCGGAGGCCCACCAAAAAGAAAGCAATGGGCCTCTCTCAAATCCGGTTCCAGGCCCAGACTATCTCTCCCCATTACACCAACCCATTACTTCAAAGCCCCTCCAGGACATTACAAATTGTCCCCAGCCCAACCCTCAAGCCCAGGAAGTGAAAAAATGGTCCCGTATACAAAGGCCCTCCTTCCTCTCTGAAGATCAGTCTCTAAACACTTCTCTGGGCAAGCGTCTTCTCCCTCCATCCTTTGATGAGCTCTCTCCAGCGAAGCGCAGAGCCTCTCCATCCAATGGCAAATCTGTCAACTCCTCACCAACGGCGGCGGCTGCTCTCCAGCCCCGCCGAGCCAAATGAGTTGGCTGTGCTGGAACGTGCGCGGGCTTGGGAACTAGCGCACCGTTCGTGAACTCGGATCCATGGTTCGAAGGCAAGATCCCACTGCTCTCTTCTTAGCCGAGACTTGGGCAGGAGAAGATCGTTTGAAACGGCTATGTAGGGAACTTCATTTTGATCATTTTTGGATTGTTCCTCAGGTGAACAAAACCGGTTGTCTTGCTCTATTTTGGAAAAAATCGGTCCACATTGAGGTAATTTCTTCCTCCCCCAATCATATTGATACAATTGTTGGTAATATCCCTGAAACTCAATGGCGTTTTACTGGTCTTTATGGGTTTGCGGAAGCAGCTAGAAAACCAGAAACTTGGTCCTTGATCAGGTCCTTACATCTTTCTATTTCCCTCCCCTGGCTATGCGCAGGGGACTTCAATGAAATTCTGTGGTCGCATGAAAAACTGGGTCTCGGTCCAAGAAATGAGGGTTGTATGAAGGCTTTCCGTGATACTCTTGACGAATGTGGGCTTAAGGATCTGGGATATCGGGGAGATAAATTCACCTGGAAGGGTAGAAGACAGGGAGGTATGGTGTTTGAAAGGCTCGACAGGGCAGTAGCCAACAACCAATGGTACTTCCTAAACCCGGGCTCGGCTATACACCATCTTACTACCCACTCCTCAGACCATAAACCAATTATTATCTTCCCGGATGGTATAATCCCGAATATGAATAGGCCCTTCAAATTTGAAAAAATGTGGCTAAGTGACGGGGGCTGTAGCCGGACTGTGAAGGATGCCTGGGGCCCCTCCTCTCCAGATGCTTCAATGACCTTGATTGCTGGTAAATTAAAAAATTGTGGTGATAAATTACTCTCTTGGAGTCGTCTCTCTTTCAGTAACATTAAGAGATCAATTGAGTTGAATTCGAAGAAGCTTAACAGAGCCGAAATAGCAGCTGCTGAAGGGAGGGGTGATGCAAATCTTATTTGGTCTTTGAAAGCTGAGCTTAATGACTTGCTGGACAAAGAAAGTCAAATGTGGCAACAACGGTCAAGAATTTTATTTTTGAAGGAGGGAGACCGTAATACTAAATATTTCCACAGTAAAGCCTCACAGAGATTTCGTAGAAACAGGATCTTGGGTTTAAGAAATGAGGCTAATGCCTGGTGTTCGGAGGACTCCCAAATTAAGGAGATTGCAACCCAATACTACCATACTCTGTTCTCCTCCTCTCAACCCACAGACTTTGATAGTATTTTGGAGGCCGTCCAACCATCAGTTACACAGGAGATGAATGACCAACTCCTTCGTCCATTCTCTCGGGATGAAATTGAGGCTGCCATGAATCAGATGGAACCTGCCACTGCCCCTGGCCCGGACGGTATGCCCCCTCTATTCTATCAATCTTTTTGGTCTATCATTGGTGATGAGATATGCTCTGCAGTCTTAGATTGTTTAAATAATTGCAAAATTCCTGCTGTGATTAATCATACAAATATTACATTGATTCCAAAAGTGAAATCTCCAGAGAACATTACCGAATTCAGGCCAATCAGCCTTTGCAATGTAGTCTATAAACTAGTTTCCAAAGTCCTAGCTAATAGACTTAAGGTGATCTTACCTGCTGTAGTTTCAGAAAATCAAAGCGCTTTCCAGGCTGGGAGAGTCATCTCAGATAATGTACTCATGGCCTTTGAAACCCTCCACTTCATGAAAAATCACCAATCCGGCAAGACGGGTTTCATGGCTTTGAAGTTGGATATGCGTAAGGCCTACGACCGTGTTGAGTGGCTTTACCTTAAGAAGATCATGAGAAAGATGGGCTTTGCTGAGAAGTGGGTAGCTTTAATGATGGAATGCGTTACTACGGTGAGCTACTCCATTCTTATAAATGGAGAACCTTCATCCGTGATTCGTCCGTCGAGAGGCATAAGACAAGGGGACCCTCTCTCCCCGTATCTGTTTCTTTTGTGCACAGAGGGTCTCCACAGCCTTTTGCATCAAGCAGAAACTATGGGGCATATCCGAGGAATATCCATTTGCAAAAAAGGCCCAAGGGTCACCCACTTGTTTTTTGCCGACGATAGCCTGATTTTCTGCCGAGCCTCCATGCTTGAATGCCAAAAAATTCAGTCTCTCCTCTCTTGCTACGAGAAAACTTCGGGCCAGCTCCTTAATATGCACAAAACGAGCTTATTCTTTAGTAAGTCTACCCCCCCGGACACCCTTAACCAAATCAAGGCCTCTCTTGGAGTCCAAGAAGTGAAACAGTGCGAGAAATACCTGGGTTTACCAACCTTAATAGGAAAAAACAAGAAGGCAAGTTTCAGGTACATCAAGGAAAGGGTTTGGGCAAAGCTTCAAGGCTGGAAAGAACAGCTCCTCTCTCAAGCTGGTCGGGAAGTGCTTCTCAAGGCAGTCATCCAAGCAATACCGACTTATGCCATGAGTTGTTTCAAGCTCCCAATCACCCTTTGCAGCGAGATAGAATCCCTGATTAAAAAATTCTGGTGGGGGCAGCGCGGTGAGCAGAGGAAAATCCATTGGGCCAAGTGGAGCTCGCTTTGTAAACCAAAGAGTTTAGGCGGCATGGGTTTTAGGGATCTTCAAAAGTTTAACGATGCGATGCTAGCAAAACAAGTGTGGCGCCTGCTAGCTTGCGAGGACTCCCTTTTCTACAGATTTTTCAAAGCAAAATTCTTCCCTACGGGTACCATTCTTGAGGCAAAAGAGGGGAGTGGGTCTTTCGCTTGGAAAAGCATCCTCAAGGGCAGAGGAATTATCCAGCAAGGTATGCGATGGAGGGTAGGCAACGGTGCATCAATCCAGATTTTCCATGATAATTGGCTGCCTGATCCGAGCCTCAAGAAGATCATCTCAAAACCTCTCTTGCTGGACAGCCGAGAATTGGTATCTAGTCTTATCGATAATGTGAGGCAGTGCTGGTCACAGGAGGTAATTGACTCGAACTTCCTCCCCTTCGAAGCAGCCATAATCAAGGCTATTCCTCTCAGCTTTGGAAATTGCGCAGATGCTAGGTTCTGGCCTCTTAACAGGGATGGTATTTACTCCGTCAAGACCGGGTATCATTTGTTGGCAAATACGGATCTTGATGAGCTCCCCAGGGCCTCTGACCACTCCAATGCTAGACGGCTGTGGAAAGGAATTTGGAATTTAAAAGTTCCAAATAGAGTGAAGAACCTAATGTGGAGAGCGGGGTCTGACTCACTGCCTTCGAAAGCCAACCTCAGGAAAAGAAAAATTCCAATAGACACTACTTGCTCTTCCTGTGGCCTGGAAGTGGAATCTTCGCTCCATGCAATCTGGTCTTGTGCTTCACTAGTGCAGGTTTGGAAAGTTCACTTTGGTGGACTTATTAAAGAAGCGGGTAAGGTTTCTTGCTTTCTTGATGTTCTGCAAGTGGGATTTGATAAGAGTCACCATATGGATTTATTTGCCATGTTGGTCTCCCTGATTTGGACTAGGCGCAACAAGCTTCGTGTGGGTGAGGCAGTCACTCCGCTTCCTCTGCTCAACCAGTTGGCGTCTACCAGCCTTCTAGAATACCAACAATCCTCCCTTAACCATCCAAAATCTCCCTCCCATCCAAAGGTCACGAAATGGCTGCCTCCTCCCTCAAACTGGGTTAAAGTTAACTTCGACGGAGCAACTTTCGCCGATTCTAGCTCTGCTGGTTTGGGAGCAATTATTCGCAATGACATGGGTCTAGTTATGGCTGCTTTTACACATCACATTCCACTGCCTACATCAGTAGAGATGGTGGAAGTATTGGCAGCCCGGGGTGCCCTCTGCTTTGCAAAGGATCTCGGCTTCAACAAGGTTATTGTGGAAGGTGACTCTGAGATTATCATTAAAGCCATCAATAGCAATGGTCTTTCTGCTTCCAGCTTTGGCCACATTTTGCAGGATATCAAATCGGTGTCCTCATCGCTTGGAGGTGTTCTCTTCAACCATACTCGTAGACAAGGCAACTTAGTTGCCCATAGGCTTGCTAGAATGGCTTGTAAATTTGTAAATTTCCATTCCTGGATGGAGGATGTTCCTCCAGGAGTCATAGACGTGTATGTTTCTGAAGTTATAAAATGATCCCCCCTCTTTCTTGGAGGGTGGTTTCTCAAAAAAAAAAAAATGTAAGAATATCTTAGGGATTACTAAAATGTGAGAGAGAGAGAGAGAGAGAGAGCTTGTGTGCACATGCTATTATTGTGCCTCATAGAGTGAGAAGACATAATCTCTTGATATCACCACAATTCTAGCTAGAAGCTAATCTGAAGATGGTGTTTTTCAAGATTGGGGATCCAAAGCTAAAGCCATAATATTATCCAAAGTGCTACTGTTGTGGAGAGAATCTTTAACAGAATCTTGGAGTCGGTTGGAGGTTCTGTTTGTGACTCTGGATGTGTCATTTGTGAAGAATCCAAATAAAGAATTTGGAGGTTCTAAAACAGTAGAAAGTTTCATGTGTAAGTTGATCTACTAGGATTGTAAAGTCTAAGTAACATTTTTGCTTAGATTGTCAAAATTTTCACTTGATTAGTATAGATTGATTTTTAGATAAAATTTTCTAGTATTACTTTTACCCTTGGATAATTTTCTTCAGGTTTTCACTTAGTCATCATATCACTGCCTTATATTTATTTTGATTGGTTTCTTTGCGATTGGTGACAACATATGAATGCTCATATTAATTTAATTGCTTAAAACTTAATTGATTAATTTTTATTAATTGGAAAAACAAAATTTTGTCTCAAAGGTTAGATGTCTCAATTGGACTTAATTGATATAATTTGTTGCATAATATACAATCAGAGTCTAAAAAACCTAAGAAAATGTTTTGATATAGAATAAAATATAAAATTAATTTTAAAAAAATTGGTTAACATTTTTATTAGTAAAAGGCGAAAGAATAGTTCGTTCTATGCTCACTGCACGGTTTTGTAAAAAAAAAAAAAATGATTAGCATAATGATACGTAAAATTAAGATATCCAAAACTAATTAATGGATTAATTTTTTTCTATCTCCTGTCAATTCTATATGCCTGTAACACTCTTCTTGTTGTCAAAATATAATTCTGGTTTCGAGTTAATACGTTATATTCCAATTTGTCTTTAAGCTATGAATTGTATTGATATAGTCGGTCAAGATCTAAAAATGTCTCAATATTGAGTTTACTTTGCTTTCGCACCCTAGTCAAAGAAAATTGCTGGTGTGACAGGCTTCTTTGTACGCATCCTTACATTGTTAACCTGACATATGAGCCACATGCTAGTCTCACAAAATAAATATTTATATACACATATTATCATAAAACTTGGAAAAATTATAAACTAAAAATGGAAAGTGATTGAATCTTGAACATCTTTATTAGATACGTAAGCAAATACTAATTGAACTTCAACACTCTAAGCATGTGTTTTCTAGTTCTTGACATGATTCTTAATGTCTTTGAAATGCAGCTCTATATGTTCTTTTTTGTTTTTTAGAAACGTATTTGTTCTTATTTTGTTATATTAGTACGTGACCTTATATACCATGTCAGCATTATTAATTAATATATATATATATATATATATATATGTGGATCTGCCACATGAATACAGGATCAACAATTGTTTTTTTTTTTTTTTTTTTTTTTTTTTTAACATCAAAAATTGTTTTCACACTTCACACAACAAAGTGGGTAAAAAAAAAAGTAGGCATTTTTAAAACATCATGCTAATTTGAAAATTCCAAAATTTCTTGGAATTGAAGTTTGACACATAGTAGTTTCTCAAAAAAAAGAAGTTTGACACATAGTTCAAAGTCAAAATCATAATGGTATCACTTGTATTTCGGCACATCGAGCAATTTAGGAAAGAAGAAAAGAAAAACGCATGTAATTGGTATCATAATTAATAGCCCATTTAAGCAGAACATTTTTTTTTTTTTTTAAGGAACAAGCCTATATATATAATAAGGGAAATGCTAATGAATGTCCTTAGGGTATTGATTAATAATTCATTTAAAAAAAGTTTTTATGGAAAAAGAAAAAAATTAATATTTTAACAGTTTTTTTCATTTCTTATAAAAGTGATGTAAAAACTTTCCTAAAATGAATTGTTAACTAATGTCTTAAGGGCACTCATTAACATGACCCATATAATAATAGGTAAAACTGAGAGAAACTCAAATTAGAATTCCAAATTATTGTTCCAATTTTGCATCATGTGTCCTAAATCATTTATTCTTAAAAAGCTTTATTTCTTAATTTTAGAATCAAATGTGAGACCACATAATAAATATTCACCCAAGTGAGTTATTAAATACAAAAATTAAAGAGTTTAGAATAAATTAATCGTTAAAAAAAAAGTTCTTCACAATAATTTTTTTAAAAAATTGACAATTTACATTTTATATCTAATAATATCCTTACAAATTTTTTAAAAAAGTTAACAAAGTATAAAAATGACTATCAATATAATTTAAATTATATATATAAATTATATTATACATTTTACTCTATATCTTTAAGTGTACCCATACATATGCATGAGATTACAAATTAGTAGAATATAATAATAAATGAATAAGAATATAGCGAAAATAACATTTAGTAAATATTTCATCTATTTCATTATTTGAATTTTTTTAGAAAATGAATTGAATAATCGCAATGTCTAATCTATTCTATTCGCAGCTAAATGTTTATTTTCAAAAAATTAAGAAAAGAAATCATTATTTTAATGAATTGAAGATAAAAATATATCAATTTAATCCAATTAATTGGAAAGGACAAGTAAAAAGTATATGTATACTAGTAGATTTAAATATTATTTTAGTTCGTTTATTTCGTTTATAAATACTCAAATAAATAAATAAAATATTTTATATTCCGTTCTATTTTATGTCGCTGATTTATAAATTTTCAAACATAGTGTAAAATCTTTTTTTTATTCATAGAAGTCTCTCCAATTATTTAATTAATTAATATCCCTTTATTCATAGAAGTCTCTCCAGTTATTTAATTAATTAATATCCCTCTTTTTAGAGAGTTAATCAGTTAATATCCTACTAATTTAATTGATTATCTAATAATTAGAAAGAAAACAAATATTTCTGATTGACCCACTTTTTCCACAAATACTACAGTTAGTTATTTTTTTTTTTAATTATCGAATTATTTACAACCTAGAATGAGCTTTGAACAGCCCACAATTTTTTGGAAGAAATCTATGAAGGAAGCAACAAAATTGAGGCATAATTAGGCATTATAATTAAACACTGAGAATTGTTAAACGTTTATCAATACCCTAAAGGCATCAATTTAAGAGCTATTTATAAAAACATTTTATTGAAAAAATAATAAAACATTAAATGTTATTCACAATTTTTAGCAACCCAATCTAATGTAAAACCATTGAATCTCGAACAAATTTAACTAAATTATTAACCAATACTATAAGGACACACATTATTATAACCCATATTTTATTATCTTCTCTATATTAATGAGAACTTTCTTATATAGTATTTTATTGATTCGAAGTCTAAGATACATGTCTGTTGCAAGTCGAGTCACTTGGTGTATATCTCACAGTACATGACAAGTCCCAACGACTTTCTTTTTTTTTAGATTCAAAGTCCCAACGACTCTGACATTAGCAATAAGTACGCCATTAATTCAAGCTACACTGGCCCAACCACCTCTCTATGACTTAGTCTGCCCACCCAGTTGGGTCACAAGGATGAATATCTCACACGTTCAAACAATATTCCCAAAGACTTATGACTTTAGCAATTGATTATATTATTCCAATGGATGCTGAACCGTGAATGAATTGTATTCAAGTAATTGTCAAATGAGCAAATTTCAGTGCTCAACCATGGCTACCACCAACATTTTACTTGTACACCTTCTTACATTGGTTCTCTTGCTCGTTTTCTCATCCTTGTGGACACCTCACGTTGCAGACTGGGTATACGTGACATCTGGCAATCTGTCATCAATTGGTGACACACTCAAACCTGGTGACACACTCAATTCCACGAGTTACCTAGTATCTCAAAAAGGGACTTTCGCTTTGGGGTTCTTTAGGAGGATTGACGTCATTTCTAACGACAGCTATGTTGGAATATCAGACATGGCTGATCCAAGAGTCCTCTCAATCTTTATGTATGGTTTGGCAATCGTGGTCATCCTTTTGTCAAAGACAAAACGGGTTCGCTTACCTTGGACAACAAGGGAACATTGAAGATTGTACGCCAAGGTGAGAGTCCTATAATCTTATACTCCTCTGGTACTAATAACACTGTTGCTACTCTGTATGATAATGGCAATTTTGTGTTGAAAGAAGTCAACTTTGATGGGTCTACCAAAAGGGTGTTATGGCAAAGTTTTGATTATCTTATGGACACCCTATTGCCTGATATGAAGCTAGGGATTAATCACAAAACTGGCCAAACTTGGGCACTCACATCATGGTTAACTACAGATATTCCAGATTATGGAGCTTTCAGTCTTGAATGGGACCCCAAGGGACTTGAATTGGTCATTAAGCAAAGAGGGGTGGTTCATTGGAAAAGTGGGGTCTTGAGAAACAACCAATTTGAGAACATTTCACCAGATATAACATCTATGTATGATTTCAAAGTTGTTTCAAACGAGGATGAAGAATACTTCTCTTTCAGTAACAAAAATCAGAGTGTGTTGATGTCTGAATGGATTATCACTTTTTTGGGGCAATTTAAGGATTTGAGAGGACCTGATATTGGCAGAGCTGATAACTGTTATAGCTATGATACTAGTGGAGGATGTCAAGGTTGGGAGCAGCCAGTGTGTAGGGAACGTGGTGACAAATTTGATCTTGCAGCTGGGTACTATGTAACCGGATATAGTTTGTCGGGCAATAATTATAGTCTCGGCATAAGAGCATCCACATCCGGATTCTAAATCCCATCTTATTTTACCATCCCAAAAACCTACTTTATCAATTATACAATACCATTTTACAATACACCCAACATCCCAACTTTTATTTTCCTATTCTACTCATTAAAATAATATTTTTACACAATAAAATAATATAAATTCTTCAATAAAATAATATTTAAATTTTATCTATCACTCCACTCTCTCTCTGAGTATCTGTTCCTCTCTCAACAACCAAACAACCCAATTAAGGCAATTATCACCGCACCACCACCACCACGCCTACCACGCCACCATGCCCACTGCCCACCAAATCCACCGGAACCAAAAACCCAAACTAAGGAAAAAAAAAAAAAAAAAAAACCAAACAACCCAATTATCACCGCACCACCACCACCATGCCTACCACGCCACCATGCCCACTGCCCACCAAATCCACCGGAACCAAAAACCCAAACTAAGGAAAAAAAAAAAAAAAAAAACCAAACAACCCAATTATCACCGCACCACCACCACCATGCCTACCACGCCACCATGCCCACTGCCCACCAAATCCACCGGAACCAAAAACCCAAACTAAGGAAAACCCAAATCCACCGGAATCAATCCATGCCTCACTGCGAAATCCACCGGAATCAATCCATGCCTCACTGCGAAATCCATGCCCACTGCCCACCAAATCCACCGAAACCAAAAACCCAAACTAAGGAAAACCCAAATCCACCGGAATCAATCCATGCCTCACTGCGAAATCCACCGGAATCAATCCATGCCTCACTGCGAAATCCATGCCCACTGCCCACCAAATCCACCGGAACCAAAAACCCAAACTAAGGAAAACCCAAATCCACCGGAATCAATCCATGCCTCACTGCGAAATCCAAACAAAACCCACACAAAACCCAGATCGGCGAAAGCACAAAACCCAGATCGGCGAAACCATTTGACCCACGGCGCCACCAGATCAACGCCGCCACCAACGCCGCCAACATCACACCACATCCAGCCCATCATCAGCGATCTTGAGCGATCCATCATCGGCGACATTGGCAACCCACCAATCTCCACCGATCCAAACCCACGCCACCACCTGACCCATGATTCACCGATACACCGATCCACCGATCTCCATGCCGTGACCACGAACCAAACCCAGCTATAGTGCAAGCCTTGAACGAGAAAGAGAGATGTGAGATGAGAGAAAGAGTGAGGAAGGAAGACTGATCTGAGATTTTTTTTTTTTTATATGGAAACAAACTGATCTGAGATAGAGTAGAGAGTAGAACGAGAGGAGGAAGAGAGAGAAAAGAAAGAGAAATAACGAGAGAGGAGAGAGAAATTCCCGGGTTAAATGAGAGAGGAGAGAGAAATGAGAGTATTAAAAATTATTTTTTTTTTATAACATTCAGCTACAGTACCATCTTACATTTGAGATGGTACTGTAGCTAAATCCCAAATTTGGAATTGGCATATGGCATATAGCCTTCCCATTGTTGAGTAGTTTTGGGGCTTAAATGCCAAATGTTCCTAACATTTGGCATATAGCCTTCCCACTGCTGATGCTCTAAGTGACTGTAAAGCTATTTGCTGGAGCAACTGTAGCTGTGTGGCTTTTACTTATGAGTTTGCTAATGAAACTGGATGCCGATTTTGGACTGGAGAGACGGCGGTCCAATCCGACCACGCTAGTGATTTCGTATCTATTTACCTTCTATCATCAAATCCTCACAAAGGTAAGTTTTTACTTGTAGTTTTTTTTTGTGTGCTATGAAAATTGCTGAATATCAATAACAAAGCATGCCATGTGACATGGGCTATGTTCATCTAAAAGGATTTTGTTAAAAAGAATGTCCTCAAGATAGTAGTAGAGATGAATTTAATACTTTCTTAGATAATATTTTTATACATTTTTCAAAAAATAAATCAAAATTGTATACATATATCTGAAAAAGTATACTCCCTCCGTCCCACTTTGTTTGTCTTCTATTCTATTTTAGGATGTCCCAAAATATTGTCTTATTTCTAAAAATAAAAGTCGTTAATATGTCAATGTTCCTATTATATCCCTATTAATTTACTAATTCTATTTTTTGATAAATTTATTTAAGGATAATTTTGAAAACTTATACATTTTTAAAAGGTAGACAAGACAATAAATGATGGTTCCTTAAAAATTTTGACTTTTCAAACAGGACAAACAAAGTGAGACGGAGAGAGTACAACGCTACAATAATTTGTGAATATAACCAATGAATCATTAATATGTGTATTTTATTTATTTTTAAATGTGCACTACTACTAATAATTGAACATATATTAATTTTTAATATGTATTTTTAAGACACTTGTTAACAGGATCCATCAAATTGGAAATAGTTTCTAATACAGCCTTAATATACACCATAGCTAGTTTTAACAAAATCAAAAAGTTAACGGATGGGATATTTGTTTAGAAAATTTTAAAAAAAAATTAAATAACGGTTTTGACAGTTTTTTTTTATTTTTTATATTTAGCATAAAAATGTTATTAAAATTTTTCTTTAAAAGTCTATTAAAAGAAACGCTAAGTCTCCTATCAAAAAAAAAAAAAAAACGCTTAGTGCATCCGTTATCCCGACCTTGACAATATTAGAGAACAAATTGTTAGTGATCGAAAATGGTTATTACAGCTTTATAAACAAAACAAACCTACAAACCAACTAGAATTAAATAATCTCTTGCATCTGAGTATCTGACTTTACGTATGGGTTACATGTGAAGCCTCATATGGGTTTAGTCAGATCTCAAATCTCTTTGACTATTAGTTTAATGTTTACGGCTTTCACGGCTCACATTGGTATCAAAGCATGATTTTTAAAATGTTATTGAACTTTCAAAGATTAGGCCGACTTGCATCTTTCGAGATAATCAAGCTTCTCAAGGTGCACCAAACTTGTTAACCCTCTATAAGTGGCTCTTACACCAAACATGAAAATCTCACTTCTGACTATTTGTAGATTATTGATATGCATTATATAATTCTGAGCAAAAAAGAAAAAGAATAAATAAATAAATCTCATATGATGACTATTAATACAGTTACTTATGATCAAATGTAGGAACAAAGAAGTGGATATGGATTGGCACTGCTATCGTCGCTGCTTTGCTTGTAATATTTTTCAGCATATTGTGTTATATACAGAGAAGGAGAAAAGTTGTACCCGGAGGTATAGTCTGCATGTAGAATGAACTTGTTAGTTTAAATTTAGCAACTTGAATATTTGTTGCTCTTTCATTTTTCATTTTTTTTTTTTTTTTTGGGTTTAATGGAAATACTGATAAATTTTTTTTTTTGGGTGTAAATTACGACAGGAAATAATGTAACAAAAGATGAAAATGAATTACTTGATTTAGTGAGTTTGGATCCATCTCTTATTGTCAATCAGATTCCAAATGATGGGAAAAAGGGACATGATTTAAGTGTATTTAATTATGCATATGTCATGACGGCCACAAACAACTTTGCAGTGCAAAACAAGCTTGGAGAAGGGGGCTTTGGAGAAGTTTATATGGTAAGCTCTCAATAACATACAAAAGAAAGACGTTTTAATTAATTTATGTCTTACCTTAGCTTAAACCTTATTTTATCAAAATATCAGGTAGAATTGTTGACTGGGCAAAAAATAGCCATAAAGAGACTATCAAGAAATTCAGGACAAGGAATACTTGAGTTCAAGAATGAGTTAATACTCATATCTAAACTTCAACACATGAATCTTGTTAAGCTTTTGGGTTTTTGCCTTCATGGAGAAGAGAGAATGTTAATCTACAAATATATGCCGAACAAAAGCTTGGACTCATTTCTATTTGGTTTGAAAAACATTCACCTTTTATTTTAACACTTCATTTAATTTCGACAACAAATTTATATATTTATCTATATAAGTTTGCTGAAAGTAGGTTATTAACCATATATAACTTTTTATATTCGACAGATGCAAATAAGAGCAAGCTACTAGATTGGCAAAAACGGTTCAGTATAATTGAAGGAGTTGCTTAAGGATTGCTTTACCTCCATAAATATTCAAGATTGAGAGTAATTCATAGAGACTTGAAAGCGAGTAATATACTCCTTGATGAAAATATGAATCCCAAAATCTCTGATTTTGGTATGGCAAGAATTTTCCAACAAAATGAATTGGAAGCAAATACTAAAAGGGTTGTCGGGACATAGTAAGTAAATTAATTATAATACATATACTACTTATATTTGTATCATTTTGAATGTTAAACACTATTGCTTCCACATGATTAATGAAGCTATAAACTTAAAACTTTTTTTCTAATTTGATGTAGTGGATGCATGTCTCCTGAGTATGCCATGGAGGGAGTTTTCTCTATAAAATCTGATGTTTATAGTTTTGGAGTTCTTATGCTCGAGATCTTGAGTGGAAGGAAGAACATTAGTTTTTTCAAGACAGAGCACTTGTTCAATCTAGTAGGATATGTATGTCAAACAACTATGAGCTTGGATGATTCTATGATATTTAATGTGTGTATTTCTGATCATGTATAATCTTGTTGCGGGCATGGGAGTTATGGAATGAAGGTGCTGCCCTGGACCTAATGGACCCAACACTTGATGATTCATATATGGATCAGATGCTTCATTGCGTTCATGTTGGTCTCCTATGCGTTGAAGATAGTGCAATTGATCGGCCAGCAATGTCAGATGTCTTAGCTATGTTGACTAATGACAATTTGTCATTACCGTCACCCAAGAAACCTGCATTTTCTCTTGCAAGACAAGCAATTGAGGCATATATATCTGACAAAGAATCAGAATGTAATTCGATAAATTGGGCATCAATTTCTAATATGGTTCCAAGATAGAGGCATGTTTTTAGTATCAGTTCATACACTTGAGTACGTTGGTGTTGGTTTAAGCTTATTAACCAACAAATATTCCCAAGAATTGAATGTTTTCTCTTAAATATTTACTGCTATACATACTTAGTTACATGTAATTGTGGGTTATAGTTAACTTAATTGGTAAAGTCTTTGATAGTCGAATAAGAGATTTAGAGTCCAATTCCCGCTTACACCAAACACTGATAGGTATCTTGATCTGATGATAAAAAGCTATCATCTGGAGCAGACACTACCGATTGGTGTCTTGCCCAATGAAAGCTTGAATTACTTTCTATTTGGTTTGAAAACATCCAATTTTGCTATCTTAAGTTTTCCCAATGAAAACATTTGTTTTCTTCAACCAATTTATATATTTTTTTAAGTAAAATTTTATTTTGGTATATTTGAATAGAAGCAAGCTACTAGATTGGAAGAAACGTTTTAGTATAATTGAAGGAATTGCTCAAGGATTGATCTATCTCCATAAATATTCAAGGTTAAAAGTTATTCATAAAGATTTAAAAGCTAGCAACATACTCCTTGATGAAAGTATGAATCCAAAGATTTCTGATTTTGGCATGGCAAGAATTTTCAAACAAAATGAACTGGAAGTAAATACTAATAGAATTGTTGGAACATAGTAAGTTAACTAGACATTATTCTTCTAAAAGAAGTAGACAATGCATCCATAATCTTGCATTTAATTTGCTACTAATTGAACAATATTAGTGCTCCTATAATGTTTAATTTGTGAAATGATAATGTTTATTTTTTGTATTGGTGTAGTAGATATATGTCTCCTGAGTATGCTATGGAAGGTGTGTTCTTAATCAAATCTGATGTCTATAGCTTTGGAGTCTTAAAGCTTGAAATCTTGAGTGGTAAAAGAAATAATAGTTTCTATCATGTTGACCATGCGCTCAATCTAGTTGGATATTGATGTAATATAGGCCAAAATGGGGCAAATGCCCTTTTCACGCAAAATATACAGTATTTTGCCCTCTTTCTTAAACTAATAAGGGAAATGCCCCTTTTTTTGTAACTCAATTTTCCAAAAATCGAGTTTCAATTTAAAACTCTATTTTTGGACAATCGAGTTATAACAAACTAAAAAATAAAAAAAATAAAAAAACTTTCTGGAACTCGAGCTCTATGAACTCGAGTTCCATGCAATTTTTTAAAGCCCTATAATGGCGTTTTAATACCATATACTGGCGTTTTAAAGCCCTATAGTGGCGTTTTAAAACATGCAAGATTTTTTAAATTTGATCGCTCCATAGGGAGCCTTATAGTGTCGTTTTAAATCCCTATAGTGGCGTTTTAAAACATGTAATTTTTTTTTTTTTATCGCTCCATAGGGAGCCTTATAGTGGTGTTTTAAATCCCTATAGTGGCGTTTTAAATGGAACTCGAGTTCCATGCAATTTTTTAATTTATTTTTTATTTTTTATTTTTTTAAGTTTAATCTCCCCATACTCGATTTTCTACAAATCGAGTTTCAAAACAGGGGCATTTTCCTAATTAATTTGGGAAAGGTGGCAAAACGCTGGTTTTTTTGCACGAAAAGGGCATTTGCCCATTTTGGCCATGTAATATATATAGACTTAAATCTTATACACTTTCATGGTTGGTTGTTCCCAACATTTTAAATGACCATTACCTTTTCTTTTTTCTCTTCAGGCATGGGATTTGTGGCAAGAAGGTAAAGTGCTAGAATTAGTTGATCTAACAATAAGGGATTCATGTGTTGAGTATCCAGTATTGAGATGCATTCACGTCAATTTCTTATGTGTGGAAGATGGTGCTGTTGATAGTCCTACCATGTCAGATATGCTATCCATGTTGACAAATGAAAGTACACAATTGCCTTTACCTAAAAAACCAGCATTTTCTATTGGAAAGAAAGCAATTGAGGCGAATACTCCTAATAATGAATTAGAACTTCATACAGTGAATGGCTTGTCCATTTCTGATATGGATGCCCGATGAGGGAATGATTTTCTTTTGTGATGTTGCATGACACATCATAGTTTTCCTCGTCAATGAAATTGTTTGGAAGCCACAACTTTACTTGCCAAATTACTGTACTCAAGTTTTGAATTTTGAAACACCGGATTTTGGGTACTACCAATGCAACTTTTTAGGCTTTTGCAATAGCAGGGTCTTGGTCCTCCTTTAACTCTATTCAAATATAACTTCTCCTTCATGATTTCTAATTACTTTTGCTATGCATGCTTTTTCCTCACTAGTGGTTGCATCAAAGTTAACTTTAAAAAATGGGAGACATTAAATGATATGCGTATAAGACATTAAATGATATGCATATCTTAATTAGTGATTCAATGCGTGGCAAATTCTACTATATGTAAGTTTTATGTTAAAGCTGGCACTACTTCTCCTTTATAGTAAATTCTACGAAAGGAATTTCATTGCAACAAGTTGGAAAATATGGGACCTGAAGGTGATAAAATATTGGGCCTGATGGGCTTACCTTAATGGGCCTGACGGATTGGGTCTCTTGGACCTGTGTAAAGATGGTCCCAGCTTTGAAGGCCCATCACTGACTAACACAGTAAGGGCCCATGATCCGAAACGTCCATAGCCTAGAAAAACCCTAAGATCCGGAAATGGGAATCCTTGCTCACCACGCTTAGAAGAATTGGGAGTAGAGTCCCACATTGAAAAGATGTGGAAACCAAAAAGGAAAAGTCAACCCTTTATCACTATAAAATGCCTAATACCCACAGAAATCGAGGTACGCTTTAATGAACCCTCTCTAACGCACTAAGTAAAACAGAGGAATTCTAACTTGACCGTCGGAGAGCTTTTGGCCGGCACCACACCGGTGCTCTCTGAAGGACTTCTTTCGATTTCTTTTGTCGTGCAGGTTCGCTTCGAGTCGCGAGTACAGTGTGACCCATTGGTGACAATTTTCGACGTCATCAGTTGGCGCCGTCTATGGGAAATCGGGTACGGTAACATTATCGCTTCCTAGACAAAAGAGTTACATGGTACTCACACGCTCGATGGCAACCACAAATGACATCCAAGAAGAAGCCCCCACGACTGCCCTTGAGAGACAGGTCAAGACGCTCGCCGCAGCTGTGGAGCGCCTCACCAAACAAAACCACGACCTGGTAGAGCAGCTGAATCAAAAGAGTGCGGCGGTGAATAGCCAAGGAGAAGATCAAGAAGGGAACAGTGCGGAAAGGAGAAATAATGACGGACCACAGGAGAGTAACGCCCCGAGCAAGCAAGTGTGACGGGACACTAGCATCCCTTCAGTGACGGATACAGCTCCACAACCCATCATCGCGGAGATGCAGGCGATGAAGGAATAGATGGAAGTACTGATGAACGCTCTCAAGGGGCGAGTGTCCAGTGATCTTGACGACCTTGTCAACCGGACTAACTCGCCATTTACGGCGTCCGTCAATTCCTTCCCCCTGCCGAGTAAGTTCCGCATGCCGAGTATGGACAGTTATGACGGAATCAGGGACCCTCTCGATCACCTAGAGACCTTCAAGACCCTGATGCACCTTCAGGGAGTGGCAGACGCAATTATGTGTTGGACATTCCCTACAACCCTGAAGGGCGCAGCAAGGATTTGGTTCAGCCGACTAACACCAAACTCCATCGGCACCTTCAAGGAGCTGAGCGCTCAGTTCACTACGCACTTCATCGGAGGACATCGGTATAAGAAATCCATGGCTTGTTTGATGAATATCAAGCAGAGAGAGGAGGAGACGTTACGGGCCTACATATCACGCTTCAATAAAGAAGCGCTCTCGATCGACGAAGCCGACGACAAGATATTGGTGGCCGCGTTCACGAACGGGCTGAAGGGGGGTAAGTTTTTGTTCTCCCTATACAAAAACGACCCAAAGACCATGTCAGAGGTGCTTTACAGGGCCACCAAGTATATGAACGCTGAAGATGCACTATTACCCCGAGAAGACAGACCCAAGAAAAGAGACAGACAAGAGGACCCCCGACAGGACCAGGGGCGGAAGAAAGGACGGATGGGAGATCGGAGGGAGGAGAGACGTCCAAAACCAATGGGCGGAAGGTTCACAAGTTTCACTCCGTTGACCGCTCCGATAGACCAAGTCCTAATGCAGATTAAGGACGAAGGATCCCTGACGTTTCCGGGAAAGCTGAAGAGTGATCCCAACAAAAGGTCCAGAGACAAATATTGCCGCTTCAACCGTGACCATGGTCACGACACGGCCGATTGCTACGACTTGAAGCAACAAATCGAAACCCTTATCCGACAAGGGAAGCTGAAGAAGTTCGTCAGTAAGGAGAGAACGGATCAACCCCCACAAGAACAACACCCCCGTCGGGAAAACGAGCGACCAAGGCCCCCATTAGGGGACATAAGGATGATAATTGGAGGAACAGGTGCGGCCGGATCGTCAAAAAAGGCTCGCAAAACATACCTTCGGATGGTACAGAATGTCCAGTTGGCGGGTACAGTACCAAAGATGGCAAGAAGGGAAGGCCCCATTATCGGGTTCTCGGAAGAGGATGCACGGCGCCTACACCATCCACACGACGATGCCCTCGTCGTCACCTTGCGGGCAGGCGACTACAATATCCACCGAGTGTTGGTCGACAACGGTAGTTCGGCCGACATCTTGTATTATCCGGTGTTCCAACAAATGAGGATTGACAGGGAGCAGCTAATACCGACAAACACCCCGCTCGTTGGCTTCGGAGGGAGTAGAATATTCCCTTTGGGCGCAGTCACGTTATCGGTGACAGTAGGAGATTACCCCCAACAAATCACCAAGGACGTAACATTCTTGGTGGTCGATTGCTCGTCAGCCTACAATGCTATTATTGGACGACCATCGCTCAACTCGTGGAAGGCGGCAACATCAACTTACCACCTGATGATCAAGTTCCCAACGGAGTATGGGGTAGGAGAGCTACGCGGAAGTCAAATTGCCGCACGAGAATGCTACGTAGCTATGATGGAGGTGGAAGACCAGATCCAGGCCTTGAGCATAGAAGAACACCGAACGACGGCAGAACCTACAGAGAAGCTAGAGGAGATAACTCTCGACAGTTCCAATCCAGATCGAACCACCAAGATCGGAACGCTTGCCAAACCCGAAATCCGTCAAGAGCTCGTAGCATTCTTGAGGAGCAATAAGGATGTGTTCGCCTGGAGCCATGACGATATGCCAGGAATCGATCCCTCGGTCATGGTACACAAGTTGAATGTGTTGCCCTCGTTCCCACCCGTCCGACAAAAGAAGAGAGTATTCGCCCCGGAACGAGACCAAGCAATAGCGGAAGAGGTCCGCAAACTCCAAGAGGCAAGCTTCATCAGGGAAGTCTACTACCCCGGTTGGCTGGCGAATGTGGTAATGGTGAAGAAAACGAGCGGCAAATGGCGGATGTGCGTGGACTTCACCGATCTTAACAAAGCATGCCCCAAAGATAGCTATCCCCTTCCAAGGGTCGACATCCTAGTAGACTCGACGGCTCAACACCAATTGCTAAGCTTCATGGATGCTTTCTCGGGTTATAACCAGATCCGCATGCACGAGGACGATCAGGAGAAGACTTCGTTTGTAACCAGTCAAGGACTCTTCTGTTACAAAGTAATGCCATTCGGCCTGAAGAATGCAGGGGCAACATACCAGAGACTAATGAACAAGATGTTCGCACAGCAAATCGGGAGGAATGTCCAAGTCTATGTCGACGACATGCTGGTGAAGAGCCGGAAGGAGGAAGACCACTTGGAAGATCTCAAGGAAACATTCGGCACGCTTCGATCCTACAACATGAAACTCAATCCGGGAAAGTGCGCGTTCGGTGTAACGGCAGGCAAATTCCTAGGATTCATGGTATCTCAAAGGGGGATTGAAGCTAACCCGGACAAAATCCGAGCCATAATGGAGATGGCCCCCCCGAGAAACGTGAAGGAAGTACAGAGCCTTAACAGCAAGATAGCGGCATTGAATAGATTCGTGTCGAGAGTGACGGACAAGTGTTTACCCTTCTTTCGAACATTGAAAAAGTCATTCGAGTGGACAGACGAGTGTCAGCGAGCCTTCGAGGAGTTAAAAACCTATCTATCTTCACCACCTCTACTGAGCCCCTCGCAACCAGGAGAAGAACTCTTCCTCTATTTGCCTGTCTCCCCGGTGGCCGTCAGCGCTGCCTTAATCAGAGAGGAGGACAGGGCACAGAAGCCCGTGTACTACGCCAGTCGGGCGCTCCGCGGTGCCGAGGAAAGATACCAACCTATGGAGAAACTCGCCTTTGCGTTGGTCACGGCGGCTCGCAAGCTCAAGCCCTACTTTCAAGCCCATACCGTGAACGTAATGACCGACAAGCCCTTGCGAAAGGCACTGAGTAATCCTGAAGCCGCGGGTCGACTGACGCTGTGGGCAATAGAATTGAGTGAGTTTGACATCAAGTACCGACCACGTGTGGCCATTAAAGGACAAGCTATAGCCGACTTCATAGCAGAGTTTACGCGGGACGCGGACAAGGGGGCAGAAGAACCCCCCCAGTGGAACATCTACACCGACGGATCATCCAATAAGCGAGTCGGAGGAGCCGGCATAGTATTGCTGTCACCTGAAGGAGACAAGATTGAATGTATGGTCTGTCTCGACTTCCCCATTACCAACAATGAAGCAGAATACGAAGCGGTGGCAGCAGGACTCGACCTAGCCAAAGCCGCCGGAGCTGAAAGTGTGGTCGTGCATTGCGACTCTCAAGTCGTGACCAATCAAGTAAACGGAGATTATGAATGCAAAGGGAAAAGGTTGAAGAGATATCTTGATCAAGTAAGGGCGAGAGTCGACGGGCTAAAAGCAATGTTCGTCCAGATCCCCAGGGGAGAAAATGAGCTCGCCAATCGGCTAGCCAAAGCCGCTTCAGCAGAACATATGACGGCACCGGGTAATGTACTTTCCTTTGTTCAAATCTTTCCGCTAATAGACCCCGACAACATGTAGGAGATACGCTCCGAAAGAAACTGGACTACACAGATAACTTCATACTTAAAGGACGGGTTACTGCCAGAAGAAAAGGAGGCAGCAAGAAAGCTAAAAGTCCAAGCGGCGAGATTCGTCTTAATAAAGGATATTCTTTACAAAAGAGGTTTCTCCCGTCCTTATCTTAGATGCCTGGGGGCTGAAGAGGCAGACTACGTGATGAGGGAAGTACATGAAGGGATATGCGGGAATCATTCTGGATCGCGGTCGTTAGTGCACAAACTGGTACGAGCTGGGTATTACTGGCCAACCATGCAGAAGGATGCCGAATCCTACGTTAAAAGCTGCGACAAATGCCAGAGGTTCAGCAATTTTATCGGACAACCAGCTGAAGAACTAACCCCTATAACGGCTCCATGGCCGTTCGCTCAGTGGGGACTAGACATCATGGGACCTTTCCCAACGGCGATAAGGCAGCTAAAGTTCTTGGTAGTGGGTATTGACTACTTCACAAAATGGGTAGAAGCGGAAGCTTTGGCCACCATTACAGAATAGAACATTAGAAGCTTTGTCTGGCGGAGCATCGTATGTAGGTTTGGTATTCCTAGAGTTCTTGTCTCAGATAATGGGAGGCAGTTCGACAACGGCCACTTCCGGGATTTCTGCACACAGCTAGGAATAAAAAACCACTACTCATCACCCGCCCATCCTCAGGCTAACGGCCAGGTTGAAGTCACGAACCGATCCCTGTTAAAGATTATCAAGACTCGGTTCGAGGGGGCAAAGGGTATATGGCCAGAAGAATTGCCGAGCATACTGTGGGCATACAGGACAACAGCGAGGACTCCGACAGGAGAGACGCCATTTCGACTGACATACGGGAGCGAGGCAGTCATCCTAGCAGAAGTTGGGCTCACAAGCTACAGGGTTCACAACCATGAAGAGAGCAGGAATGACGAATCCATGAGGCTACAGCTGGACCTGATAGATGAGGTTAGGTCGGCAGCAGAGCAAAGGATCGCTAGATACCAGGATCGCATGTCCAGACATTTCAACTCCCGGGTCCGACACAGAAACTTCCAAGTAGGAGACCTCGTACTCAGGAGGGTCATGGGCGCAACTAGAGACCCTACACAGGGAAAACTCGGCCCCAACTGGGAAGGACCTTATAGAGTTACGTCGTGGAAAAGGAAAGGAACATACCACCTGGAGACAACAGACGGAGAGAAGCTACCGCATCCATGGAATGCCGAGCATTTGAGGAAATATTACCAGTAGTAGTGACACGACAACCAGTTTTTCTTTTAAGACTTTTTGGCATTATTAGCTTTTCTTTTAACTGTTTAACTATTTTTGCTACAATCTTGTCGTGCCTTTTTAAGCCCGGAGGGGCAGGCACTTTTCCTTTACGCATTTCTATCAACTTTGATTTTCTACTTGGATGTCATTACAATTGCCCACAAAATAACTGAGGTCCACCAAATGTACGGATGCAAAATAAAGTCCATAAGATGGACGGATCCTTCTAAAGGATGATCACTTGAAGTCCACAAGATGGACGGATACAAAATCAAGTCCACAAGATGGACGGATAAGCCTACGAGGATTATCACTTTCAACAAGATGGACTGATACAAAAAGGAGTCCACAAAGTGAACGAATCACTAAGGTGATGAAATATAAGTCCACAAAGTGGACGAATCACTAAGGTGATGAAACATGAGTCCACAAAGTGGACGGATCACTAAGGTGATGAAACATGAGTCCAAAAAGTGGACTGAAACATGAGTCCACAAAGTGGACGGATCACTAAGGTGATGAGACATGAGTCCACAAAGTGGACGGATCACTAAGGTGATGATATAAATCCGAAAAGTGGACGGATCACTAAGGTGATGAAAAACTGTCCACAAAGTGGATGGATCACTAAGGTGATTGAAAAACTGTCCCCAAAGTGGATGGATCACTAAGGTGATGAAAAACTGTCCACAAAGTGGACGGATCACTAAGGTGATTGAAAAACTGTCCCCAAAGTGGACGGATCACTAAGATGTTGAAATACATGTCCACAAAACAGGCGGGTCATCAAAAATTGGAAAATACAAAATGGACGGACATGAAATAAAGTCCATGAGATGGACGGACTATCCTACAGGGATAATAACATCTTACAGGGACGAATGCTCATGTCCCAAGGTGGACGGACAACTAACTACGTTAAAATTTTTTACAAGTCCATTAAATACGCGATACATTTAAAAATGATGTACAACGCCACAAAGTGGACGGTCCTCATAATAAATCTCTCAAAATAGACGGAAAAGGAAAATCCTCACCGATGTAAATGCTCAATCAACACAAGATAACAAGTCTGCAAAGTGGACGGAGTATCACAGATAAACAAATATTCTCACAAAAATCCTTCCTCAAGAAGGAGGACGGACCTTTAAACAAAGTACCAAACAATGATAGAAAGCATATATGAACATTAAGCCAAAAGCCCCAAAGGCAAATGTTTAAGACAATTAAAGAGGACGGATTGTTCTGAAATGTCAATAAAAAAAAAAAGGGAAGGACGGATTGTTCTCAAAATAAATTACATAGACATTAATCTTTCTTTTGTTCAGCGACTTGGACGTCCTTGGACGGGACGGACTCTCCGTCTCCTTGAGCAGCGCCTTCGCCAAAGAGGTCCTCCGTATTTTCGGAGGCGACGGGGAGGGCAGAGGTCTGGGCTTGGTCCTCAAGTTTGACCATTGACAAATCCAGCTCTAGATAGGCCTTCTTGACTTGACGGAGAGAATCATCGAAGCCTTGAAGGAAAGAGTCTGACAGCTCGCCCAAGCAGGACTCTGAGCATCGGTACTCCTCGACGGCTACCTCTTTCGCATGACGGATCTCTTCCTTGAGTTCTTTGATCTCCGCCTCCTTTTTCTCGATGACCGTCAGCGCAGAGGCCGTCTTCTCCTCCAGCTCCTTCCTCGCCTTCTCAGAAAGCTCCAGCTTCTTCTCCATCTTGGACCTCCATTTATGGAGTTGTCCGAGCTCTTCATCCGTCTGCTCCGCCTTCGCGCGCACCCGGTCCAAGGTACTCTCACGGTTGAGACACCGGTCCAGTAGTCCCTTCATCATGACCAAGGACTGCGAGTAGAAAAGAGACCATCACATAATGTAAATAACAACGAGAAAGAAAAAATAAACTTATTTGACAGACATAACCAACCTGAGCGACGGCAAAGAGGCCCGTCTCCCCCATGGCCTCCGTCGAATGGTTTCCCAGATCTTCATAGTCTTCTGCCGTGATGATGGACGACAGCTTCTCCAATGCATACTTGGAGTCGTCGCGGAGAAGGGAAGGAGGTCTCTCTTGCTTACCGTCTGGGGGCGTCATCAATCCTTTACCCGTCCCCTGCTTCGCTGGAGTGACGGTCTTGTTACCCTCAGCCATTAAACCAACCACAGGTTCAAGAGAGACCTTTGGTTGCTTAAATGGACGGTCAGATTTTGATGTCAGTTTCCTCTTAGGGGCTGAAGCCGACACCTTAGGTACCACCTCGCCGGATTCCCTCTTCTTGACGGCTTGGGATTTGATCAAAGCTCTCCTTTTTGCGTCCTCCATCTCTGCAAATAATGACGGATGAAATTAAAACTAAGTAAGGGCAGTTAAATGGCAAAGTAAAGTTGACGGGCTTACGTCTATGAACTCGTTCGTCGTATCTAATTGCCTCTTGGGTGGGCTCAGGACCGTCGCAATACCAATGTATGGTCCTCGGGTTCACCAACTTAGCCCAAGTCCTTTCCTCCGGCGTAGTTTTCCTGCAAATCTTTTCAAGGAAACTAAACTCCTCAAGGCTGACTTGTGGGCGCCGTCTACCTGCAGAGAAAGATGATCAAGATATACACATAAAAATGGACGGATATGAAAAGCAGTACAAAATTAAGACGGATGCATACGTGTCTGATTTATCACTGCCCAAGTTGTGTCGACGGGCATGTACTCCGTCTCCCCTGGATGGTTCATCCATCTGTCACCCTCCAGGAAGAAGTACCGACTCTTCCAGTCTCTATTTGAGTCTGGGGTCTCAAAGATCACCTTCAACAAGGGGCTCCAACTAGCAAAACTATACATCCCCCTTGATCCAGAAATCTCGTCTGGACGGTAACAGTGAAGAAATTCACGGACCGTCAGTTTCCTTTCCCCGTCTGACATTACACCGTAAAGAATCTCCATGGCTATGAAGACCCTCCAGGCGTTAGGGGATATCTGGGTGACGGACAACCCCAGATACTGTAAGAGTTCCCTATGAAGTGTAGAAAGCGGGAATCGAAGTCCAGCCTTCAACGCCTGCTCGTACACTCCGACACCGTCTATCCCTTCATAGTAACACTTCTCCGACGCGTAAGGTAGACGGATGGAAACATAATCAGGGATTTGGAAATTGGTTCTGAAGGTGCTAAAGTGTTTCTCCCTGATGACGGATGTAAACCTATGCACCGTCCACTCTGGCAACATGATGAACTGCCTTAGTCCATCAGCACCTACAACGGACTCCAGTGCTTGATCCCCGTCGTCATCGGAACCCTCTATTTCAACTATCTCCACATCCTCATTTGTTGAGGATGAAGAGGAGGCAGACGGACTCCTATCTTCGCCGGGGCTCTCTTGGTCTTTATGACCGGACGGGTATACATCCTCGTATTCCGTCCCGTCACGAACCACCGACTGGTTACTTGACGCACTAGACATTTCCTACAATTGACGATGAAACCTAAGACTGACGGGTTTGAAAGTATTGACGGGTATAGTAAACCTATCAACAATGTAAGGACGGAAATAAAGCTTGATTATGGTATTAAAGTACTTACCACACTTAGCAGAGGATAGATGACGGTTGATGTAATCGGTAGACACTCGTCCTCGACGGATTGCTCTGACAAGGTTGACGGCTTCGCTCTGACAAACAATTTCTGATTGAAAAGTGTAAAAATGAGAGAGTGAGGCGCCTTATATATATAGGAGATGCACGGAAGACGAAGCGACGCTTCGATCCTATACAACGACCAGTCAGAGATTGACACGTGGCATGCTCAATAAATGTTGACAACCTGTCAGTACGTACCAACAGATTTGTACCCATCATGTAGCCGTCAACTCAATGAATCTTCCTCTAACGGGTTGACTCGTCTGGAACCGTCATCCTATTTTGTACAAATCCGCCAACCAGTTGTGACAACTTAAGTCGGTTTTTCAGTCTCACGGATCCATTTCCGTTATAAAACGCCCGTCAGACCCCTACGCTATGATCGTCACCCCATTGATCCTTTGTCCTAAAAGCTGACGGACCATTGGGGTGAAAGGGGCAACTGAAGGTGATAAAATATTGGGCCTGATGGGCTTACCTTAATGGGCCTGACGGATTGGGTCTCTTGGGCCTGTGTAAAGATGGTCCCAACTTTGAAGGCCCATCACTGACTGACACAGTAAGGGCCCATGATCCGAAACGTCCATAGCCCAGAAAAACCCTAAGATCCGGAAATGGGAATCCTTGCTCACCACGCTTAGAAGAATTGGGAGTAGAGTCTCACATTGAAAAGATGTGGAAACCAAAAAGGAAAAGTCAACCCTTTATCACTATAAAATGCCTAATACCCACAGAAATCGAGGTACGCTTTAATGAACCCTCTCTAACGCACTAAGTAAAACAGAGGAATTCTAACTTGACCGTCGGAGAGCTTTTGGCCGGCACCACACCGGTGCTCTCTGAAGGACTTCTTTCGATTTCTTTTGTCGTGCAGGTTCGCTTCGAGTCGCGAGTACGGTGTGACCCATTGGTGACAATTTTCGACGTCATCAAGACCCATGCTAGAAAAGCTTGTGTATTCTTTCGTCGAAGGTATAAACATTATGTTCTCTTGGTCATAATTCCACGTAAAAAAGACAAAGAATTGACTGTCTTTATTGTCAATCACGATACTGACATCGAATAGCCTTTGTTAAAAGAAAAAATTATTTTACGTACAAAATAGCCTTTGTCAATCACGATTTTATTTTACGTACAAATTATTTTTCAACCTTTTGAAAATTAATTATTTTAAAAAGTTTTATATTTAAAAAAATTGAAGAAAAAAACTTGTACTTTAAATAAATGTACGTAGTTTCAAACGGGATGTCAAATATACACCACTTTTAATGCTTTCATGGAAGATAATGCATAAGAATTTCCACATAAAAGTTAATTGGTGTGCTAATCTTTCGACCTATGAAGAGTTAGGGTTCGTTTGGTTAGAGGGGTGAAAAAGTAGAAGAATAAAAAATGGTGGGAGGATGGAAAAGTGGGAGGATAGAGAAAATTTTAATTTTTCTCATTTTTGTTTGGTTGGGAGTGGAGAAGTGAAGGGATAGAAAAAATGAATTTAAATAAATTTACTCATATACCTTTGTCAAAGAATGATGCCAAATTAAAAAAAAAAAAAAAGTGATAAATAACCAAAAAAAAAAAAAAGAAAAAGAATGAAGAGGCAAACGTTACTGCCAAAAAAAAAAAAAAAAAAAAAAGTGGCAATTGGACAAAGCCCATATGCATATGCACATGAGCATTTTTTTTCAATCAAGAAAAAATATATTCCCACTTAGTTTTCTCTCCGTTTTGTGAGAGAAAACATTTTGGTGGGCCCAAAAAAAAAATAACAACCATAGTAAAATAATAACCATTGTTAAAGATATATTAGCCCATTAGCATAAGCCCAAACCTAATTCTACTTTGTGTGCAAGTCAAGTCTCCTACTTGTACTAGAAGTCTATTAGTCTAGGGTTTAGTCTACTATATATACACATGTTATGATTCATTGTAATACAGGATTTGTACTACACTCTAATATATTATTAATGTAGCCCTTTAGGGTTTCCTCCATGGATGTAGGCCGTCAGGTTAAACCACGTAACCTCTCGTGTGTTATTGTGTGTTCTACACTTTATGCTTTCGCTTCCGCATCCATACTAGCATATTCAACATGGTGTATCAATGCTAATATTTAACATGGTATCAGAGCCACCTTCTTGTGGCCATGGTTTTCTGTCCTTGCGGTATTTTTAAAAGCAATCTTTGTCTTCCTCGGTGTTTTTTTTTTTTTTCGCTGCGTTCATCTTCTTTGGCTTCATACTGCTGCCGTTAAAACTCTCCGGTATAGTCAAGCCACCGTTAGAAGTCACATCAACATTGCAAGATTATTGCCTTCCTCAAATTACCGTCACAGAGCCAAACTTCATTCAAGAGACCTTCTCAACCTTATCAAATCTCAAGATTTCATCAAGTTTCCATCTTGAGTTTGAGAGGGGGTGTTAAAGATATATTAGTCCATTAGCATAAGCCCAAGCCTAATTCTACTTTGTGTGCAAGTCAAGTCTTCTACTTGTACTAGAAGTCTATTAGTCTAGGGTTTAGTCTACTATATATACACATGTTATGATTCATTGTAATATAGGATTTGTACTACACTCTAATATATTATTGATGTAGCCCTTTAGGGTTTCCTCCGTGGATGTAGGCTGTCAGGCTGAACCACGTAACCTCTCGTGTGTTATTGTGTTCTACACTTTCTGCTTTCGCTTCCGTATTCATACTAGCATATTCAACATGGTATATCAATGCTAATATTTAACAACCATAAAATGTTTAAAGTACAGCTTAGAGGCAGTGGCAGATTTCAAGGGAAAAAAACACATGTATAAAATTAAAATCATAAAACCAAAAAAAAAAAAATATTAAACAATATTAAAACAATTATATACTAAAAAAGAAATTAAAAATTTTCCTAAAATTTTTTAATTTAGTTAGCTCTCACAAAATATAAAATAATTCACTCACATTTTGAAGCAAATAGCAAACACATACATAACTAAGTACAAGAGATCTCCTTCACACACATTTTGGTCCTAGAGATCTCCTTTTTTATCTGTGTGAGCTACTACTTTCTTTCCGTTTTTTTTTAATGGTAATGTTATGTTAATGACAATTTTACAATAAATTAAAAAAAAAAAAAAAAAAAAAAAAAAAAAAAAAAAAAACTGTTACAAGTTGGTAAAAAAGTTATGTCAATTTTAGACATAGCATGGGGAACAAATCTAAAAAGTAATAACATATCTCACAAAAAGAACTTTGAGCCGTACGTCAATACACATGCGATACCAAGTATGAGTTATGTGCGAGCATGCTATAAAAAGTGCATGTGTATGCACATATACTGTTTACCATGACTCGTTCCAAAGGCTGCTGAGGGTCCCCTGGGCAGTCTATCGAGAAGGATCACCGTATTTATATGGGGAATTGAGTTGTTCTTATGATCCATCTATCAATATGTTAAAAGAAGAGGATTTTATAAAATTGCGCATATGTTAAATTCTTAATATAAAAAGCACAACTTGACTAGAAACTTAGTAGTAGTCAATAACTATAACTCTTATTAAAAAATTAAAAAGATTATAAATTTTAAACAACTACTAGTTGAATTGTATGGTTTTTTTTTTTTTTTTTTTAATGTTTTTAACATGAATGTCAAATTTTAGATTAATTAGATTGTTATTTACTATTTGATTTATAAACATATTTTTTTTGCATAATTTTAGATTACAAAGGATTTTGATTTTTTAGAAATTTACTAGTACATAATATATAAAAAGAAAATGTAATTTAATAGTGGATTTGTCAAAATTTACATCCAATAAATAGATATTGAGCGGAATTGTAGTCATTAGCTACAATCAAGTTGGTAGCCAAACTTTGTGCAAATAAAAAAGGGCAAACAACATAAACAACCCTTGAATTTTGGGTTATACGCAAACATAGCCCCCTTTACTTAAATCTAAAACATTAAACCGCTATGCTATCACAGAAGATAAACTTGACTCCTATATATGCATAGCAACATAGGTATCAAAACTGTATTAGAGGTTGAACCGACTAAAGAATTGGTTCACTAGTTTAAACAGTGGTTCATTGGTTGAATTATAGGCTTATTAATTAATTAAATAATATATTTTATAATTATAAATAGTAACTAAATAAAATAAAAATACTCCATTAAAGTAAATTAAAAAATAAAAAAAATACAACACAGGACGTAATGTTAGAGAATATAAAAAATAAATAAACACATCATTCCATAAATGTATTCTTTATGCATATTTTTATTTTACAAAAAAATGAAATTTAAATATTTAATTGATGAGTTTTGATCTTTTAGAAATTTTGCAAGTATAGAAGATATAAGAAGAAAATAAAATTTAATAGTGGATTTGTCGACATTTACATCCAATAAATAAATAATAAGTGGAATTGTAGCCATTGGCTACAATCAAGTTTGTAACCAAAATTTATGCAAATAAAAAAGGGCAAACTACATAAACACCCCCTGAATTTTGGGTCATATGCAAATGTAGCCCCCTTTACTAAAATTTAAAGTTTTAAACCCCTAAGCTATCACAGAAGATAAAATTTGACTCCTATAGTCCTATGTATTAGTTCTATTAGTTTTTAAAGTGATGGAAATTGATCAAGTGCATTTGAAAAAAAAAATCATTTTTTTAAGGGGTAATTACATTCTCATTCCTTGAGATTTATGAAAATGACATTACACCCTAAACTTGAAAGGAAAAAACACTTTTCTCTTCTTGAAATGCGATTGACCAAAATTAGTTAAATTAATATTAAAAATGTTACGTACTAACCTACCATTTACTTAAGGGAAGATTTCTAGAATTATCTTATTTCATAATTAAAATTCATTATTTTAAAATTTTAAGTAAAGTATATTTTAAGATATTAAGTGTGAATGTTGCTTTTTTTTTTTTTCAACGGGCTATTGAGAGATTTTCTATTACAAGCGTTTTGGTGCCGGATAAATTTTGCTTTTTTTTTTCTAAATTTATCAGTTATTTTTATACTAGCCATTAGTATTAAACTTTTGTAAAGAGATTCTTATAAAAATTTAGAATATTTCATTACTAATACATAGACAAAAGGAGGGCAATGTTAATTAATTTATGATTTTACCCCTAAATTAACTTGTTAGATTAAAAGTTCGCAGACTCGTACCCCTAAATTAAAAGTTTGGCAATTTCATGATTTTATGTTATTGTTAAACTGAAGTTATGTGTTTTATGTCAATTTATACAGGAAATAATGAAATAGAAGATGAAAATGAATTGATTGATTTAGGGACATCAGAGAGATCTAATATCAATGATATTTTAATTGATGGGAAAAAGGGGCATGATTTACGTGTATTTAGTTATGCACACATCACAGCCGCCACACATAACTGCTCATTAGAAAACATGCTTGGATAGGGTGGCTTTGGACCTGTATACATGGTAAGATCCAATTATTTTTTAAAGAAAGATATTTTAATTAATCATATTTTACGCTGGCTTAAGCTTATTTCATCACAACAGGGAAATTTGCCAACAGGGCAAAATGTGGTGGCAAAGCGACTATCCAAAAATCAAGGCAAGGAATACATGAGTTCAAGAATGAGTTGATACTCATATCTAAACTACTACACGTGAATTTTGTTAAGCTTATAGGTTGTTGCATACATGAAGAAAAGAGGATGTTAATATATGAATACATGCCCAACAAAAACTTGGACTACTTTTTGTTTGGTTTGAGCAACATTCACTTTCATCTTAAGATTTCATTTTTTTCCCTTTAAACAAATTCATATGTTGCTATGCCATTTTGCTGAAAGTAGATTATTGATTATATTTAACCTTTTGTATTGCACAGATCAAAATAGAAGCAAACTACTAGATTGGAAGAAACGTTTCAACATAATTGAAGGAATTATTCAAGGATTGATATACCTGCACAAATATTCAAGGCTAAGAGTTATTCATAGAAATTTAAAAGCTAGTAACATACTCCTTGATGAAAGTATGAATCCAAAGATTTTAGATTTTGTAATGGCAAGATTGTTCAAACAAAATGAATTAGGGGCAAATACTAATCGAATTGTTGGGACATAGTAAGTTAAAGATGCATAAGTTATCTTATGAAATATAGTTAACCATGCATTGATATACTCGTGTTTTTTGGCTGCTGCCAATTACAACTTATTGCTCATAAAAGCTCAATGGTCAATTTGTGAAATAAAAATGTTTGTTTTGTCTTTTTATGTAGTGGTTACATGTCCTCTGAGTATACTATGGAAGGTCTATTCACAATAAAATCTGATGTCTACAACTATAGGGTCTTAATGCTTGAAATAGTTTGTGGTAGAAGAAATAATAGCTTCTATCATGTTAACCATGTGCTTAATCTCATTGGATATGTACGTATGTCAAGAAAACATCAACTGTGAATTATGTATATTTTGATCATCGTGTGTTTCTGACATTCTAATTGACTATAACCTTCTTTTCAGGCGTGGGATTTATGGCAAAAAGGTGAAGGAATACAACTAATTGATCCAACAATAAGTGATTCTTGTGTCAAAAATCAAGTACTGAGATGCATTCATGTTAGGCTACTATGTGTAGACGATAGTGCAACCGATCGACCTACCATGTGAGATGTGCTCTTTATGTTGACGAATGAAAGTATGCCATTACCTTTGCCTATAAAACCAACATTTTCTATTGGAAGGAAAGCAATTAAGGCAAATATTCTTGATAAAGAATCGAAAGCCCATTCAGTGAATGGCTTGTCCATATCCGAGATGTATGCAAGATAGATGGACGTATAGCCATGTGGTAGCTATGTCATGGCACTAAACTAAGAATTGTCCCCTTATTTTTTTTATAAGTAATTAGTTCAAATTACTTCTTAGCCATGTGAAATTTTATTCATTGAAGATATTATCCTATTTTAGTTTTTTCTCCTTAGTTTATAGTAAATATAACATTGCCAAGAATTTATCGGTTTATGAAAAATTTGCCACTTTCCATATTCATTGTTATTTTATTTTCCCACTTGAAAAAAGATTATAATTTATTGTTGTCATATTTTTCCAATTAAATAACTGAATTTACAAAAAAAAATTAACTTGTATTGTAATTTGTAAGTATAAGATCAACCAATTGTCATGCTCATAGACAATTAAAATTTTTTTTTCACTTCAATTGTACGATATATAGGATCAATATGTTGCCAAACAAAAAGCTTATTAGCATACGTTAGTTTTTTTTTTTTTTTTTTTTTTTTTTTTTTCCACTTAGAAATTTTTTGAGATTAAAGATAGAAATTTCATTATAAGGTAAAAATAAAGTATACAAAGGGGTCTGGATACTCGGCCAGGCAAGAAAAAAATAGGGGACAAAAACCCTTTTAAGCAAGATATTAAACACTATAACCATGGGTCCCTAGAGAACAAAACAACCAAAGCATCAAGGAGGTTTCTGTTGTGCTGCAGAGAGCAACTGATACTCACGCAGAAAGCCTGTAGCTCCCTCAAAGATAACCTTCGGATGTAGCTGAATGTGGTCTAAATGGTATTTGCTTCAAGCATTCCACAGAGCCCACCCAATGACAGACCAAACTTCAAGCTGCTGCACGTCCAGTTTGTCCACCATATATTGGAAAATTAAGGAGGAAGAAATTTGCTGCTGTGTTGGAACATTATTGAATCCGACCATTAGCCAAAGCCCAAACATCTCGAGCAAAGGGGCGTTCCCATAAGATATGACACACGGATTCAGTTCGCATAGCGGTTCGACTCTGATTTTCCTCTTCAGGCTGTCTTTTGTGAGTGGGATATTTGAGCACGCACACCGCACAAAATTACGAACCTTTGGAGAGCCTTTTCCACTTAGAAATTAACATCCCTGATCGCAAAAATTTTTGTGCAATTAATAGAGAACATTTAAGGGTTTAAATTCCCATTTATTATTGAAACATAGAAAAAATAGTAAATTATTTTACACATGTCAAATGCTTTATATTATGGGCAAACAGGTGGAATGATTTGTGCACATCATTTTAAATAAATAGAATATTGTGTCAGTTATCGCAATATTGTGTATCCACTAATTTGAGGAATCCAAACTTTATAATATATTATAGATAAAGACATTTACTACCCAAAAAAATAAAAAATAAAAAAAAGCAAACAAACAATTGATTTGGAATATGACATTTGTTCTCATGTTGCCTTAGAAACAAGGGTGCCTCCACATAGAGTTCAAGGTGGTCACAGGACCACCCTAACCTAGAAAAAAAAATTAAGGTGGAGTTATTTTTGCTATTATGTTTAACGGAATCTTACTGCACATGACAAGTACATGTTTTTTACTTAGGTGAAATAAACTTAAAAAGACCAAACACTATGCTTTTCCACATCTCTCTGTCTTGCGTGCTTACCCACTGCCCAGACCCAAATTCAGATTCTTGTGCAGATGAAAGACTAATGATACTGTTTTTTTTTTTTTTTTTTTTTTTTTTTTTTTGAGAAACGCTTAATGATACTATTGGAACTGCATACTATGTTGCACCTAAAGTCATACATACATCATATGGTCTAGAAGCAAGAAGATATACGGAGCATTGGAGTTATAACCCACATCTTATTACGACGAAGCTAGCCTTTTGGGTAAGAAGACTACATCTTATAGTCTAGAATCTGGATTTTTTGTGCAGTGCTAAGAGCTGAATCAAACTTTGAAGGGAGATGAATATGCCAAATATGAAGCAATGAGAGAAATTTAAGTGTTGAAATATGAAGCAATGCAAGAAATTTAGGGTTTACAAAATTTGAATTTGGGAGAGGCACATACCCAAGAGAGACGTGGAAAGAATTGGGTTTTGTTTTAATTGATTGAAGAAGGGTGTTTTAGTTTTTTAAGTTTGTTCCACCTAAGCAAGAATCATGTACTTGTTATGTGCAGTAGGATTCAGTTAAACATAATAGGAAAAATAACATTGGGGTGAAAAATGTGATAATTGTGATAGTTTATGATGCAAAGTGTGTGTTCGAATAAATTAGGGCACAAAGTATAATTTGATGCATAGTTTAGGGTGGTAATGTATAATTTTCCTTATAAAAAAAAGTTGACAGCCCAAATATTATAACACATAATAAGCAATCAAATTCTTTTATATGCCTTCTCAAAAAAAAAAAAAAAATTATATATATATATATATATATATATATATCTTCTATGAGTAATGATGTGACCAAGCAACCATTGGTAGGAAAACTTGGCAGATGATCATTTATGGTCCTAGCATTACTCAGATAAAGTAAGTTGATAAAATTAGGAAAAATTGGCAGATGATCATTAATTAGTCATTTTAAAACCATAAATGATCATCTTAAAACCATAAATAATCAAGCAGGAAGAATAGTACACAGTAACTATCAAAACTTTCAAAATTATTTCACAAAAAGAGTTTTTGATTTTTTGTTTTTTTTATCAGAAATAATATTCCTCAGTAATTTTTATATAAAAATTAAAAACTAAGCACGATCGCACAGCTTGCACGAGACTGGTGGTTAACAATTAAAATGAACCAAAAACTTATCTTTCCAAGTCCTTTATAATAAAAAATCAAGACTTTCTCAAGTGTATGACAATAAGTGTGTGACATCAACCCCATGATGTTCTAGTGGTATAAAGAATACTTGCCTGCCCAAAAACCTGTTCATTATTTTCTGCCACATAACATAATACCTATATATATTATTTATTTTCTTCTAACTAGTTTATCTTTTTAATCCCCTAAAATTCTTTAAAAAATCTTTTCGAATCACATGCCATGTGCTATATATCATGTGTAGTCGTGCATGTGGTTTGCTATTAATAAAAGTTTTAACAACCATTGTGTCTTCAAAGGTCAAAAGACTCAAAACCCATGCAATTGTGCGTATCCACCGTTACGGCTTTACGTGTATCCTGATGTTGTGCGTACAAATTGTTTTAAAATTTGTTAGCAGTTAGGTTCTGGGAATGTCCCATTTTTCTTTTGGTTGGGAATCTTCAGAATAACCAAGTCTTCTTTTTAAAAATTTTTTCTTAAGAGTTTCGATTCATAGCATCCGCTCCTAATAATAGTTTTATATTATCAGACTAAAACATTAATCGGTTTTTGGCATAAGTAGAGATTAAAATTTAGATCTCTTATTCCATTGTATATACTAGTTGCTAGCTAGAGTTTTCACTTAGAAATATATAGATGTTAATGTTTGGTTATAAAAAATGAGATCTTCCATCTACGAATCTACTATAACTTCTGCCTTGAGGTTATTCCATTATTAATTTATTTTTGCTTATGCCATAAATAACGTGTATTTGCACATTTTATTATATAACTAATTAGAATTTACCAATAACAGTTTTATTTTTATATATTTTAACTATATGATATGTATTCTTTTAGTTAGTGAAGTATTTTTATTATAGGAAAAGAAAACTTTTATTATTAACATGTCAAGCTAGACTAGTTAGCGGAGTTCATTGAGGATCTATGCAAAATAATGATTGTTTGTACTAACTCAAGAGAGCTTCAAAAAAACTTATGTTGGTGAAATCAAAAAAAAACAGAGAGAGATTATCTTCAAAACCCCAATCTGGAAGGAAAAAAAAATATAAAAAAAAATCCTTATTAATACCTCAAAGTTTTTTATTTTTAGAATGAAACATGTAAGTATCTGTATTTTTAAGAAACAGATGCCGCTACATTAAAAAAACATTAAAACCCCCACCAACCCCCATTCTCCCATATCTCTCCCTTATCTCTACGCCAAGCCAGACTTCCTTTCTCTTTTCTTTTTTTCCTTTCTTTCTTTTTCTCCCTTAACTCTGCACACCAAGTATCAGACTTCTTTTCTCTTTTCTTTTTCTTTTTCTTTTTCTTTTTTTGTTTTTTTCCTTTATTTCTTTTTCTCCCTTAACTCTCCACACCAAGTCTCAGACTTCCTTTCTCTTTTGTTTTTTTGTTTTGTTTGGTTTTTTTTTTTTTTTTTTCATTCCTTCTTTTTCTCCCTTATCTCCACTCCTCCATCTTTCTTCTTTTCTTTTTCTTTCACTCTTCTTTCACTTCACACCTGAATTGATTCTTTTATCTTCCTCTCCATTTTGATTTTATTTCTTTTGTTTTATTTGTGGTGGTGTTAATGTTTGTGGGTTTTGGATTCGCAGATGGTGTTGCAGCTTACTGATTTTGTTCAAAATTGTAGATAGTGTTTGAAGCCATTGGTTGTATAGTTACAGACTTACAGGTAAGCATTTAAAAAAAAAAAAAAAATTATGATTGTTTTGGTCTATTTATTTTTTTATAATAGTTTTAGTCTATTCCTTGTTTGCTGTTAACTTTGCTTCGTGGGGTGGAGTTGCTTCTTTTTTTTTTTTTTTTTTTTTTTTTTTTTTTTTTTTTTTTTAACTTTTGGATGTGAGCATGTTGTGTTTGATTTTGAATTTTTTTAGGTGGGTTTGTGTTTGATTTTGAATTTGTTGGGATAGATAGCTATAGTGTTTGTATTTTGTTTTATTTATGTATTTTGTTTTGTTTTGTATATTTTAATTTAATTAAAATTTTAATATTAATTTAATTACAATCTTAATTCAATTAAAAAAAATTTCATGTCAAAAAAAATTATTCTTTTGATTTTTGGTAATTAATTTTTTTTGGTGGTTTTGGGGCTAGTCACTACAGACCTATAAAAATGCCACTATAGACCATTTTTATTTTTAAAAAGGTTATAGTGGCATTTGACAAACACCACTATAGGTCAGCCTATAGTGGCGTTTGATAAACGCCACTATAGCCTTTTCATAAATAAAAAAATTGGTCTATAGTAGCAGTACAATAGTGGCGTTTTTAGTATCTATAGTGACGTTTGTGAAACGCCACTATAGATCCAGTTTTTTGTAGTGATAGTTATATGAGATGAGTGAATATACATTTATAATACTTAAAGAGTACCCAATAATTACTAGGAGTGGCAATTTTTATCCATATCCATAAACCCATCCATTACTCACCTTATTTGGATAAGTCTTAACCCAACCTATTTGAATATTTGGGTTAAATGGGTAAAGACCCATTTGGTTATTTAATTAGATGGGTCTAAATGGATAAACCCACTAATACCCACTAAACCCATCTAAAATTTAAATAAATAACATAAAATCTAAATTTCTAGAAAATGACTAAAATACCCCTGAAACTTAAAAAATGACCAAAATACCCTAAAACCCAAAAAATTACCAAAATACCCCCAAAACCTAAAAAATGACCAAAATACCCCCCAAAACCTAAAAATTATCAAAATACCCCAAAAACCAAAAAAATGACCAAAATACTCCTGAAACCCAAAAAATAACCAAAATACCCCAAAAACCCAGCAAATGACCAAAATACCCCCCGAAACCTGAAAATTACCAAAATACCCCCAAAATCCAAAAAATAACCAAAATACCTCTAAAACCCAAAAAATGACCAAAATACCCCTTGTAAGGACACGATTTGTAACGACCCAAAACGATACTGGGTTCGCACGTAAAAAGGCCCAAACAATTTCATTTATAGAGCGTGGATTTGAAAGGCTGGGCCTTGGTCACCAGACGGTGGTTTTTTCGTGGTGTTCATACATAATTAAATCGTGTTCGCCCTAGGAGTCTTTCTCCTGGAGGCGGGCTGGGAGGCTCTGGTTTTTGGCCATTTTTCCCAGCCTCTTTCCCTAGACTGCTTACTTTTCCTTTTATACTAGCCTGTATCCCTTATCCAACGTCCACGTGTAGGTTCGATTTTCCAGGACTGATACTTGTCCCATCAGCCCATACCCAGAGTGGTTGAAGGTGGTTGTAAAAGCTGGAGAGTATGGCTCTGTCAGGTGCAGAGCATTGAATGGTAGTAAGGGCAGCTTTCCCTCTGTCCTTGGTCGTTATATTATCCAGCGTACCCTTCTCTATTGACCTAGATATTTTAGATTTTTTCCCAAACTGTTCCTATACCGCTTTTGACCTTCCTTCCAGGGAGACCTTGGATATGCCGAGGACAGAATCATCCTCGGCTAGTCTCAAGACTATTTGGGCTTTTATTACCTATCCTCGGCTATAACTTTTCTCGGCTTGGGCCTTGGGCCCCAACATGAAAAATGGGCCAGGGCCACAAATTATTGGACCCCACAATAGCCCCTCAAAATCCTGCTGTCCGACCTCTTGGTCGGAGAGGAGGGTTTTGGTAATGCCACGCTTTTATTGCGGTCTGCTTAGATCTACCCTTCATCAATGTGGGTGTCTCTTCATCTATCCAGGAAACATACCGAGCTACGAGACATTCCTCTGAATTCATTTACGATGCGTTCTTGTCGTTTCATTATCCGAAATGCGCCTTTAATGATTTCCCTTTACGAGACCATTTAAATTCAACGGTTATTGACGGCGTGGGGAAGTGGAATGGATATATTCTCGTTTACAGATTGTCTTGGGAATTTGGATAAATTAAATGCCTCCCATTTTGCCCTTCATATAAGAAGAAAGGCAAGAGGTTACTCCTCTTACACAGAGACCCTTTCAATCTTTTTTAAAGTCTGAAACCCTTAGCCTCCCCCAGAGTTTCCCTTATCTGCTAGTTTACACTTTGAATTGTGATACGTTCGAGATAGGAGCGGGAATGAAGGGGCCATTCCCTTCCCAGAAATGCCACGTTCTTGTGAGGCTAAAAATGGCTCGATCAGGGCAGGGATGACAGAGACTCAAGATACCTCTCCTCCTCCTTTCAGCCAAAATCAGAAGCAGGGGCTCGTCGCATCAAACTTTTGGCGTGACTGAGCTAGGGTCACCCATTATCAGTACCGGCCGCTCTCTTATGAGCATAGCTAACATGGCACCAGCGTGTTAGGAGTCAGAACTGCCGCAGGGACAAAGTATTCCTGCTTCTTCCTTTCTTCCTTCATTGGTGCCTCCTTTTGCCTCTCTTTCTTCTTCTTTCCACCACCAGATCCATCCTGGTGCTTTTCCTTCTTCCTCTTCTTCTCCTCTCCCACCAAGGAAGGTCCCCCTCTCAATATGGATGTTAATGGGGCAGAATTTGGAAAGACTTGGGAGCAGAGCTTAAAAAGATTTATGGCTATTCGTTTGTTGTTGTTTTCTATGGTTTTTGTAACTCGTTTTCTATATAGGCTTGTTTAAGCCCTTCATTATACGCTGTAATACCTCTTTATATTAATAAGAATCATCATTGCTTCATTTTGTACACTTTATCTCTTTTTTTTTTTTTTGAAATGTTTATGCCGTGAATAAACGTACTACCCTGTGATTTTTATACTATGAACGATGCTTATGGCCAAAATCCCAATTAATAAAAAGACCTTGCTCTGTGCTTATTGAAGCTATCCAGCATAATAATGCCAATTTGAACAAATGATACAAATCCTTACTAAGAAGAAAAGGAAGATGTTATGGTGAGCTTATTAGAGCCGTCTGGCATAATGATGCCAACCTGAGAAAACAATACTTAGGGCCAAAATCCCTTACTAAGAAAAAAGATGTTATTATGAACTTATTAGAGGTATCGTGTATAATAAGACCGACCTGAAAATGGGTTGTATACCCCAAATTTGAACGAGGTGATGGCTGAATGCTCGATGCCACGTAGGAAGTAATCATCTGAGGATAAATAACCAAAAATGTACAGCCCTTGCAGGTTGCTGAGTAATAAGTCGTTTCGCCATCTTCCCAATAACTTTCATAGCCTTAATCTTTCCTGGTATTTGGTCCGAGAACTGAGCGATTTAGAATTCTTCTCAAGCAGCTGACTTTCCCATAGGTTTGAGTCCGAGGACCATGCAATACCTTGGTTCTGTCCAAAACTTGATTTTTAAGTAGTTGGTTTCCCCATAGGTTTGAGTCCGAGGACCATGCAATACCTTGGTTCTGTCCAAAACTTGATTTTTTAAGTAGTTGGTTTCCCCATAGGTTTGAGTCCGAGAACCATGCAATACCTTAGTTCTGTCAAAAACTTGATTTTGATAAGTAGTTGATTTCCCCATAGGTTTGAGTCCGAGGACCATGCAATACCTTGGTTTTGTCCAAAACTTGATTTTGATAAGTAATTAGTTTCCCCATAGGTTTGAGTCCGAGGACCATGCAATACCTTAGTTCTGTCCAAAACTTGATTTTGATAAGTAGTTGGTTTCCCCATAGGTTTGAGTCCGAGGACCATGCAATACCTTGGTTCTGTCCAAAACTTGATTTTTTAAATTCGGCTATGGCGTGGGACCTTGGTTTAGGGGGATTAGCAACTCGGCCAAGCCCCTAGAACCATTCGTGCTGCTGACGCTACGAAGCACAACCCCTAGTGAAGAAACATAGCCCCTAGTGAAGAAACGTAGCCCCTAGTGGAACTTTACGCTAGACCACTACATCCGGCTGTTGGAAATGATGTGAGGGACTGTCTCAACCCACTATCTGTGCCAAAACACAAGCCTTCCCCACAGACGGCGCCAATTGTAAGGACACGATTTGCAACGACCCGAAACGATACTGGGTTCGCACGTAAAAATGCCCAAACAATTTCATTTATAGAGCGTGGGTTTGAAAGGCTGGGCCTTGGTCACCAGACGGTGGTTTTTTCGTGGTGTTCATACATAATTAAATCGTGTTCGCCCTAGGAGTCTTTCTCCTGGAGGCGGGCTGGGAGGCTCTGGTTTTTGGCCATTTTTCCCAGCCTCTTTCCCAGACTGCTTACTTTTCCTTTTATACTAGCCTGTATCCCTTATCCAACGTCCACGCACTACAAGAAACCTGGGTTTAGGCGGCGTTTTTTTTAGCGACGTTTTTAAATCTGCCGCTATAAGTAGTATATTGCGACGTTTCTAACAAACGTCGCTAAAGCATGTGCCTCTTACAACGTTTTGTAAAAAACGTCGTTGTAACCCAGAGAAATAGCGGCGTTTATTAAAATGTCGCAAAAAATACTGTATCAACGGCATTTATTTGGCTTATAGCGACGTTTTCTTAAAACGTCGCTATAGTAATTAACAAAACTCTATACCGTAATCGGTGAAAAAAGAAAAAGATATGACCTCTATAGCGACGTTTTTAAAAACGTCACTATATGTTCATTTAAAACGTCGCTATAGCTTCCCTCCAAAACTTTTGGTCTTCCCGCATAAACTTTCCCCAGTTTTTCATTTCCCACTTTTTTTTTTTTCCTTTGACCATTCGTGTACCCACTTTCTTTTGTTCCTACACTCTTTTTTTTCTTTTCTTTTCTCCTTGTCCCTCATAACTTCTCTTCTCACACTCCACCCACCTTCCCTAGATCGCCGTCGATAATCAGTCTTTCCCTAGATTGCCGGCGACGCTAGATCGCCGACTTGCTCTAGCCGCCACCCACCTTCACGTTCAAAGCCACCGCGGCCGTCGTCGACCTCCACCACCACCCACCGCCACTTTGCTCCTCACATTTGATGCTTCAATTACTCTTCCATTCTTGTGACACTTACTAAGCTTGGCTTCCTTCAGGTTCAGGTACTCTCTCTTAATTTTTTTTCTTTTTTAGTTAAGGTGTTTGGGTTTTTGCTGAGTTTGTAGTTTGTTCTTGGTAGATTTTTGGAGTTTGGCTATGGATTTGTGTGGATAGAAGTTGATTCAGCCATGGCTATGGTGTCATGGGTCTTGGCTTGGTGGGTTTGGCCTTTGTGCTTTGAAACCTAGGCAAGGCATTTGAGTTTGAGTTTGAATGGGGTTCTGTATTTTTTGGAAGAGATGGGTTTGGTGGGATTTTGTTTTGGCCTATATGACTTTAGAGTAAATAAAACACTCTCAAAGGATATTCTTATATATACCCTCTACTATCTACAAAAATTTTCCAATTGCAAACCTTTTGTAAAGCTTAGATGGACTCAAAATCAACCACAAATTTTGCATCCCTATTGATATATATAGCTTTATTTTTTCATGTGTCTAAAATAAACATGAATGCTTCGTTGGTTTAGCACCGGAGTGGGGATAATAGGCCAAGTCCCAACATGTGCAGTTGTGCACTAAGGAAGCAGAGCAACATGGGGGGGGGGGGGGGTTTAGAAAGAAAATGTGTAATTATTTGAACACCACTAAGTATAGGATATGTGGTCTTTAATGGGGCTGGTTTTGCTCTTGTTGCTTGCCATTATGTTTGACTCAACAACCCATTGTAGCAGTAATGATGATTCAAAGTCTTTCTAAAATAGCCTAATTTAAAACGCAAGTAAACTTAATTCTTTTTTTGTCCACCAGTGAGAACCTTCAAGCAAGATGCCCAGATTTTCTCTTATCATATTGATTAGATTGTAGTGATGATAGCACACTTGGAATGGGCATTTGAAATTATGCAACCACAAAAATTGGGATTGGATAATTTCTATGGTGCTAATATTTTTATACTGATAGCACCTCAAATAAGTGTGTTTGGATTAACCTAGAAATGGATGTATATGTCATTATCTAGCCAAAAAAAAAAAAAAAAATTGTATGTGAGTATATCATTGTCATCATATAAGTATTAGAAGGAAAAATTTGCTTGTATGCGCTTGGTTGAAAAACATTGGTTTCAATTTGTCTTGTAGTCTTTCCCAACAGATAAAATCAAAATGATGTAAGGATTATTTGACAAAAAAAAGAAGGGCTATCCAAGTAAAAAAAAAATATATATATATATATATATATATATATATTAATATAGTACAAGCATTTAATTTGTAATGTCAATTCTTTTTTTTGTCTTTTGTCTTTTTTTTCACAGCATTAAGAGGTCGAATGATCACTCTTTTAATAGATGCTTGCTTCCTTGGTACCCCAAGCCTTGGAATTTAGGCTAGAATTTGGACCTTATCTTGCTCCTAGAGATATTTAAATGCTAAGAATTAAAAAGGCAAGGTTGGCTACCTAGCTATTCATTAGGACTTCCAACAAACAAATAATTGTCTCCCCCCTATACCTAGAACAAATATTAAATTTGAGTTCTAGAATAACGTCCCACCTCATAAAAGGCTTGAATTCGTTCTGTTGAAATGGCTTGAATTGTAATGTCAGTGGATTGACATTACAAGCAAGCATTAAATGCTCTTTATGAATTGTCAAAGAAAGAGGCAAGGAACAACACAGACATAACTAAATTCATGCATTCTTCTTCATAGCCGAAATGGAGTCATTGGCATTCATGAATTGTCCAAAAGCAAGGAACAAATTCTGACATGCAAGCTTGGCAATAAATGCATGCATGGGTTAGAAAGTTTGACTTGATCAACAAAGCCAATATAAGACATGCAATTTAGCATGTAAGCATGCGTGAAGAAATTTGAATCTTGCATTAAATGTTGCATGGAGCCAAATTTATTGACTTCTTAAGTCTTGCATTATTTTTAATGTGCTGGAACTATTGACTCATTATATATATATATATATATATATATATTGTTACTAAATTTTCATGCACCATGAGGAATTAAAATTTTCTGCAATAGCATTCTCATATGCAAAATTTGGATGATTTGGAGTACCTTTTTCAATTGAGACATTTAGGCATAATGGGTAAGTTTCCTTATGTGTACCAAATGACAAAGTTTGGGTACAATTAAACTTCAAATATTTTCTGCAAAGTGGTCCTTAATTTTTTTGCCTAATTGTTCCAAGTCCTAACTCATAAAAATTTTCTATAATGACTTGTTTATTTGCCTTCCACATCATTTAATTGTCCTCTTTTATTTTGCAGATTAAGTACTCATTTGTTGTGATAAGCTTGGACTTTTTTTAGAAAGGTGATTGCTTGGCTTGAGCATAGTAAGTAATTTTTGCTTAAAACTTTGTACTTGAAATGTTAATAATTGTGTTGGGGTGGATTGTTGAGTTTAAGCAAGTGGGTGGCTTGCATGGTGCTATAAGTTGGTTTACATTCATATTGGAAGTGTTTACTTTTTTTTGAAAATTTGGATGTTGTTGAGTTATGTTTGTTGATTACTTTTTGGACTTCAATACTTGTAAGCATTTTATATTATTATATTGATAATTGTATTGGGCGGATTGTTGTGTTAGAGCAAGCGGGTGGCTTGCATGGTGTTATAAGGTCGTTACAATTGATATTAGGAGTGTTTATTAAATTTGGAAATTTGAATGTATATGGTTGAGTTATATTTGTTGATTACTTTTTCAACTTCAATACTTGTAAGCATTCCATATTATTGATTATGATAATTGCGTTGGGGTGGATTGTTGAGTTGGAGCAAACGGGTGGCTTGCATTGATAATTGTTTTGTGATAGATTGTAGTTTGATTTATCATTTCTTTCACATGTCGAACATGCAAATTAAATGGCAATTATCAAGAGATATTGATTAGTTACCAAATGTATTAATAAATTACTTATAAATTTTGACTCCTTATGTCTACACTTAGGACCTTGGTGTGACTTGCAAGTCATTTTCTCAAATTTGAAAATTTTGCTTTGTTTTCTTAGAAGCATAGGTTTGTTTTGTTAGAGTAATTGAAATATGGACTAATGGTTGGTTTATTCTTTCATGATATTGTACTATAGGTATTTATTGTGTAAATTTGTTTTATAGTTATGGACAAGAGTTGGATGGACATTAGAGATAGGACATCTGTGGAATATAGAACTGGAGTTGCACAATTCTTGAATTTTGCATCTCAACATGCACAACGAGATGGTACAATTGTTTGTCCATGTCGAAAATGTGCACATTCAACAATGTTGGCTATAGATGTTGTACGAATTCATCTAGTATCACATGAGATTTGTAGGGGTTATCGACGTTGGACTTTTCATGGGGAATCATCATCTAGAAAGACTTCTGTTAGAACTCCTAGTACTTTTGTCCAAGAAAACTCAAATGAAAATAGTAATATTCATGAAATGTTGCATCACATGTTCCCTATGCATGATATGGTACCCGAACCAATGGAAGAAGATATGGCATCAGATCCTATGGTAGGAGGCCCTGGTGTGGAACAACCTACACAAGGTCCTAACGAAGAGTCACTCCAATTTCTGAAATTGCTCAAAGATGTTAAGGAACCTTGTTATGAAGGTTGTACAAAATTTAGCAAATTGTTAGTCATTGTGTATTTGTACCACTTGAAGTGTTTACTTGGTTGGAGTAACAAATCAGTCACCTTCTTGCTTCAATTTTTGCAAGAGCTACTACCTTCAAGTGCGAAGTTGCCAAAAGACTGTTATGAGGCAAAAAAAATTATTAAGGATTTGGGTTTGAGTTATGAGAAGATTGATGCTTGCCCCAATGATTGTATGTTGTTTTGGAAGGAAAATTCCAACCTTGAAGCTTGCTCAAATTGTAACCATTCAAGGTGGGCAAGCAACGAGGCCGAAGTTCCAAAAAATACGAATGCTCCTTCCAAGAAGGTAAAGAAGAAAGCTGCAAAGATCTTAAGGTGGTTCCCTTTGAAGCCAAGGTTGAAACGATTGTTTATGTCTCCTGAAGTAGCTCCCCACATGAAATGGCATGTTAATGGTCGTACAAATGACGGGTTAATGAGGCATCCTGCTGACTCTAAAGCTTGGAAGTCATTTGACTCTAAGTATGTAGAATTCTCATCTAAGCCTCGTAATGTTAGACCTGGATTAGCAGCTGATGGATTCAATCCGTTCTCCAATATGAGTACTGCTCATAGTACTTGGCCTGTCATGTTGGTCCCATACAATCTTCCTCCTTGGATGTGTATGAAAAGGGCTTATTTCATGTTATCACTATTGATTCCTGGTCCAACCTCTCCTGGGAACGATATAGATGTGTACTTACAACCCTTAGTACAAGAACTCAAGGAATTATGGGATGTTGGTGTAGAAACGTTTGATGTGTCTTCCAATAGCTCATTTCAAATGCATGCAGCGTTGTTGTGGACTATAAATGATTTTTCAGCATATGGTGATATTTCAAGTTGGAGTACCAAAGGTGCTCTTGCATGTCCTTCTTGTAACTATGATCCTCAATCTCGTTGGTTAAAACATGGAAGAAAATTCAGCTATATTGGACATAGACGATTCTTGGATAGTGATCATGAATTTCGTAATCATGATAAGGAGTTTGACGGGCGTAAAGATTTCAGTCAAGCTCCTGTTGTAGTTTCAGGAAGTGAAATCATTGCGCAAACAGAAGCTGTGGTTGATGTTGTTTTTGGGAAGAAAAAAGTTAATTTGACGAATAAGAGAAAAAGAGGGGAGGAAGCCTTGTGTATATGGAAGAAGAGAAGTATATTTTTTAGCTTGCCTTATTGGGAGAACCACTTGTTGCGTCACAATCTTGACGTGATGCATATAGAAAAAAATGTGGTTGACAATGTAATTGGCACAGTGTTGAACATGGATGGAAAGACGAAGGATAACTTAAAGGCACGCCTTGACTTAGAAGAAATGGGTATAAGAAGTGAACTTTATCTTGAGGAGCTTGGTAGTGATAAGACATATAAGCCACGTGCTTGCTTTGAAATGACTACTAGTGAAAAAGATAGTTTTTTGGAAGTTTTGAAGAGTGTAAGTGTGCCGGATGGCTATGCTTCAAATGTATCCCGCTGTGTTAAACTTAAAGAATGCAAGATTTCTGGGATGAAAAGCCATGATAGTCATATCTTGATGCAACAACTTTTTCCAATAACTATACGTGGATCTTTGCCGGATGAAGTGAGCAAATATTTGATTGAGTTATCTTGTTTCTTTAGGGAAATATGTTCCAAAGTATTGAGTTTGGAAGATCTTGAGAGTCTTCAGAAGAGAATTGCGGTGACGTTGTGTGAATTGGAAAGGATATTCCCTCCTTCTTTCTTTACAGTTATGGTACATCTACTCATTCATTTGACTGACGAAGCCAAGATTGCTGGCCCAGTTCATTATCATTGGATGTATCCCGTAGAGCGGTAAGACATATGTAGTAAGTCTATCCATTTGCTTTCATTTAAATTCAATGTTTCATTGTTGATCTTCTTTATTCACATAGGTACTTGTCACGATTGAAGTCCTATGTTCGAAATAAGGCTTGTCCAGAAGGTTGTATTGCAGAAGGGTACTTGGCAGAGGAGTGCTTAACATTCTGTTCACGATATTTCAAAAATGTCGAAACTATTTTCACTCGGCCCATAAGGAATGTTGAAGAATCTACAGGTGCAGTGTTGAGCATCACCTTAGATTCAAAATCATGGACTCAAGCACATCGTTATGTGCTATTCAGTTGTGATGAAATTACCCCATTTCGCATGTAAGTAATTAAGACATCATCCGGTACCGCTTAATGTCATAACATAACTCAAGTTTATAATACTAACACATATTTTTCTACATAGTGTGCACAGAGATCATTTAAAGAAACTTCACCCAAATGTAGCTAATGATGTTATTGAAAAGCAACACATGGAGAGATTTTGTCACTGGTTTAAGTACCATGTAAGTGTATGACATATAAAAGTATTTTTTGCTGTAACTTTCTTGAGATTATACTTTTAATAGAACACATCGTTTATATTAGGTTTTGTCAATGGATGTTGATGAGAGGGAGAAACTTCCTAAAAAAGTTATATGGCTTGCTCGATATCCAGATAATGAAGTTAAACGGTTCAAGCGTTATGTTCTAAATGGATTGAAGTTTCGCACCAAAGATTCTGAGGTAAATAGGAAAACTCAGAACAGTGGAGTTAGTGTCGCCACTGAAAGTGGCGTTACTTACTATGGTGTCTTAACTGACATTATTGAGTTAAAATATTTTGAGAAATTACAATATGTATTATTTAAATGTGAATGGTTTGATGTGGATAGTGGAAGGGGATATAAGACAGACAAGTTTGGTTTCCCTCTTGTCAATTTTACAAGATTGATACATAAGGGTGATCGATTGATTGATGAGTCGTATGTCTTAGCTTCTCAAGCTTCACAAGTCTTTTATGTGGAAGATTCAAGACATAAAGATTGGATGGCTGTTGTTAAAACAAAAGCTAGGGATGTTTTTGATGTTGGAACTGCTGCTTCATCTGATGATGATGTAGATAACTTTTGTGAGAATGTTCCTTATAATATAACCATTGATAATACACATGATGTAAATGAAAATCTTGCATGGACTCGTAGACATGTAGAAGGGACTATTTATGAAACACCGTTATTTGTTGAGCGTGAATTGGTTGAAGATGACAATATAGATGATGAAGAGTTCATTGATGATGTGTATGAGTCCAATGATGAGTCTACTGATGATGAGAATGAAGATGGTGAAGAGCTCAATGATGGGTCCAATGATGAGTCGACTGATGATGAGAGTTAATATGTCATTCATCTTTCATGTGTATTTCTATTTGCTTTGCTTTACTTGTGAAGAGTTTTAAAGTTATCTTGTGTAATCTTATTTGCATGTTTATGAAACTAAGTGGTTATGAAGTTATTGTGTACTATAGAACAAGTTTGTTTGTAATCCTTTTTAGATGGTTGTTGCTTGTTTCTTAAGAGGTTAAAGACTTAGTCCATTTGTGTGAATGAGGATATTGATAGAGTTGATATGGTTTGTTTAGTATATTTAAGATTATGTGTAATTCTATTTGCATGTTTATGAAACTATGTGGTTTTGAATATGTTGTGCACTATATTTAAGTGTATGTGTAATTCCACTTTCATGGTTTTTGCTTAAGTTTGTAGAGATACAAGACTTAGTCCATTTGTGTGAATGAGGATATAGATAGACTTGATATGTTTTGTTTATTATAATATAAGATTGTGTATAATATTATTTGTATGTTTATGAAACTAAGAATTTGTTGTGTAAATGAAGATATGGATAGAAATGGATATAAATCTTCTTTGTTTATTTTAGTTCTTAAAGGTATAAACAAAAATGAGAGATTTAGTTATACGTGACGTTTCGGTAAGGTTGTCACAACAAGCCTCTAATGAAAATGTGGATCATGAGTCACAACAAGAAATTGGCCAATCATCCACAGTTAATCCATCAAATGCACCAAATCCAGGTATTTTATATATTTATAAGATCATGTTTGTGATTATGGTTAATATTGTTTGACAAATATCTCATATTGCACGATAATGGCTTTTATTGTTTTATTATCATTACAGTTGTGCCACTACCAGTACATCCTACTCGCGGTCCTAGCAAGTACTCATTCATTTGGAATCTCCCTGAAAATCACAAGATTGAGTTACCTAACTAGTTCAAATCAACCACTTAAGAAGGCAGGGAGGCACTTCACAGGTTGGTTGGGTACAATTGCACGAAAACCCCATTTGTGCCCAATTAAGTATACGAATTGGACAAGAATGCCATTAAGGAAGAAATATGGGATACTGTTCAGGTATTCAGGAAGTTATAGACTATGTGTGTATTATTCTATCTTGTATTGAGTTTTACACAAGTGTTTAGCTTGATATGGATTTTGCTAACTAAGCTATTGCATGTAGTCAAAATGGATTTTTCCTGAAGAACCTGCTAGGTTGGAGGCAATTAAGAATATGACATTGTCCACAATTGCGAAATGTTGGAGGAACCACAAGTCATCTTTGAAGAAGAAAGTATTTCTTAAGAAGAGGAAATAGAGCACAAGCACCACCAGATGTAATTCTTGAAGATTATGAAGACCTTGTTCAGCATTGGAATTTACCAAAAACGAGGGTATTATTCTATATTGATATGCTTTAATTGTTCTACATCATCATCAAAACAAGAACATTCATATGGATATCCTTAATTTACATTGAATATCTACCATGAAAAATATATTCAAATAATACTTTGTTTAAATATGTAAACTTTTTGAACGTAGGATCTTGCTTTGGTAAACAAGAATAGTCGTTCCAAGCAAAAAAATGTACATACTGGTGGTTCAAAAAACTTTGCTTCGTACGCAGAAGAAATGGTAATGACTCAATAATTATCTTGTAAATGACTTATTAGATTGTTCTTAAGTTTGTATGAGACCATTATTCCTAATTAAATAAATGTAATGAACATAATTTAGGTAACAACGCTTGGGCATCCTGTAGAGCGTGCAGAGGTATATGTAAAACTCCATCTTCGTAAAGATGGTACTCCTGTTAACACTGAAGCAGAAAGCAACATTGTAAGTAATATCATGATTTGCTAAGTGTAATATTGAATCTATTAACATTGTTAATTTCTAATGTGTTATTGTGTTCAACTTTTGAATATTAGGAAAAAATCAACGAACTGTTGAGTGAGTCCTCAAATCGTGTGCAGTCATCCGACCTTACTGGAAGTATTGCATGGGCACCAGATGATGTATATGCTCAAGTGTTTGGTAATAAGTGCAATGGTCGTGTTCGAGGTGTGGGATTTGGCCCAACCCCAAGTATGCATCCTGCCAAAAGCACTCCTACAATTGCTCAAGTAAGAAGCCAAGAAAGGGATGCTAAAGTGATTCAATTGGAGAATCAAGTTGCTTCTTTGACGGAGAAAGTGAATCGTTATGAAAACTTGGAGGAGCGAATGACTCAATTGATGCAACTAGTGCAAAATCAGCAAAATCATTCTTCAGAAGCTAGTCAGGTATTAAATTTTAATGTTTTAAGAATGCATTTGGTTTTTAAATTTTTTAAGTATAGCAACTACTATTTTGTTAATCGAAATGATTTCTTTATGAACTTATTAGATACTTTAATTTGTATTCAGGCTGGTTTTGGTTTAGATCATCAATCTCCAACTCCTTACAGATCACAGGCTTCATCCCATCAAGAAACTAGCATATAGCGGTACTACCTGCAGTGTTTTAAGGACTCCATGGGCTATTAGATAGTTGTTTTGAACAACCACAATTATTTTGGAACTATTGTATTTTGTTTATAATATAGCCATAGTTTGGGTGGTTGTCTTTTTTTGGTATAAGTAGACAAGTGTTCTGTTACAACCACATTTATTTTGGAAATATTGTACTTTGTTTAATATTGTCATAGTTTAGGTGGTTGTCTTTTTTTTGTAGATATACAAGTATTTTGTTCTATTCAAGATGATATATGTATTGGTATTAAACATATAAATATATGTATATAAATATATATTGAATATATGGTTAATGTGATTGTGGAATATTGATGATCAATAGGTATATTTGATCTATTACAAGCTTGTGTTAGTTATTGTTGAATTTTAAGTAGGTTTATATTGCATTTAAAAAAAAAAAAAAAAAAAAAAAAAGTAGGTTTTTGTGACGTTTTAAAAACGACGCTAAAAAGATGTCACTAAAAAACAAGCTTATGAATTCTTTTGCGACGTTTTTGAAATGTCGCTATAGGTGCGGTTATTTGCGACGTTTTAAAAACGTCACTAAATGTATTTTCCTTACATTATATACGAAAATGTAATATTATTTAGCGACATTTTATAAAACGTCACTAAAAGTTTTTGAACGCCACTAAAAGAGTAACATATGGCGACGTTTTTTGAAACGTCGCAATAGATATATAGCGACTGCTCTATTGCGATGTTTTTGAACGTCGCAAAAAAAACGTCGCTATATACTATAGTGACGTTTTTAGGTTTTTAGTGACGTTTTTAAAAACGTCGCCTAAACCCAGATTTCTTGTAGTGACGTGTAGGTTCGATTTTCCAGGACTGATACTTGTCCCATCAGCCCATACCCAGAGTGGTTGGGGGTGGTTGTAAAAGCTGGAGAGTATGGCTCTGTCAGGTGCAGAGCATTGAATGGCAGTAAGGGCAGCTTTCCCTCTGTCCTTGGTCGTTATATTATCCAGCGTACCCTTCTCTATTGACCTAGATATTTTAGATTTTTTTCCAAACTGTTCCTATACTGCTTTTGACCTTCCTTCCAGGGAGACCTCGGGTATGCCGAGGACAGAATCATCCTCGGCTGGTCTCAAGACTATTTGGGCTTCTATTACCTATCCTCGGCTATAACCTTCCTCGGCTTGGGCCTTGGGCCCCAACATGAAAAATGGGCCAGGGCCACAAATTATTGGACCCCACACCCCTAAAACCTAAAAATTACTAAAATACCACAAAACCCAAAAAATGACCAAAATACCCCTAAAACCTAAAAATGACCAAAATACCTCCAAAACCCAAAAAATGACAAAAATACCCTCGAAACCCAAAAAATGGCCAAAATTCCCCCAAAACCCACAAAATGACTAAAATACCTCCAAAATCTCTAAAATGAGCAAAATACCCCCCCCCCTTCCCCAAAACCTCTCAAATGTCCAAAATATCCCAAAAACCCAAAAAATGACCATAATACCCCCAAAACCCACAAAATCAGAAAAATACCTCCAAAACCTCTAAAATGAGCAAAATATCCCCCCCCCCCCCCAAAACCTCTAAAATGTCCAAAATATCCCCAAAACCCAAAAATTACGAAAATACCCTAAAAACCCAAAAAATGACCAAAATACCCCCTAAACCTTAAAAATGACCGAAATACCTCTGAAACTTTAAAATTACCAAAAATACCCCCGAAACCTAAAAAATTACCAAAATACCTCTAAAACCTGTAAAATGATTAAAATAGCCCAAGACCTAAAAAATGACTAAAATAACCCCAAAACCTAAAACAATGACCAAAATACCCCCAAAAACCTAAAGAAATGACCAAAATACCCCCAAAACTTAAAAAATTACCAAAATACTCCATAAACCTAAAAAATGACCGAAATACTCCCCAAACCTAAAAAATTACCAAAATACTCCATAAACCTAAAAAATGACCGAAATACCTCTAAAACCTAAAAAATAACTAAAATACCCCCGAAACCTAAAAATATTGCCAAAATACCCTGCTACCTAAAAAATGACCAAAATAACCCCAAAACCTAAAAAAATAATCAATAAAAACCCCTGAAACCCAAATTATGACCAAAATGCCCCTAAACATGTAAGATGACCAAAATACACCTGAAACATCTAAAATTACTGAAATAGAGGTTTTAGGGTATTTTGGATGTTTCGAGGATATTTTTGACAAATTAAAGATTCTAAGAGTCTTTCATTGATTTTATAGGTTTCGAGGGAATTTCGGTAATTTTTTAGGTTTCGGGCTTATTTTGATCATCTTTTAGATTCTAAGGGTATTTTAGCCATTTTTTAGGTTACAAGGGCATTTCTGTCGTCCTTTTAGTTTTATGGTTATTTTGGTAAATTTATAGGGTTCAGAAGTATTTTGGTAATTTTTATGTTTTGGGGTATTTCGGTAATTTTTTAGGTTTCGGTGGTATTTTGGTCATTTTTAGGTTTCGAGGGTATTTTGGTCATTTTTTGGGTTTCAAGGGTATTTGGTATTTTTTGAGTTTCGGGGGTATTTTGGTATTTTTTAGGTTTCAGGGGTATTTTGATCAGTTTTTGGGTTTCGGGGATATTTTGGTACTTTTTTAGCTTTTTGGGGTATTTTGGCCATTTTTTGGGTTTTGGGGGTATTTTGGTCATTTTTTGGGTTTCAGGGGTATTTTGGCCGTTTTTTGGGTTTTGGAAGTATTTTGGTCATTTTTAGGTTTCGGGGGTATTTTGGTATTTTTTTGGGTTTCAGGGGTATTTTGGTAATTTTTAGGTTTCGGGGATATTTTGGTCATTTTTTTTTAGTTTTGAGGGTACTTTGGTCATTTTTTGGGTTTCGGGGATATTTTGGTCATTTTTAGGTTTCGGGGGTATTTTGGTCATTTTTACGTTTTGATGGTATTTTGGTCATTTTTTTGGGTTTTGAGGGTATTTTGGTCATTTTTTGGGTTTTGGGGGTATTTTGGTAATTTTTTTAGGTTTTTGGGGGTATTTTGGTTATTTTTAGGTTTTGGAGGTATTTTGGTAATTTTTTAGATTTTGGGGGGTATTTTGGTAATTTTCAGGTTTCGATGGTATTTTGGTCATTTTTTTGAGTTTTGGGGGTATTTTGGTCATTTTAGAGATTTTTGAGGGATTTTGTTCATTTTAGTGGTTTTTAAGCATATTTGGTGATTTTAGAGATATTAGAGGTACTTTGGTCATTTTAGAGGTTTCATGGGTATTTTGCTAATTTTAGAGATTTTGGGGATAATTTTGGATGTCCAAGGGTATATTGGTAATTTTGGAAGATTTGGGGTATTTGCATCATTTTAGGTATTTATGGGTATTTTGGAGGTCAAGAGGGTATTCAATAGTTTTAGAGGTATTTAGGTCATATTTGGTTAAATGGGTTGGGTTGGAAATTGATAATTAATTTATATATAAACAGGTCATAAATGGATAAATGGGTAATTATACACCCAACCCGTCCATTTGTCACCTCTAATAATTACTCAAAAGTAAATTATACTAAAAGTAAAGGACATTTCCAACTGAATAATGCAAAGAAACAGCATGCTGACTCAAATGTTTCACTTATACACGGGATTAATCTGATTCTCCTGACTCCTTTCACACTCTTCCCTTTGGACTAATAAGAAGGGTTGAAAAACAAAAATATTATCATTTAGCTCTAGGAAATGAATTACAAATCTCTATTGCTTTCCGAAGAATTCGAACCAAAGAGTCCAAGTCCCAAACCGTACCTCATTTCTGCGACTCCATTGAAGTTAGCTGATAGTGCAAAAGATCTTTATGTTTGGTTTGTCCAGTTATCACACAATCAAGCTAAAAATATTAACTTTCGTTTTAACAAACCTCGTAAATCGTTGTTTGGCTATGTGAAACATATGTACGCTACAAAAAAATTCTGGACATGAATATGAATTAAGTTTTGATTTTAAGACATAAAATCCTTTATTGAAAAAAAAAAAAAGCAGAAAATGCAATCCATGGATAGCCCGGCACTTCGGAATGTGTCAAAACACACTAACACATCCGTCGCGGTCAGTACAATTTATTCCAACAATTCCTATGGTCATGGATTTCTAAATACTTTTTTTTTTCTCCCCTTAATAGGAAATACTATAGTACCACTAAACAGCACATTATTAATTTATTATTACAAAATAGGCTAATGATTAGACTAGAATTGAAGGCCTACTCCATTGCTGACTCAAAAATAATATATAAATATATTTTTTGTGCCACTTGGTCAACTTGTGACCTGCCTTAGTTATTATCCCCACTCTAGAACCTTTGAATTTTGGAAAGTAAGCGCCACCGCCGTGTGAACTGATATGATCATGAGCCATCTTTCAACACTTTCATAATTGGTAGGCTGTTTTGACAATGATTCCATTCCATGGCTCCTCTAGCGGAGTAGAGTACTGTTAGAGTCTCCCCATTCGAAGGCTACTTCTTGGACAGCATTTCAGTACTGAATCTTGCTCCAAATTCGTCGCCGACCCATTTAGATGGATGACGGCCAAAATTGGAGTCAATGGATAAACAAAATTCCAAATATAATTGATTCCTTTTTCTTGTGCGCTTCTGTCCCGCAGTCACGTGTTCTATGTATGTATATATATTATAATTCGATGAGGGTTGTACTAAATTAATAAATAATGTTAGGGTAAAACTTAAGTGCAATTTGTTAAGAGCAATTAATTAGGGCTTTCAATTAAATTCAAATGTATAATTGCATTTAATTTAGTTATTTTTGCCAAAGACAATAATATTCGTACTTCATTAATCAAAGTAGCCAAATGTTTAAATTTAATTGGAGAACTTAATGTAGTGCACCTAAGGAATTATATTCAAAATTAATTTTCTCATAATGTAATTTAAATTTTGAAGAAAGGAACAAATAAGTCATTCAAATTTTCTTTAATAAGTCATGAGTGTACAATGCACAAGAAAATTAAATAGAATATTATATTTATTTTTTTTTTGTCAAAATATAAAACTTGATAATTATAATAATATCAAGCCCCTTTTCTTGACTGCTAGCTTGGAATTCCTGGCCTACTCGTGTAACTATGTAAGAATATGTTAGGGCTAACTAATATGAGAGAGAGAGTACATGTGTGTGCGCGCGCGCGTGCATGTGCTATTGTTGTGCCTAATAGAGTGAGAAGACATTATCTCTTGATATAGGGCTATAAATGAACCAAGCTGTTTAGGCTTGGCTCAATAAAAAGCTCATTCATGTTTGTTTGTTTATAGTTAATACGTCGAAACTCGGAAAGATTGAGTCAAACCCACATATAATTTTCCTTTAACATAATGGCTCAATGTAATGGTTCCTTTTACATTGGATTGGATTGACAACAATAATTTTCCTTTAACATAATGGTTTCTAGTTAATACGTTATATTCCAATTTGTCTTTAAGCTATAAATTGAATTGATATAGACGGTGAAGATCTAAAAATGTCTCAATATTGCGTTTACTTTGCTTTCGCACCCTAGTCAAAGAAAATTGCTGGTGTGATAGGCCTTTCGGTACGCGTCCTTACGTTGTTAACCTGACTAATGAGTTTATAAACACATATTAACTTAATATTTAGAAAAAAAAAAAAAAAAAAAAAAAAGAGAGATTGAATCTTAAACATCTTTATTAGACACATAAGCAAATACTAATTGAACTTCAACACTCTAAGCATAGTTTTTTTAGTTCTTGACATGGTTCTTAATGTCTTCGCAATGCAGCTCTACATGTTCTTTTTTTTTTTTTTTTGGAAACCTATATGTTCTTATTTTGTTATATTAGTACGCGACCTTATATACCATGTCAGCATTATTAAAAAAAAAAATTATATATATATAAAAGATAAAGGATCTGCCACATGATCAACAATTGTTTTTTTTTTTTTTTTTTAAGAACATCAATAATTATTGTTCACACAACAAAGTGGGTAAAAAGGCAAGGAATTTGTAAAAAAAAAAAAAATTTATATATATATAAAAGATAAAGGATCTGCCACATGATCAACAATTGTTTTTTTTTTTTTTTTTTTTTTTTTTTTTTTTTTTTTTTTTAAGAACATCAATAATTATTGTTCACACAACAAAGTGGGTAAAAAGGCAAGGAATTTGTAAAAAAAAAAAAAAAATTTATATATATATAAAAGATAAAGGATCTGCCACATGATCAACAATTGTTTTTTTTTTTTTTTTTTTAAGAACATCAATAATTATTGTTCACACAACAAAGTGGGTAAAAAGGCAAGGAATTTTTAAAAAAATCATGCTAAATTGAAAAATCTAAAATTTTTTTTTGGGTTAATAAAATCCAAAATTACTTGGAATTGAAGTTTGACACATATTTCAAAGTCAAAATACTAACGGTATCACTTGCAGTTCGCCTCATCAAGCAATTTAAGAAAGAAGAAAAAAAAACGCATGTAATTGGTATCATAATTAATAGCCCGTTTAAGTACATAGAACATAATAACGAATGAAAAAGAATGTAATGAAAATATATAAATATTTTATCTATTTCATTATTTGAAACTTTTTAAAAAATGAATTGAATAATCGCAATGACTAATCTAATCTATTCGCGGCTAAATGTTTATCCCAAAAATAAGAAAAAATTCATCATTTTAATGAATTAAACATAAAAATATCAATTTAATCCAATTATGAGAAAGGACAAGTAAAAATTTAATGTATACCAGTAGATTTAAATATTCTTTTATTTCGTTTATAAATGCTCTAATAAATAAATAAAATATTTTATATTCTGTTCTATTTTTTGTCGCTGGTTTATAAATTTTTCAAACATAGTGTAAAGCCTTTTTTTCTTCATAGAAGTTTCGCCTTTTATTTAATTAATTAATATCATTATTTCGAGAATTATTCAATTAATATCATACTAATTTAATTGATTATCTAATAATTTGCGAAGAAAATAAATCTTTCTGATTGACACTTTTTCCACAAATACTACGGTTTTTTTATATTTTAAATTTGATTGAATTATATACTTCCTTGAATGAGCCTTGAACCACCCACAATTGTTTGGAGAAATTGCAGGAAGGAAGCAACAAAATTGAGGCCCAATTAGGCATTATAATTAAACTTTTAGCAACCCAATCCAATGTAAAACCGTTGAAACTCGGAAAGATTGAGTCAAACCGACATATATTTTATTATCTTCTCTATATTAACATCGAAAATTAATGAGAACTTTCTTTTACAGTATTTTATTGACTCGAGGTCTAAGAATCATGCATATTCTGGTGCAAGTTGAGTCACTTGGTGTATATTTCACAGAACACGACAAGTCCCAACGACTTTGACTTTACCAATAATTACTCCATTAATTCAAGCTAAACTGGCCCACCCACATCTCTATCTCTTATCTAGGCTACCCACCCAGTAGGGTCACAAGGATGAATATCTCACACGTTCATACAATACTCCCAAGACTTAGACTTTAGCAATTGATTATATTATTCCATTGGATGCTGAACCGTGAATGAATTGAATTCAAGTAATTGCCAAGTGAGCAAATTTCAGTGCTCAACCATGGCTACCACCAACATTGTACTTGTACACCTTCTCACATTGGTTTTCTTGCTCTTCTTCTCATCCTTGTGGACACCTCATGTTGCAGACTGGGTATACGTGACATCTGGCAACCTATCATCAATTGGTGACACTCTCAAACCTGGTGACACACTCAATTCCACGAGTTACCTTGTATCTCAAAAAGGGGCTTTCGCTTTGGGGTTCTTTAGGAGGATTGACATCATTTCGAACGACAGCTATGTTGGAATATCAGACATGGCTGATCCAAAGAGTCCTTTCAATCTTTATGTATGGTTTGGCAATCGTGGTCATCCTTTTGTCAAAGACAAAACGGGTTCGCTTACCTTGGACAACAATGGAACATTGAAGATTGTACGCCAAGGTGAGAGTCCTATAATCTTATACTCCTCTGGTACTAATAACACTGTTGCTACTCTGTATGATAATGGCAATTTTGTGTTGAAAGAAGTCAACTTTGATGGGTCTACCAAAAGGGTGTTATGGCAAAGTTTTGATTATCTTATGGACACCCTTTTGCCTGGAATGAAGCTAGGGATTAATCACAAAACTGGCCAAACTTGGGCACTCACATCATGGTTAACTACAGATATTCCAGATTATGGAGCTTTCAGTCTTGAATGGGACCCCAAGGGACTTGAATTGGTCATTAAGCAAAGAGGGGTGGTTCATTGGAAAAGTGGGGTCTTGAGAAACAACCAATTTGAGAACATTTCACCAGATATAACATCTATGTATGATTTCAAAGTTGTTTCAAATGAGGATGAAGAATACTTCTCTTTCAGTAACAAAAATCAGAGTGTGCTGATGTCTGAATGGATTATCACTTTTTTGGGGCAATTTAAGGATTTGAGAGGACCTGATATTGGCAGAGCTGATAATTGTTATAGCTATGATACTAGTGGAGGATGTCAAGGTTGGGAGCAGCCAATGTGTAGGGAACGTGGTGACAAATTTGATCTCACAACTGGGTACTATGTAAACGGAGATATTTTGTCGAACAACAATTATAGTCTTGGCATCAGCGACTGTAAAGCTATTTGCTGGAGCAACTGTAGCTGTGTGGCTTTTACTTATCAGTTTTCTAATGAAACTGGATGCCGATTTTCGACAGGAGAAAAAGCGGTCCAATCGAGCCAAGCTAGTGATTTCCTATCTCTTTATGTTCTAACATCAAGGACTTCTCACAAAGGTTAGTTTTTACTTGCTAGATTTTTTGTGCTATGAACATTCTGACTGTCAATTCATCAAATAGCAAACAGTTTCTAATACAGCCTTATAAACAATATTATTAGAGAACAAATTGTAAATGAAAATCATTATTACAGTTTTATAAACAAAAAATACCTACAAACCACTAGAATTTAAAACCATGATCTGACTTTATGTATGGGTTACATGTGAAGCTTCATACGGGTTTAGTTGGATCTCTTTGACTATTAGTTTAATATTTTAGGCTTCGACGGCTCACATTTGTACCCAAGCATGATTTTTTAAATGTTATTTAACTTTTAAGGATTAGACCCACTTGCATCTCAGCTAATTAGGCCTCTCAAGGTGCACCAAACTTATTACCCCTTTACAAGTGGCTCTTACACAATCTTTACTTTTTTTTTTTTTTTTTTTTTTTTTTTGGGGTCATGAAAATCTCACTTCTGACTATTAATTTTGATATGCAATATATAATTTTGAAACAAAAAGAATAAGAATAGATAAATAAATCTCATAAGATGATTATTAATACAGCTTCTTATGATCAAATGTAGGAGCAAAGAAGTGGATATGGATTGGCACTGTTATCGTCGCTGCTTTGCTTGTAATATTTTTCAGCATATTGTGTTATATACAGAGAAGGAGAAAATTTGTACCCAAAGGTATAGTTTACATGAAGAATGAACTTTTTAGTTCGAATTTAGCAACTTGAATATTAGTTGCTCTCTCTCTCTCTCTCTCTTTGGTTTAATGGAAATACTGATAATTTTTTTTTTTTGGGGTAAATTACGACAGGGAATAATGTAACAAAAGATGAAAATGATTTACTTGATTTAGTGAGTTTGGATCAATCTCCCATTGTCAATCAGATTCCAAATGATGGGAAGAAGGGGCATGATTTAAGTGTATTTAATTATGCATATGTCATGACAGCCACAAACAACTTCGCACCGCAAAACAAGCTTGGAGAAGGGGGCTTTGGAGAAGTTTATATGGTAAGCCCTAAATAACATACAAAAGATACAATTTTAATTAATTTATGTCTTACCCTAGCCTAAACCTTATTTGATCAAAATATCAGGGAGAATTGTTGACGGGGCAAAAAATAGCCATAAAGAGACTATCGAGAAATTCAGGACAAGGAATACTTGAGTTCAAGAATGAGTTAATACTCATATCTAAACTTCAACACATGAATCTTGTTAAGCTTTTGGGTTTTTGCCTACACGGAGAAGAGAGGATGCTAATCTACGAATACATGCCGAACAAAAGCTTGGACTCATTTTTATTTGGTTTGAAAAACATTCTCCTTTTATTTTAAAACTTCATTTGATTTCGTCAACAAATTTATATATTTATCTATATAAGTTTGCTGAAAGTAGATTATTAATCATATTTAACTTTTATATTCAACAGATGCAAACAAGAGCAAGCTACTAGATTGGCAAAAACGTTTTGGTATAATCGAAGGAGTTGCTCAAGGATTGCTTTACCTCCATAAATACTCAAGATTGAGAGTAATTCATAGAGACTTGAAAGCGAGTAATATACTCCTTGATGAAAATATGAACCCCAAAATCTCTGATTTTGGTATGGCAAGAATCTTTCAACAAAATGAATTGGAAGCGAATACTAAAAGGGTTGTCGGGACATAGTAAGTAAATTAATTATATTACATACATTACTATATTTGTTTCATTTTGAATGTTAAACACTTTGCTTCCACATGATTAATGAAGTTATAAACTTAAAACCATTTTTTCTAATTTGATGCAGTGGATACATGTCTCCTGAGTATGCCATGGAGGGAGTTTTCTCTATAAAATCTGATGTTTATAGTTTTGGAGTTCTTATGCTCGAGATCTTGAGTGGAAGGAAGAACAACAGTTTTTTCAAGACAGAGCACTTGTTCAATCTAGTGGGATATGTATGTCAAAAAACTATGAGCTTCGGATGATTCATGATTCTATGATATTCAGTGTGTGTTTCTGATAATGTATAATCCTTTTTCAGGCATGGGAGTTATGGAATGAAGGTACTGCCTTGGACCTAATGGACCCAGCACTTGATGATTCATATATGGATCAGATGCTTCGTTGCGTTCATGTTGGTCTCCTGTGCGTTGAAGATAGTGCAATTGATCGGCCAGCAATGTCAGATGTCTTAGCTATGTTGACAAATGACAATTTGTCATTGCCATCACCTAAGAAACCTGCATTTTCTCTTGCAAGACAAGCAATTGAGGCACATATATATGACAAAGAATCAGAATGTAATTCGATAAATTGGGCGTCAATTTCTAATATGATTCCAAGATAGAGGCATGTTTTTAGTATCACTTCATACGCTTGAGTATGTTAATTTTGATTTAACGTGGTTTACCAACAAATACTTCCCAAGAATTGAATGTTTTCACTTAGATATTTACTGCTATACATACTTACTTACATGTAAATTATTACAATTTTGTTTATAACATAGATTCCCTTTCATTTGCTGCAAAACTATATTCAGATTATGACCATCTACCATTACAAACATCTTTTAAATATAATCTGATTTAGTTCTGAGAAGCAAGTAAGCACTCTATCATGCGCCACCATATTCTTTGTAATGATCATTTCATAATCAACTACGGCCCGCTTGTTAAGTGCAAAATTTTCTAGATACGGAAGAGAATTTTATTTGTTCAATCATGGACCCACCTAATGAGCACTGTCCAAAGTCCCCACCACAAATTCATGCAATAAGTCAATTAGTTGTTGAGAAATTTTTTGTTTATTATTCTTAAAATTTGTTTCCTTAAAAAAAATTTAGGAAAAATATTAGTTGTCCCAACATTTGTGGATTGTTGTCAATTTGATCTCTATATTTGGTAGCCATTGATTTGGTCAATGTTTTTTTTTTTTTTTTTTAATTTTTTTTTTTAAGAATTTGGTCTATCTTATTTTTAACTTATAGTCAATTTGGTTACTGCCATCAAATCATAACTTTTCCTGCATTTTCTTGACAACCAAACACAAGCACAAATCAAACTTACCAATATCCTACTATGGTAAACACATATCAACTTAGCAACTAAAGCAAATCGAGATTTGGATCCAAAATAATTGCAAATTAAAAATAATAGGGACAAAGTTGAATGTAAGTTAAAAATAACAATATCTAGTTTAACTACTACCAAAATGTACAAACTAAGTAGACTAAAGTTGAAAATAATAAAGGCCAAATTGATACTGACCCTACAATATAGGGACCAGCAAAATGGTATTTTAGCCAAAAATTTTCAAATGATCATTAGTCATTTTAAAACCACAAATCATCAAGTAGAAAAAATAATGCACATACATAATTCATTTTAAGAAAACCTTGAATAATGTTTCAAAACACGTTTAATCTTAAAATGCTCATATGTAAGTATTGATTATTTTTCTAAAATCAATAACACGATAAGGTAACCACAAACTTCATTCAAAATTTATCCTCAACTTTATATAACCCAATTTAAATCAATCTCATTAAAATGAAAATCGTTACCTACACAATTATATTACTAAGACTGGACCATAAAATAGTTTTTCTTAAATTCCCGATATTTCTTAGAGTATTAAGAATTTCGGTCTTTTGAAAGTGTTTTCAATAGATCCGTAAAAGTGACCGTTATGTAACATTTCTCTTACTCATTTACAAAGTTTTTAACCCCATATGTAAATCTGTTTGACATACATAATTACAATGAAATCATTTACAAAATAAAAACTCCAATTTTTTAATTGGAAACCTTTCAATGTCTTCATCATTTTTCTTAATCTCCCTCTTAACAATATTTTAGAAAAGTTCATTTTTATCACAGCATCAACCAAAACAATAAGCTAACTAAACTCTCAAATTGACCCAAATACACTCAATGGAAAACAAAAGAATGGATTTTTCAACTTCAACATGTTAGAGACCCAAATCCCCTAAATGTTGACTTTAGAAAAACCTCAAATATTAATGGCCAATTCTTTTAAAAATATACCCTTAATTTTTCATCATATAATTCACCAAATCAAAACTCATATTCATAATCACATGTACATCCCTTAATCACGTTAACAATAAAATTTTTAAAAAAAATTAGAATTTCATCTTTAAAAATTGGAACAATTGAGGGTAGGGGTCTCCTGACGACTCTTCAGTTAATGCTATTAGAACAATCACTACCGGTGGTAGTGGTCTAGTGAAGGAGAACTGTAGAAAAGATGCATGGGTGCCCTTGGGAGGAGGATTTTCCCCCGGAGTTGTCACATTTTGGGTGCTTTGGCAACGTGACTTACGTGTGCATGTGTTTCTAGGGTGCGATGTGTATATTGACATGCTATTGCTTGTATATATTTTATATAAAATATATACATATCATGTTAAAACTATATTACAAATTTACAAGGATTTAAACATATACATGAAAATAATATATTTATTACATATCTATCATGTGAATATGCATATTTCACAACATAAAAAAAGAGAGGAGAGGAAGGATGTCATCTTTTTGCATTTAGGTCCACTTTATTCTCCAAGTTTCATTCTCAAGCATAAACACACTGAACTCAAAATATATAATTAGCGCAAAGAGGAGGGGGGGGGGGGGGGGGGGGATATATCAACTTGATATGAATCCATTGATTCAATGGAAGGGAATCATAAACACAAACCTCAACAACAAAAATGTAAAATACAAAAGATTCAAAACAATGCTCATAAAAAGAAACCTTTAATTTTCTTTTGAAAAGATAAGTGTTTTTCCCTTGGGAAAACCTCATCACTTTTGGGAAAAGGGTTTGTAAAGCTTTGTTGGAAAATGACCCAAAAGCACTTCTCTTGGTTTTACATGAAAAAAGGTTTTTTTTTTTTTTTTTTTTTTTTTTTTTTTTTTTTTTTTTTTTTTTTTTTTTTTTTTATGGGAAAACCAAAACAAAAAAAAGTGTGCAAATTTTAAGGAGAGGTATTTTGGAAAGTAGAAGAACTTTAATGAACAAAACTTTGAAGACACAGAACCTTTAAGATTTAAAACCTTTTAGGGAATTTCTTTTTTAGAAAGAAAAAGGGATTTCCCAAACCTTTTAGAAAGAACATACCCAAAACTAAAATTTTAGACCCTTTAGGAAAAATGGTTTGCTTTTGAAAAGTGTTTTCATAAAAACATGCATGGTCTAAGATTGAAAACCATTTGTAAAGGGAATTCAAAACAAAGGAAGAACAAACTCATGTTTAAGTAAATAATTTTTAGAACCCTAAGTTGGAACTAAAGTTATTTAAGAAAAAGAATTTGGTTTAAAGAAAATGGTTTCCATGGTTTTCTAAAAAAAAAGAAAAAAAAGAGGGTTTTGAGGTAAAATCCATGGTTTTTATCATCTTTTAAGGTAGAAAACTTAATTTAAAAGGGGTTTTAGAATAATAGAAGTTTAAGATTAAAACCATCTTATTTTAGGAAAAGGGAAATTCAATGTTTTTTTAGAAAGAAAATACCCAAAACTTAGATCAAAACCATTTAAGAAAAAAAAAAGGACTTTTGAGAAAATGGTTTCCATGGTCTTAGTGAAAACCGTGGTTTTTATTCATTTTTGTGTAAAAATAAAGAACCAAACTTGACCCCTTTTTGGATAAGGGTTTTGAAAATGTCATTGATTGAGGATTTTGAAAAAAGTGCCCCATTGGAAGGCTTTAATGAATTCAAAAAGAAACTTTCTTTGAAAAGATTCATTCTAAGAAAAAGAATGGCCATTGGAGCCTTTTTCATCTTTTGGAAAAAACATTTTTTGAGGGTTTGATTACCCAAGCTTCTCATTGTCTGGTAATCTAGGATTCATGGTACCTAGAGACCTATCACCTTTGAATCCTTATTCCCATGAGAATGATAACAAGGGAAATAAAGAGAACTTAAAGTTATGGATTAAAAACAAGCAAGAACATAATTTAAAGAACTTAAATGTAAAAGCAATTTATAATAATAATAATAATAATTTAAAGACTTCAATGTAAGAGCAATTTATGAACAAGAAAATAATTTAAAGACTTGAAAGTAAAATCAATTTATAAGCAAGAACACAATTTAAAAGACATGATTCAAAACTTTTTTTTTTTCCTTTTAAAATGGAAATTTCTCTTAAATAAGACCTAAACTTGTAAGAGCCAAGCTTTTGGGTTCTCTTCCATGTTGGCAAAACAAGGTCTCAAGATTTTCTCTTAATTTCCATGGTATTTTACACATAAGAAGGAGTTTTACACACAAGAAGGATAATGGTGTAACTATCAAAGAAGCTACACCCTCTCACCTTTACAAAAGTTTTAGAAGCTCACCTATGGGCTCGTGATGGCAAAGAAATGGAAGAAAAGGAGTCCCAATTTTCAGCTTTTAGGAAGGTTTTCTAAGAGAGAGAAAGTAAATCTAGAGAAAAGCCTAAAGAAAAAGTGACCAAATGGAATTTTTGGGAATTTGTGTGCATTTTTGTTCATATTTTGCCTAAAGGAAGTGGGGGGATATTTATAGGAGCTTGGGGGTATTTTGGTGACACACCCCCTTAGCCGCCCCTCTTAATGAGCGGTTGGGGGAGTATGGTACCTCCATTATCCAATCTTATCCACTCATCTTCACATTTTTTATTTACAGCTTTTCCTCTTTTCAACCCTATTTTTGGGCTATTTTTTGGAGGTATTTGAGAGTTTGGATTTTTTTCAAACTTGGTGTTCCTGGAAATTTATGGATTTCTAGTTTCCATAAGCTTCGACCTCACATGAGTTGGAGTTATAGTTGTCGAGCTATTGCGTTGGAAAGGGAGGTGACATAATGTAGAAAATTTAATAGCACTATTCTTGAAAAAGTCATTTCTCCTAATCTGGAGAAGATATCGTCGAGCCATTTTTATAGAAGGTAGCTTGCCCATTTTTATTATGTGAATACGCCCTAAGAACAACCATTTTACCAAAAAAATAGTACATTTAATTAGGATTTTGGTATTTTCATGATATTTCATTCATTTTAATTCCGACTATGGCCGTGAATTTTCGTTTCAAAGGGAATTTTATGATAAACTTTGCAAAAATGGCAAGTTTAGCATTTTGAAATCTTGGATGGTTTGTTCTGTCATCCAAGCTGTTGACACCCCATTTTGCAACCCACATTTAACTTCACTTGGAGGGTAAAAAGATAATTTCACCTTGAAAATATGCATCTTGATTCTAGTCATTAAATCCTTAATCTCATTTCATCAAAATTATCTTGATGTTGTAATGATCAAATTGACTAGTCATAAGCCCTAATCAGACCATCAGATTGAAAGTTATCATCAAATAAAGTTCTAATGGCCGAGATGCACAATCATAAATTGAGTCCAACTATATGTAATTATGAACAATTGTTTTCAATTGATTATAAGTATAATCAATTTGAGAACGATGATGTGTCATAATTTGATTGGTTAGGATTATATTTTATGGTAGGGTTGCACACACCTAATTAACTAGATAGTTAAACATTAATTATTGAATGAGTAATTTTTGCAATTATCTTTTAATTAGGGTAAATTTGGAACCAATTAAGTCTGAAATGAGAGTAGCTAGTGCCATTTAATGTTAATTGGAAGCTAATTTGGGACCTATTAATGTTAATTGTGCTGAAATTATTTTCTAATAAATGACCTCTGCTCAGCATTTCATCGATATCTCTCAGAATATTTTGAATCTATGAATGAGGTTAATTTTCGCAAAAACTAGACATCCAGGGCTTCAATTTGAGCACAAGAATGAGATAATTCCAATCAGAATTGTGTCAGATATGATTATTTGAAGTTAGCTTTACATTTTGTTACAGCAGCTACGGGAAAACTAAATTTTGGCTTGCTCCTCACTCCCACTAATCTTTCCATTTAATGCACCAGATTTCCCCCAAGGCTAAAATGAGGTTTAGGTTCATGATTCTTTGTCAACCCTCATTAAAGGACCTTCCATTCATATTTCCTCCACCACTATTATATAAACCCTCCATCTTCTTCATTCCAAAGTACACAAAAAGCCCCCCTCTCTTCTCTTCTCTTGAGTTCTAGTGAAGTTGAGTAATCTTGTCATATCTTGGTCTTCCTGAGACTCAAGGTATTAAGTAAGACTCATTTTCCCTCTCCTAACTCTTCTTTTCCTCCACCCTTATGACCTCTATCAAGAGTCTCTTCCTCCACCATATGAATCTTGCATGAAGATATAATCTATTTCCCTAATTAGTTTTTTATGTTGTCATGATAAGAATTTATGATCAAAGTATGATAGTAATTATTTAAATTCTCTTGAATATATTTGAATGTTCTTAAATGTTCTTATGTGTTCTTCACATGTTCTTGGTTGTTTATCACATGTTCATGCATAAACACTAGTTTTGATCCTAAATCCATATCAAGAATATGAAAAATATGTTTGTTTAATAATTCTTTCAAATCCTTAAATCTAGGTAATCACCATCCACACACATTCACTAGAATTTATTTTTAAATCCAAATGTAATGCTTAATAAATTGAATTAGGGTTAATTACATGCATACACATTAAATTCAACATGCAAATTGATTGATAATATATTGGATGATATGATATAAATATTGGCTACCATAGTCTAGAAGACCGGTTTCACCAGGCAAGGTGGGTGCCTAACACCTTCGCACCTTGTAACGTAGCCTCCGAGATTAGATCAAGGGTTAGTAGATCAAATATTTATCCATGTAATTTTTTATTTTTAGATTGTAACTAGGAAACAAAGCTATGTATTTTATCTTAGATTATATCTAGGACCAAAGTCATGTAATTTTCCTATGATCAATGTAAATTCAATTTCAAATTAATAAAATGAAAAATTTTCAATTATGGTTTTCTTATTTTTTTCAATAATTAAATAAGTGTCGACTCCATTATAAAACCCTTAATCTAAAGGGAAAAATATAACTATTCAAACCTACATTTTGAGAGGCAATAACACGACTCCACCCATTCACATTGGTTTGGCCCAACATCCTATAAGAGCGGGCCGGGGGCGCGGTCTCTCACACGATCAAGATAAACAGGATTCTTTCAAGTATTTTTCTATTTTCTTAGTTTTGAAAACATGATTTTTGCTTATTAGGACTTAAATCGGCATTTTGTTATGGACACTGAGGTTGGACAAAATATGGTACCAACATGATGGTTTTGGGTGTATAGGTGAGAATGTAAGGGTTAATAAAATAAGGGTTACGTGGTGGAAAAAATAGGTTGACATGAGAGGAGAGGGGGGGGGGGGGGGGGGGTTGTAAAGTGAAATAATTTTATATTTTGATGAAAAATAATGTTTTTGTCGCTAAACTTTTCTTAAATCTTTGCAACCATTCTACTTTCTATCTTCCCTTCTATGTCCATTAGTTCTTATCTTATGTGGCCCACAGAAAAATTGAGGTGGTATATTTCTTAAAATTAGGCGAATTGACTTGGACTAATTCTTTTTTTGTTTTCTTAAAAAAAAAAGAAAAAAAAAAAAAAAACACAACGTAGAATCCAAATTAGTCAAAAGTGGGGACGAACATTTACAAAGAAGAAATTAGCCTCAATGGATGAAAAATCCCAAATCCGCGAGTGAAATCAATCATAGTGAAAAATTTCCAAATTATTGAATCAGTAAACTGTCGGGCCCATTTGTGTCCAGGCCCATGTTCTCAGGCCTTTTAGAGGCTATCGAGCTGGAAATTCAACATACAAAAGAGAGAAACAGGCAAGGTTTTGTGTCCAGACCCATGTTCTCAAGCCTTTCAGTAGTAGCACATAGAGAGAAAAACACACAAAAGAGAGAAACAGGCAAGGTTAATTTTGTGTGAGTTTTTCCTTCCTCCTACCATGGGCCCATGGCCATGGAAACCTATTAAAGCAAGTGTCTCAAAAGGTGTTTAGATGACTTCATTGTGGTGGAGTTGAGCGTAAGACCATCGTAACTTGTTGTTTATAGTGGATTATTCCGAGTTTTATCTGTGTCATTATGTGTTAGAATTATGTGATGTGATAATTAAATTTACCATTTTTTAATAACTTAAACTTTTAGGACAATTAGTAATTTAACATGATATTAAAGCAACATGTTCTATGTTTAATTCTCATTTCCTTCAATCTTCCTCTCATTTATAATCCCACATGTTGGACCTCAACTATTAAAAGGTAGTTTGAGCCCACACGTGAGGAGATTGTTAGAATTATAAGGTTAAATGATCAAGTTTTTGAGGAATTAGTAATTTCACACCGTGCATGTAAGTTTAGTGTCAAACTACGTAATTCTTGAGTGCACAACTGTGCACTGTATATGCCTTCTAAGTGTTTGATAATTTTTCTTGGATTCCATATTGCATATCTTGCAAGCTTAGACTTGGTATTTGCTGTGGCTTGCCTCCACTACGTACCTTTGTGTTAGTAAATTCACATTTTTGGTTGATAATATTGGGGGAGACTTTGGTCTCACCAAGAAGTGGGTAGTTTCACACAACATAATTAAACTGCATGAAATTACAACAAATAATGATTTGAGATTTTTTGTTTACGGAGGTTAATTATTTTCATTCCAAAGGTTTATCCCCACGTGTGATTCACCATTGGATGCCACATGTTTTGCCTTTATGTTATAAAAAAACAATAAATAAATAAATTGGTCCAAGTAATTTCAAATTGGAATTAATATATACTACCTCAACTTTCTATTAGGTCATGTAGAAATTAAGGGGGTGTTTAGTACATGCACTTCAAAACTGAAAACATGTGTTTAAAAATATGCATGAAAATACTTGTTGATAAAAAAATGTATAAAAATACGTATAATATTGTTTAAAAAACTAAAAACATGTGTTTAAGTGGATATACCAAATAGGGTCAAAGTAACATGTACAAATGGAATGACAAAAAAAATAGAACAGTGCAAAAAAGTTTAGAAACAAAAAAGAACTTTTTAACTTTTTGGGGTGCAAACCGATATTTTAGCTTTTTTTTTTTTTTTTTTTTTTTTTTTTTTTTTTTTTTTTTCTCTCTCTCTCTTTTTATTATTATTTTTTTATTTAAGAAAAAGCTAGGTGCCTATTTTTCAACATTTAAAGACTGCACACAAATGGGCGCATATTTCTCAATCATGATAGTTCGAAAGGAAAGAGAAAAATACAGTTTTCCTACTATTTATAAAACTTCAACATGTAGTTCTCTATTTCAATGTTGTATTTAGTCCCAAACCACTACATTATCATATAATATTATGGTTCTATCTCTTTCAAAAAAAAAATATATATATATATATATATATATAACAAAAGTATAATCATGATCTATCTTATTGAATACATTGATTATTTCAATACATTCATAAATATCAACTGAATTGAAGCATGCTAATATGAAGATGCTTTGCAAACCAAACACAAAATATCATATCAGTAATTATATATTGACTAGAAATGATTAACTGAACTGATTAGGGAAAAAAAAACTTCTTGTTGATAACCACTTGAAATTACTTTCTCCATAGAAATTGCAAATTGTCCACCTAAAAGGATTAAAAATTAATATAAAACTTAGCAAAGTCTCATAATATAACATCTAAACAAATCACCAATAAAAAAAATTCTAAATTGTAAAACATCTAATTACTAACTCAAATTCAAATTCCCAATTCATTCCAAGTTTTGTCTACGAAGAAAATGACATTACTCGCTTTATTTCTTTAGCTTTGCTCCTATTTTGAAGGATTTTATTTATTGTTTCTACTACGTTTTTTGTAACACCCCAAAATCGAAGGCAATAAAAGTCTATTTAATTTGAATAATCCATAAAAAATATTAAATAAAAGAAACTAGCAACCTTGAATCTAATTACAAAAGTCAGAGCTCTAATTCACCAAATACAAAACATCCACAAAATAATTCTCCAATACAAAGTTTAATGCCATAAAATAATAATAAAATCCTCAGTTCCACAAAAACAATTTGTAACTTCTGTCTCCCAAGAATCTCTACTCCAGTAATCCACCTAATGTATTTGTAATGGGAAATAAAGGGGGGTGAGATAACTCAATAAGTGGAATTCACTAACATTGGGGTGTGGGAACAAACCTTTCAAATAAATAATTCTTTCAACAGATTCACAACTTATAACTCATCAATATTTTGGCATCAACTATTTCATGTAAAGGAAAATAATATCTTTATATTGTGAGCCATCATAATATATATATATATATATATTGTACCATCACATAAACAATTTCCTAGGCTTTTCTCGTGGTTAACGTTTACGCCCCGTTGACAGGGTTGCGATGTCCCCTTTTTGGGACTGGAACCTCCTTTCATCCCATTTCTTAAGGATGGCTCCTTTGGAACCTAAAGGTACACTCCCTTGCTAAGGAGCTTCCTTTTGGATCCTCAATAGTATGCTCCCTTGCTAAGGAGCTATCAAATGTGCACTGTCCCCTTTTGGGACTGTCCCTTGTTAAGGACTAACTGCATCATGATTGTCCCTTGCTAAGGACTAAATACCATACTGAGCTTCTAATCACGACTTGCCATAGGTTTTCAAAACATATTTAATATGCTCACAAAATAATCCATTCATACTTCTCAAAATATAAAGACATATTCACACATACAAGTTTAAATAAAATTAGGTTGTCCCACAAGTTTTTCATAAAACGAATAGCCAATGTGCACATCAAACATTTGTAAAATATTCATTTATATATAGAATATCAACATATTCTTTCATATAAAATAGTTTAATAATTAACACTGTTTTGGGAAAACCCCCAAAATTAGTAAACACCACTTACCTCTTAGCTGCAAAAATAAAGGAAATCAACCTCCCTTGAATCACAACAATTCAGTAGAATTAGAACCTAGTAATACCAAAAATAGGTTCATCAATACACAATTTCCCACTTCAAAATTTATTTTCACACTTAAATGGTTTTATCCTAAACAATATTAATATATCCAAAATCCTTCATTTATTCACTTAACTATCAAATTTACGATTGGAAGCCACGTATTGCCTTAATTTGTTGCTTAGCATTCCCTTTTGATGCCACTGGATGTCCATTGACTCTAACCATTATATATATATATATATATATATTAACCTATCTGATCAACCTAGTATATAAAGCTATAAATCAAAGGTAGAAGCCATATATTAAAGTTATGTCAAATCCATTTCAAAGCCTATGGAGGACCATACAGCTATATAAATAAAAAGTTCCTATTTTAATATTGTATTCATCACTCTAAAGACCCAAAATCTATTACACGGTTGAACTAGTGTGAATGCAAAATAACCAGTAAACAATTGTGGCTTAGTGTGAATGCATAATAACGGGTCAATGGCTTAGTGTGAATGCAATAACAACCGGTCAACAATTGTGGCTTAGTGTGAATGCAATAACATAAGCATTCTTTTCACTTTAACATGGTGACCAAGTCCAAACCTATTACTCTATTTGGCTCAATTTCGAGTCTGTATTCCTTCCTGACATATTAACCAAATCTTTATCTAATATAATACAATTATAGGACCCCTTTTCTATTAGTATAATGATGGTCTAGGTTCATATCAATTGAAAGCTATAGACTATCAAACTTCTTAAATCTCGAGCATGAGAAAAATCATACCTGAAGACTCCAACTCAACGCCACAGTGAAGAAGGGCAGAATTCAATAGTCGGCTGAAGCAAATAGAAATCCCATCAGCAAAACACGTGTGACCTAAGAGGAAAGGCTAGGGTTTTCAAGACCCATATATGTACTATGTCACCTCACTTGGGCTTCATATTCCATAGTATTTATCTTCTTTTTATTACCTTAGGCCCAAATTAATTTAATCCATTTTAATTATAGGCCTCCATTAAAAATTTACGTATAATAATTTAATTGGTATCAAAATATGGGGTGTTACATTTTTGTCAAATATATTTTGGTCCATGCAATTAGGTGTTTTGGTGTTTCAATTCACAATCACAAGTTTTCTCTCTTTACCATTTTAATTTGAATTGAGTTTGGGTTACTAATTTGTTATTATTTAAGTGAGAATTTGAAGGTTTTTTTTAGTGATCCATTAAATGTTGAATTATGAGACTTTACTAAGTTTTATTAATTTTTTGATCTTTTTTGGGTGAACAAATTTGTAGTTTTCTTGTGGGAAAAAGTACTTTGTATTGGCATTAATTGAACTATTAGTGGGAAAAAATGGTAGAAACAAAAAAAAAAAATCCTCCAACAGAGAAACAAAATCAAAGAAAGAGGGAGAATATTGAGTTTTTTTGTTGGCTACAATACTTTAAAGAAATAGGGGAGAGAGATGAAAATGAAGTAATAAAATTTTTTTATGAAAAATAAGATAAAAGAGGAATGGTTAAATTAGATTGAAGGTTGAACAAAGTGAAATAGTAAAATTCAAAAATTCATAAAAGAAATCAAATGGAAAATTTAACAACAATTTGAGGAGATGAAATGATGCAATAGTTGAAGAAGATGAAAGGTCAAATAAAATGGAAATTAAAAAAAAAAGGTTGATGACGGAAGTAAAAAAAGTTTTGTAAAAGTTCCATTATTATATAGTATATATTCAACCGATACCAAAAAAGAAAAAGCAAAATTGAGATCAAATAAAATGACACAACATATGCCACAATTGTTCAAGTGACAAAGATACAAGACGAATGTAGAGGCAAGAATCAATGGTCTAATAGATGGATTCTGTTTTTTTTTTTTTTTTTGAAAAGGAAGATTTTATAAAACACAAGAACCAGGAAGACAGAAATAGAGAGGCTACAAACATCAGGCCCCTAAGCCAGATACATAGAGTCATTATGGACTAACAAAGAAACCGCAGGGGGAGAAACCCCATTCCATAAGCATGTAGATTCCTCCCTCCGAGCCAGTTGAGCCAACTCATGAGCAACAACATTGAAATCTCTACTTACATGCTTAAAAATGCAGAACTCAAAGGAATCACACACCAGTAGAATTCCTTGTAATATATGGCCTAACTCACCACCTGTGGAATTATCATTCAAGGCTTGGACCACTGCAAGGGCATCACACTCCAAAATGACCCGAGGCAAATGCATCTCCTGGGCAAGTAAAATTCCCTGCTCCAATGCTAAGGCTTCCACCTGGTCAGCAGCAAAGCATCCTGGCAGATATTTACTAAGGGCTGCTACAACATGGCCAAGGCAGACCCTAATAATCACCCCGATGCTGGAATTTCTTCCTTGGTCAGAAGTAGCCCCATCAACATTAACTTTGAAAACACCCTGAGGAGGAGCCACCCACCTATTTTGAGAAAGCCTTGGGGGAAGGATGTCAAAAGAGGCAGCTGCCTTTTTGAAGTCCTCCAAAGTGTTGTTTGCCAGGCTCCAAACCTGAGATGGGGAGAGCAGAGAATCATTATGCACTAATTTGTTTCTGTTAGACCATATAGCCCAAGATAAAACAAAAAATAAATCCAGGGCCTGTGAGGCATTTGAGAGATTTAAATGCAAGGCCATGTCTAAGAAAGACCAATGGTGACCTTGGGATAATCTGGGGTAATTTGGCCATAAACTCCAAACAAGGGAAGCCGCCTCATAATGGAGGAGAGCGTGATTAATATCCTCAGGTTCCGAACCACAAATGGGGCAAGCAGTGCTACAATTGATTCCTCTTTTACTTATATTATCATAGGTAGGCAAACCATTGACACAAGCCCTCCAAGCAAAAATTTTAATTTTTGCCAGGAGGTTTAGATGCCATAGATTCCGCCAAAGATGTCTATAAGGATCCCCCGAAGAGCTTTCGCCCTCTTTAGAAGTATCAATCATACTATGGGCAACATGATAAGCACTTTTCACCGAAAATTCACCTTTTCTATTTCCAATCCATATAAGCTTGTCCTCCGGCAAGTTATAACTTAACGAAATCTTCAGAATGGTTTCCACCTCGAAAGGAAGAAAAGTAGCATGAAGAACCTCTACTTTCCACCATCTAGAGACCGGATCAATGAGAGATGAAACCATAGGAAATTCAAAATTTTGGATCTGGGGAGAGATAATTTTATAGGTGGAAGGTGTAGGGAGCCATCTATCCTCCCATATATGAATTTGCTTCCCATTACCAACTCTCCACCAGGTACCCCGCCTTATAACTTCTAAACTACTATGGATGCTCCTATAGGAATAAGAGGGAGAAGAACCAAGCTTAGCATTTAATAGATTACCAGTAGGGAAGTACCTGGCTTTAAGCACCCTTGCAACCAACGAGCTCGGATTATTGAGGATTCTCCAAGCCTGCTTGGCGAGCATGGCCAGATTAAAGGCTTTCAAATTCCTAAACCCCAGCCCACCTCTTGCCTTTGGATTGCACATTCTCTTCCAGCTAACCCAACCCAATTTTTTTCCTGCTGCCTTTGGCCCCACCATAAATTTTTCATCATTCTTTCCATGTCATCACAAAGGCCTTGAGGAAGTAGGAAGCAACTCATAGTGTATGTTGGAATAGCTAGAGCCACTGCTTTGATAAGAATTTCTTTCCCACCCATAGAAAGAAGTTTACCTTTCCAACCCGCAAGTTTTTGACCAATCCTCTCCCTTAAAATTGCGAAGACTTGCTTTTTTGACCTACCAATAAGAGAGGGGAGACCAAGATATTTAGTAAGTCTCGAATTCTGCATAGGGCCAAGGATATTAAAAATCTCATCTTTAGTTGCTTGGGCTGTATTAGGGCTAAGGAAGATGGAGGATTTGTCCGTGTTTACTTTCTGTCCCGAAGCTTCTTCATATTCCATTAAAATAGATCTTAGCAAGTGGCATTCTTCCAATGATGCTTTACAAAAAAGTATGCTGTCATCGGCAAAGAGAAGGTGGGTCACCTTTGGACAACCCTTGGTAATGGAAATGCTTGTGATGAGCTTATTCCTGGCAGCCTGGTGAATAAGAGCTGAAAGACCATCAGCACACAAAAGGAACAGGCTTGGGGAGAGTGGGTCACCTTGACGGAGGCCTCTCGAAGGATGGATGTTTTTGTGAGCAACCCTGTTGATAAGGACTGAGTATGATACTGATGTAATGCATTGCATAATCAAATCTCTCCATCTATTGCAGAATCCCAATTTTTCCATGACTTTTGATATGAAACCCCACTCAACCCTATCAAACGCCTTGCTCATGTCAAGTTTGACAGCCATAAAACTCTCTTTCCCGGCTGTTTTATGATCTAAGTAGTGCATCATCTCGAAAGCCACTAGCACATTATCTGTGATGAGCCTGTCAGAGGTGAAGGCGCTTTGATTTTCAGATATTAAATGGGGTAGGAGAGGTTTTAGACGATTGGCAAGTATTTTAGAAATGAGCTTATAGACAACATTGCAGAGACTGATGGGACGAAAATCCGTCATTCTTTTGGGGTTGCTTATTTTTGGAATTAGGGAGATGTTAGTTTTGTTGAGCTCCTGTATGGGTATGTTATGGTTGAGGACATTTAGGATAATATCAGTAATGTTGTTGCCAACAATACTCCAATGTTTTTGAAAGAACACAGCAGACATACCATCTGGTCCAGGGGCCTTATTGGGATGGATTTGTTTTAGAGCAATTACCACTTCATCTCTAGTGAATTCCCTTATTAAGCTTTCATTCATTTCATCTGTCACCTTAAAAGGAATTGCATCAGTTACTTCCTCAATCCGGTTTGGAAGGGAGGAACTGTATATGTTATCAAAGTAAGATATAGCAGCTTGGGCAATGCTTTCTTCATCATCACACCATCGACCCTGCTCATCCCAAATGCCCACAATGGTATTCTGTTTTCTCCTTTCCGAAGCCTGTGCATGGAAAAATTTAGTGTTTTTGTCACCCTCTTTAAGCCAGTGGGCTTTTGCCCTTTGCCCCCAATACATTTCCTCATCATCAAGAAGATCATTAAGCTCTCCCCTTAGTCTATTAATTTCCAAGCTCAGATCCTCATCATTCTCGCGCATGGCTAGGGCGTTCAGCCTATTTCTTTTATCTTGTATCTTCTTTGGGATCTGTCCATAAACCGCTAAATTCCATCTGGAAAGATCAGCAGCACAGATTCTAAGATTCTCTGCTATACCTTCCGGAGTACTCAAATCCACACCAAAACCCCAAGAGGCTTCAATAATGTTCTTGCAATCCTCCCTTTTAGCCCAATGAGCTTCAAATTGGAAGCGTCTAACTCTCGGTCGATGCTTGGCTCTAGAGTCAGTGACTAGTAATGCACAGTGGTCTGAAGTTGAGTCTACTAAGTGGTACACTTTCATTCTTTCAAATCTAGCTGACCACTCTGGGGTAGCCAATGCCCTGTCCAATCTAAGGCAAATTCTATTCTCCCCCTCCTGCATATTGCTCCATGTATAATCCGGACCACAATAATCCAGGTCATGGAAACCACAATAATTTACAATTTCCCTAAAACTGTCCATCTGTTGCTGAGGGCGATTTGCTCCCCCAAATTTCTCATTCATTGAGAGTATTTCATTAAAATCACCTAAGCATAACCAAGGTAGTTGGAGTTGATTATTAAGGAAAGCAAGAAGGTGCCAGGATTCATACCTTTTGTGTGTCTCTGGGTAGCCATAGAAACCGGTTATTCTCCATCTATAATCACTACTGGCGTCTGAGATTACTTCATCAACGTGGAATTTTGTGTAACTTTTTATCTCCAAACTAATTTCTCTTGTCCAGAGAAGAGCAATTCCCCCACTTCTGCCAACACTAGGCACAATCAGTCCATTTGAAAACCCAATTCTATTCTTTATTCTTTCCATGCGATTTTTCTTTGATTTTGTCTCCATGAGGAAGACAATTTTTGGGTTCCAACACCGCACCATATCATGTAAAGCCCTAACCGACCGGGGATTCCCCAATCCCCGGCAATTCCAACTTATAGCCCTCATTTCTCCCGCCATTGTAGTGATTTTTCTATACCATACATTATACAAAGCCAATCCAAAGAGTAATAAAAGAATCCAAGGGTACAGACAGAACATCAAACCCACATCAAGCACAAAGAGAAAAACCAGAAAAACAGACCCCAAATAAGCAATAGGGAATTAGTAAATCATATAGAAGCTACTCACATATTTCTTGGGATGTCCACCCCTGGCCAAAACATACCCGGTCCGGAAAAGCCTTCACAAGCTCCTGGCGTCCTCAATACGCCCACTCCCACACCAAACAGAAGACCCACACATAGAACCAATAATCCTTCGGTAGAGAGGGGAAACCCACAAATAGAGGAGCCTGATCTCATGGAGAGGGCCAATGGAAGCTTGTGCGAACGCGGATGGAAAGACCAACAAAAATCTAAGCTTCCCAAAGGGAGAGCTTTAGACCCACGATTCAGAGAGAAAAGCAGAAATTTTTTGTGAAAATAACCAAGTAAAAGCCCCTAGTAAGGGTTAGATGACCAAGAAAGAGCTCCTAGAACGACTGATTAGAGTGATCGTTTGGAGAAGAAGGTGCTCGAACTTAGCGAGAGAGAAAAGCTCCAACAGGGGAGAAAGGAATACTCCTACAGGGGAGAGAGAGTTGGGGGAAAACTAATTTTGTTGGTGACAATGATAATAGATGGATTCTATTACAGTTAGGTTGGGCCTAAGGCCTAATCAAAGTAGCACCATTATCTATCGTATAAGAGATCTATCGTGCCCTATATAGTGCACCGCGCCCTGCCAAAGATAACTACATTCCTTAAGATGGATATCAAATTATCTATTCAAGGCCAACAACATATGCATCTTATGAACCTCAATGAGCTATTTCCTATATGACAAGACCATGCATTAAGGAAGTAGAGACACATCGTCAAGATAATTGGTAAATGTTGTACATGTCAATCACCCAAACGATTTGAAATTTTGAAAGCACTTATAAGTTTTTAACCCTATGATTTCCCAAACAATCGAATTGCTAAAAGCCTAAAACCCTTTTCAATTTCCAAGAGTACTTTATCAAGCTAATGCTCTAAAATTAAAACAGTATTTCCTACTGTAATACAAACTTGACATCTCAAGCTCTGTTTTCGCTGTTCTCTATTTTATACATTATTCTTCTAATGTATCTTTCCTTCAGTAAAACAACAAAAGGTATATCTAAATTAAAAATTTTCCGTTATGGTAAATAGTGGGGGCAAAACTAGAAAAGAAATTAAATTATACGAAAACATTTCCCATCAACCATCTACCTAGCTTGAGTCATGACTCAATTTTAAGCTTTCGAAAAACCAAGCTGCTTAAGTTAAGAGCAATATTTTGAATGGTTCAGTTTAGATTATTTATAAAATTTATAAATCAAACAATGATTTTTTATATCATTTTACAAGCTTAGTTGATTTTCTTTTCTGATGCAAATGTTATATATGGAATATTCAATATTTCAAAGAGGTCTATATACTCTTGTTTGTTAAAAAAAAAAAAAAAATTGTTTATCACCGCATACTCTTAGTGCAATGGTTACTATATAAGTATAAGTGTTTGTAAGGTGTGGGGGGTAAGGGCCGGAGTTCAAGTTTTTAAGAGTGAACTTCACACATATATACACTTAGATTATGTTAAAATAGAATTCAATTTTTAAATAATAATTAAAAAAAATTGTTTAAATCCCCAAATATTCTCAACTCTCAAGTCTCACCTAATTTATATTCTCTCTCTCCGATAATAAAAGATTGCAAATTTTCAACTATAAGCTACGAAACTTGATTGGTCATCAATTATTCATATTTTAGTACTTATTCTTCTTAAAACACAAGCATAGACGACAATAAATTTTCAACCATAAGCCGGCATATTTGATTATACTGAGTTGACTTGAATCCTTCCGTGCACGACTGGGTTTTGGTTTGGTGAAGTTCTACCTAATTGATTTACGAGTTCATTGACCTAAACGACTTTGGGGGATACATATTGAAAGATGTTTTCCATTAAACCGGTTTGTAAGGAAATTCTTCCAACCTACTATAATCTCAAGTCCTAACAATTGGGAAGTAAAATTATTTCCACATAACTTACAGCAGGTAGAGTTCCATATATTTCTATTTCAACAACCAGAGCAATTCATAGCTCAATAATCATGTCTACAACCGTAAACCTTCTCAAACTTCTTTTTATGATCCTCTTCTCATGCTTACGGAGTACTCCTCATGCTGCCGGAAAATGGGGGAACTTAACATGGGCAGGTAATAGTCTCAAACCAGGTGACACCCTCAATTCCTCGTCTTACCTAACTTCTCCAAATAAAACTTTCTCTTTGTGGTTCTTCCCATGGGGCAATACCACCAACTCCTTGTCGTCTTTGGGAATATCAGATTTTGCCACAAATTTTATAGTATGGTCGGCTAGTCCAAGCAATCCTATTGCCAACAACTCCGGAGTACTTACCGTAGATAACACAGGAACACTTAAAATCACACGCTTAGGTAGTGATCCAATAGTGTTACACTCTTCTTCTCAACCTACCAATAACACTATCGCTATTCTATTGGATTCTGGCAATTTTGTCTTGAGAGAATTGCACTCTAATGGAACTATAAAGCAAGTGTTGTGGCAAAGTTTTGATTATCCTACAAACACCCTTTTACCAGGTATGAAATTAGGTATCAGCCATAGAAATAATCTAACTTGGTCGCTTACATCATGGTTAAGTGACAACTACCCAGTTCCTGGTCCTTTCTCTCTCAGATGTGACCCTAATGGACGTCAATTAGTCATTCAAAAAGAAGGTGTGGTTTACTGGGAAAGTGGGGTGTTGAGAGGCACAACATATCAAAATAATTTACCAGACGAAACAAGGTCCATGTATGATTTTGTTACTGTTTCAAATGAGGATGAGGAATATTTTTCTTTCATAAATAAAAACCAAAGCAAATTGTCCAAATGGGTGCTAACTCCTATAGGGCAAATGAAGGATTTGGAAGGACCTGTTATTGCACGAGTGGATGCTTGTGATGGCTATAGCACTAATGGGGGATGCAAGAGATGGGAGTGTAGGCGGGAGATTGTGTCTAGTGACCCATTTGATGTTAGATCTGGTTATTTTGTTGAAGATGGAGATCATTCAATTAACTTGTCAAGTCCAAGGCTTGGCTTCAGTGATTGTAGAGCTACTTGCTTGAGCAACTGTAGCTATGTGGCTTTTGCTTCTCTCTATGAAAATGGTACTGGGTGCCGGTTTTGGACAGATATGTCGATGTTCCTTCAGAGCAACTCGGTTGGTTCAACTTCTGTATATACGCTATCATTAAAGCCTTCTCGAAAAGGTGAGTTTGCTTGATTTGTTTTTGACATGAACAAATGCACGAAGTTTTCAATTTCTTTAGTACGAGACAAACTTTCTTCTTCTTCTTCCCTCTTTCTTCTTTTTTTTATTTTTATTATTTATTTATTTATTTATTTATTTATTTTTTATAATTGTTCAAGTAACTTTTTATTTGTAGAAAATTTATGTGAAAATAATTTTACTCTAATCATAATTAATTACTACCTTAACAAATTGTTAAAAAAAAATTAAAAAAAAAATCTAATATCATTCTTCCAATATTTCACCTCATAAAAATAGTAATAATCATGTGGTTGTGTCGCAAACACCGTAACTTTACAAAGAACAAACATTTTATAATAATGTCTTTTGATTTGACAATAATAAATTTAGAGTGACTTTTCAACCCCATTACAAGAAGTCAACACAAATCTTGTGTTTTTTAAGCAGAGTTGTCAGGAAACCTAGGCCACAAGTATATCCCTTACTAAATAGGTGGTATTATATGCATCCACCGAGATAATGAATACATGATAGATTTTCACCACACAAAGAGATAAAAAAATCTCTTTGAAAAAGGTCGTGGGTGGCTCTAGTAGGCCCATAGATCATAGAACAAATTAGATGGGTAGGCCCAACCATCACACTCATAGGCTGTGGACTCTTCAGGTATGGAGGATGAGCCCACAACTTGTAAGAAGTCTACTCCATGAGATAACTGTTGTCACTAAAGAGAAGTGTGATTGGGCTTAGTGCCATTTGCATTAATAAAGTTTTTTATAGTTCTTTTTTTGGGCTAAAGCCTACTCTGTTTACATATACCAAGACTCAATATGCTAGGCCCATTTAGATATCTTCGGCTAATAAGGCCTCTCCAAGAAATAGTATTTGATAAATTTTCCGTTTTTAAATGGCTCACACTCAATCCTGACAATTTTTAAATAAAATAATAATAAATCAAATAAACTTGAAATCTCAAATTCTACTCTTTTTTTTTTTTTTTTTTTTTCAATTAATATGGAATAGATAGTTTTCAACAAAAGGATAAAATAAAATGAATTCTCAAATGATGATTACTAACATGGCTGCTTATGACTAAATACAGGGAAAAATAAGTGGATAAGGATTGGTCCTGTTATCCCGGCCATTGCTCTACTTGTGATTTTAATCTATACACTGTGTTGTCTACAAAGAAGGAAAAAAGTTACTGTTAAAGGTAGAAAAGTTACAAATTGATTTTTTTGTATTTTCATGACTATTGTTATAATTTAATGGTTATTCTCATTTCATATAAATTTATACAGAAAATAGTAGATCAAAGGATGAACAAGAGTTGCCTGATTTGGTGATATCAGATAAATCAATTACCATCGATGAAATTCCTAATGATGGAAAGAAGGGGCATGATGTAAGTGTATTTAGCTATGAATGTATCATGGCCGCCACAAATAACTTCTCATTAGAAAGCAAGCTTGGAGAAGGGGGCTTTGGACCTGTTTACAGAGTAAGCTCTAAACAAGTTCCAAAGAGAGATGTCTAAATTGATTTATGTATAACATTAGCTTAAACATTAATTATCTGGTCATCACATCAGGGAAAACTACTATCAGGACGAAACATAGCCGTAAAGCGACTATCAAGAAATTCAGGACAAGGAATAAATGAGTTCAAGAATGAGTTGATACTCATATCTAAACTCCAACACACGAATCTTGTAAAGTTACTTGGTTGTTGCATTTTTGGAGAAGAAAGGATGCTGATCTATGAATATATGCCCAACAAAAGCTTGAATTACTTTCTATTTGGTCTGAAATCATCCAATTTTGTTATCTTAAGTTTTTCCTATGAATACATTTGTTTTCTTCAACCAATTTATATATTTTTTTAAGTAAATTTTTATTTTGGCAGATTCGAATAGAAGAAAGCTACTAGATTGGAAGAAACGTTTCAGTATAATTGAAGGAATTGCTCAAGGATTGATCTATCTCCATAAATATTCAAGGTTGAAAGTTATTCATAGAGATTTAAAAGCTAGCAACATACTCCTTGATGAAAGTATGAATCCGAAGATTTCTGATTTTGGCATGGCAAGAATTTTCAAACAAAATGAACTGGAAGCAAATACTAATAGAATTGTTGGAACATAGTAAGTTAACTAGACATCATTCTTCTAAAAGAAGTAAACAGTGCATCCATAATCTTGCATTTAATTTGCTGCTAATTGAACAATATTAGTGCTCCTATAATGTTTAATTTGTGAAATGATGATGTTTATTTTTTGTTTTGGTGTAGTGGATATATGTCTCCTGAGTATGCTATGGAAGGTGTGTTCTCAATCAAGTCTGATGTCTATAGCTTTGGAGTCCTAATGCTTGAAATCTTGAGTGGTAGAAGAACTAATAGCTTCTATCATGCTGACCATGTGCTCAATCTAGTTGGATATGTATGTAATATATATAGACTTAAATCATATACAGTTTCGTGGTTGTTTGTTCCCAGCATTTTAAATGACTATTACCTTTCCTTTTTTCTTTTCAGGCATGGGATTTATGGCAAGAAGGTGAAGGGCTAGAATTAGTTGATCTAACAATAAGGGATTCATGTGTTGAGTATCAAGTATTGAGATGCATTCACGTCAGTCTTTTATGTGTGGAAGATAGTGCAGTTGATCGTCCTACCATGTCAGATACGCTATCCATGTTGACAAATGAAAGTACACAATTGCCTTTACCTAAAAAACCAGCTTTTTCTATTGGAAAGAAAGCAATTGAGGCGAATACTCCTAATAATGAATTAGAAATTCATACAGTGAATGGCTTGTCCATTTCTGATATAGATGCCCGATGAGGGAATGATTTTCTTTTGTGATCTTGCATGACACATCATAGTTTTCCTCATCAATGAAATTGTTTGGAAGCCAGAACTTGCCAAATTATTGTACTCAAGTTTTGACTTTTGAAACACCGTATTTTGGCTGCTACCAATGCAACTTTTTTGACTTTTGCAGGCTTGGTCTTCCTTTAACTCTATTCTAATATAACTTCTCCTTCATGATTTCTAATTACTTTTGCTATGCATGCTTTTTCCTAACTAGTGGTTGCATCAAAGTTTTTTTTTTTGAGAAACGTTGCATCAAAGTTAACTTTAAAAAATGGGAGACATTAAATGATGTGCGTGTCTTAATTAATGATTCAATGCGCGGTAAATTCTACTATATGAAAGTTTTTATGTTAAAGCTGGCACGACTTCTCCTTTTTAGTAAATTCTACGAAAGGAATTTCATTGCAACAGGTTGGAAAATAAGGGACCCATGCTAGAAAAGCTTGTGTATACTTTCCACGAAGGTATAAACATTATGTTCTCTTGGTCATAATTCCACGTAAAAAAGACAAAGAATTAACTGTCTTAGTGTCAATCACGATATTGTCATCCAATAGCCTCTGTTAAAAGAAAAATGATGTATAGAAAAGTAGTTAAGCCAAAAGTCTAACTGATGCGGCCTTCATATGACAAATTCGGTTCAATCTTCATATGACAAGAGTAAACTTAATGCTAGGAGGTTTGACCCTGTTCTATAAGGATCTGATCTTATACGTTTTGACTTTTAAACTTTTTAATTTATATATTCAGCTAGGAGGTTTTATTTACGATAAACTGGTCGATTACGCTCTTTATTTATTATTTTACGTACAAATTATTTTTCAACTTTTTGAAAATTAATTATTTTAAAAAGTTTTATATTTGAAAAATTGAAGAAAAAAACTTGTACTTTAAATAAACTAGTGTTTAACCCGCACAATGCACGGGATCATTTTACATATTAATGAACTTTGTATCCAACATAAACTTAGTTATCATACTTCTACTACATATATTCAAACTTAAATAACGTAATATATTTAAGCATAAAGTGTCCAATATCCTCTAAAAATTTTAAAAATTAGTTTTTTCAAATCACATCATGTGTGTACTTCCTTGTTATGAGAGACTAAAAAAAAGAATCTAACTTTAAGCAATTAAAACTTACATGACAATTTCAAATAGCCAATCTGCTATTCCTAAGAACCACAATAAATCACATCAAATTAAAACTTGCAACACCATTTCAAATACCAAATCTACCATTCCTAGGAACCACAATGAATTAAACCATGTGATTAGAGAAAATTTTACAACCAAAAAGTTTAAAAGAGAAAAATGGCTACAGTTTTATGAAACAGAAAGTCAAAAAAAATATTAGTCAAATAATAATGCATAATTAATAGTACATTGGAATCTCAAATTCTAAAACCAAACCAATATATAACCCTTAAAAGGGACATTGAATCCAACTTTTTAATCGCAAAAGGAAAAAGAAAAAGCTGTAGTGAATAATCAAGCCACAACATAAAAACAAAACAAAATTCCACCTACAACAAATAAAATGCATAATCAATAGTAGATGGGAATCTCAATTTCTAAAACCAAACCAATTCATAAGGCATAACCCATAAAAACGACATCGAATCTTAATCTTGGCCCTAAATTTCAATTGCAAAACAAAAAAAGACAAAGCTCACAATCCCCAAAAAGCTGCAATGATATAGAGAAAATATATTAACAACAACCCTTGTAGTGATAAACAAAACAAATATATTAGATTATACACACACCCAAGTTATGGAATTTATGAAACTTTTCACCCATTATTATGTAATCATCTATTCATAAAATAAATAAATAAAAGTAAATCATCTATAAGTACTCAAATCCAAAACACTAAGACATACACAATAAAAACAATCATACTGTGGATTATTCTTTTGAAAGTAATCAATTTTTCTCTTATATTTCTCTATTGTGTAGTCATATATATATATATATATATATATTTTTTTTTTTAATTTCAATAATCTATAGGAAGTAAATCTTATGATTCACAGTATTCAGTATTGTGGAATTGACTAATCTCTATCTTATTTACACTAAATGTATCACTTTTTGAAACCACTCAATCTAAAATTTCATGCCCAATGTTGCTTGGTTTACTTTGCTAGGTGGTTTTATTTCCTTCCTCTGTGTTTGTAAATACAGGACTTCGAGTCCATTTCCTAATGTAACCTCTCTCAAGCCCATAGATATTAGAACCAAGTAGCCTAAAGATAGAACTATTTTTGTCAGTCCTACTCAAACTGTGGAAGCTTTCCCTCCAAAAAGTAGCTAATGTGCAGATTCTGCATCTAGGAACTTGCAAGATGGAAAAGCACATGGAACCTGTCCTCATCTTAACTCTAAAACTATAGAAGAGCAAGGTTCCTATACAGTTGTAGATTCCACATAACACAATCAATCAGCTATGACCTAAGAAAGAAAAAAAAAATTGATAAGAGAAAGATTGGAGGGAGAAAAAAAAAGTTATCACAATGAACCAACTGCAAATTATCTACCACCTCAAGTATTAGTGCTGCATAATGAAATATTGTAGATACTTGATTTTTTTTTAGTATTCTCCCCAAAAAGATTCCAAATCTTCATTAAAGTAGAAGAGCCCAACAATGTGACATACATCATCCAAAATACGAAGCCTATCAAACTCTAAGATGCATACTATAAGCCAATTAATAATGTGTCTATTACCAGACCAAACCACCTTTCAAACCCAAGAAAAACCAGAATAAAAGGCTTCCAATCAGAAAGACCAAGGGTACATACAAAAAATGTACATAACTCTATAGTGGAGGAGAAGTCACTAAGAAAGTCCTCACAAATTTTGTACACAATCATACATTAATCCCACTTCTATCTTAACAAAAATACTCCAATGCTAAATAACAAGATGATACCAAAAAAGTATAAAAATATACCTTAATATAAAAACATAACTTAATGCTTATTCCAGTAGCAAAAGCCTTAAAAAATGGACTCAATACCAGGGGAGAGGGGGAATACTATCAATGAAATTTTAGACTTTATCCCTAGTAACATACCAACCCCTTTTATCAGCAACATTTTCAAACCAATCTTAGTCACATGATGTGATTTAGAATCATCAAAAAGTGGAGGTAATCCATAGCAGCAAAAGAAGTATTAATGGAAAAAATAAATAAATAAACCATACTTATTAATATAATTGACCCAACTTACAAAAGCCAGCAATCTTGAAGAAACAATCCAGCTTTATTTACAATGTAATTTTCCAGAAAAATTCATGGCAATATGTACAAAGAAGATGACATACAATAACTTAACAATACATTTAGTTTACTCTTCTTAAAAAAAAAAAAAAAAAAAAACCTAACAATACAATGAAATTCATTAAAATTCATAGGGTAATGTAGTACGTCCATTTGTTTGTCTTGCTTGTAAGAGTATGTTATTTATAAAATACATTGAGACATTAGACTTCAAATTGTATTCTTCTTTGATGCAATCTGCTTAGTACCCTTTTGACGTTTTTGAAGCATAATTTCTATAAAATTGGCTAAGCCACAATCAAACTATCAAATATGCTAAAACTCTTAACGTTAATTAAGAATTTAAGAACAACAATAAAAGCCTCATGTCACCCCAATTCTTATGACCATTTACCAAAACCTCGAGTCCTTATGATTAGGGGAAAATACAAACAAAAGGGATTGAACCTACATAGGGTAACATGAGAATTGTAGAGAGTAAATGGCAAAAAAGCAAAACCAACACAAAGCAATGCAACTAAACAGAAAAGCAGTGCAGAGCAATCCCAATGAAACCAAACGGCACACAGAGGTAGAGCAAGAGTAATAGCAAAATCGAAAACAAAAGCCAACACACCATATCATCTACCCGACGCCGATATGATTCTGGCCAAAACCCATTAAGCAAATACAACATAGCGTCTCCCCATTGAAACTGTCTTAGTCCTTGAAACTTGATTCGTCTCAATCGCCAATTTGTCGGCATGCCAAAAAATAGTGTATACCACCAATACTCAGACATTGTGAACGCCAACCTAAACCTTGTAAACGGTTTAAGAGGCAAAATCTTGGGAATGGAAAACAGGCGGTGGTTGGGGATGTTGGAGATGCAGAGGAAGGCTTTGAGGGGAGATTTATGAGGCTTTGAAGGGTTTATTTGAGATTTGGGCGATGAAGAAGAAGAAATAGAAGACAGATTGGAGGATTTTGGGCTGCGTTGTTTCAGATAAAATAAATAGAAGATGGGCATGAACAGTTTTGGGCTGTGTTCAGATTTTGTTTTTTGACGTGTGACTGTTTTTAAACAGTTTTTTTTTTTTTTTTTTTGGGTAAAGAGTCCTCAAACAATGTGACGTGCGAGCCTTTAAACTGTAGACGTGGCAACATTTGAAGGGGCCTTTTTTCCTAACGTGCCAGCACCTCGTTAAAGGCTTTTGCTATTATATATAGTATTAGATTAGATTAGATTAGATTAGATGTACGTAGTTTCAAATGGGATGTCAAATATACACCACTTTTATGCTTTCGTGGAAGATAATGCTTAAGAATTTCCACATTTCTCAAAAAAAAAAAAAAAAGAATTTCTACATAAAGTAAATTGGTGTGCTAATCTTTCTACCTATGAGGAGTTAGGGTTAGGGTCCATTTGGTTGGAATGGTGGAAAAGTGGGAGGATATAAAATAGTGGAAGAATAGGAAAGTGAGAGGATATATAGAAAAGATTTTAATTTTTCTCTCATTTTTGTTTGGTTGAGAGTGGAAAAATGGAAGGATGGAAAAAATGAGTTTGAATAAATTTACTCATATACCCTTATTAAAGAATGATGCCCAATTAAAAAAAAAAAAAAAAAAAAAAAAAAAAAAAAAAAGAGCAATCACCAGAAATTATTAATAAATAAATAAAAATCTTGTCCAAAAAAAAAAATCACATCTAGTTAAAAAAAAATACAAAAAAATATAAAAAATTCAACTATCACGGCCAGGCCCTAGAAAATCAAATGAAAAAAAAAATAAAAAAGAAAAAGAAGAGGCAAATGTTACTGCCCAAAAATAAAAAAATAAAAAAATAAAAAAATAATAAAAAAGGCATATGGACAAAGACCATGTGCACATGCACATGGACATTTTTGTCAATCAAGAAAAAATGCATCACCACTCAGTTTCCTCTTCATTTTGGGGAGAAAACATTTTTGTAAACTCAGGAAGAAAACTAACACCCAAAGTAGTACAATAACACCCATAAAATGTTTAAAGTACAACGTAGAGGTAGTTGTAGATTTCAAGGGAAAAAAAACACACATAAAATTAAAATTATAAAACCCAAAAAAAAAAAAAAAAACCTATTATATATAAGAATTAAGAATACACGTGTATCCCAACCAAAAAAAAAAAAAAAAACGTGTGTAAACCCAAAGCCAAAGGGCCAAATCAAAAAAAGAAAGAACAACGAAAAGATAGAGAGAGAAGTGCGATACTTGAAGGGGAGAGAGAGAGAGGCTTTGGAGTTATTGGAGAAGCTGTAGTCGTTGTCGATCTACGCCCTATGGTGGTCACCAACTTGCCAATCTTAGCATAGATGAAGGACAAAGAGGGGCTCAGTTAAGGACTGAGGAGTGAGAGGGGAGTGGGAGTGTGTGTGCTGTGTGAGCTTCAATCCTAGAATAGAGGCAAGCAAGGACTTTCATCAAACAAGATCAATGGTAAGTGTCCTAAGCTTTTTATTTTATTTTTAAGATTTTCTGTGTCCATTGTGACGGAGCCATGTCGATGACATGTCTAAGTCGTGTCAGCAATGTGTCGAAATTAAAAAAAAATAAAATAAAAAAAGGGACACCTTTCAAACATAGATTTTGGGCTTGTCTTATTAGTACCTATGTCCAACACGTCACACATGGGTACTGGGCCAAAAATGCCGTGTCCGTGCAACATTCAAAGAAGAGCTGATCTCTATTTTTAAGGCAATTTCTACACACACACACACACACACACAAAACCATAAGCTATCACCCAATTACCTCCATTTGGTCATTCTATCTTGTGTGGGTAGCTTGTTGATTACAACTAGCCAACCAATAAACGAATGCTTCAGGATAGTTAAATGGAATCAAAGTAGCTTTCACCACTCAACTTCGCTAGATTTATCTCTAATCTCAACATATATTGCAGCACAAGAAAACTTCCCAGATTTAGTAGCTTGCCAAATGGTTTTATCCTCATTTTTAAGTTCAACAAGAAATAGTTGACTATGAATAGTTAAAAGAGTTTTAGATCTAGCAGGCCTCCAATTCCATGTTTTATCTTTCAGCACAGAATTCACTTTAGCTTTAAGATTAACTATTCGTAAACCCGTGCGATGCACGGGATAGTTTTAAATCAAATGTTAACATGGTCAAATTTAAACATCTCTCTAATTTCAATTATTGAAAGCTAAATTGACTCTAATATAAGATGAAACATGTAATATTATGGGGTAATATTAAAAATGAGATCAATACAAATATTATAAAGTAATATATTACAATAATATATTACAAATTGTGCATAAAAGCAAAAAAAGTTTCCTATGTTCCAATGTGTCTTTAGTACCAAAATCACAAATCCATTAAAACCAAATTGTGCATAGAAAATCTTAGAGATTGAAAGACAACTTTAAAGTGTTTTTTGTATCTTCTTCCTTTGTTGCTTTGTAGTAGTCCCTGAATATGCCCTTTTGTTTTCCTTGAGTACAGATGTTGGTGTGAGTTACACATTGCTTTGAACATCAAGTTTTTGAAATTTTGTACAATCACCATCTTCTTCAATTGATAAGTTGTTACTATATTCATTTGAACTATCACTGATGTAAGCCTAGAAATAGAACAGGTTGAAGAATGTATTATATATACATCTTAAATATCATATTTGTAATTTTGCTAAATTAAAGAATACGTACTTCTATCATTTTATCAAGCTAAATTGCTTTGTCAGTTTCTTCAAAAGAGTCAAAAAGTTTCTTGACGGTGTAGAATTCTCATCCATACTTGAGATTATAGTCATTTAGTTGTATTTTTCTTCTTAATTGAAGAAAAATATAGCATTCGCATACTAACTTCAGAATTAAAAAAAAAAAAAAAAAAAAAAACATGATTATTTAATAAAATACAAATTGTACATAGAAGTAATTAAAACATATTAAATCTTGAGATGAAACAATTAAACCAAACATAAAACCAAGTTTGAGATAACCAAGAAACTTAAATATGCAATCATATTCCAATTTCAAATTCTTTCTACAAACATATTACCAATAAAAATGCAATAAATAGTACAGAATAAAGGAAAGACTGGTAAATACCTGACTTTCCTCGTCTTGTAGTTGTATTACCAAATAAGCCACATATCAAAATGCTAAATCCCTACCTGCAAAACAGTAAGAATCCAATTTTCGGCCAAGAAACATTAATAGAAGAGAAATAGTGCAGTGCAGAAAGTTTGAAACAGTGCAGTGTAGTGCAGATTTTTCTTTTTTAATCTCCTTCATATCATCAAACAATTTGATTGTGAGAGCAGGCAGCTTACCCTCATAAAAAAAAAATGAGAACTCTTCCTATATATGTTATTTTTTTCAAGAATTAAATAGATTAACATAAAAATTTCAATTATTCTATCCATTGAAAAAACAATCACCTGCATCACCATAGTTGTTGCTGTTAGCTAACTTTAACTTATTTTTTCCACAGTGACCAGTAATTTATAGAGGCAAAGGAACCCAGATATTAAAAGCAAAAGCCTAAACTAAATCCTCTAATTGATTTAGGAATTCCATTTTGATTTATGCAGTTACTTTCAGTTATATTCTTGCAGCCTTGCAAGTATTTGAATGTATCTTATCTAATCAATGTGTCAGCTGCATCATACCTTGCATGTCCATACGTTCATGTGTTTGAAGACAAAAATAATGTTGTTGAGCAATACAATATTCAAATATGAAAAACTAAACAACACTAAAAATCTAACCTCAATGTACTCCACACCAATTTCGCTAAGATTATTAAGAATGTTGTGTGATGAAAGCAAGCTGATAACTCCACCTCGCTCAGTTTCCACAAAAAAAAATTCAAATTGATTATCACCATTTTAATATCTGTTTAAAATATTGAAGATGTAACTCACTTCAAAAAATATTATCGTCAAAACACACTACTAAACTTAGTTACAAAGTTCCAAACCTAAGACTTATCTAAGTGTGTGCACAAACTCAATTACAAATACAAAAGAAACACAACTAAAACAACACATATTAAAATAATAAGCCAACAGTAAACTGTTGAAAAGTTACAGAAACCAATAACTCTCACATAAATAGCTCAATAAATCCCTCTAGAATTACAAAACAACTGACTTCACCATCTGTTGCAAATGCAATTCACAGAGTTCCATCTTTAGGATAGCCCAAGACAACAAAACCCCACATTCTAATACTAGTTATAACATATCACACCACTTAATTCCAAGATCTTTCAATTTATGATACAGAAAGAAAATAAAGCTCAATACATAAAATTTTATCAATATATACTCAAAAACATTTTGTAAAAAATAGTAAATTGACCCAAAACCACCTACTCAAATCAATAATGCATTCACAAAAGAAAATTCCCAAGTATATGTATAATGGTGTTTTTGTTAAGGAGTGAAAAGAAGTGGAGCAACTATTATGACAAAGAATTCCATTAGTGTAATCATATTTATAATGAAAGTGGCAGAACACAAAGTGCTTTAGAAAATACCAGGTATTGACACATAGGTGGCTAAGAAAGTGAGTCCACTTAGAAGCACTCTGCTTCATGGAATGGGATATTCTCCAATTACTAATTCTCATGGCCCTCAAACCACCCATGGAACAATGAATTTTAGACTCGAATTGGAAACATCAGAAGAAGTAAAGGGAAATCCATAAAGCTGGATTGTTGGGGTCATCTATAAATATAAACTAGTATTTAACCCGCGCAATGCGCGGGATCATTTGAAATCTCATAAGTAGCAGAGAAATTTGTGTAATAAAATAATTTTTTTTTTAAAAAAAATTGTTGTAAAGTGTGTATGATACATTAGTTATCAATTTTTTTTGTTTAATTAATCCAACCAAAACACTCAAAACTAACTCAAATTTCTTAGTTCATATACAAATCAAAGGAAAAAAAAAAAAAAAACAATTATATGATTGAAGCATTTGGAGCGGTATTCTTTTATGACCAATGCTTCCATCTTTAGTAGATAACCAAATCTACTTAGCTCATAACCAAATCAAAGAGAAAAAAAGAAAAATTGTAACATTCTATTTCAACTGAAGTAAATGCTACTTGTGGAGGTAATAGACTCCCATGAGATTCTAAAATTAAAGGTACTATCTTTGAAGTTGAAACTTCTTTTAGGTTTTCATTGAATTAACATGTTCCTGATTTGTTCTTAAATCAATCTTGAAGTTTGAGTTGCACTTCTCTCACAACAAAATATGGTTTTTTCACAAAAGTTTTAAGGATTCTAAGGACAGAGTTTCATGGCATCATTCAAATTTTATTTTTTTTTACTTTGTCCATGATCCTATATATTTTGAAACCAAATGTTCCAAGCTACAGAAGCACTCTGTAACAACATATTGATTCATATTTATTTGTACATCCAGGCTAAAAATCATAGTTCATCACAATGTGTTTAGATAAATTAGAAGTCTGTTTTGATAAGACATAATAGAAAAATATAGAAGCAGTTGTCTTAATCTATGATCAATATATAGCAGGAGCTTCAACATAAATATACACTCACATATCAGAAGCTTGTGTTTGAACCAAAAGAAAATACTTAAAAAGCACTAATACAGTCATAGCAACTTAACAGTACATTCTGTTTACATTCAGTTTACTCTTCTAAAGAAACATACGTACATTCAGTAAGGTAGTTCTAAAGAAACATATGTACATTCAGTAAGGTAGTTCTAAAGAAACATATGTACATTCAGTAAGGTAGTATATACATTAGAGTTCAGAGTTTTTTTTCTTTGATGCATTTGTCAATTTCTGCTGCTATAGGATGTTTGTCATCATTATGTAGAAAAAGCAATATGTGTACATGAGGTAGGCCTCTCTTTTGATATTCAACGGTATAGACAACTGGTACCAAAACAGCAAGTTAAATATATTAATATAGAGTAATTATAAACACCAAAAGGAATAAGAAATCACTCTTCCAAAGTGTACCTGCAATCACTCTTCCAAAGTGTTGACCATGCTTTAAATCGTTTAAAAGTTGATCAAGTTTTATCTTAAATACTCTTGCAACCACATCAGGTCGGTCTTCAATTTTCTGCCCAGGTTTCCTAGATAGGAAAAGCTCAATTTCCGGCCATTTTGCATTGCATGTGAAGGTAATGAACAAATCTGGGTAGCCAGCCCATCTACAAATCGCCATTGCATCTTGGTAATTTTCGATCATATACCTTGGACCTCCTATGAAACTTGAAGGTAAAACAAATATTTTTCCAGCAGATGCAGGGGTGGTATCACCTCTCATAACCGCATCCTTCAATCCATTATACAGTTCAATCCTCAACTTTTCTTGATTATTTTTCACCCACATAACTCTTATTGCCTCAATACATGTATAGGCATCTACATCAAATTGCTGAAATAATCGGCCACCAGATATTAATGTATGTCCCTCACCATCCCGCTCTTGCAATCTAAATGCATAATACTCTCTCATAGTAACGAAGTCATTTGTGTCAGATCTGGTCTCATCTATATTTCTGTACAATATGCCAAGCCTGAAGCCATCCTCACCATATGGAAATAAAAGAGGATATTGCAATGCCATGTACGATGGATGCAACTCATTGATCCTATGTAACCCTCCTTCTTTTAATTCCACAATAATATCACGAAATGCATTATCAACACCAATATCGCCAACAATAATTGCAGCAATTTCAGAACATGTAGGAAGATTGTACTCTCTTCCATCTGTAGTTCGTGAGCCAATAAGACGTAATCTTAAATGATGAATATCACGTTCTATGAAATGATCTCTAGACATACGAAATATCTTCACCAAATTGTTTGACTCATCAAACATTTGGACCAATGCATCAACAATAGATGGATCAAGGTCTTTATTAACTGTACTGCTACTAAAGGCATTCATTCTATGTTGGACTTCATTTTCAGTATCATAGAAATATAACTGTGCAAATTGTGGGTCCTCACCATTATTAGGAAGAAGTGTTCCAATCCTATGATGGATTTGACCATTAAGTCTGAAAATGTATGGGCCTCTACCATCGTTAACTCTATTATCCACCTTGCCACCCATAGATGTCATTGCAAACATTGCGTTATAACTCCTTATTTGAGTTCTAAATGATTTAGATCGTTGTCCACCAAGAGGATCTAATAACTCATTAAGAAGAGGAGGTGTTTTTCTAAGCAAAGGCAACTTCACCTTACCCTCCATACAACACAAAGAAAACGTTGGAATTCTAGGCCTTTTAGATTTTACACTCCTTTCTTCATACCATAACACAGCACCACAATGCTTACATACATAAGAAGGTGGGCCAAAATTCCAAGGTTCAATAGCATTACCGGGTGAATGTAATGAACAATTTTCATGATTGACTACCATTTTGTTTCTCCATTTTTTTTTCAGCAATGACTATTTTCCTGTATTTTCTAGCTTCAGCAACTTCATTTTGTAAAGTATTTTGTATTTCATACTGTTTTCTTTTGGATCGCTTTTTAAACATCATTGTCCGTCGTTTCTGTCGTTCTAAACTTGCATTTTCCATTTTCTCTTTAACTATTATAAGATGGAAAAACAGAAGTAAAATTAGCATCTATTTTAAAAGTGAAAGAGTACATATTTAATAATCTTCTGAAAGCTACTTTTGTTCAAAATTTTTTTTTTTAATCAAGCATCAACAAATTATAAAGAGATACAAATCTAAATAAAACCAACAAAGGGGAATTTGGGCTTAGCATCTGTTTTAAGAGTCAAATGATAAAAAGATACTAATCTAAACAAAAGTAACAATGGGGAAATTTGGCAATACTAACCTCTTTATTTAATTCAGCAATTCTTCTTGAATAGTAAAAAAAAGGTCTTAAAATCCAAAACAGAGATGATAAACCTACAATAGCACGTGAGAATGTAAATGCCATTGAAAACACAAAACATGGCAGGTTTATTTGTATTAAACAGCAAAAAACTATCAGTTTACTGAAATAATTAAAAATAAAGTAATTAATACTAAGAATGAGACATACACAATTAAAACAAATGACTATACAAAATAAGTAAAGCTAACAACAACAACAATTACAAATTTAAAAACACTACCAATAAACTGAACCTAATAGCCTGAGCAATACAAAAAATAAAAGATACCAAGTCTAATACAACAATTTTGAAATAAACATCAAGAAGGAAAATTTAAAAAAATAATAGTAAGCATTCCAGTAAATCAAAACAATAAATCAGAAGAGAAACAATAGTAAAATAAAATACTAAGAAGAAAAATACAAAGGCAAGAATAGAAGTGAGTGTGCTAAATATGTTTAAAATCATGAAATTTGGTGTAAAGATAGAATTAATTCAGATGTATTCTTTGAAACTTGAAATCTGAATTAAAATTCAAAAATCAAATTTTAATGCTAAGATAAGAAGCTAGTATGCGGTAATTCTTATGGATTACGTCATAAACAACCATCCAAACCCACAAAATGTTCATCCAACAGGTACAAACTATCAGTCGTGATAGAACATGATAGAATTACAATGACAATACCAACTTCAATGAAATACTTCAATTTAAATTACTTTATCAAAACTGAAACAAAATTGTATCATAATTATATGATTGTGAAATTATGTAGACACAAATAAAACTGAAGCCCCACTTCAAAAACCGAAAAAAGCTTTTTAATTCCTCAAAGCTTTTCTAATCAATCTAATGAATTACAAAAGTCAAGCCAAAAACAGAAGTTAGCATCTTGCTATATTTTAATATTTTTCGTCACACTTATAATAGTAATTGAAAGTCTATAAATGCATACTTTTGGATGAGCACATCAACCAAAAAAGCTTTGCTTTTACACCAACAAAGAAAATGTCTTTATAACAAAAGAAGTGTAAGACTGTTTTCTGCAAAACACTAATTACAAATGCAGGTATCAATTATACAAAAAGGTTTTAAAAAATAAATATTATAACAATTTTTTTTTTTCAAAAGTATACTACGATTAGAATCCCTAAATATAATAATATATTTAAAAAAACAGTTGAAGAAACAGATTAAAGAACCAAATAGATATGAAGAATGTAACTGCAGGTAAATTGTACCTTCACATAAACCATGCATGTTACTTAAAGAATCAGTCTCATAAATATGGTCATTAACAAACTCTTCAAAGTAAACAAAAAATAACATTGACCAAATATTCAAAATCCCACACTCTCAACCCCCCTTACAAATAACAGAACAGGTAATAGAGAAAACTAAAAACCCAAAAATTATAATTTAATTATTAAGTTTAAAAGATAACCAACCATTAAAAGTTAGGTAGGTTTCAAAATTTTAGAAACTGTATTACAAAAAGTTACTATTGTGAAACCTACAGTTGGTACACTCCTCCATGGATCTCAATTTAAAAATACATTTGAGCAGTTCATTGAGTTGCAAAGCTAAATTTTCAATAAAAACACGAAAACTAACACCAAATGGTGGGTGCATTCACAGATGATTAATTTTGCGAATTATAAAAATCAACAGCTACTGTACATGAAACACTTTATGCTAAGGGACCACAAACTAAATATTAAAACTGGCTTGAAATTGTAATTAGCAGTTATACAACCCTCAAGATTACAAAGTAAAATATCTCAAAAATAAACCAACAAAGACATAAATAAGTAAACAAAACATAAAAGCAGTTCCTACTTTCTAATAAATCAAAAAATGAAAATAAATATCAATAGAGATATATTTCAATAGAGAAATAAAAATAAAATTAAATATCAAAAAAGGAAAACAACAAAGACGATTGTGTATTCCAAGCATTCAGTTTTTTTTTTTTTTTTTTTTTTTTTTTTTTTTTAAATACAATCTAAACAGAAATCTGCCAAACTAAAACTAAATTTAATCAATACTACAATCGAACAAAACAGGATTCAAGAAATTTCAAAAATAAATGAGAAATTAGGGAAAAAGGAGGAAAAAATGCATACCTTCGACTATACCCATTTTTCCCTAGAAACCCTAGAAACGGCAAATGAATAGAAAACAAAAAAAGAGGGAAAAATGTCTACCTTCTGAATTGTTTGTTGTTGAAGAGCAGAGACGGGATAGTTTCTAAATCGTCTGTTGCAGAGAACGAACAGAGGTTTCCACCGTTGCAGAGGTTTTCAAGTTGCAGAGGTTTTACTTTTCGTCTATTTATACTACAATCGAACAAAACAGGATTCAAGAAATTGCAAAAATAAATGAGAAATTACGAAAAAATGGGGAAAAAATGCCTACCTTCGACTACACCCCTTTTTTTTTCCTGGAAACCCTAGAAACGGCAACTGAATAGAAAAAACAATAAAGGGGGAAAATGTCTACCTTCTGAATCGTTTGTTGTTGAAGAGCAGAGATGGGTTAGCTTCTAAATTGTCTGTTGTAGAGAACGAACAGAGATTTCCACCGTCGCAGAGGTTTTCACTGTTGCAGAAGTTTTATTTTTCGTCTGTTTGATAGGTTGAAACATGCAAGTCCTATTTGTGTGTTTAAAGGTGCAACGAAATATCGCTAGTCTGAGTGAGTCTGAATTTTGATTGGGAAATACGGATTGGGTTTTAGGGTTTTTGTTTTTTTTCTTTCCTTTTGTTTTGTGGAAAAGCGGCTAGTGTTTTCAAAGGGCTTGCGGTTTTTTTTTTGATAAGCGGGTTACTGTCTGAAGATGAACCACTCCAAACGCACCGTCCAGTTTTTTTTTAAGTTTAAACTCTATACGTGTCAGTTTTTTAGATAAGCATTTTTCCTAACGTGTCAGCACGTCGTTAAAGGCTTTTGCTATTATATATAGTATTAGATATATATATATATATATATATATTTTTTTTTTTCCATTGAGAGTGAAAGAAGACCAGCTATTTCAAGCATAACCTAATCTTAAAACCTCAATAGTTCTTTCCATCAAAGTGAACTAATTCGAAGTAAATTAATTTGAAGTAAACAAAAGCAGATCAGATCCTAAGTCATAATTCTAACATCAAATTGATTGAAAGCAAGCATAAATGCAGACCAACCATAGACTATCACTAAACAAATTCAAACCCATAGCTCAGTTTCCACACACACACACACACACACACACACACACACAAATAATAATAAATAAATCAAATTGATTATCATCAAAACACAGTACTAAACTCAACTATAGAGTTCCAAACCCAAACTCAATCAATTACAGATACAAAGAGAAACAAAACTAAAACTACAATTTAATCAACTCTAGAATACAAAACAGAAATCAATGAAGCTGGGGTAAAAAATCTCAGAAAGGCTATGAAAAAAAGCTAAACTAAAAGCTAGGAAATCCAAACTAAACGAATACCATACCTTTAACCCTGATTCGAATGGAGGAAAAGAATGAAGAGAAAGGCAATAAGAATAAACCTAGAAATTCAACAGCCGCGAAAAAAAAAAAAAAAAAAATCCAAATTGAAAGGACACTGTAAAAACTTATAGAACTACACTAAAATTTGAGTTTCATGATTTCTTTAAATGTAAACAAAACACTAAAATAGTTAGAAATTAGATGTACATAGATTATCACAGAGGCAAACAAATACCATACCTTTAACCCTGATTCGAATGGAGGAAAAGAATGAAGAGAATAGCAACAAGAATAAACCTAGAAATTGAATAGCCATGAAAAAAAAAAAAAAAAAGACTAATAAGAATCAACTATTTATAAGACAATAGTTATAGAGTCCTGATAGCTATAGAGTTCGGATTCAAAAAAGAAATATGTATTATAGAGTTCTAATTAAATTTGTTCAGTAGTTACCTTTGGGCCGATTTCAACAGGCTGGATTGGGTGTATTGTCGACCAACATAGTTGATGGGCCATGGGCTGGATGTGCTGACGTGAAAAATTGTGGGAGCTTTAAAAGTTTCGGTTTTATATATATATATTACTTGCAGCATCATAAATGACACGAAAACTATATCTTTGAACAAATACTCCAGCAAGATGCCAAAGGTCATGCCAAAGAAATATAGTTTTCCCATCCTCCACCTCAAAAACTTCCTTGTTTCATCTCTCAATTTAAGAATTGCTCTCCAACTCTATGCTTACCTTGCTATTCTCTATCTTGATTTTCTCTCTCTCTCTTTTTTTTTTTTTTTTGAGTTGCTCATAAATTGGTGTTAACTGCTCTCTTTTCAACTGCATTTTAAGTGGGCTTTAATTTACGTCACGTCTTGATCTTCTTCTTTTCCTTTTGACCATCGCAAAGTTTTTTTTTTTTTTTTTTTTTTTTTTTTTTTTTTTTGTGAACAAAAAGGGGTAGAGGGGGGCGACCGACCATCGCAAAGTTATCACAATATTTTTATTATTATTTATTTTTGTCATCCACTCAACGCATATCCAATTTTACCAATACTTTATTTTTATTTATTTAGCTTTTCTCTCTTTTTACCAATTATATTTCTTTATTAGCTAGTCTTTGCTTTCCCAACATGTATGGTACAAAAGCAAGATAATTTTGTTATTAAGTCAATTAGTTTTTTAAGCGTGTATTTGGATACTGCTTATTTTGCTGAAACTGAAAAATTATTACTGAAAATACTGTAGATAAAGGTAAAAGTTAGTTGAAATAGTATAGCATGGTCATGAATAGTACCAAAAAGTGCACTGAGGCCCAAGAATAGTAGCAAAAATAAGCTGAATAATGAAATAATTTTCATTTTTCATCATAACCCAAAAATAAGTCTCTCTCTTTTGCATGTTGTGTTATATGTGTACTAATCTTTATAGCATAACAAGATATACTGCTACCGTATGAGATTACAGTAAAATGTAAAAGATCTCATTTCATTTATCACATTAAAAACTTAATTATTAAATTTACATCTCAAATGTAAAGACAAATAAACGTTTTATACATTATTAATAATATTAAAAATTAAATATATTTAATTTAATTAATATTTAAATATAAAAATACCCTTATATATATATATATAATTGTCATTTTGGGCTCTTAAATATATTGAGTGAGTCCTATTTGTAACCTAGTGTGTGATATTAACATTATTGTTTTCCTATACTTTTCTTTTGAATCAATCACAAAATTGTCAACCGATAGACTTGTTAAAAGGAAGTGAGGAAAATTATTCCACGAAAAAAGTCTTATTTTTATGTTATCATGGATCTCCTTCCACTTTTTCAAGTTTTAATAAGGTTGTGTGAGAAGGAATAGTACTGCGACTAACAGGATTCATACCCTCCAAAATTGTTGTTGGGCTCAGAATTTTCGGTGCTAGGCCAAAATAGGCATTTGTCCCTTTCATCAAAACTTTTCAGCAAAATGCTCTATATCTAAAACTATTTAGGAAAATGTCCCTGTTTTGAAACTCAATTTTCTAAAAATTGAGTTTCAATTTAAAACTCGATTTTTGGACAATCGAGTTATACAGAACTGAAAATTAAAAATAAATAAATAAATTCTGGAACCCATTCAAGAAACTTGAGTTCCATGAACTCGAGTTCTAGGGAGAAAAAAAATTCTAAGTCCACGTTCGCTATAATTCGATTGTCCAAAAATCGAGTTTTATATTTGGAACTCTATTTAAAAAAAAAAATCGAGTTTCAAAACAGGGGCATTTCTCTAAATAGTTTCAGAAAGAGGGCATTTTGCTGGAAAATTTGTGAGAAATGAATAAAAGCCCATTTTGGCCTTCGGTGTTGTCTTCATATGACGAATAACAAGGTAAACTTGATGTAGGGTAAAGGTGGAGTATAATACATTCTTGGACAATTATCTTTATTTTATTTCTATTTGGACAATCTGGATAATCCTAAAAAAATTGGCAAATGCCCTTTTTGGGCAAAAAAAGTAGCATTCTGCCTATTTCATAAACTAATTAGGAAAATGCCCCTCTTTTGTAACTCGATAGTATGAAAGTCGAGATTCATTGAAGAACTCAGTTGTGTTATAGTCGAGTTAGCTTCAGCCTTGTGCCACGCTGCCAAAGCAGACGTGGCCTTTTCCAATAAAAAAATGGTTGTTTATAAACGCATAACTCGGTAATTAGAAAATCGAGTTTGCTTTACATTTTTCAAAACCAACGTCTCACAACACCTATTCACTCTTTCCCTGTTCACTCTCCCTCGCTCTCTGCCATCACTCTCCCTCTACACTCTCCCGCTACACTCTCCCTCGCTCTCTGCGATCACGCTTCCTCAGTCTCCCCCACCCTTCATCAGTCTCCCTCACCCTTTTTGATCAATCGTCGTTGCCGGTACCCTTTTCGAACCCTCACCGTACCTGCCGCCGTTGATTACAGGTACGATGCTCTGCCGTTTTACTGTTTTGTGCTACGTTTGTTTTATGGGAAATGGATGTTTATCAAAGGGGGATCTTGCATTACCAAAATCTTCAATTTTCTTCATTTGTTTTATGGGTACGCCGCACGTTCAGGTTTTGCGTAGGGAAGGAAAGATGATAATAAGTGTGCTAGTTAAATTTTTTACTATTTGAAAATGGGTTGTTGAAAAAGTTCTATTTCATATTGCCAAAACAAATGGCTACTGTGGAAGGAGCAAAGTAGCTGTATTTTTGAAGATACAAATTGATTAAACACTCGGTTGGAATCATTGTTAATTAGAACTTTGGTTGATTGGTCTCGTGCCTGGGGTGCTTACAAATAGCAATCCCCTTCTTGATTTCACATAATCACTTAGCTTTGTACATAATTCTTTTAGGTTATGGTGTGCTTATCATCATGAACATGAAATAATCTGTTCTATTAATAAATTATCATTATTTATCATAAGACAAATGAACATGAAGTAACCTGTTCTATTAATAAAATTTATTTATTAATATACGAAAGTATAGTTTATATAAATATTTTCCATTTCTGCAATAGGTGTGGACATTGAACTTCATGTTGATATCGTTTCCTTTCATCATTTATTGTGGAATTTGTATTTGCTGAAAACAGTATGAGCGTATGCACTGACATTGAAAATAGAGAATATATTGCTGCTTTCATTAGAGTTCAAGCCATGACATGAATTTCATGATTTCCATTTTGTGAAGTTTCTTATATTAATCTATGCACTGACATTGAAAATAGAGACTAAATGCACATCAAAGTTTGTAACTTTTGTTTTATGATTATTAATCTTCAATGTTTTTCATTTGTTTTATGATTATCAGAGGGGGATTAATCTATCTTTCTCTTTCATTCTCTTGAATGTGTGAGTTATAATATGTTGACTGTTACTTCAATCTATCTTTGTTTTTTCATTTGTTTTATGTTGACTGTGAATCATATACTTTTATATCTTTTTGTTAAATGCTGGTTCTCAAATCTTCCATCATTCATTTGAATCTTGAACCAAATGAGAAAATCTCTTCTAAAATAGTAAGACACTTTGGTGATAAGATGTCTCAATGACTTTACTTTTGTTTGGTACCTTTTTGTTAGTTTCTGTTAATGTTAATTGAATTGCTTTTGTATGAATTCATCAGTGTGCTATCCCAGAAATTAAGATTAATCTTTCAAGTATGCTTTCTTTATTGCCAAAACCAAACAATTTTCACGCTTTCGTTAGTGTGGTGGAATTCTATACTATCTTGTTTTATGTTCCTTTTATGGAGAGAGAGAGAGAGAGAGAGAGAGAGAGAGAGAGAGAGAGAGAGAGAGAGAGAGAGAGAGAGAGAGAGAGAGAGAGAGAGAGAGAGAGGAATAGAAGGATATTTTGAATGCCAAGAGTTGTCCATGTAGAGTCTTAAATTTCAATTAATAGGGTTGTTGTATTATTGGATGTTATTGAATGCGCCTAGACCTCCAAAGCTTTCTGTTCTCATAGTATTTGTAATTTGTACTAGAAACTTAGGGTATACATCTTGTATGCTTCATTGGATTTTGTTGTACCTGGTTTTTATTTGATGAAATTTAAGCCTTATGGTCTAATGTAGAATCCTGACTATTGCTTATAGCTAATACTGGACCTGGGTATAGTTTCGAGTTTGGTAGAGTCATACCCATATAACTGGATCTAGAACTAACTCCTAAAAGTTGAAAATGACTCACCAAGCAGGAAATTGAGTAGAATTAACTCCTAAAATGTTGAAAATAGACCTAACAAGCAGGGAAGTGGGCTGACTGAGTCATGGTATGCTTACGTATCTAGTGAGTAGAAATGTAGAATAATTAGTATAGGTTTCTAGATATTAAGTTTAGAACTTGACACCAAATGACCTGTAGCTGTAGGGATCTTAGTGGTCCATTGTAAACGGGCAATTGCATAAGACATAAAATGGGGAGCTGTCAAGGATGACCTTGTAGAGAGTGTTACTTTGTTGAAAAGACCAAGGTTGATTGAACAGTTCTGAGAACAGAAAACCTAAACATTGAGTTGTTGCAATTTATATTTACTATGTCACTGCATTGGTCATAAGCCATAGAGTTGAATTTAAATTTTCTTCGGGGAAGATCACATATTGTGTGTTGCATGGTTAAATTTAATTGGAAACCTAATATGCAGCTCCTAATAATTGTAATTGATATTTTCCGTGTTAAAATCTCTCTCAAAGACATTATAAACCAAAAAGAACTATCACATTTAAATATTGTGTAGATGTTGAACATCTAGGTGTCAATCAAGTTTCTAGCACATTAATTAGTCATTTGTTTGTTTTTTTACTTCAATTACAGATAATAGAAAAAGAAAAAGTGTTTTTCTGTAAAATTATGGCAAGTTCTTATTTTATTTATTTAAGCTTTAATTTGATCGCTTTTGTGTTGCATGTTAAGTGAGGGCAAGAAGTGATGTTGACAATCTTGTTGGGATCATAATATGTCTTATTGTGTCCATGCTTTTATTTTACATTAATTGTGGTTTACTTGTCAAATGATTGCTAACAATCTATTTGCTGCCATGTCAGATATGCAAGCACTAGATAGAGTGTAGCCTGGACCCGACAATGAGACCCAGTTGATTCGGCAACCGAATCATCAGTCAACTCCGCTTTGGAGGCGTGCTGCCGACGAGGTATGTAATTGTATTATTAATACATGTCCATTTTATAATTACCTTATGTGCACTACCTAACACAATGCTCGTCCATGTGCAGGAGGTGCCTGGCATCATAAAGGTTCGACACCGTACATGTGTATTGTTGCAAGGTGGGCTAGACCCACGTATCATGCAATACATAGATGCAGCAGGTTTGACCGAGTTATTCAAGGTTCCTGATATGGAGGTCGACCATGCTTTGATCACGACCTTGGTCGAGCGGTGGCGTCCGGAGACGCACACGTTCCATTTACCCCATGGAGAAATGGGTATCACCTTGCAAGATATAGAGGTGATGCTGGGGATTCCGGTGGATGGGTTGCCTGTCACTGGGAGGACAAACCTGAAATGGAGCAAAGTGTGTCGAGACTTGTTGGGCCATGAACCTCCGCCTATGATACCGAACTCAAACAAGTCTACCCTTGCTGGGGTGAGGATAAAATACAACTGGCTTGATGAACAGTTTGCCGCTTCCCCAACCGCGGACGCTAGTGACGAAGTTGTGCAACAACATGCCCGCTACCACCTACTTGTATGGATGGGGGCCTTGTTGTTCATGGACAAGTCGGCGGATCGGGTCTTACTATTTACTCTGCCGTTGTTGAACCCAATCAGCAATGTGAGACGGTATAGCTGGGGTAATGCAGCATTGCCCTGGCTCTACTGGCAACTTTGTAGTGCATCGAAGAAGGATACGATGCAGATTGGAGGAGCACTCTTGTTGGTGCAGCTATGGGCCTATTCAAGGTTCCCACGAATATGCCCTATTACGAGGCCGCCTCTACCACCAGTGCACTCAGGGCCCTTTGCCATTAGGTACATTCATTGAGTTCTAGTTATTCAAGCTAAGTGTCTGTTAGGAATAATTATTTATGTGTAATAGTATATTAGATTTTATTTGTCTCTTTGTTATACTTAAAAACATGTCAAACTAACAAACCAAAGAAACATATCAATGCTTAGTATATGAATGTGAAATATAAAGCAAAGTTTGTTAAATGTAAAGTTCAGTAACGAGCATTTGTCAAAACCCCATGTTTGCTAGGTGGAGCGGGCCAAAGATCACCACAGAGCATGCCACACACATCCTCGCTGCGTACCAGACGTCGCTAGCTACATTACGAGCAGAGCAGGTATTCGGTTAATTGACATCCTCAATTTGAGTTTTTCATTTTCGTTTCCCTCAATTGCATGACTACGTTTTTTATTTTTGTTTGAAATCTTGGACTGTTGTAGGATTGAGTTGATTTAAGAATATTGGTTCTTTTCTAGGTTGGTTACGCTTTTATTGAAGCCTTCTGGTTTATTTAGGATCTATGCTTGGTATTGATGCTTCGTTAGATTATTTTGAATCATGGTGCTGATTGTCATCAAGTTTTGTATTGGTGAATGTTGCCTTTAAATTCTACTCCTGCACCCTAAATTACCTATTAACAATAGACAAAAAAAAAAAAAAAAAACAAAACAAAAAACAAAACAAAACAAAAAACAAAACAGAGGTAAGGAATTGACTATGGTGATTCAAGGCTCTTATCCCTGATTAAGGAGTTGTATTAATGCAGGATACTGCTGTAGTGTTATGTTAAGAAGCTTAATAGTTAAGATTATTATTAACTAGTCGCTAACCCGTGCTATGTAGGACTGATATTGGGTCGGGTTAACTGTGACCCGAAACCCAACCCGACCCGAAAAACCAGGTCTGTACTTGGGTCGATTTTTCGGGTCTCGGGTTGGGCACTTTTTTTTTTCTTTTTTCTTTTTTACTGCTAGCTGTTCATATCCTCCATATCAAAGCTGTGCCTCACTAACAAATGGCACCCTGTTGCCTTTTAAGTATGAACAAAAAGGCAACAGTGTTACAAAATCATAAGCATTTAGATGTTTGCTACCAGATCCTTTGATGAATAGAACCAAGCAAAATAATACCAATCAACAAAACAAATTATAATCCAAATAACAATTCAACCAACTAAAATTCAGATACTTCAACAAAAAAAAAGAGAGCCTTAAACCAAATAACACAAAAAGGGCCAACCCATAAACACAAACAAAGAACAAATTTTTAGATAACAAAAACGAGGCCAAATGACAAAATGGGAAAGATCAATCCATGGATCAGTCCGAGTTGGTGTAGCTTTGACAGTTCTGAGGTGGTCAAGGTCTCCTTCGAAGAGTTCATACTTAAAAAAGATTACTAGCTTTGTTGTTCCAATTTGTTCTGTCATTTTTGTTCCTACACTGAGGAAGAAAAGAAGTGAATATTATTTGCTATGTTCTATTAAGTTTGTGTGTAAAAATTTTAGCCATAATTGTATTAACTGAATATTATGGCATGATACAACAACCCTAGGTGAAAGCTTACAACTTGTGTTTGATACATCAAGCTGTAACTGATTTTGTTGATGTCACTAAAATCACCAAATCCCGTGTAACTGAGTTAGTATATCTGATGCTTTATGAGCATTTTTCCATTGTAAAATTAACACACACAAAATAGTTATAATGATTTCTCATCGTTCTAGCTTGATGACTGTAGATTCGTATATAGCTATATATCTATATTCTATCCCTTCCTTGACATTTACAAGAGATATCATAAGAGGAAGAATTGCTAAGGTACAGTCAAACAAACCAGCAAGAAAAAAGCCTTCAGGTACACATCTCCAAGGTCCAATAGATAGTAAACAACTTGATATAGCCAACAAAATCAGAACAAAAAGTAGCGTCCAGTTCAGATAAGAAATAGATTTAATTCAGATGAATAAGGTGATCACTCTTCATTGATTTTTAAGTATTGATGACTAGCACTTTAGATGGGAAACAATTGTGATAAGAGACAGTAGCAACTAGCACCCAAATAGTTAGACCAGACATGATAAGAGACAATTCATTCATTCCCTTAAACAACTAGCGCGCATGAAAAAAAAAAAAAAGACCTTGTACAGAACCGCAAATACCCATGTTAAATAACAAAAAAACCCATTACAGAAACTCAAACACCCAAATAGTCCTATTAAAGAAAAAAAAACACCCAAATAGTCAGATCAGACAAAATGTTAAAAACTGGAAAAACAAAATCTAAACAGATGGCAAAAAGTAAGTTCACACACACCAAAATAGAACGCAAAACGCAGCCTAAATCAGAATCTCTAAATTGTAAACTACACAATGCGATCCCATTTTGATAAATCTTTAATCCAAACCAAACAAACATTTAAAGAAAGAAAAAGAAATTACCTTTCACTACTTATACACCGACACCCTCATATTCCCCCCTTAAACAACTAGCACGCATGAAAAAAAAAAAAAAAAAAAAAAAAAAAAAAAAAAAAAAAAAAAAAAAAAGACCTTGTACAGAACCGCAAATACCCATGTTAAATAACAAAAAAACCCATTACAGAAACTCAAAACACCCAAATAGTCCTATTAAAAAAAATGAAAAACACCCAAATAGTCAGATCGGACAAAATGTTAAAAATTGGAAAAACGAAATCTAAATAGATGGCAAAAAGTAAGTTCACACACACCAAAATAGAACACAAAACGCAACCTAAATCAGAATCTCTAAATTGTAAACTACACAATGCGATCCCATTTTGATAAATCTTTAATCCAAACCAAACAAACATTTAAAGAAAGAAAAAGAAATTACCTTTCACTACTTATACACTGACACCCTCAACGCAGGAGTAGGACTCTTGATCGGCTCCGACAGGTCTAAAACCAAATTAGTACATATCAACACAAAGTACATATCAGCACCCAGAACCAAATGTGAAGCACTTAATAGAGAAAATTCATAACTTTCCTAGTTTAAAAACCCAACTAGAAAAGCCCAAATAAAAATTGATAAAAAAATCTTATCTTTAGCAAAACCCAAAACACCCATTGGAGTGAAAAGCATAGAGAAAACAAGAACTACACGTACCTAGCACTGTAGAGACAGATCTGGTGGTTTGAAACTACAAAACTCCAACTGGGTTTTTGTTCTTGTTCAAAGAGAGAACAACAAATCGCAGGAAAATCCAATACTGTGTATAATGAGTGAGGGAGGCGGAGAGAACAACAACAGAGTAGGGTTTGTTTCAAAAGCAAAAATCGGGTTCAGACTAGTGTACTTATATGACCTAACGCCCGACCCGATACTGACCCGAACCCGAAACTAACCCGTAATTAAGACCCAAAACCCAACCCAAATATTCTCAGACCCGTCCAAACCCTATCAGGTCGGTTCAGGTTTTCGGGTGGGTCGGGTCCTTGCTCAGTCCTAGTGCTATGCACGGGAAAGCTATTAAGGGTCTGTTTGGATACAGTTGAAAACTGAAAACACTGTAGCAAATTTTTTTACAATGTGTAAATAGTATCGTGGGACCACTTTTCTATGAAAAAGTTGTTGAACAGTGAAGTTTATGGGTCCTGTTAACAGTGCGTACACTGTTCACGAGAGAAAAGTCAACAATCACGGGTTGAAAAAAAAAAAAAAAGGAAAAGAAAAATGCAATACATAGACATGGGAAGCACAAAACGCGTTTCCCAAACGCACACTAAATATGACTTAGACGATTATTCTAATCATGCACACAATCTTCTCTTTTTGTTCCCCAATTCTCATACACTGCCAACTCTGTCTCAGGCTTGAACTGAATAAAATTTCATTTAGTTTTGTGTTGCGTAGGATTAAATGTGTTTTGTTTCCTATGTTGGGGCTCCTTTGTTACTATTAATGTGTATTTCTAAGTTCTAACAGTTACATTGTTGTATTTCTTATATATCTCTCTAACTTTATCCATAACATGTACCACAAACTATATGATACATGAGAAAGAATTATAATTCATTGACCAAACATCCATTCAGTAAAAAAGAAAGACCAAACGAACACCTAATTAACCATGGTAGAAGCTGGTAAGGCATTTAGGACAGAATGTGACTTGTGAATCATTTAAGAAAACCTAAGACTTTACAAACGTAGTTCCTAGTACAATACAATGGGCATTCATAGGATGCTACCAACTACTAATTAATTATTACAGTATGTCAATGAGTATTTCAACACTAACTACAGTAACAACACTTGATTGATACAACCATAATGCTGCACTAACTCATCATTCTTTGCAATTTAGAACATGCAAATTATGAGGGGAACACACTGTGAAGGTCAGAATTAAAAGCCTACAAGTATTTTAAAAACAATTAGACCTATTAGTGGTGATTTGAACTCTAGTAGAATAACCTACTACTAATTTCAGGAAATTGAATATTGGAAGACATTTTCTAAACCTACCTGTGTTGATTGATCATTGTACTTTGGCTTCTTGATGTTTTTGCCTTTTTTGTACATTCCCTATGTACTGGGTGGAGTGTTAATGAAGTTCTTATGTTACTTATCAAAAAAAAAAAAACAAATAAGTTTATAAAAAATAAAAAAATAAAGCAGGGAGCACAAAAAAAGGAAAAAAAAAATGAAAAAAACAAAAACAAAAGCAATTTTGAAATTAGAAGGAAAAGTTTCATGTACCTAGCATATGTTCATGTTGTCTTTGCCACATTGCCTCCTGCGTTTGCACATCCTTGAACTCACTCTAAGTTGAAACCCCTAAGCATTCCTAACCAAAAATAATATATTTTTTTATTCAGTAAAATGCATAATTACATGGTTAGATTCAGTATAAGAGATGTTGTCATAGCAAATTTCATACAAAAAGCTCATTCTCGCATCATGTTTCAACTCATTCAAAGTTCAATGCTAACTTAATCCAATTATAGCAAAACTCTCCCCCACCATAAAACCATAACATAACCAACCAAAACAAATTCTAAAAACCCTAGTCTCTGATGGTGTCGCTTAGCTTTGAATGTTATGCATATGAACATGGGGCTGAAATTGGAATATGGATCTTGGTCAACCTAGATCTTTTACTGTACATTGTGCAATTTAAATGTCTAAACTGTACATTGTTTTTTGTACAGTGGCATTAACATGACCAACACTGCGATGCACATGGGGCTGAATCCTAGTTATTGTTTCAATTGCTTGTTGACTTAATTTTGTTAATATTTTGAACACAATGTTGCTGTTATTTTACTTTCTACCCAATAATCCTTGAAGATTTTGTGTATGAATAGAAGCAAGCAATTACATGCTTTCCATATTACATATCACAAACATAATCTTAAATTAGTATGATGTCTCACTATCACAAACATAATCCACTTATGCAGATTTTATGGGAGCCGTACACGCATACGTTGGGCTCCCTGCCTGCGTATTGCACCGCCGGGCAGCATATTTGGAGGGCCAAGGTGCCATTGATCGGGTCTTCCGTCAATTTGGGATGAAGCAACCAATTCCACTTGTCGTGGATACGTTGATTGACCTTCACAGAATATCCCTCCAAGGTAAATGGGAGAAGGACTGGGAGGTAGAACATCATGTCAATATTCAGCAATGGGCCAACTGAGGGCATGAAGTTCGTGATGCCCCTCTCTTGGACGGTGATGATACGTACCTCATTCAATACATGACGTGGTATGATCGCAACACAAGGCGGTACATAACACCAAAGTCTGCGTACTGGGAACTCATAGTGAGGCAACAATTCCTTCCCCTTTGTTGAGACCATTGTTCGATAAAATATCTTTTGCATGTTTATCAAAATGCAAAACTCCACAATTCTTGAAGTCATTACATCTCTATGAGTTTATCTTTCATTATATTTTAAAGTCAAAACTTATTGTGTTTTGAGTTCTTCATAAATAAGTGAATTTGTCTTTATCAAATTTGTTTGCGTGAGGAATGGTTAATTGGCAATGACATGAAAGACCACACCTTTCTCCATATAATTACATTAAAATTATAAAAAGGGTGGGTTCGGTGTTATTCTTTTATTTGTATTTTTTGTTTTTTTGTTTTTGGTTGGCTTGTAATTTCAAATGGATGCTGCAACTCTTTTTAGTAGTGATAATTAGACATTTCATGATAGTTTACAGTCACACTAGATAGCCTTTCCTCCAGGACTAAAAGCTAATTACATATTTTATGATAGATATTACCTGCATAGTGCATTATTGTATTATGGTTGTTCTCAATTTAAGGACTAAAATTTTTCAAGAAACACTGTAAAGTCCTAGTGAACTTGGAGGTTTTTGTTTTGGTATTTTCATAATTTTTTGGTGCTGTAGAATTTTTCGGAAATAAATATAGTTTTCAATGTTCTTTTTGATGTTGTTTTGGGATAAAAGCATAACAAACTTTTCACTACTAGGCCTAGTTGTTTTATTATGCACATTTGAGTGAAAGTTGTCATCTATACTCTTTTATTTGTAAAATAATGAAAAATCTTATTTTTCCCTCACCTTTACTTTTAAGATCATATGCTTTTGTTAATATGGTTTACAAAGCGTTACCTTAGGTGGATAGGTAGGTTGTTCTATATGTTGATATACCTGGTCCTTGGACCTAGTACAATAGTTCAATTGTTTTTAGTCTACCTTGGATTAAACCTACTGCAATAGTATATTTTCCATGAACCTGTTAATTGCAAAAGGAGTAACTGAAAAATATTTTTTAAAGACTTGATAATTTGTGCAAATGCTTTGGAAAACATCAGAGAAAGCTGGTTGAATGACCACTTTAGTGCACCATTACCTTATATATTTCTCCCTGACTTGCCAAGCATGGCCCAATTTTTTTAATCAATTGCCACATGTGTAAGTTTCTTCATAGGGTACTCTTCATCTACAGCATTGACTTATGCCTTAAATTAACGACATAGTCTCGAAAATTACCATTTAAGACGCCCTTGTTTTGCAGGTTCGGACGATGCTTAGGTCTCTACAGAGTTGCGACGAAGGTTCTAACATTCACAATGACCTCAAGCTGACACTAGAATATGTTGAGGAGCTGGGCCGACTTAAATTGGCGAATGTGCTTGCAATAGCAGCCGACATTGGTCCACAGGCCCCAAGTCACGACGGGCGAAGTGGTGGATCTCGAGGGGGTGGACGTTGTAGAGGTGGTCAAGCTAGTCACGACCGTACGACCGAGCCGGATCCCATCTACGAGGAAGGGGATGACTCGGTTGCAAAAGAGTCATGGCTTGGCACTGATTGGGTACTATCTAACGACGACGACAGGACACCGCAATACACGTCTGATGCTGGTGCTGGGCCATCCCACACCAAGTCGGTCATGAGGACACTATTCCAGCCCAGACTACGGCCCGTGGTGCTAGCACGGACTATGGGGACCCTCCCCGTATGTCGCCCCCAGTTTTCAGTGGATCTGTGCATGATGGTGGATGCATATTTGTCCCCACACCAAGCATGCCCACCCCACCTCTAGTGCATGTGGAGCCCACCATGTCAACTTCATCTCCAACCCCCCACGAAGAGGCTTTACAGATTGAGCAGATACTGGCTGAGGACATTGAGCCAGTGGTGGGTTTGCAGAGATCGCGACGCCCTCCTGCACATGCTCCTGATTGCGGGATCGATGATGGTATGTACCTCGTCTACACTTCCCATCTTCTTGAGCTACTTATACTGTGCATTTGATTGAATATGTTAATTTAATTATGTTGTTGTGTCTGATGAAATAGGTAAGATTAGACCTGTGAGGGCATATGGGCAGAAACGAAAAGATCATTAAATGCCTGCGTGCACTTATACTTCCTGGTGATAGGTGATTGGATATTTCCGTTTCACTTTTCTTTTAAAGTAGTAGTGATTTTTTTAGCGCTCATATATGGTGGAAAAAATGGTATTACCCGTAAAAAATATTTTCAATTTTTTCACAATTTATTAGAGTAAGCAGTTATAATTGGTACAATATCAGTTTATTTTGACTCCATACTTCGTATATCAGATGTTGAAGTTAGAGAGACCAAAATGATGGGAAATTATCCTACTATTATCTTCGCAGGATGCATTATGTTTTTTTTTTGAACTCGATAGCAAGCATGTTTGCCACATTTCTTGTGGAAACAAACTCTAATACTCATTATCTTCTTCTTGATGCAGGACAAAATTGAGGAATTTGCATACGTGTGCTTGTCGTGGGTTAAGGGTTAGGATTCATTTGTAGGTTTTGATTTATCATGGTTGAGGAGAAGGTTGTGGGGTTCTATTAGGAATTTAAAGATAGTTTGATGAGTTTCTTGATGGCTATTTGGTAGAAGAAAGTTTGGGTTTTGATAGGTAATAGGAAGGACTTAATTTGGGGTTTGTAAGAAAGAAGACAAAAGAGGCAATATGGATATGTTTAGGGGCTGTATAAACAGTACTGTTGAACAACTTATTAAAAATTATAATGTAATGTACTTATTAAAAAAAAAATGTACTTATCAAAAAAAATATTGTACCTATGAACAGTACCACAATATTTTCAACAAAAGAGAGACAAGAAAGGGAAGAAGAAATGGGAGGAGAACAAAGAAGGATAATAAGGTGAATGTGCCCTATACTCTATCACTCATTTTTATTTTTCATTTCCAATTCCTTTCAGTATTTGTGACATATGCATATACTCTTTTTTGGACGAACTAAAAACCTAATAAAAGACTTAAATTTATTTTGCTCTGAGAAATAAGCTTCATGGTTAAGAAGTAGTTAGTATGTCAGTATGTTGTGACTTATAGGGTCTTTTGTGCATTGCTCCTACTCTGAGAAATAACTTCCATGGTTGCAGTATGCAAGTGGTTAGCATAGATAAGACGTGTATTGCATTATGAAAATTTGTAGAATATAAGGGATTGAGAACGTGGCAATTTCTCTACCTGGCCTAGTCACGCAAATAAATGCTATTGTTTGTGTTAATAATGCCACCTTCTGTAGGTGACTTAGCCTTCGAACCCATCCCCTATGTTTTTAGGTTTTCATGAGGGTTGCATCTATCATATATGGTTTCAAAGGTAAAATTATAGTGCTCATGAAAGTCACAATCCATATGCATGTCTTATAGTTGAATGGATTTGACAGTGGTGTTTTTTATATAATTAACTTCATGACAATAATGGCTACGGTAATGGGTTTATGAGGTTTAAGGCATAAGAAGGTCCACTTAAATTAAAATAAAGCATGATAGCATCATAGCACCATTGCTTATCCATGTCATCTATATATATATATATATATATATAACCGAAACTTTTGAAACTCTCACAATTTTCCACATTAACATTTATTATTTTATTTAAAATAAAATTATATATATATATATATATATATATATATATTACCCCCCATATATATATATATATATAGATAAAAAGAGCTCTTTGTATCAAATAGGTAACTAAACAAAGAATAGTATAGTTACCTATTTACAATAAAATATCTTTCTATACTATTTAGAGAATAGCATACTATTTTTACAATTTGCCATACGTTAGATTTCATTTATTAGTATAGTCTTTCATGAATTAAAATACGTTTTCATAAAGCCATGTACATCAGAGAATTTGAAATTAAATAGTTATAAAATCCATCAAATGGATTTTGTCTTTAATTTATATATCTATGTTGATAAAAGATAATTAATATTATCTTTATCTTCAACATTGAGGTTGAGGTTGATTTGCGCTTGAACTCTGCATTGTAATTGTATAAAACATCAATACTCATCCGCCCCTCTCATGATCTCATCCCTATATAAAACCTAACTTTTCTTCTCCAAGTTAGTAAGAAGAATACCCTAGCCATGCAGCCGCAGCCGTGAGAATCCCCAATCCACAGCCATGGCCACGGCCAACACTTCAGCCATATCTTGGTGGAATACCACTGCTGGCCGCATTGTGAATTACTGCCTTAAACAGAAAAGATTGCTGCCACATTAGATGCTCTCCTTCGACATATTCATTATGGGTTTTTATATTTTTTATATTTTATTATTTAATTTTAAATTTTTTTTTAAAGATGCTTAAGCTTGAGCCATCATCACCTTTCTCTAAAATGTTGTCTTTCGAAAGTTTTGTTCTTTTTTGTCTATTAAAATTTCTTTCGTAAGTTATATGTATAGTTCCATTAATATTTCCAATCTTAAGTTGCTTTCAATAAATTAAAGACAAGTTTTTCTTTTGAGTAATAACACACAAAGTGATGAAAACACAGTGAAGAACTTTTTTGTTAGAAGTTATACAAAGCCAAGAAAGTCAAATTGTCTTTTATTCAAAATTGTTTTCGAAACAGATGTTTAGCAAGTGATCTTTGCTATGCAATCTTCTAACTCAAAATTTCAAAGCAGTGGACTTTTAGTTGTTTCTATTTTAATAGTTTATACTCTATTGCCAGAATTTCATTAGTGTAAATTCAATTTCTTTCCAGCCAAGGTCAATAGGGTTATTGTAATGTTAGCTAATTATGTAGGGTAAGGCTTTCTTCATTCTCATCATTTCTCTTTTCTGTACATCGTTATAACATTATGTTCAAAATTATAATTTCCTTGATGCGAGACTAGCAACTTTTTATACGAAATTCAAAGAATCTTGGAAATTTTAAATTAACATAAAAAATGTAGCCCAAAGAAGATGTTTAAATTTAAATTCCATCCCATCTCTCTTTGTGTCATTCCTTTGGTTTTTATTTTATTTTTTTATTTATTTTGTACATAATAATAATAATGATTTTTTTTTTTTTTTGGTTACTGAGAAATTGTAGGAATCAAATTATGAATAATTGTGGGTTTTTAGTTAGTATGTTTGGGATTCAAGCATCTTTAAGGTGTTTTTTTGTTGTTTTGTTTTATTAATTGGTTACTATTAGTTTCATTATATATATATATATATATTTATTTATTTATATTTATATATATATATATATATATAGATGTTAAACTGTTAATGATGGCTGCTACAATGACAAAACAATGACACAATGGATGCAAATGGACGAAAATCTATATAGTTGAGGGTGGCTGTCACAATGATAGATATGATGCAGAGTGTTTTTACAAGAAATGTACAACTTGTGTTTATGTGACGGATAACACCTAGTCTTCTAAGTTTATCAAAATTTATATGTATTATTTTTGTGTTATTGCCTCTATCAAATTGTATATTTTTTGCATTAGGTTTCTACTTTAAGTTTTTTCAAGTATTGTAGTTAAAAGTTGTATATATTGTGTATTTGTACTATTAAAGTGTTGTCTAAACAAAAAAGGAGGAACATTTACACATTTGGATTTTTATTTTCAAATAGGACAAAGTTTAACTACAAAATTAGTTGTAGTTTTAAGTTATAACCTTATAGCTAAACTTTGTCCTTTCAAATATACCATGGAAAGATTGAAAATATTATGTGCCTCTAGCAATATCAGAACCTTTACAAGCATGCACTTGCAAGCCTTTCCAACACATGTAAATTCCTTTATAGAAATGTGTCTTCTGTGTATTAACTCATTTGTTTTAGTCGATAACTTTTAGATGAAATGTGTGAACCTTTATTTTGAACAAAATTACTTATTCCCATTCATTTTCAAGTCATATTACCTTCAAGCAAGTTAAATATTTTTAATTTTTATTTAATTATCCTGTGCATCGCACGGGTTAGCGACTAGTCTATATATATATATATATATATATATAAAACTGAAACCTCTGCTAGCACCACAATTTTCCATGTCAGCACAACACAATATCCCAAACATAAAAAAATATAATTAAAAACACTGTTTTCCTCTCCAAAACAAAACAAATACTTTTTTTTTTTTACCCGATACTAATCTTTAAAAATACTCTATAGACACAAACACAAGCTCAGCATGCAGGTTTGCTACTCTCTTCCTCTCTTCACGCTCAGAGCATCCCTCTTCTCTCAGTTTGGCTATCTCTCTGTTCATAGCCTTTGCTGGCTCAAGTCTTGACCTCTAAAGCTTGGTACGTTTTTGTAATCTTATTTGGTTATGGAGAACATGTTGATTTCATATGATTTTGTTTCTCTATTTCATAGTGAAGTCAAGCTATTTATAGATTACGAAAATTACAAAAAAGATTGTGTAGAGTTTTGGGTCTTACGGAATTACTGATTTTCTGCTCCAATTTGTTTTAGGCCCTTCTTTCTGTTACGCTTTTTTAGCAGTTTAATTTTGATTTTTTGTTTTCCATGTGATGAATATGTGTTGTTCATTCTGCTATTCATGATTAATTTTCATTTTTTTTTTTTGGTTGGTTCTATTATGGTTTTATGGTGAGATTTAAGTTTTGTTGTAATTGGTTTTGTTATAGTTTTATGTGTTGTTGAATCCATAAATCAGACTCATCAGATTTTGGTTCTCTGCCATTTGATTTGCAAATTTTAGGTTTGGTTAGAAAATCTGCAATCAACATTCGGCAAAACGTATTACCATCTATTAGTTTTTTTCCATACTTTATTCCTAGTTTATGGAGGACTTTTGGATTGAACTTTCAGCTTTAGCTCAAGATTTTTTGTAGCAATCATCAAATGTTTCTTCTCTACATGGGTATTCAAATTGGGTGTTTTTTGGTTTTTTTATGGCCCAATTGACTAAGTGTGTCTCTTTTCTGGTCTTTGGGTTGCTCAGTTATTGAGCTGCAAGAAATGATAGATGCACTGTATAGTTGTTGAGCTTTCAATAATGTTGATTTTGCTGCTGACTTGCAATATAGTGTTTCTTTTGATTTTCTTCAAAATGTATTCAAGGTCCACCGCATAATAGGCTTTAGCCCCCAAGACATGAGGCGGTTGTTGAATCATGCTTGATCCACCTTCTCTTGATGCTATTGTGGAACTTCTAACCATTTTCCTGATGCCTTCATTCATTTTTTTTTTTTTTGGGAACCATTTTACTTTACTGTATCCGTGGGAATACTTTGCCTTTGCTGGAACCAATGATCTCCTAGGCTTTGCTGGAATTGAAGGTGTACTCAGCTTTGCTTTCCTAGAGCCAAGGATCTCCCAGGCTTTACTTCCTAGAGTCAAGGATCTTGTCCAATTTAGTAACATGCACCATGTGATATTATCATCAAGTTGCTACAAAATTATTTAGCCCCACAATGTGAGGCAATTACTTTTGCTATGTAATTTACATTTCATCAAGCCTTTTTAATTCGCTTACTTCTCTTTCTTCCTTTTTTTTTTAAACAAATGAAACAATATCATGAAGTTTTTATAAAAAAAGAAAATACATTAGCCCCCAAATGTGGGGGCCATTGCTTTATTATCTAGCCCATACAATCTTCATTTCATCAATCTTTATTTTTTTCTTATTTTTTCACTTCGCCATTTTTTTTAGCAATAAGACAATGTTATGATTGTTTAAATATTACTACATGACCCCTTCCCCCCCCCCCCCCCTTTTGTAAAGAGTAGAGTAATGATCCATTATGTACAAAATATAAAATGGAGAAAATAATGATGCATAAAACTTATCTTGTGTTGGGAAGTTCCCCAAAATTCCATATAGAGTCCATTGGTGGGACATTCTTTGGAAGAAATCACACTTTTGGGATCTTGATGTTGAATGTACTAAGAGGAACTTTCCTTCCTCTTGGTGTTTCCTAGCTTTGGAATCATGCTTGTGAAGGGACTGCTTCTTCCCTCTCATTTTTCCCAGTCCATAGCGGAGTTGCCAAAATGTGAGGGTCTCACCAAGCTCTTCCACTAGCACACTCAAATCATCCGAAGATTCCACAGGAGAAATGGTCATGAATGTAGAGAAGTTTCCCTCTCCATCACAGTTTTCATCTGAATCTGAATTAGAGGAGTTGATGTCACTAAGAGTAGTGGCATACACCTTGCCCTTCCCTCTTAAATAATTGGGACACTATCTCTTGAGATGTCCATGTCCGTTGCATACGAAGCACGTGATTCCTTGACAGATTGAGACTCATTCCCATCTTTCCTCTTGAAGTCCTTTTTCTCCTTTCTGAAACTTGGGAATTTTCCTTTCTCAGCAAATTTTCCATTCTTCTTGAACTTCAAGAACTTTCAGAAATTCTTCACAAGATATGCCACATCTTTCTCAATCTCATCCTCATCTAATGAGTCGTGAGCTTCCACCCTTTCATTGATCATCTTTAGAGCAAGGGATTTGCTCTTCCTTTGTGAAGGCAATGATAGCTCATAAGTTTGAAGTGAGCCAATTAGTTCTTGAACTTTGATATCATCAAAGTCCTTGCTCTCTTCAATTGTTGTAACCTTTGAGCTCTCTAATAATGATCGAAGGATTTTCCTCACTATCTTTGAGTCCTCCGTCTTTTCACCCAAATTGAACTTGCCAATAACCACCTCATTCAGCTTGCCATAGAATGAGTTGAATGACTCGTCTTCACTCATTTTCAGCTCTTCAAATCGAGTGGTTAGCATCTGCAACTTAGTATCCTTCACCTTCTTTGTGACTTCATAGGTGGTCTCCAATATTTGCCATGCCTCCTTGGCAATTGTTACGTGAGAAATTCTGTGAAAATCATTTGGAGAAGCACCACAAAAAATGGCATTTAGTGCCTTGCTATTTGCATTGGCTGCTGCAAGAGCCGCCTTATCCTATGTGGATTTAGTGGCCTCCGGCCTAGTCCATCCTACATCTACTGCATCCTAAACAGTCTCATCAATTGAACATAGGAATGCCCTTATGTGGACTTTCCAAAATGCATAGTTGCTTCCATCAAAATATGGTGGAGCATTGAGAGATTGAGATCAATCCATCTCAATAGGGTCAAGGATCGCATTTAAGTAATTAAACTACAGCAAGTGCACCCACTTTGATACCAATTGAATGTTCAAATAGTGTGTAAAACACCTATGAACGTTTAGACGCCTAATTTACAAATTACCAACACAAGCTTATAATCAAACAATGTATGTGCGGAATATGAAAATAAGCTAAAACAAAATTGGTAAAACAATCTAAACCAAAATTAATCACAACCACAACAATAATTAAAAGGCAAAGATTAAGTGAAGAGAGATGCAAATACAAAGACAACACAACAATGTGTTATCAAAGAGGAAACCAAAGTCCTTGGCGAAAAATCTCTCTACCACCCTCCAAGCAGTCAATAATCCACTAGAGAATAAAGTTGAGATACATGAATAGCAGAAGACCCTCCAAGCCTAATCTACCTAGTGCACCTAAGCCCTTCAAGCTTCTTGCTCCAACAGGGTTATGCTGAACCTTGTCTTCTCTAGCTTACCAGATCCTGCAATCACCCATTGCATCAATCAAAATGAATTGGTCCTTTCTGAACTGTTTCCCAAGCATCAAAATACGTCCTCACAGATATGGGTATAGTGAGATAAGGATTTGGCTAATGTACCTCTCAAGGATATATCAATGGAGAGGGTGAGGGTAAAGGAATTTGGAGAATCAAAGGATAAAGATTATGGATGAGTCAATCTTGTTTTTCTCTAAGGTTTCTCTCTCAAAATTCTTTCTAGAATCGCTCTACATTTCGTGGGTATAAGGGTATTTATAGTAGGGTGTATAAAGAATGCGAAGAGTCAGTTACAACCAAACAGGGCATTATGGCGACTCGAGCTTGTGACCGGAATGAGTCGCGAGCTAAATACCTGTCCAGACTAGAAGTTTTGTTCTGTAGTGCAACAGCTGGCGTGACCCTTCAGCTCCTCCTGCATGCTTCACACGTGTGCCACCTTTGGCGACTCACTAGTTGCGAGATCCAATCGCGAGGCTCTTCTTAAGTGCACACTCTCGAGCTTTTCTTCACACTCTTTCACACACTACACTTAAATGATTCTCACCTAAATACAGGGTTTCTAAATGCTGAATTACAAGCAAATTTGGCACGGAATAAAGCTAACAAAATGATTGAATAAATTCAACCTTACATTTGTTAAATAAAAGTTATGACTTTAAGTAAATTAATATAGGAAATAAAGAAACAAAGGAAGAAAAAGAATTGCATAATTTAGCTATTTCAAATAGTGTTACTAATGAGAATGAGGTTCCAAGTGACAAAAAGAAGAGGCTTGAAGTAAGTACATTTAGCTATGAGTCTATCATGGTAGCCACAAATAACTTCTCAGTGGAAAGACAGCTTGGAAAAGGGGGCTTTGGACTTGTTTACATGGTAAACACTAAAAAATTTAAAAGAGATATGTTTAAATTAACTTATGACTAACTAATGCTAAACCTTATTTGATCATTACAATAGGGAACACTTCTATCTGGATAAAAAATAGCTGTAAAAAAATTATCAAAAAATTCAGGACAAGAAATAATTGAGTTCAAAAATGAATTGATACTCATATCTAAGCTCCAACACATGAATCTTGTTAAGCTTCAAGGTTGCTACATTTTTGGAAAAGAAAGGATGTCAATTTATGAATACATGTCCAACAAAAGCTTGGACTACTTCGTATTTGGTATGGAAAACATTCAATTGTTTACCTTCAAGCTTCATTTCTCTTCTTCAGTATATTTGTTAGCATTACTTTATACAAAGTAGACTAATGATCATATAAAACTTTTATATTTGCCAGATCCAAATAGAAGCAAGCTACTAGATTGGAGGAAACATTTCAACAGAATTGAAGGAATTGCTCAAGGAATGATCCATCTCTATAAATATTCAAGATAGAAAATAATTCATAGAGATTTAAAAACTAGTAACATACTCCTTGATGAACTCGATGAAAGTATGAACCCAAAGATTTCTGACTTTGGCATGGCAAGAATTTTCAAACAAAATGACATGGAAAAAAATATTAATCGAATTGTTGGGACATAGTAAGTTAACTACACACACACATATATATAATTAATAATGTAAGGTTGAATTTATTCAACCATCTAATTGGCTTTATTCTGTGCCAAATTTGCTTGTATTTCAGCATTTAGTAACCCTGTATTTAGGTGGGCTTGCTGTAAGGGTAGTGAGTGAGATAGAGTGAAGTTTGCTCAAGAGTGTGCAAGAAAACAGAGACTCGCGGCTTGGCCTCACGGGTGACTCGCGGCTGCAAGCCGCCAGACGCAGCACACGTGCCAAGCATGCCAGAAGGTGAACAGTTATGCTAGCTGGAGCACTACAGGACAAAACAGGACAACTGGCCAGACGGTTATCTCGCGACTGGATCTTGCGACTCAGTCAAGTCGCGAGGCCAAGCCACGAGCCAGCCTTGTTTTGAAAAACCTGACGTTTCACATTCCTCTCTCACCCTAGTATATATACCCCTTATACCCACAAAAGAAAGAGAACTTCCAGAGAGAATTTTGAGAGAGAAACCCTAGAGAAAAACAAGATTGATTCATCCACAATCTTCACCTAAGAAACTCTTCAAATTCCTCTACTCTATTCCTCTCCATTGATACATCCTTGAGAGGTTCTTGGCCAAATCCTTTTCTCACCATACCCATATCTGTCAGAAGGTTTATTTGGTGCTTTGGGAAGCAGTTAGGAAGGTACCAATTCATATTGGTTGATGCTATGGTCTAGTAGCGGAATCCGGGAAGCTAGAAAAGAAAAAGATTCGGCGTAACCTCGTTGGAGCAAGAAGCTTGGAGGGCTTAGGTGCACTGGATAGATTAGGCTTGGCGGGTCTATTGCTGTCCATGTATCCCAACTACATTTTCTAGTGGATTGTTTACCGCTTGGAGGGCGGCGGAGAGGTTTTACGCCGAGGGCTTCGGTTTCCTCTTCGATAACACATTGTGTGTTGTCTTTGTGTTTGCATCTTCCTTCCCTTTTATCTTTGTCTTTTATTATCTGCTGTGGGTTGTGATTTTAATTTGGCTTAGATAGTTTTTCCAATTCCATATTATAGCTTATGTTAATTTTCCGCACACTAGTTGTTTGACATAATGCTTGAATTGGTTAAGTTGTAATTTGGGGGTCTAAACGTTCAAGGGTGTTTATACACATATTTGAACTTTCAATTGGTATCAGAGTGGGTGCACTTGCTGTGGTTTAATTACCTAAGTGCGATCCTAGACCCCTTAGCTTTGGATGAAGCTATGAAAAAGGGCATGCTGAATTGTGGTTTACATGTTTGTGATAATGACTCTATGAGTATGTTTGAAGGGTGTCCTAACAATGAACTCTTAGAGTTATTAAAAACAAAGAAACATGCTAGAATGTTTGTTCACATGCTGAAATATTTTGAAAATGAGAATCACATTTTACACAATAGTCTATATAAGTCTAATTTGTTGGTTAAGAAGAAATAGAATGTTGTGTGAGGAGATTGATAATCTGAAAATGAAATGTCAATCTAACAGAAGCATGAAAACTAAAATTCTGTTTGAAGGTCAAGAATGTTTGTCTCATGCAAGCTTATCCGTGCATACCTCATTGAAGGTATTTAATTCATGCTTATGGTATCTTGACAGCGGGTGTTCTCGTCACATGACAGGAGATAAATCACTGTTTAAGACACTCAAAGAGAAGGTTGGTGACTATGTGACTTTTGGTGATGGAAGTCATGCTCAAGTTCTCGATAAAGGGACTATTGAGATACCTGGATTACCTTTGTTGAAAGATGTATTATACATCAAAGGGCTGAAGGCAAATCTTCTGAGCATCACTCAAATATGTGATGAGGATTTCCTTGTCCAATTCTCAATAAAGGGATGCTTAATCATCAATGAAGAAGGGATTCAAGTCTTGGAAGGAAAGAGGACTACCGACAATTGCTATGGAGTGGTTCCTACAGCACCAATTTCCTGCAGAATTGCTCGTGTTGACATGTTGGAACTTTGACATCAAAGATTTGGACATGCAGACTTCAAACAAATGGCTAAAGTCTCCAAATTCGAAGCTGTTGAAGGACTTCCAAAATTTGGAAAGGTGGAGAAGACTTTTTGTGGTGCATGCCAAATAGGGAAGCAAACAAAGGCAAGTCACTACAAGGTGAATGTGATCGCCACTTCACGATGCTTAGAGCTCCTTCATGTAGATCTAATGGGGCCCACAAGAACTGAAAGTCTAGGAGGAAAAAGGTACATTATGGTCATTGTTGATGATTTCTCAAGATACACTTGGGTTGAATTTCTTAGAGAAAAATCAAAAGCGTGTGAGAAATTGAAAATTCTTTGCAAGAGACTACAAAACGAGAAAAGGGTTCCTATTGTCAAAATAAGGAGTGATCATGGCAAGGAGTTTGAGAATGCAAGATTTGAGTTGTTTTGTGAGAAGAATGGAATCAAAAGGGAATTTTCAGCTTCCAAAACTCCTCAACAAAATGGGGTGGTTAAGAGGAAGAATTGGGTGATTCAAGAAATGGCAAGAGTTATGCTACTCAACAAGCAAATTCCTCAAAAGTTTTGGGGAGAAGCCGTGAACACCTCATGCCACATTGGTAATAAAATATTCTTCTGAGCAGGAACAAAGAAGACCGCTTATGAAATTTGGAATGGAAAGAAGCCAAAAGTGAAGTACTTTCGAGTATTCGGAAGCAAGTGTTGCATTCTCAATGATTGTGAGAACCTTGGGAAGTTTGATGCGAAAAGTGATGAAGGCATCTTCCTTGGGTATTCTACTAATAGCCGTGCATATAGAGTATTCAACAAGAGAACAAAGATGGTAATGGAGTCCATCAATGTGGAGGTTGATGATGCTATAACAAAGGTAGAGATGGTTGATGATGGAGAAGGGCCAAGCTCCAAAGAACTCACAACTGAGGGTGAAGCCCAAGATATTGAAGTTAGAGAACCTACACTGGAAAAGGAATCAACTCCTGTGAACTCAAAAATGGAAACAAGATCAATGTCTAGGACATCAAGTCCTCTCACTCCTCCGGAAGTTCATCCTTCCATCTCTCGGAATGATGAAGTGTCTACCTCAAAGAAGCCATCATCAAGAGTGATCAAAAACCATCCGGGCAGTAACATCATTGGATCTTTAGATGAAGGCTTCTGTCTTAGAAAGGGAACCTATTCTGCACTCATGACCATTGCTCATGTTAAGTCCTTGGAGGATTTGAATTTGCTTTTGCAAGAGCTTGGGGAGCATAGTGATGAAGAATCAATCGAAGTTGTTGAAGAATCAGATGCTAAAAAGGATGAAAGCATAACCAATCTTCAAGAGAATTACAACTCACTCCTTGAGAAGTCGGGAGAGCATGCAAGGGTGGCCAAAGAGCCGGTTGTAGTTGCCCCTACTGTGGAGAAGGCAAAGGTTGAAAAGAAGAAGATTGTGGCTGACCAAAAGGTGTTGAATAAGCCCCGGAACCAATCTATGATCAGGTCTGAACCTAGAGGGAATTCTCTTCCAAGATCACAAAGAGGTTCTAGAACGAACCATGTTTGCCATCACTGTGGACTTCAAGGACACACCAGACCAAAGTGTCATAAGCTTAGAGCATTGAAGAATGCAACTGATCAAAGGTCAAGAGGACCAAGAAATGACAAGAGAAATTGGGTTGGCGAACCATCAAGAGATCGAAATGGTGATCCCGGAATGATAGACGTGATGAAGATAATTGGTGCATTCACCAACTGCTTGGAAAGCTTCACACGAAGGTTTGAAAGCCCTAACTTCCGTACCCAATCCTATAAGGATATCACCCCAAACGCAAGTGACGTATGGGTGAAAAAGGGTACTCATGCATAAGCATTACAACATGTCCATGCATTAATTCTTCCTATGCTTTGTGACGGTGTTTGATTGTTTGCTTATTGTTTATGTTGATGGTTGTTTGTTTGTCTATTTGTGCATACTTTTGGTCATTTTTGTTTTTGATCAATCTTTTTCTTCTTATGTGTCAAAAATCCAAAAATCACATAAAAAATAGAAAATCAAAAAGTTTGATTGACATTGTTGAGTTTTGTCTCAAAACTTGTTTTGCCTTGTACCTTTGTGCTAATGGCTTTGTGCATTTTCGAGCGTAGCTTGTTTCATTGCACTCTTATTACTGTGGGGGAAATCTTGAAATCTATGTGGTTGTTGTAAATAGATCTTCAAACTTTTCATGAATGATTAGTGAATGGTTATGTTGATCTTGAGACATGCATAGACTTGTGTCTATATATCTTCCCACTCTTTATTTTTGTTTTTGCTAAAAAGAGCTCACCAAATGTAAATCTCCAAATGAAAAGAGATATTGAACTGCAAAAGCCTGTCGCACATACTAGTATTTGACTAGGAAAAAGGGAAAGCGACCAAAAATTAAAGTGAAAGTTTATTCAAAAAGCCAAAGGCTATCTCATCAAGGTGAAATATAAAATATCACTCTCACAATGAGAGGTGATTGTCTCAAAAGGATCAAAAAGATCAATTGTTATGATTGAAAGTGGAGTCAAATGTAAAGCTCCAAGTTATGAGTATCAAGTTTTGTGGGGAGTCATATATGCATATTTCTATAATTGAGATGAGTCACATGATCTAGTGCTAATTGTGTATGCCTTGGTTGAATTGATCATTGAAGCTTCACATTAGACGAAGGACTATCTCATTGTTGATATCCACACACAACACTCAAATCTATGTTCAATAAATGCCATATTCATTTGTGTGATTGTACTTGATGAAATGTATTTTCACATGCTCAATATTTGTTGATTCAAGCACAAAAGGATTTTTGAGTGTTTTAAGTTTTTTTGGAAAGTATTTTGTTCTTAAAAACTAAAATTTCCAAAAATCATTTTTACCCTATTTTGGCGACTCAATCACGGGTAAGTCAAGTCACATGCCACAGTCGCGAGCTCGCAGGTCAATTTTGGCGACTTGTTCGCGAGTGGAAGGTCCAGTCGCGAGGGTTACACAGAGATTTTCGCGGCTCAGCTCGCGACTCCCTCGCGGGTAGACCCTCCAGTCGCGAAAAACACTTAGAAAATTTTTTCAAAATTTTGTCTTTGAGTGTTTTGGCGACTTGACCTGGCGTCTTGTTGGCGACTCACTTCAGTCGTGAAAAACGTGTGTTTTGCATATTGAGGGTTATTTTCAAAGTTGTTTTCAAAAACTTTTCATTTTTCCCTCCTGCATCATTATCATTGTTCATACCTTCGTCTCTTACCCTCTTTTCTCATTGACCCTTTTGTCTATTCGTGTCAAAAAGGGGGAGAGTATATTCTAGAGTAGTATACCATAAAGTTTTTGTCATTTCTATATGACCCTCGTGCACACTCTTAGGGGGAGAAATTCTATTTCTTGTGCATATTTGTAGGGGAAGAAATTCGTTTTACTTGTCCTTTTATTACTTGCTATACCTTAAGGGTCTAATGTGTTTGTGCAAGTGTTTCAAGTTACAGGTATAAATGTTCCAAGTTCATCACAGCTCATATGATTCATGATAGGGGGAGATAGAGCGAAAAGAGCTTTGCGTTATATTAACTATGCTTTTGCTCTGCTCATAGTTCATGATTATGTTTAGCTGTTTAAACTATTTTTAAAATTTGTACCTATGTTGCTTTTGTAAGCTTTTAGGGTTCATATTTTTTTCTTGTAGGCTTTATGGTTTGTACCATGCTTTATGCAGCCTCTATGTTTTTGTTAAATCAGTACTTCAATCCAAATGTCATGCATTTTCTGGTTAAGTACTGTCACTCTTGTGCCCTTGTAGGATTGTTCCTAGATGCATATACTTAGTGTATTATGCATTGGTTGAGTGTTTGGCATGCAAGAGACTTGCATTGAGCTTGTTAACTTGTATGTCTTAGTGTTCATTCCAAGTGTGAATGAGCATTGTGGTCACTACCTTGTAGTGATTACTTGGTTGATCAAGCCATGATTTGTTTCTTAATTCCATCTTTGCTTGATCACATATTGCCTGTTTCATATGCATTTCACGATTTTCTGCTTACAATGATCATGGTGTATTGTTGTGTTTCAGGGGTCTTTTGTTCATATGATTCAAGTGCTTCACAGCTTCTAGAGTTAGGTGTGAGTGAGTTTTGCTCAACTGTTCCCAACTCACATGTTAAGTCTAGAGTCTGTTTTAGGGTTTTGTCACGGAATAGCCAAAGGGGGAGATTGTAAGGTTAAATTTATTCAACCATCTAATTGACTTTATTCCGTGCCAAATTTGCTTGTATTTCAGCATTTAGTAACTCTGTATTTAGGTGGGCTTGTTGTAAGGGTAGTGAGTGAGATAGAGTGAAGTTTGCTTAAGAGTGTGCAAGAAAACAGAGACTCGCGGCTTGGCCTTGCGGGTGACTCGCGGCTGCAAGCCACCAGACACAGCACACGTGCCAAGCATGCCAGAAGGTGAACAGTCATGCTAGCTGGAGCACTACAGGACAAAATAGGACAACTGGCCATACGGTTATCTCACGACTGGATCTCGCGACTCAGTCAAGTAACGAGGCCAAGCCGCGAGCCAGCCCTGTTTTGAAAAACCTGACGTTTCACATTCCTCTCTCACCCTAGTATATATACCCCTTATACCCACAAAAGAAAGAGAGCTTCCAGAGAGAATTTTGAGAGAGAAACCCTAGAGAAAAACAAGATTGATTCATCCACAATCTTCATCTAAGAGACTCTTCAAAATCCTCTACTCTCTTCCTCTCCATTGATACATCCTTGAAAGGTTCTTGGCCAAATCCTTTTCTCACCATACCCATATCTATCAGAATGTTTATTTGGTGCTTTGGGAAGCAGTTAGGAAGGTACCAATTCATATTGGTTGATGCTATGGTCTAGTAGCGGAATCCGGGAAGCTAGAAAAGAAAAAGGTTTGGCGCAACCTCGTTGGAGCAAGAAGCTTGGAGGGCTTAGGTGCACTGGGTAGATTAGGCTTGGAGGGTCTATTGCTGTCCATGTATCCCAACTACATTTTCTAGTGGATTGTTTACCGCTTGGAGGGCGGCGGAGAGGTTTTATGCCGAGGGCTTCGGTTTCCTCTTCGATAACACATCGCGTGTTGTCTTTGTGTTTGCATCTTCCTTCCCTTTTATCTTTGCCTTTTATTATCTGCTGTGGGTTGTGATTTTAATTTGGCTTAGATAGTTTTTCCAATTCTATATTATAGCTTATGTTAATTTTCCGCACACTAGTTGTTTGACATAATGCTTGAATTGGTTAAGTTATAATTTGGGGGTCTAAACGTTCAAGGGTGTTTATACACATATTTGAACTTTCAGATAATGCTAAACATTTCTACTCTTATAAGCTCATCATTCTTTTTCATATGAAAATGTTTGTCTTGTGTTTTGGTGTAGCGGTTACATGTCCCCTGAATATGCTATAGAGGGTTTATTCTCTATAAAATTTGATGTCTATAGCTTTGAGATCTTAATGCTTGAAATTGTGATTGGTAGAAGAAACAACAGCTATTATGATGCTGATCATGTGCTCAATCTAGTAGGATATGTATGTAACACACTATATAAACTTAGGATCATATATTTTGATAGTTTTGTGTTGTCAACATATTAAATAACTACTTTATTTTTTAGGCATGGGATTTATGGCAAGAAAGTAAAGGGCCACAATTAGTTGATCTAACAATAAGGGATTCATGTGTCAAATATCAAGTGTTGAAATGCATTCATGCCAATCTCTTATGTGTGGAAGATGCTGCAATTGATCGTCCTACCATGTCAAAAATGCTAAATATGTTGACTAATGAAAGTACACCATTACCTTTGCCTAAAAAATCAGCATTTTCTCTCGGAAGAAAAGCAATTGAGGCAAATATTATTAATAAAGAGCCTGAAGTTTATACCATGAATAGTTTGTCCATTTCTGATATTGATACTCGATAGGGGCCAGGTATAATTTTCTTTTGTTGTCTTGCATGTGTAGTTGGTAAGAATAAGTTCATCAATTTTTTTTTTGATTGGAAGTTCATCAAATGTTTTATTCCATTGAATTTCCTTCCAAAAATGTAAGCTAGCTTTTATCAGGGGACTCAAACTTGTTCTAGTACCTCAAGTGTAGACTTGATTGCAATTATAAAATTTTCTTCCGATTATTTTTCTTGAATCTACTTTTTTAAAATCTTTCCTTTAGTAAATTTACTTCTCCAAGTTATTGTCCAATGCCTCTGATGTGACTTTTAGATAAATGCTAAAACAACAATGTTAAATCAACTGTGGGCCTTCTTACTTTACCCAACAAATTGTCTTTTGTTTTGGGCCTTTCAACTTGGAATTTTTTTTTTTGTTCAGTCTACTTTTAGATCCATCATTAAATACAAGGGAACTGAGCCCAAACACACAGGGCCAGAAATGGATTTGGAAGATTTGGTGCCCATCAAAAATTCAACTTCTTTATTTGGAAATGTATGCACTATAAAATACCATCAGGCTAGTACTTGTCCTAAGGGACTAATTTTCAGGCTACCCAAATGATAAAACTAAACACTGATGACAGAGCTAAAGAAATGATAGGCCCAACAGGTGCAGGTGGAGAATTAATGTAGAACTGTGGGCGATTATATATGGATTAAATTTAATTAAATTAGAATATAAATAAATAATCCTTGTAAGAAAGTCATTATTAGCAACCAAATTGCTAAAAAATTCGTTTTCATTACTCCCACTGGATTTAACTAAGTTGATTACTGATTGAGGCACTTACTAGAGAGACCTTGGCAAGTCTCTATTGAACACATATACCGTGAGGTTAACATCTGTTGGTACAGGTTGGCAACTGCAGAAAGCAATTAGCATGAGACGAAAATACTTTTTGTAAACTCCTCACAAAAATTCCTTACTTTTATTTGTTTTATTCAGTGGCAATTTTTTTTTTTTTTTATTCTAATTAAATTTATCTTTCTGGGCTTAATTGTATTTGGGATAGAGACTACTTGAGCCCTCTACACTTGTGAAAGCTGCCTTCAAGGACAACCCGTGACCTTAGGCGACCTGCACAGCCAATGAGTGACATGTGGCAAATGAATTAGATCAGAGTGGTGACTAGGCATGTTGTAACCATTTCACGATTAGCTTGATCGCAACAATGTCCCAAACTGCATGATCAGTATTCACTATTTCTAATCTTTTTCTCTCCACTTTGATTTTGCCCACACAAATATTCTGTGCTTATGAATGTAGCAAGATGATCTAATGGCATATGAGTGAAGTTGTGGGAACTTAGGAAGCCATCTAAAAATTCAATCTTATTGGTGGTTTTTCATTAGTGCTTAATGGAGGTCTCTTCGGGAAGCTAGGTGGAGAAATGAAGTCACGGAAGCCTAGAGAAAGCACACAGGATTCTCTCTTTGATGTATAGAAACTAAACTATTAGTTTTTGGGTAGTAAACTCGAATCTGCGAGGGGTTCCTTGAATTCACAAGATGATAAAAACTGGAATCCACTAGAGAGGAAAATTGACAAAACGTCTGTTATCCATTACACCATATATGGTTCTTATCATTTACACCATATTTCAATTTGATCCCTAACCTTTCAATTGTATCAATTTGATCCTTAATCTTTTGGTGTTATATTAATTTAGTCCCTGCTATTATATCTTAGAGGAAAATTGCAGACATGGTGAACGGCCAAAGTAAAATTTTAGTTTATTCTTATATCAATGGAAACTGATTTTTTATTTTGGCCATTAGGCATGCCATTAATTTTCATCCAAAGATACTATGACAATGACTAATTTGGTACAATATTGAAAGGTTAAAGACAAAATTGACACAATTGAAAAATTAAAAATCAAATTGTAATATGGTGTATAAGATAGGGATCAAAAACATAGTTTACCCTTTAATATATTTATTTCTTCAAAAGCAAAGAGAGAGAGAGAGAGAGAGAGAGAGAGAGAGAGAGAGAGAGAGAGAGAGAGAGAGAGAGAGAGAGAGAGAGAGAGAGAGAGAGGATTTCTAAAATGATTACTAACCTCGACTATTTATAATGACATGCAGGAATAAATAAATGGATATGGATTGGCATTTTAGTTGCGGTTTTTTAGCCTTTTCTAGTATAGAATGTTATCTACTAATTAAGGAGAAAATCCGTACTTCAAGGTAGATTATATACATACAGATTATATATATATATATATATATATATATATATATAAATTGTCGGATTACATGTGTGAGTGAAGTCCCACATTGAATAAAGATGAGAAGAATGAGTGGTTAATATAACATAATTGAGCACATACCCTTTGAGCTTAGGCCTTCTGGGTTAAAGTGTCTCTATATGTTATATTAATTACTCAGGGAAGCTACCCAATGTGTTTATCCCCCTAACAAGTGGTATCAGAGCATTGGTTGTTGAGCGTGATTGTCCTTTACTGTAAGGATTTGCATGACCCTATTGAGGGTGATAGTGCTAAGCCAAAATAAAGCTTTTGTGACAAGAAAGCTTGTGAATTTGAAGCTTAAGGAAGGGAGATCTATTGTTGAGCATTTGAGTGAGTTCCAAGACTTGGTAAATTAGATGGTTACAATGAAGCTGATAATTGTTGATGACCTCCAAGCTTTATTGCTTTTGAGTTCCTTACCTGACAGTTGGGAGACTTTGGCGGTGTCACTTAGTAACTCTGGTCCAAATTGTGTGCTACAACTTGCAATGGTCAAGGATAGCTTGTTCAATGAAAAAAAAGAAGAAAAGACATGGGGAAGGATAATGCATAGACTCTTGTCACGGAAAACAGGGGGAGGAGTAAGATTAGAAATTCTAAGCACATGGTAAATCTAGAAGTTAGTTAGAATCGAAAGGAAAATTCAAGTGTTTCTACTGTGATAAAGAAGGTCACACAAGAAGAATCTGCAAGGCTTGGAAAAATAAACAGAAAGATGAGAAAATTCAAAGTAGAAGAATAGAATACCACTGCTATCTTGACAATTGAAAATATGGTGATCTGTGTAGGGGAGGATGAATGTTGCAATGTTTCACATCCTTATGTTGAATGGGTGATTGACATAGCCGCTTCCTATCATGTCACTCCAAGAAAGGAGCTCTTTACTTCATATAAAGTAGGAGACTTTGAGAGAGTGAAGACAAGCAATGATAGTTATGCTGACATTGTAGGAATTGGAGATGTTTGTATTGAGACTAACATTGGATACACCTTGACATTGGGAAATGTGCGACATGTGCCTAATTTGCGCTTGAATCTGATTTCTACTCATATTCTGGATAAAGAAGGCTATGGAAACTATTTTGAAGATGGTAAATGGAGACTCTCTAGAGGATCATTGGTGCTTGCTAGAAGAAAGATTTGTTACACAAGTAAAGGTGTGCAAAGATGTTATTAGTGCAACTTGGGAAGATTCTTCGCCTAACTTGTGGCATACGTGTCTATCTCACATGAGTGAAAAAAGGTTGCAAATTTTGGCAAAGAAATCTCTTTCCTTTTGCAAAAGGTATGTCACTCAAACATTGTGATTATCGTTTATTTGGAAAACAACATAGAGTGTCATTTCGCATTCCCTCTATTAGAAAGCCCAATGTGTTAGATCTTGTTTATTATGATGTATGTGGTCTCATTGATGTGGGGTCCTTAAGTGGTAATAAGTATTTTGTTACTTTTATAGATGATTCTTCACAAAAGGTTTTTGAAAACGAAAGACCAGGTATTTGAGCACTTCAAGAAATTCTATGTCATGGCAGAAAGAGAGAGACTGAAGACTAAAACATAGATTTGAAGCCAATTGAAAGAAAAAGATTAGTGTTTTGTGCAACACTAAGGGAAAAAAGAAAAGGTAATTTTTCTTTTGCTCAAGACCACAAGGAAGATAAATTGGGGTTTTCTCTAAGACAATTATTTGGGTGCTAAAACTATAGATAGTTGAAGTATTCAGAGTGGAAGATCATACTACCGGGTTTTGTGGTGAGGTTGTATTTGTTCCTAGAGGTATTATTATATTTTCCCAATTTATAGTGAACTCAAGTTTTGGATATTATTTGAGTGTTGTAATCTCTATTTTATTATAGTGGATTGATCGGATTTGCTCCGTGGTTTTTCCCTGTACACTGAAGGGTTTTCCACATAATTTCTTGTTGTTCTTGTTGGTTGATTTTTTTTATCACTTCCGTAGATTTCTATTTTTTTACTGCTTGGGTTATATTTAATTTAATTCGCACATAGACAGGGATTTATTTCAACAAGTGGTATCAGAGCCCATGTTGGTGTGCGCGCGAAGGTTGTGAGGAGTTCATGGTCCCTACCCAGCAAGGATAGAGAAAGCCTAAATGGATCACACACAAAGATCTTGGAAAAAAAAAATATTACTAATGGAGCTAAATAATGGTGTGGTGTGAGGTTCCCATGGACATGGACGTGTGGGGTTCCCATGAATGTGCATGCGGGGTTGACATGTGGTTCCCATGGATGGCGAACAAGAGACCCATGGATGATGCATTGATGAAGTGAAAATCCAATTAGGCAAAGAGGAGTGAGTAGGATTTGTTCATGGCCCACATATAGAGGTCTTGAAGGTCACAGAGAGGCAAAGACTCACACGTGAGGGGGAGATTGTTGGGTGTGAGTGAAGTCCCACATTGAATAAAGATGAGAAGAATGAGTGGCTAATATAACATAATTGAGCACATACCCATTGGGTTTAGACCTTTTGAGTTAAAGTGTATCTCTATATATTATATTAATTACTCAAGGAAGCTCCCCAAGATGTTTATCTCCCCAACAATATTGAACTCATCGGACTAATTTTTGCATTTTCCATTTTTTGTTTGTTTGTTATTGTTGTTAAATGTACAATATGACTTTCAATAAATTTATACCGGAAATAATGAAACAAATGAAGAAAAAGAATTGCTTAATTTAGTGATTTCAGATAGACCTATCGATGAGAATGAGGTCCTAAATTTTAAGTGATAGAAAGAAGAGGCTGGATATAAGTGTATTTAGCTATGAATCTATCATAGTAGCCACAAATAACTTCTCATTGGAAAGAAAGCTTGGAGAAGGGAGCTTTGGAACTATTTACATGATAACCTCTAAAAAATTTCTAAGAAGAGATATTTAAATTAAATTATGACTAATACTGGCAAAACCTTATTTTGATCATCACAACAGGGAACACGGCTAACAGTTCAAAAAATAGCTATAAAATGACTATCAAAAAATTCAGGGCAAGAAGTAATTGAGTTCAAGAATGAGTTGATACACATATCTAATCTCCAACATATGAATTTTGTTAAGCTTCTAGGTTGTTGCATTTTTGGAGAAGAAATGATGTTAATCTATAAATATATGCTCAACAAACACTAAAAAACACGCGGGTCTATGACCACGAAAAATGCGGCTATATCTAATCTATAGCCGCGTTTTTCAAAAACACGGCTATTGACTTAACCTATAGTTGCGTTTTCAAAACGCGGCTATAAGTAAACCTATAGCCACGTCTAGCCCAAAAATTAATGATGATTTGGCATAGGGTGTAAAACTTATGTTTTACCCCATCCAATAAGATATTTTTATATTAATTTTTTACTTAAAACTCAATATATCTTACCACACATAATAACATCTCAATAAACTCGCAGTTTAGTTGAATTTTCAAATTGGTATTAGAATTGATTAAGTATAGTTGTCTCTATTTTTTAATATGTAATATGATAATGTGGCATATTAGGATTTGAGAGATAAAACTTGGATTTTACATTACATCCTTGTAGAATTTAATCTCATATAAATGTAGATGCAGGAAAAAAAAAAAAAAAAAACCAAATTCTTTTAAATTTACTATGAAAAATGATTAAAAATAAAAACTACACACATTTAATGCATTTAACCAAAAAAAAAAAAAGCTGCAAGTTTAAAAATAAAAATTGTTGCCAAATCAAGGAATGCATGTTTGGTTAAATACGAATACAAATCGTCAAATTAGTATCCTTAGAATTCTTAAGGTACTTTTTATTATAAAGGAAAAAAAAAATAAATATAAAATTCTTAAGATACTTTACTACATAGAATTCTCTAAATCTTAACCATTTATTTTAGAATAAATGATCAAGATTTTGACATTTCAACTTTCCATTAATAAAAATGTTTAAAATAGTCAAATTTTTTTTTCTAAAAAATAAAAATAAAAAAATAAAAAAACTGAGAAAGAACTTAGCGTCAACCTCCCTTCCCCCTCCATGGTGATCTGATATCTACCTCCGCCAAAAAGTTGCCACTTGCTTCTTGGTGACGGCACCATTAATGAACGCTTCTCCCTCTCCGGTGATTGGCTAACGTTGCTTCAAGAACTGGCGCATTTTTGTGCAGATGTGAAGATTGATTGGAGCGGGTTGGTGAAGAATACTTAAACTGGGATTTTTTATGCTAGGGAGTATAGATGCGATGGTGCCATTTAGCTTATTGGTAAGTGTTGCTTAATAAATTTCCAATTACATAAGTGTGGTGGTTTGTTGCTAATTTCCAATTCTTGGATCCGAATAGGCAAAGGCCAAAAACTAGGATTTCAGGTCAACCCTGGACTTTTTTCTTGCTAATTTTATATTCTTTCTATATTAATTAATATTTTTCATCCTTTTTATTTATAGTTAATAGCACAGTTTTCTTACTGGGAAATCATTATGTACTCCCAGAGTACCATAAATGCATACTCTCTCTTCTCACATGAATAGTGGATTCCACTAATTAAATTCATGATGGGACCCACTATTTATGTGAGAAGGAGGAGTACGCATTTATGGTACTCCGGAAGTACCTAATAATTTTCCTTGCTGGAGAGGGAGAAGCATTCATCACCACTGCGGACATCGGGAAGAAAGCTATGTCTTTTGGTTAACCTTCGCAGATGAGGAGAAATTATTATTACTCTCCCCTCTCACATTCATGATGGACTTGCTCTAAATTTAATTAATAAAATCCAAAATGAATGTGAAAAAAAGAAACACAATGTCATTGGACTACCTAAAGGAGGAGGAAAGGGGGGATATTTATTTTTTAAAATGTCTTTACTTTGGCATTGAGTGCTTCTTTAGGCTTTTATCTATGAAAAAAAAAAATTATGAGGTTGTGATTATAAAAGTTTTGTTAGTGGAAAGTTGACATATCAAAATCGCGCTAGACTATTTTTTTTCCTAAGGAAATCCAGACAATTTAGTCTAAAGAGAATGGCCAGGATTTGCAAAACTTTATGTGATATAGTACCTTAAAACATCATAAGAGTACTCACATCAGTGGATGCAAAATCTTGCATAATACAAAAAGTGTATCATTTTGCATATTTTGACCAAAAAACCACCCACATCAGTGGGTGTAAAATTGTGCATAAATGCACAATTGCTACAGTAACCGTGCATATATGCATGATTACTATAGTACTTGCATTTAATATTTTAATGATTTTGTTCTCTCTCCTTGTCTTTGGGTTTCGGTCACTCTCCCTTTCCCTTTCCTCATTTTTTTCTCCTCACTCTCCCTTTCCTCATTTTGTCTCTAGGTTTCAGTCACTCTCCCTTTCCTCATTTGATCAAACCACGCCACGCTGATCATCAAGCTCTCTCTCTCTCTCTCTCTCTCTCTCTCTCTCAAGATCAGCTTTGGGTGGATGGGGATGTGGGTGCTATTGGGTTTGTGGGGCCGTGGGTAGCAACTTTTTGTGGGTCTTGGGTTTGATGGGTATGAATTTCACAATGGTTTGTGTTTGGATTTGGGTTTGTTGTTGGCAGCGTGGGTTTGTTGTGGTGGTGCAGCAACAGCATTGGTTTGAGTTTCATGGTGAAGCTCTCTTTCCCTCCCTCTCTCTCTCTCTCTCTTTCTCTCTTTTGGGTTCTATAATTTTTGTTTGGTTTTTGTTTGTTTGTTTTGTTTTGTGTGTATGGCTTAGGAAATGACGAAATCTTGTGTTTATTGTTTTATGGGTTGGTTTTCATTGATGATACTAGTTGGGTGGTGATGATGGTGGCTGGGTGTGGAGAGATCGTTGGTAGTGTTGGGTTTGTGATGGTGATGATGGTGGTTGGGTGTGGAATGATCGTTGGTAGTGTTGGGTCTTAGAGAGAGAGAGGGGCAGTGAGGGAGGGAATAATAAAAAATTGTAAAAGAATAAATATTTTATTGAATAAAAGTGTAAAATGGGTGGGTAAAATAAAATTGCGTCTGTAAAATAAAAAAGTAGTTTTGTTTATGCAAAATAGATGATAAGTTTACACCCACTGATGTAAATACTCTAAGGATCTTAAATTCTTAATCCCAGGACTGGTGCAGCTGGGCCAGTGTAGCATGATATGAAAATGAGAAAGGAAAATTACTAATGTCAAAGTCGTTGGGACTTGTCATGTTCTGTGAGATATACATCAACGTGACTCAACTACCACTAGATATGCATATCTTACTCTTCTAATTAATAAAATATCAAAGAAAATTGTTACATTTATGATATTTTCACGATAAATTTTAGGTAATCTCACATTGGAAAATGAGTGTGAGTTAAAGAGATTTAAAGTCTGTGCTGTGTATCCAAAAGTTAGACCCTTTTGAATATACACCACTATAAGTTTCTTTAAAACCTTCTCTTCGTGTATGTGTGTTAAAAACACTTAGTATTCTTAACAAAAAAAAAAAAAAAATCTATTATTGGTTATCATCTAAGCTCATTACTTTTTTTACCTATAACTAATAGTTTACCATCTAAAATTTATTGTAAAATTATTGTGAACATGTTGTATCACTAGCTTTACTTTATAATAAAATATAAGGAATGATATCATTGGTCGAAGGTTCAATTTAACATTGAATTCGGTTTTAAAAGTTGAATTATAATATTACATAACGGTACCTCATTTTTCTTCCTTCCTTCCTTACATATGATTTGTCGAAGTGAGTGCTTCAACATATGATTTGTCGAAGTGAGTGCTTCAAGGCTCTAGGATGTAAGGTAAATAATTCGATTAAAGAAAACAAAAAGTAGTATTTGTGGAAAATTGGGTCAATTGAGGAGAGACTCGTTGTCTTTGAAAGTTATATTTAAACTACCCGATAGTGATTGTCGTGTACGCTACTCGTTTTTATTTATAATTTATGAACAATACCTATTATATGTTATAATATTTGCAAAATTAATTTTGATTCTATTTTGTGTTATCAATTATACTTAAGAAATTAATTTCAATTATTTATTACACATCACCAAAATGAGTTTAAAATATAAAATATTTATCAGATATTAAATTGTCTTTTATATTATTATCAAAATTATCAGGGATCAATACTTATTTTATTTGTAAATATTTGATCAGATAATAAATTACATTCGATTAACACAATATTCAGCTTGTATGTTAAGGAAAATAAATATGTATAATCTAATGGTGCAATTTTGAATATATTAAACCAAATATATATATATATATATATTGAGTAGTGTAATAGTAACAAAAAATTACATCTATATATTTGATTCGTTATATATATCTGGGTTCAAATTACATCTTGTGTAACTCTAAATAATATTACATCACTTAATAACTTTTTATTAGTTATTCAGTGATATATTGCATCAAAGATAGTTGTGTTATCACCTAATAACTCTAAGTAATATGTAATCTCACCGTAAGATTACATATTTTCTGTTTTTAACATACATCTCAAAATTTAGATGTTACATACTATTTGATTAAAAAAACTTGAAATTTAAATATATTTGATTGATAACACAACTATTAATTTTTTATTATTTTGAAATTTTGCAAGTGTTAAGGATATAAGAAGAAGATGCAGTTCAATAATAGATTTGTTTTAATTCTTATCCAATAAAAAAATATTAATTGGTTTTAATAATGCTTAAAATTACGTCGAGTATAACTTTGTCATAGCTCTCTTCTTAAAAAAAAAAAAAAAAAGATTAATAAAAACCATAGAATTCAAAGAGATTTTACAACAAACATTGATTATATATATATAATTTCAAACTTGGGAGGTAAGATTTGAACCATAAATATTTCCATTGAAAATATCAAGAGATGTTAATTGAGTTACAAGGCTCTTTGCATTTTGAGTGAGTTTTCTCCCCTTCAAAATAACAAAATTTTAGAGAGAGGAAAAGAAAAGAAAAATTAGTATCTTCTCATGCAATCATAGAGGGAGAGACAACCATGTAACTTCTTTAGACAAAATTTTTTTGTGCAACATCTATAGATTATTAATTCATATAAATAAATGCATATATCCACTAACACATGAAAATGATGAAATAATATACTGACATAAATCCAAAGTTTTGATGATGTGAAAGGCTAAATGCAAAGAATTCCGAGGAATATGGGTTCAAGTTATGCTTAATCTAATTCTAAGTTATGTTACATTACGCCAAAGGTCTTGTAGTTAAATTGGCACCTCCCCATGTACAAAGTGCTTGGGGGTTTAGGGCGGAAAGAGTTCGAGTTGCGGGGTTAGCAGCATGTTGTATTTATTTCTCAAAAAAAAAAGTTATGTTACATTACTAATATTTTTATATAAGTTCAAATTATACTTAGTGTAACTCTAAACTATGTTACACCATTTAATTTTTTTATTGGATAAAAATGTTAACAAATCTACTATTGGATTTGATTTTCATACTATACTCTTTATGCTTGTAAATTTTCATGATGATCTGAGATCAAGAACTATGTTATCGAACAAATGTTTAAATTTCAAGTTTTTATATTTAAAATTATGCAAAAATGATGGACTTCTAGTTTGAATATTAGATAAAATTATATGGGCACAAAACCTAGTATGCGTGTTGAAAATATAAAGAACATATAATCTATCAATGAGATTCTCAAAATATTAATCTAATAGAAAATTATTAAGGGATATAATTGTTTAATAAAAATTTATGATAATGACATCTCATTTGGCGTAATTTTTTGTTAGGATATGGAGCCCATATATCCTGTACAAGATCTGAAACATTTTTTTTTCATGTTCATCCAAACCAAGAGTCTTCCATGTTAGAATTAAAATCTCATAAATGACCAATTCCTACCTATTAATTCTCCACCAAACACACGGTAAAATTATTAAACCATACTTTTTTTGACTAAAGTTTAAAAATTCTTTCTCTCATTGACCCAAATCAGGAAATTTTCATAATAGAATCTAAAGTCCTACATGTTAGAATTAAAATCTCATAAATGACCAATTCCTACCTGTTAATTCTCCACCAAACACACGGTAAAATTATTAAACCATACTTTTTGTTTTTACTAAAGTTTAAAAATTCTTTCTCTCATTGACCCAAACCAGGGAATTTTCATAATAGAATCTAAAGTCCTACATGTTAGAATTAAAATCTCTAAATGACCAATTCCTACCTATTAATTCCACCAAACACACGGTAAAATTATTAAACCATACTTTTTTTTACTAAAGTTTAAAAATTCTTTCTCTTATTGACCCAAACCAGGAAATTTTCATAATAGAATCCAAAGTCCTAAAAGATGACAATATTCTCCCTAAAAACTCTTCCCCAAAGGAATTTAGGACTAAGTTTAGTTACAAAATTGGTTGGAGCCTAAGACTACAACCTTACTCAATATGATAAATGTTACTACATATTTTGAAAATCTAACTATTCTTTATGCTCATAATACACATGTCAAATTTTGTGTCAATCGGATATTATATACTATATGATCTATAAGATTATATTGTATGCATAATTTTAAACTACAAAAACTTGCAATTTAAACAATTTATTGATGACATAGATATTGATCTTTAATTTTCTAGAAATTTTGCAAGCATGTAGGATATAAGAAGAAGATGTAATCTAACGGTAGATTTGTCAAAATTCACCTCCAATAAAATAATATTGAGTAAGGTTGTAGCCATATTGTAACTAAATTTTATCCAAGAATTTATATGTTTATCTATGCTTAGAGTGCCTTTAAAGCATTTATTAATTGACTATTTTAGGAAAATTTTGATATCATTTATTAATTGCTTTTTTGTATTCACATAAAATTTTTCGTAAATTAATTCACCAACAAATACTCTTATGGATGTTTGGTTGGGGTGATTTTTGGGAGGTTTGAAAAAAGGGAAAGGAAAATATGAGAAAAAATGGTTGCAAGGCATTTGGTCGGGAGGGCAAGGGGAGAGAAAATGGGTGGAGGCCGGTTATTTTTCTCTCCGGGCCCACCAAATCATATTGTCTCCAAAATAGAGAGAACATAAGAGAGAAAACTTGTATGTATTGTGAAAAGACTATTTGGTCCTTGGCTAGTTCTTTGCCTTTGCTTCTTTTTTCATTCTTACTCTTTTTTTTTTTTTTTCTCTTCACTTTTGACTCTTTTTCTTTTCTTCATTTTTTTTTTACTCACTCCTACTTTCTTTCATGGATTCTATCTCTTTTTTCTTTCTTTTTTACCTTTTCATTTTTTGAATTCAAGGATATGTTTGAGTTTTTTGGGACATGGTTGTGGTTAATTAATATTTGATAGTCATACTTATCTTTTTATATATTCTTCTTCATTGTGTTTTTTTTTTTTTTTTTACATTATATATATATATATTGTGCGTTTTTATCCGGAAATTGCATTATAAATTGTGTGTATCTATTTTATATATATATATATATATATATTAAAATAACTAGTTTTATCTCAAAAAAAAAAAAATTATGTAAAGTTTAAATTCATACAAACTTGATTTTCTATCCTCCAATTTATCTTCTCAGCCAATTTTTTTTTTTTTTTTCATCACAACACTTTTCCACCCCCAACAAAATACAAACCAGGAAAACGAAAATCTCTTTTATCCTCCATTTTTTCATTCTTCAATTGGTGAGACCCTTAGGGTAGTCATTAACAAAATCCATAAACGAAATGTTTTGCAAAATGTGAACTTCGAGAAGGCAAATCATTGTTCGAGTGAGTATCTAAGATTTATAATAATAAAACATGAATGCCGAAGTTGGAGAGTATGATTTACTTTAAATAAATTAAAGACAAAATCAAGGAATGTGATACATGTAGTAATCAATTATATTGAAGGGAAATTCAAAATCGAAATACGTAGTAATAAATTGATAGTAGACATATATATTTTCTATTTATGCAAATTCTATTATAAATATAGATTATTTTGTAATGTGTTATCAGTTTAAGTAAATAAAGATGTAGTTGTCTAGAGTTTTCTATGAGGATATAGGACATCAGGACTTACCGCATAATTCTCTCATGTTTTTCTCTATTTCTATTTTATGCTTCCCTTCACTACTGTCTTTACATCAATATTTTTTATTTCCTATTCTATATATAAAATAATAGGTGAAGCAGAGAGAAACTCAAATTGCAATTTCAAATTAGAACTCTAATTTTGTGTCATGTGTCCAGATTGCAATTCTAAATTAAAACTCTAATTATGTGACATGTGTCTAGATTCTCACAACCACACCAATTTCAATATGAAATTAGAGTCTAATTTTCCTCCACCTCGACTCTCTTTGTCTTTTGGCTCTTCACGTTTTGTTTTTTTTCTTTTTTCACATTAATCTCAATCACTCTAAAAACTCATTGTCTCAGTTCCAAAGAGAATGTCTCTTAATTTCTCTAAAAAACGAGCCCCTCGCCTTCGCTAAATCTCAGATTAGAGTTCTCTCTTTTTTATTTTTTCCAAAAAAAAGAAGTAGAAGCAGGAAGATGAAGCCGACTTTAGTATCAAGAACGAAAAAATTCCCCTTCGCCCATAAATAACTCCTCCAATGGAGTTCCAGAGCTTCTTCTTCTCTTAGGTCTAGGATTTTTAATTCTTCTCCGTATCTTTCTAGAACCTTCCGTGCTTCTTCTTCCACTCCTCCTCCTGTGTTCAGTTACCGATCTCTCAATCTCTCCTCTGCGGTTCAATCTCTCCTCTGCGGTTCAATCTCTCAACTACTCCGCCTCCATGGAAGGTACACTCTTTCTTGGCTTTTTTTCTTTTGCTTAAGTTTTGTTTGGTTGCCAAGAACCAAAGAATTTTCTTTTGTTTAAACATTGTTTGGTTGTCGAGAAAATAGGATGAAATAAAAATGAAACTTTTATATTTTTTTATTTGGGTGATATTTATACTTTCTTATTTTGGTTAAATTCCTGTTTGTTGCCTAGAAAATGGAGAAATGAAAATAGGATGAATATTTTTTAGTTGAGTTGGTGATTTTTTTTTTCTTGTGCAATTCTTGCAGGTGATCTCATTTTGATAGTATTTTGTAAGAGTAACCATGGGTAAGAATTTTTTTCAAAGAAAAATAATTACTTGATTTTAGCTTCTTGCAGGATATTTCTTGGTTTGAAGAGCTTCTGACATCTCCCCCCTCTCTTCATCTGGTGCATTGATCAGATTTTGGGTTTGTATAAAGGTTATATCATAGTAAAGGATGTTTTTGAGTTTCTTTTTAGCTATCTTGAATTTTGGCTATTTTACTATTTTTTGGAGGTACTTGAGAAGGTTTGCGTTTTTTTTAGTAGACTAGCAAATATGTGTCTTTCTTGCAGGTCATACTCCTAATTATTTTGGCTGTCCCTTTTGGCTTAGAAGCAAAATATATATTTTATTGAAGCTTGTGTCTGGAATAACAAGTGTTGGAGTTGCACTTCATCTTCATGTATACAATTTAGATGCTCCGGTCTCATTTTATGTGTACCACTTTTATTTCGAAACTCTAATTTTAACAATTCTCTGTAATTGTAATTAATCATGTTTAATTACATCATTGTGCATCACCTTCAATAAGTTATGCCATCTTAACCACCGGTAAGTTTTTCTTCTTTTCATTCTTTCTTAGATCTGGGTATGGGTATGAAATATGAATTAGTTTTGAGAAATTTGGTTGGATTGATTTTTATTTAGGTATTTGGGTAACATTAGGTTTTGATATGATTTTTTGAAATTTGGGGTTATATGATTTAGGTTTGGAGAGGGCAAAAACAGAGAAATAAGAGAGAAGGAGAGAGTTCTTCGTTCCCTCTTCAGACTTAAAGCACCGTTGCAAGCACATAGGGAAAGAAAAATCTATGGGCTACATATCTTTCACCATCAGATCATAGGAACCAGCTCCGATACGTTTTCCTTCATTTTTTTTTAAGATTTGGGAATGAAACATTACTTTTTATTGAGTTTTTTTTGTTGGATAGGTTTAGATTTGATTTTGGTTTTGATTCTTTTTTGTTTCAGGCTTTTGGATTCTCCATGAAAATGTTTGTTTTCTCAATTTTTCGATTTTTTTCCCTATTTTGGATTATAGAAATCACTAAGCTTTTCCCTGTTTTCTAATATCTGCGTTCATAGTTTTTTTTTTTTTTTTTTTTTTTTTTTTTTTTTTTTTTTTTTCTGGGGTTTTGATTTGGAAAACCGGTTTTGTTGTTGATTCATCACCAACAGCAAAACTTTTATCCCTATCGAAAAATATATGGATTTAGTAGAAGGTAGGCATGGTTTTTTTTTTTTTTTTTTTCCTATTCAATTACCGTTTCAAATTGTATAAAACTATTCCCTTTTTTGATTTGGGAAATTATGATTCATTCATTCATTCTATTCTTTCTTTGCTGAATTTATTTGTATTAAGGAACTATCATTTTGTATGTGAATGTTCTACTTTATGAAATGGGCAGTACTTTTATGATTTCTTCTTTTCATTTTGCTTTGTTATAGTGTGAAACTTGGAAAACATTTGTTTGTTTATATGTGAATTTGATTTGGTATTTGATGTTTACTATTAATTAAAGCCAATTTTTTTTTTTTTTTTTATTTTGTTTATGAATTCATGGTGTTGAAAGGGAAGCCAAGTCCAAAGAAGAAGAAGAAATTGTCAATTCTTCCCCTTTATTATATCTCTTATTTGGTGTTTTTTTCTTTTCTATTGATTTCAATATTTGTTTTATATTGAAATATTAAGTGTTTTTTCTTTTCTCTCTTTTACTATGGATTGCCTGCATTGCCATTAATTTTGTTACTAACAATAATTCCAATTTTTGTATCTTTTTGGTTTCATATGTTTGAAGAAATGTTGATGAGAGGGTTAACAAGAAAATTGATAATCATGTCAGTTGAATAATCCCAATTTTTTTGTTGGTAAATGTAACACCCCAAACCCATACCAAGGATTTAGATGCATAACCTATCTTAGAAATCTCATCAATAATATAATGGAATAGAGTGTAATTAAATATCCACAAATAAACTTCAAATAATCAATATCTTTCCTATGAAATCCATAAAACAATAACTTTAACAATAAAGTCTCCAAATACAATCTCAAAGAGTTCCACAAATGCCAACTTACTATCCTAAGAAAATATACTAAAACAATTCCTCAACTAACATAGCTCCAAAAGAAGTCTTCAATCTATGTCTCCAATGATCTACCACCAAAAGATATTCCACTGGTCTAATCTGAAAGGGTGGAGAAAGGGGGGTGAGCTAGAAGCCCAATAAGAGACTACATAACATGAGGATGTCTTTCAAAACAAACATTAGTATCATTAACAAAATATAGTCTTTACAAAACATCTACTATAATATTGTAATCAGTAAATAAAATAGTAACCACTTTAATTGGCCAAAATACACTAGATAGGTAGAAACAATTTAGTATAGTAATAAACAATTTTTCCACTTGTAACAGCCAATAACAATAAAACAATAGTTTGATGTGGAAAAAACATTAAACATTAGCCAGACAAAGACATAAGCTGCTAAACACTCGGTGGGTGATTCCCATAGGGAACAATAACACTAATCTCAAAGAGGCAACACTGGCTCCAAAGAGCAAACGACAACACTACACCACACCACAATAACACTACATCGGCCGAAGGCCAACACTTAACCCTATGTTGGCAAAGGTTGCAGGCTGTCTAACTGACTATTTGAAAACATTCTTACGTTATTACAATATTGTCAATACCAATCATATATCATATAACAAATACTTTCTCAAAAATATAGTTTTGAGTCATTCATAACATATACAGTTTCAAGGTAATACTCAAGAAATAATAAAATTCAAGTATGTGTACAAAGTATTGATAATGGTATGAGTTTTATGAAAACTTCACTTTTACAATTATGTATATATATATATATAATTATATTTTTACCAAAAATATATATAAATATACACGCCTTGAGAGACGTCATGTTCTAAAGTCCACTTACCTCAAATCACCAAAACACAATAGATCTCAACTATCCAAGCCGATGTCACTTGAACCTAATACACAAATAGATGATTTTACCGTGTTAAGCCATACTTACACTATTTACATAAACCAATCATGCTATCCCTCTTCCAAAATCACATATGGACCTTCATACAACATACTTACATGTCAGATCCTAACAATGTTTTTAACCAAAGGCCTATCATTAGTATTTAACACTTTACCATCAGATCCGAAATAATCCACAAGCATTAGTATTACTTACATCTCATGATAGTATATTTAAATTGGATATAGAGAATTCGATCTCAATTGGGGTATTGATATCATGTAATCTTATGACTCACCATGCTATGTACATCAATTTGACTCTTTACTCTCTACAAATATATATAAATACCTGCCATGCCACTTAATTAAGTCATAACACAGAAACTTCAAGAAATCTTATACCATCAACTTAGAGGTATCTTGCACCATGTAATATTGTAATATAAACTCTACTGTATGGAGATAAACAACACGTATCTTTAACCTATGATACCACACACAATCAATAATCAGCTTGTTAATGGTTACCTTGAAGTCGTCTATGTCAAGTTTGGTAATAACCCTTTTTGTCGTAGCTTTTAGCATCCAGTGTCTCTCTCTTCCTTTCACGTGACTGACCTAAAAGACTCAGTATATATATCTTTAAAATAACACTCCAATTCAGTCTAGGAAGATCAATCTCACTCCAATTAGTACTCTTAAATAACACTCCTACTGGGACTAGAGTTTAAGACCTACTAAAACTTGAATAAGCTTCCAAGACTTTAATTCCCACTAAACTCATATCAAGGTTGTTTAGATGGGCTAAAACTCTAAAGAATTCCAATAACACTTAAACTCCTAATCCAAATAGGTTTTAGTCTCTTATCCTTTTCCTTAATTGATAAGGAGACTAGAAGTTTAATATGAATAATCCACAAAATAACTCTCACAGTACATCTTTTATTTATTTTCTTTGTAGATATCATAATATAAAATAATATCACCTTGAAAATAAAATAATTCATCAATTTCACTTTAGAAGCAATAAAATTAAATTTAAGTGAGGCGGGTGTTACAGTAAACCTCATTGATAAATGGGTTTTCAGAACAGATAAAAATTGTTCATGTGTGTTTCATTAGATTTATTGCAAAAATGAAAGTAGTGACATGTAATTTGTCTCTATTGTTCTTGGGCATGGAAAACACAGATTGACTATGCTTCAACCTCTCTCTCTTAAGGATTTTCCATTATCTATTTTTTTTTTCAAATCAATTTTTTCCTTGGTTTCTCAATTCCCATAAAACTATTCGAAGAAAGGCTTGAACTGAATTTTTGGTCAATTGTTTCTTAATTCTGATTTTATTTTAAGGTGAGTCGAAGAAAAGGCAAGTAGATGTAGAAGCTGTTCAGGAAGCTAGATGTAAGATAAAGCTTAAGAGATAAAGCAACATGACAAGCATTAGGCCATTGTGACTGAACAAATATGAGGTAATGTTTAGTATTGTGTAGTGCCATGTTATTGAGATATCTGCAACTGCATGAGAATTGTATTTTCTCATGTAATCTTGATGTTATGAGTTTGATGTTGCATTTTAGATCCTCTTTATGATCATCAATGACTGATTAAACAACTTAGAAAATTTTACCTACTAAATGCAGGTTATAAGAGTTGGGGTAGTAGCTTGATGCCAGATTAGCAAGTGAGGGAGACAGAGGAGAGTGAAGGAGAGAGAGAGAGAGAGAGAATAAGAAAGATAAGAAAATGCTTTAGATTACTACACCAACACTGCCCGATATATATATTTCTAAAATCTATATGTTTTGAGTAGTTGATAGGCTAAATCTAGAAAATTTAGAGTACGTTTTATGGAATTTCTCATAGAAGCTTTATTGTTTTCTAAAATAAATTTGTTATCTGGTGTTTATTTCCCTATTTGATGCAGAAAGCTAAATATTATAAACAATTATTCTTTTTTCCTTCCATAATGGGTTTAATCAGATAAGAATGATCTTATTTTGTAGTTAATATTTTCAATTGTAGATTAGGAGCTGCATTCTAAAGAATTATGTTCTTCCATCCTTTATAAAGACAAACCATGTCATCATTTATGACATTAGTAATAAAAAAAATTGATTGATATTGATATTAATTCAAATTTTTATAAATACTGCCTTACCTTAGAAGTTTAGTTTTTATTTTATTTGTAAATTCTTACAATCATGGACCAACAAAATTAGTGATCTGCTATTTGCTCCAAAGTTAACATTGATAGTATTATTGATGTGTAGGTGTAGAAAAAATTTTTAAACACCCCAAAGTGGATATGGTAGGCAAGATTACCATCATGCAATTGCTGCTGAAAAGCTGTCAAACTTAAATCCTTTTGTAAGTTTTTGCTTCCTTTTAATTTCCTTCTTTTATTTGATTTGTAAAAAAAAGTTGGGATTGTCAAATGATCATCGTCCCATTTTTGTTATATCTGTGGCCTTTTGTAATTTCTTGTCACTGAATTATTTTTTAAAAAAAGTTTTGAATGTGTTTATATCTATAATTATTTATAGCTATGAATTTATTTCCTTATGCTCAACCTTTAACATTCCGATGTAGAGAGTTATTATAGTTCTTTATTTGTATGGATCATATTGTTTGAGTTTTGTATTTTGGTTTAAATGAGAACCCACATCCAAAAAAATTGCTACTACCAGTAAAGTTTTTTTTTTTTTTTTAATGGGTTGCAGGGCTAAGAAAGCTATGAGTTATGACACAAACATGAGTTATGAAAACAAGTTTGAGTGATTGCTTACATGTGAAGAGTATTAAAATAAAACAATGCTTGAGTGGGTTACCTAAGAGATCACAGAATTTAGTAAGAAGAAGAGTGCTAATTTTGAAAAAAATTGAGCATATGAGAAAAAATGATGTGGTGTTTGGCTCAGTTATTCTGGCTGTGATTTACTTATTTGTTCACAGTCAAGATTGTCCAATATATTTTTGAAGAAAGAAAGTATAGAAAAGACAAATTAAGACAGGTTGAATGTCAGAGGATTCAAGCGAGGTTTGACATGCATTGTAAAACAACTGGTGATGATTAGCTCTTTTTTAGTAGGATTTCTAGATGTTTCTTGCATTTATAAAGCTTGCAAAAGTGGTGAAGGAAAATTTTTAATTATTAAAGTAGGAAGTAGTTTTTGTTATAAATGGGTGTTAATTTTGAATGGAGTTTCAATGTAAAGAAGACATGTCTGTAGTTGGGTATGACGATAATGATGATGATGGTGGCAACAATGTTCCCTCATCAAGTAGTTTTTTCATTTTGTTACCCTAAAAAAAATCTGATTGTGATTTTTTTTTTCCCAGCTAGCTTGGATTCTTTATCTTAATACTTACTTACATATCATTCGTGTTGGGCTGGCTATGTTTGGTTTTTGAAATACTGGAGTAATGTAATGTAATGTAATATTGGATTGGTTTTGATTAAGGTATTTGGGTTAGAATTCATTTTGTTTTGGGTTATTAACCAAATCCAAGTTAGTTTAGGTTGTAATGAAACTATAAGTGGTCTGTCAGTATAGACTTTTTTAATATTAAATAATCACATAAGAACTATTAATTATTGTTATTAAAATTCTATCAAATATCTCCTCATTATCAATAATTTAACTTGCTTCGTTCATTGAACCAAATTTTTTTTTTTCGAAAATTCTGCTTATTAGTTATTGATGCAGTTCATAAAAATACTATAATTCAATCATTTATAAATTTGATTGTGATACTTATCTATGTATTTAATTTGAAATTCATACTAAGTGTTATTTTTCACATGTTGCTCCTCTTTATAATTTGGTTTCCTATGTTCTTTGAGGGCTTCTTTTTTTAATTATTTTTCCAGGGGTTGTGATGTAAAGGTCTAAGAGTTCACAAATCACAGTGATTGAGGCATGTAATTGCGTTACAATGAATATCATAATTTAATGGTAAGTTTAGGGATTTTCCCCTTTTCTATTGATTTTTTAAAAAATATATATATATTCCAACATGTAATAGAATGCAAACTTGGCAAAGAAGCAGGAAATTAGGAACAATGGGCATTTTGTTCTTTGAAACTTATTTCTCTGCATCTTGCCATCCTATATCTATGGTAAGCTTTTTTGTAGCAGGCATTATTCTTTTGATGGACAATTTCTACTTGAGCATAATTTGGTTGTAATGCTCATTTGAGAAATTTGAAATTTGTAAATTCTATTAAATAATTTACTTGCTGCAAGTATTTTGATCTCTGCTAATTTCTATGTTTTGTGTCATACTATGTGCTTTATATTTTGTTTCTAGAAGGACACCATTGTAACATATGATATATATTTTTTAAATTCTATAAAAGATAGTTGGAGTTGATTTTAATTGGAGTGATATTGTATTTTATACATAGCATTCCTGCAAGTAGGACAAATGAAGGGCTGTACAACATGCCCTTGCACTAATATATATTTTACTGTGAAGGATACTTTGATGAACATTTTCTTTCATTTTTTTTTTCCTTTTTTTTATATAGGTTTGGGAAGAGTTTTAGACTTCCATTTTCTTCTCTTTTTTTCCAGCTAAAAGTACTTGCCTCTTTGTAGTAAAAAAATTTCAGCTGAGGTTTTGGACTTTCTTTCATCAAAAGCCAGTGACTTAGGCAGTTTAGATTTGGTGCAAATGTGAGTTGGGTGTTTTGTCATTTGATGAGTTGCCTTGAATGTGTTTGATTATTGTTGTCAATCAGAATCACATTAGAGTTTTGAATGAGATTTACACTACTTTGACTCAAAAGAACAAAAAACTAAGCCCTCTCTCAAAAGTCTTTTTAAAGAATAGAGAATGCCAAGAAGAAATTTGCACTTGACCATAAATTAGGATTTAATATTGGATTATTTCAATGAATTATGTAGACTGCTTAATCTATCATTTGGAATTGTTTTCCCAGCTCCAGGCTTCTTTTTTTCCTTCTTTCTTAGGTAAACAATATTGAACTTCTTCTTTTCTTTGTTTGCAGCTTCATCCAGATGCCAAACTCAGGATTTAATGTCGAAATAAAAGTTTGAGAGGGAATTTGCAGCTTGAAAGTAGATGGATTTATTGCATTTTGTACGTTAATAGAAATTTCCCATTTTGATTTGCAAGGACATTCTCACAAATTTAGAGACTACCATGTCCCTCTTGGCAGATATGTTCTGAGACTTACAAGACTTACAATGAATATAAAGCATAATATTAAATTTGTATCAGCAAAAATGGTGTCCTCACACACTTTATATATAAAAGAAACTGAGGAAACATGAATTTTTTATAGTTATATTTTTCCAGTTTCTTTCATTCCTGTTGTAACAAAGAGACAGAACTAAGTTAAACATGCAAAAGGTTAAATTTTATTTGAATATTCATGTTTTATCAATAATTGTGTAGTGTCTATCGCTATGAAACAAATTGCAGAGCTTGGAAAGGGTGCTCATTTCATCTTTGATTACTATGTTTTTAGTTATTTTAATTTTTCGACCAAGTCAATATAGTGTATATAATTGTATTGTGGCTGTTTGGATCAGTTATATATTTGCTTGAATGCATCAAAATTTTCCTTATAATGTCTATTGAATTTTGCGTAAGAATTTGTATCATGACTATAATGTAGTGATGTCAAATAGGCTATTGTTTTCTTCTCATCATCTATTGAGTATTTTTTTTTTATGAGAAAATCTTTTGAGAAGTTGAATGCATGCTCAGTTGCTTAATGGAACACTATGGAGTTTTACCCAAGAAATATGATGAGTTAAAACACTTTGTTTTCTGAAGTAGTATGACATGGTTCGGATATAGAGATCTAACAATATAAATTTTCCTTTCCATTTCTTCTCCTCTCTTCCCTTTTTTCTTTTAAAGAAACATAATGATATCAAATTCTTATAACTTTATTATATATATATATACACTTCTAAGTTTTGTTAATGAAATTTTATGGTTAATAATATGAATTTAGACTTAACTGAGCCTTTTAAACATGAATAAACTCATGATTAATAATATATCCATTCTCATGCGATAGCACGGGCTACATACTAGTTAATTTTAATAGTTGACACATTAACAACCGATTCAATGGCATTCCACCCAATTATTTTGAGCATAGTCACATCGGTATGCGAATATTATTTAAGGAAGAAAAATAAAATAAAAACAAACAAACTAGGAAATTTTGTTTGAGTAGTGGTAATAAAACCAATCAGATCCCCATTCAAATCACAAAGATTTTGATAAATTTAAGGATTCTAATGCAAAAGGAAACTTCTCTGTGATCATAATCCAGTCAAATTCAGGTTTGTTTACACTTTGAGTTGCTTTTTCTTGTTTCTTTCGCAATGCCAAGATTCGATTTCTCTTCTTTATCGAGTTCTGGCATGCAGTGGAGGGTTGAGTGCGGTGGCTTGAGTCAAACAGTGTTGGGCAGAGTCGTGGCACAACTACCTCTTTCTCTCAATCAATCTAAAGGCGTGGCACAACAAATCATAGTTTAATTTGTTATCTTTGAAACTTTAAATATTATATTTAATTTGATAGAAAAAAAAAAAAAAAAAATGATCAGTGCTCTTTTGACAGAATGGCATTTACCTATTATCTTTTGTTAAGTTTAAGGTTAGAGTATTCACAATAAGCTCAACAAAGAGTCTGCTTAGCAAAAATTGTCCGATTTTCCCTTAAAACACCCATTCATCAGTCTCAACAAAACACATATCCAAACTAATTTTTGAACAATGGCCAGATACTTCGAGCAAGGCTACTATAGCTTGTTAAACCATTTTAATTCTTTTTTTTTTTTATTCTCTCTTTCTTCACTCTCTCTTCATAAAAAAATTAAATAAAAAAAAGTCGTATTAATGTTATATTACTATTTATTTAATTTATATATTTATCTTATATAATATATTAATATTTTCTCAATTAGGTATTATATTTGTTATTATTTCGATGTTTATAATTTATATAATTAAAAATTTGAAATGTTTAATGTGAATGTGCAGATGATTTATATATATATTTTTAAATTTATGATTTAGGTATATAATCGTTGCTAATAATGCAGTGAAATCGTCAGTGACTTGTTGTCTCCAAATTACACTAATGGGTACCTGCAAAGCAAGAACACAAGGATCAAATAAAAGGCATTAGTGTAGTATCGACCAAAAACCTCCAAAAGTCAAGTTAGTGAATGAGAAATCTCTAAAAACTCTATAATGATAGAGCTAGTGATTTTCTGCGTACCTGAGAAAAAGGAGGCCCGTTGCTTATTGATAGGCCAAAAATATATTGACCCCTTGTGATAAATTAACCAATTAATTTGTCAAGTGAATTAATTAAGTTAATTAACATGCAATACGTGTGGTAGCACAAAAAAATCACCAACTAAGTTAAATGCAGCGGAAAAATAAAGTTGATACGGTAATTTATTTACGAATGGGGAAAACCTCCAAGACAAAACCCCACCTGGTGAATTTAAGATCACCACTTCTGAAAATCCACTATTATCACAACAAGCGGTTACAAGTAAAGGAATCTCAGTATCTTATACCAACCTACAGTTGAACCCTTACCCCAATACACAATTGGACTTGTTCTATAATGACAATCTCTCATTTTTAATGCATGGCTCCTGGTACGTGACTAATCAATCGATGCACAAATCCAAGTATGTGACTAACACACCAATTTGAGAAGGATGTTAGCTGCAAAGTTATTCAATTCATTAATACAATGAAGATCACGAAACTCCATGGTTACAATACCCTACGGCATACAAATGCAACATCTTTTTAAAGAGAAAGATAAAATAGGGCGTATGTCTCCGGTCCCAAGATGCTTATGAAAAACCTTTGCATCAAGTTTTACATACTTGTATCTACTGTGACGGCCCTTAAAATAATCTCTATATATGTTTAGGGTTGTGAGAAAAGAAAGCCTAAACATGTATACATGGATTGGTGTGAAATCAAATTTGAAAAACTGATTTTCTTAAATCTCAATAGATAGGTTATTTGTCGAGAAGCTGTCAAGTATCGGGCTAAAACTGCCTTTTAAATCTTGATAGATGCTATCTATCGAGCTAGCTACCGAGTTTTAAAATACAACACTTTTTCACTTTATTCTTGGACAGATTTGCATGGGTTTAACACTTGGACTTGAACTCTTGTTCGTTGAAATATTAAACATATCCTAGATATACCCATTTACAAGTAAAATACGTTTTATCAAAAGATTAGCCAATTTTAGATGACATATATTCCTAACATGATTCACATATGGCCTAAAACTTATATAGTGGAGAGTAGCGAATCCAGATCCCTTGAGAATGAGGATTTTTCCTTGTAGGGAAGATCTAGCATTAGAGTTTTCGAGAGTTTAAAGTGTCTTTCCATATAAGGGAGATATGGGTGAGTAGTAGGGTTTTTGTACGTGATATGGAAGATGTTTCCATATATGAGTATTCGTGAGGACCAAGTAAGGCCATGTAGCACTTGTCGGCTTTTCCACTTCGTTGGTCTATGGTCACCCATCGCTCAAGAATCTTCCATCAATATGGGGGAGACACGTCCGTCGGCTTTTATTGTTACATCATCGTTTGAAAGCTCCGTCAGCTTTTATGGGACCGACAGTTCTGTTGGTATCGTCAGCCTTTATAGGCTTTGCTTGCCAAAAATACCCTTATTAGTTGCATTCTATAACTATATTCTTAAGTTATAATATAGTTATTAGTTTACACTTGATTTATCCTACGTGGCTAACATAACTTTTTTTTTTTTTTTTTTTTTGGAAAACTCTTTTAGCATTTTACGATAAATACGCACCCACATCCACCTTCCCTCAACTCAACCACTCACTTTTTTATTATTATTATTTTTTAGCTGTCTCCCCTCTGTTATGCACATATGTAAAATATCAGTAGTGACGCTGAAGTGCAATAAACCTCATGAAATTGTCAAGCTTCACCCTCCTGTACTCCTTTCTCCTCATGTATCCTTGTGGTGGGTTTAATCTGCACCGTTGCTGAAGTCCACTGCTTCTCCGCCGCTCTCTACAGGTAACCGTTGCTGAATTTTGCTTTATATTGAAGAGGGATAAGATTGGGTTTTTAAAATAAAAGTAAGGTTATTTTATGAAGAAGATGTAAACTTTTAAGGGAGGTTCGATTGTTTCTGCGTCTTGGTGTTGTAACTCCCTGGTTCAAATTCACAAACGGGCTTTTCTCTTCCAGATTTGCGTTTTTACTAACTTGCCAAACGCACAATAAAATCTGATTCACTGGTTTTTATCTATCTGTTTACACTTTATCTATGTTTCACACTTTATGTTTACTTTTGTTACACCAATGAGAAGTGTTCTTTTTCACCCTTTCGTCTTTACCAATGAAGGCGAGAATAAAAGACTGTGTGCTGCTTCTTCTTCTTCTTCTTCTTTTGTATTATTAAATTTGATGTAGGACTATATTCTTGTTGCACATAAGCTATCACACACTCCATTTTTGAACTGAATGATTTCCAAATTAGAAATTGTAATTTTAAGTCACGGTTTCAATTCAGAAATAGTTTGATGTGTAAAACTGCGCGTAACAATTTGTGTATAATAAATACAACCCTAAGTATAAAGCAATTCCTCATAGAATAACGCCAATTAATTAAATTTAATATTAAAATAACTCTTTTATTTGCATTTCATCCATTTCAGCAACAGGGGAATTCAGTTATCATTCATGGCTACCAACGTACAACTTCTCAAATTTCTGTTCCTGCTGCTCTTCTTCTCATCCTTCTGGACTCCTCATGCTCAGCAAGTACCTGATACTCTCAAACCTGGTGATATGCTCACTTCCTCAAGTAGGCTAGTTTCTTCAGAAGGGAGGTTCACTTTGACGTTCACGTGGTCTAGTCTATTTGAACGTAACTGCACATTTTTGGTGATTTCAAGTACTTCTGGTCCCAGCAAGACTTACTTGTGGATTTCAGGTGCTAACGACTCCAACGTGCTTGGTTTGGAGAACAAAGCAGGAGCATTGATAGTTATGGGCCAAGCTGGGAACCTCATGACACTATACTCTTCTACTCAACCTACCAATAACACTGTCGCTACTTTATTGGATTCCGGCAATTTCATCTTCCAAGAAGTGTACTCCAATGGTTCTACAAAGAGGGTGTTATGGCAAAGTTTTGATAATCCAGGGAACACGCTTGTACCGGGTATGAAATTAGGAATAAACCACAAAACTGGTCAAACGTGGTCACTCAGGTCATGGTTAACAAGGGACCTCCCTATTCCAGGACCTTTTAGTCTTGAATGGGAGGGAAGCCAATTGGTCATTCGGCGAAGACAGGTGGTTTATTGGAAAAGTGGGGTCTTGAGAGAGAACCAATTTGAGAATATTTCACCAAATCTAACATCTATGTATCATTTCAACATTGTTTCAAATGATGATGAAGAATCCTTCTCTTTCGACTCTGAAAATCAAATTCAGCCATCGCAGTGGACCCTTACAGATATGGGGAGATTACATGAAGGTCAAAAATCCATGGCCCGAACAGATGAATGTTACGGCTATAACATTGATGGAGGATGTCAGAAGTGGAACCTGTCAGTGTGTAGGCAACCTGGTTACACAGTTGAACTTAATCGTAGTTATCTTGTAAATGGTGATGCGAGCTATACTATTCCAGATCCAAATCTTGGCATGATTGATTGTAAAGCTAATTGCTCGGCCAACTGTAGCTGTGTAGCTTATACTACTCTACTTGGAAATTGGACTGGATGCCGATTTTGGACAACTATTTCGAACTTCACACCAACCGATATGGAAAATTCAGACCAAGTCTATATTCTATCACCAAAGCCTTCTCAGACTGAGACCGGTAAGTTTACCAGTTCTTTACGTATGCTATGAACAATAAACTAGTTTAAATAATAATATATAAATGTTGAAAATATACGTATGTAGATTTAAGTTTGAATTATTCAAAGTTTGTAAATAAGTCCATAACATATCAAATTAATACTTTTAATTTATTGATGATAACATAAATAGTCAATTGTAGTAAAATTATATACATCTTTTAACAATCCATGATTGGTGAACCTAGTTTTTATAAGTTTATTATATAAAATCATTCTATCTCATTAAGGGGTAAAATATCTTGATCTTAGTGTTTACTACATATTGTCAAAATAAATTAATCAAGCAAATTGTGAAAAAATACATACTTGTTCATCAAGAAAATTAGCAAATTTGAAAATGTAAAATAGTTTAATAATAATTAAGATGGATCTCAACTTATAAATCTTGTTTGAATTAAATTTAAAAGGAGTTGGCTCTGTTTGTCTCACATCATTTATAGCCTAAATAGAAGTTTTCATATTAGTAAGGCGTGGACTTCAAATGGTTGTATATTAGTTGGAGTCCCAACCTATTACCTCAAGTTTTTAGAGTTGCATTAATAATAGAGAACCATAAATTGAAAATTTAAAAAAAAAAAATATTCAATATCTAATATCTAATTAATGATTTATATAAAAGCAGAAGTTGATTATCTTTAAAAAAAAAAAAAAAAAAAAAAAAAAATTTAGAGAGTTAATTCATAATGACAAGTGGTATCGCTATATGAGAAGTGATATGCATTTTCACAACATATATGTTTACAAGATTTTCACAACAAATCTTAATTAGTAGGTTGTGACAAGTTTTTAATTTCAACCCACTATTGAAATTACTTTCTTGCCCACTAGTAATAGCAAATAACAATCCTGCCACATAGGATTTATTGTGATAGTATTGTGAAAATGTTGTGGACATAACATTTCTCAACACTATAATGCAATAAATTTGCCTTAGTGAAAGCCTACAACAGTTTAATCATAGTTAAATAAATACAAACAAAACCGTGCACTTCATAAAACCCAAACACACAATCTCTCATTCTCATTGATGTTCACCTTCTTCTTCAATCTTGCTCTGAAAACCATAATTTTCTTGAGTTTTATGTCATGGAAGGTATACCCTCTCTCTCTCTCTCTCTTTCATATTAGTGACCATCAGTTAATTATTTTGTTTAAAAAATAAATAAAATAAAATCCAGCCAGCAGCAACTGATATATATACTGAATTTTTTTTTTTTATTATTTATTTTTTAAGCTGATTGGTTTTCAGATTTTCTGCTACAACGGAGGATGTTGATGTATAGAAATCCAAATTGATAGGAAAATATCTCTTAAATTGATCCTTTTGATCACATATGTTTCTTTTAAAGAAACTTTAGCTTTACATCTACTAGGTAATTGGAAGTGTTTTGTTAGAAAATGAGATAACTGTTGTGGTAGGGTTGTGGGGCATTAGAGATAGATATATGAAATATTAGATTTTCGAGACCCAGTTGTATTGCAGTATCGGTCAGATATATTAGACAAGTGCAGCTTGTGTCCAGTGAAAATTATCACTGGACACGTTGGATTGCTTACACGTATCCAAATCTTGACGTGTCCAGTGATTACTTTCACTGGACACAAGCCCTTCCCTATTAGATATATCAAACCAAATTAACTACTACACTTTCTCAAAAGAAAATAATAATAATAATAATAATAATAATAAAGATAATAATAAATTGGGTAAACTACATATTTGGTCTCTAACCTTTATATTGTTTGTCAATTTGGTCCTTAACCGTTCAAATGTGTTAATTTAGTCCTTAACCTTTTGATATTATGTCTAAAAGATCCTTACCTTTAAGTGATGGATGGAAAAATATGACATGGCTAACAATGTTATTAAAATATTGTTTTTTGCCGCACATCTTTGGTGTAACCTCTCTCTTTGGCATATGTTTTTTTTTGGGGGGTCTTTTTGTTTCTTTGAACTTGAACCACACAACAGAGCTTCACCAACTTTGACAACCAAAATTTTTTCTAATTTCTAGATAAAAATTAAAAGGACTCCACAATGTATGAAAGATAAAATAAAGACTTACGGTCTCTTTGGGATCCGTTTATTTTGCTGAAACTGAAAACTCTTTACTAAAAGTATTATAAATAAAGGTAAAAGTTAGCTGAAATAGTACAGTAGGACCTATAAATAGTATCAAAAAGTACAATAGGACCCATGAATAGTAACAAAAGTAAGTTAAATAGTAAAATAAGCTGGTTTTTTAAGTTGGAGCCAAACACACACTTAGTTGCCCACTACACTCCTAAGCAAAAGACTTGATAGAAATCAAATTGAAAAAAATATAAATACCGAAACTAACTTAACACCTCTAGCGGATAAGTTTGATTCACGCTACCAACCCCTGAGCCAATCCCACAACATTTATGTTATTCTTTTTTCAAGATATTCAGTTAAATATCTTGACAAGAATAACATAAATATTTCAAGTTTGGAACGAAGAGTCGACGTAGAATTTAATAAAAAACAGCCACGTTATTAATAATTTTTAAAAACATTTATACAAATTTAAATGTTTAAAATGGAAAAAAAAAAAGTTTTGTATTTTAACTTTTGGTATCAAACATTAAATGATTGACTATCACCAAAAAAAAAAAAAAAAAAAAAAAAAAAAACAATTGAAAGAAGAACAGTAGACGACCTAACAAAGGTTTGATTTGGGCAATTACCACAATTTAAATGATATGAGATGTATCTGATCTATATGTGTTTGTCTGTTATAATTTTATTTTTAATTAATAAAAGTATGATAGTGTTTTATGAATTTTTATTTAAGGTTTTATCCTTTTTTTCCTTCCAGTTCCAATCCGAGAGAATTCAACTACTCAGTCAGGTTCGTGCTTTCTTTAATTTCGTTTTCACTCTATTTTTAAAATGAATTAAAAAAAAAATACTAGTTTGTAGGTCTAATTCAGTTGAGATGAAGGTTAGGTTTTTTCTTTATAATTTTTTTTTTTTTGAAATAAATGAAGCTGATTGCTATGACAACACCCCCCCCCCCCCTTCCCCCAAAAAAAAAAGAACATTTTTTAAGAAAATGTAGTCTTTTAAGTGTTATAGATTTTCTTAACTTTTTTTTTTTTTTTTGTGTGTGTGTGTGTGTTTTCTTTAGATTTTGTTTCCAATATCTGTTCTTCTACAATTCAAGAAAGTGTTTGTTAGGGTTTTTAGACCCCTGCAATACCACTTAACCAATTTTCAACCAAGTAATTAGTTAATTAAATTATGGTTAAGGCTTTGGTTAAACAATCAACACCAATATTATGTAAAATAGTAAATGCATCGGAAATAACATAACCCACAAGGAAAACTAATGGAACAAATTGTCCCAAATTAAAAACTACTCGAGGAAAACCTTCCCAAAAGACAATCAACTATATTGAGAGAAGTTACAGTCTAAGTAAAACATTTATCTAGACTCTACAACCCATAGGTGACTTACAACAGAAACCTTTTACTACTTCAAAATCTTTGAACTATTCATGTATGAATGCCTTCACGGATGATGTATAAGTGTTCTTGACCGAAACCTCATATCAACTCCCAAAACCTCTTATAGATTTGATTTACAGCAACAAGTCTAAGGTTCAAACTATTGTGGACGCCCTTCGGCGCGGGTACAAGACCCTCTCGGGTCCGACCCTTGGAGCATTTCCACAATGGTGCTTGGTGTCGTATGTGTGCATGTGATTTTAGGTGAGGGGTGTGTGTGTGTGTGTGAGTTTGTTTGTTTGTTTTTTTTTTTTTTTAAACGAGTCAAAACCAACCATTGGATTAAGGTGTGATTAGTCACCTATTTGTCTAATTTGTTTTACCTATTTAATTAAAAAAGCCGATTCACTAGTTATTAATTAATTAAGGTAAAACAACGTCTCAAACCAAAGATTTTGGACTCGGAAGTTCAGTTACGGGTGGGGAAGGTGCTCAGCACCCCACACCACCTATCCAAAGGATTGTATCTCATTTTAATTTGACCACAATGTACACATTTTAGGGAAAAAAATTAAAATTAAATACTTGGCATTTCGGTTTTTTGAAATATTTTTGTTCAAATAATATATATACATATCATGTGAGTATTTGTTTATACATTAAATAACAAGTGAATATATGTAAGAAGCATGTGAAAACTAAATTAAATATGTATAACTAACCTATGAGTATAATATTTACCATATATATATAGTGTGAAATATAACTTTAAAGAAGCTAAAAGAGAAGAGAGGAATGATGTCATCATATGCACTTTTAATCAATATGCAAACTTATTTTCTGAGCTCATTCTCATGCAAAACACAACAAACCCAAAATTGGTTAGTGTATGGGGAGGGGAAGGGGGAACATGTTTGCTTGATAGGAGTCTATTGATTCAATGGATGTGAATCATAGACACAAATCTCAACAAAAATGTGTAATCAAACGATTCAAAAAATTTTATGTAAAAAACAACTCTTTTTTATTTTCTTTCAAAAAGATGAGTGTTTTCTTTTGGAAAAATCTCTTGACCTTTTGGGGGAAAAAAATACACATATATATATAAATATATATATATATATATATATATTTTTTTTTTTTTTCTTTGATGAGAAAGCATAAAAAGTGCTAATTTTAAGAAAATGTGTTTTTGGAGAGTAAAAAGAACTTTTATAAGCCTTAAAAGTAGTAAAAATTTAAGATTCAAAAACCATTTTGAAAACTTGTTACCATGCCTTTTAGAAAATCATACCCAAAGTTGAAATCTAGACCTATGAGTAAAATAGGGTTTGCGTTTAAAATGGATTTCCATGGTTTTGATATAAAAATTCATGGATTTACTCACTTTTAAGGGAAACTCATATGAAGAATGTGGGTTTTGGAAAAATAAATTCTTGAAATTAAAACCATTTAGAAACAAGATGAGTACAAACTTAATTTGGGAAAAAGAATTTTTGAAGCCATATTGGTTTCAACGACATTTTGGAAAACTTGTTTTAGGAAAAAGAATTTCCAATATTTTCAGAAAGAAAATTCCCAAGATTTGGATCTAAAATCATTAAAAAAGAAAGGTTTTTAAGAAAAGGGTTTTCATGGTTTTGTTCATCTTTTAAGGCAGAAAAGCTTAGTTGAAAAAGGGGTTTTGAAAGAATAGGAGTTTAGGAATAAAATCATTTTATTTTAGGAAAAATGAATTCCCATGTTTTTGAAAGAAAATGCCCAAAACTTAGGTCAAAATCATTTTTTAAAAAGGTTTTTAAGAAATGGGTTTCCATGGTTTTAGTGAAAACCATGGTTTTTATTCATTTTTATGTAAGGAAAAAACCTAAACTTAACCTCCTTTTGGAAAAGGATTTTGAAAATGGCATTGATTGCATTTTATTCCTTGTAAAGACCAATTTTAAGGGGGGGGGGGGGGGGGTGAAGGATTGTCATTTGGGTCTTTTTTATCTTTTTGGAAACACAATTTTGGAAGTTTGTTTACCCAAACTTCTTATTTTTTGGTAATCTAAGGTTCAAGGTGCTAGCTAGAGAGGTAGCTCCCTTGAACCCTTGTACCCATGAGAATGATAACAAGGAAAATGAGGAGAGCTTGATAACAAGGAAAATGAGGAGAGCTTAAAGGTAAAAGACATGAATTGAAAGCAAGGATGAACATAATTTAAAGAACTTGAATGTAAAGGGAAGTTATAGGTAAGAACATATTTTAACGAACTTGAACATAAATGCAATTTATAAGCAAGAACATAATTTAAAGGACTTAAATTAAAACTCTCTTTTTTTTTAAAGAATTCTCCCTTAAATAAACTCTAATTAAACATGTATGAGCCAAGTTTGTGGACTCCCTCCCATGATAGGAAATAGAGGTTTCAGTATCCCCTCTTTCAAGTGATCCTACTCCAATTCCTAGAAGTATTCCCATATTTCATGCTTGGAAACGTGCTTATGATTTGCTTAAATAAAACCCACCTATGTTAAATCTTCATTTTCCCACTAAGGTTAGCCATGCACTAGGCTATTCCTCCATATGCCATCTAGTTGGTTGTTGGGCTTTGTGGAGCCTAGTTGTGTTTGATTCGAATGACGACCCGACCAAAAATAATGTTGCGTGGTTTTTAATGGGAGATTTTCTGCCGCACTTTGTATTTTTCCCTGATAATAGTGAAATCCCTACAACTCCACGGACGTAGACAAATTTGCGAACCACGTAAATACTATCTTGTGTGTGTGATTATTTTTCTTGGACGTGTGTTTTCTCTGTTTTGTTTCTCACAAGTTTGGGAATTTCGTATTAATTCCCTACATTGGTAATATGAAGATTTTCCACATCATCACTCTCTTCCTCCCTAGGGTAATGTCATCCCATAAGTCTAGAAGGATTCTACCTCCACATGCCATCTACTTTCGGTGAATCTAGGCTTAAATCTTTCAAGTAAGGACCTAAGGATTTTCCTTACAATTTTGCATTTAGAATACCTCTCACCTAGGTTGAAGTTAGAGTTGACTATGTCATTTAGCTTGATATAAAATTCATCAAAATTTTCATCTTCTTAGATCCTAAGCTCTTCAAACCTAGAGGTAAACATTTGAAAGTTTTGAGTTCTTAATAGACAAAGTTCCCTCATATGTGGTTTCTAAGATGGTCCAGGCTTCTTTAGTAATTTCTACATTAGAAAATTGCCTAAACTTTTCTTGAAACACGACAATAAATATTGCATTCAAGCTTTTACTATTAAGTTCAGCCTTAGCCACTTTTTTTTTTTTTTTTTTTCCATTGATCATAGAGCTCTTCAGGTGGAGTCCAGCCTGTCATAACACATCCTCACCTTGTGATTTTAAATACTCTCATGTGCACATTCCAATAAGCATAGCTTGAACCATCAAAGAGTGGGGATATAGTCAAAGAGCATCCACGATCCATTATACAAGGGTCAAGCATCACATTCAAGAAAATAAATTCCAATCTGAGTATACCTAGTATAATACCAATTGATAGGGTTTTTAGACCTCAGTTGTATTGATTAACTAGTTTTACGCCAAGTAATTCGTTAATCAAATTATGCTTAAGGCTTTGGTTAAACAATCAACACCAATTTTGTTTAAAATTATAAATGCAATTGAAATAACATAACCCAAGTTTGGTGACCTAGGAAAAACAACTGAGCAAATTGTCCCAAAGTAAAAACCAATGAAGGGGGGGGGGGGGGGGGTGGTAACCTTCTCAAATGAAAATCCACTATATTGAGAGAAGTTTATAATCTAAGTGTACATTTTTAGACTCCTTAAAACACAATTGGATTAACCTAGTAAATTAGCCAAGTGATTACTTAGTCCAAATTTCAGATCTAGGTTAACACAATCATATAATCATATCAATGTAAAGTGCAGAATATAAAGAACACAAAGATATGATGACCCAGGAAACCAAACCAGTAAAAACCTAGGGAGGATTTAACCTAGCTATCCTCAAGGTAAAACTAAATCCACTATAAAAGAATCAAAGTTTTACAATAGCGACTTAGACCACTAAAATCCAATTGCTACCCACCAGTAGAAACTTACTAACACAACCACCTGCAAGCTCCGAGACCACAGACTTCTTCTTTCTTGGATTTTGCAAAACACAAACACCCACGTTTGTGACTTTGAGATCCCACTCAAAGGTTTAGCAACACAAACTCTCCTGTTTGTAACTCCAAGACCACCCTTGAAGGTTTAGATCATCAGCACCTTTGATGACTAGAGAAGGCAGCAATTTCTACAATACCGGATCTTGAGATTCTTCAAGTAATAACACCGGTAGAAGATATGAGAGAGAGCTTTTTAGGTACAAAACCCTAAATACAAAAGAGGCACACTCTTCTCTCTCTAAAAGTCTTATAAAAATGTGCTTAGGGTTTCCTTTATATATTGGGAGAAGTAGATCAGAAACCCTAATCCTTAATGGGCTTGAGCTGCTGTTTGGGCTTTATTAAAATTCTTCAAATAGAAATTTCGATCGGTCGAGCCTGTCTCTTGATCGATCGAACCAGACAGATTATGAAATCTTTTTCTTGCAACTTGTATGTTCTTAAATCTTGACTTGAATCACCTTGAGCATTGTTTAATAATACCTATAGAGTCTAAGATCTATATCTAAACAAGTTTGTGTTCACGATTTGCCAATTGTTCTAAACATTTAGAACCTAACACTAAGTAAATTCTTTACCTAGACTCTATAACTCGTAGATGACTTACAATAGAAATCTTCTGCTTTCGAACCTCTAAACTCTTATATTAGTGAAGTCCTTCACGAATGACATAGTAGTGTTTATGACCAAAACCTCTGACTGAATCCAGCAAACTCTTGAAGATTTGATTCACAGTAGCAAGTTTGTGATTGGAAGTATGACTTCAACTTCTTCCCCAATTGATTTTCACATCTACTTTGAATGTCCCCGATTTGGTGAAACTGAGAGAACTCCATTATGAATACCCTAGCTATACCAAAAAATAAAGAAAAAAAAAAATGTCTCCAAAGCCTTTCTATAGATGGCTTATAATTTCCTTGTAATGGAGTAACAAATGGATCACAAATCAGGCTTGAAACAAATAAGTTATGGACTTTTTTTTGTTACTAATTTTTCCAATCTTGATCAATCGAGATGAACTCGAGATTCCAATAATAGTAATAATAATAATAATCATTATTTTTCATGTGTTGAACTTGTGTCTTTCTTGACTTGAACTTGGGTCATTTTCTTGAACTTAATAAAACTTTTGTACTTTGTCATGGTTTGCCACCACTAAACCTCTTGCAACTAACAAATTTTCCAAAGCAAACTCTCCAAACCTAAAATATAACAAGTTAATTTATTTAATACTCTAACAAAAAATTAAAAGAAATAATGTCGCCACAATAATAATAATAATAATAATAATTTGGTACTTTAACTTCTGGTAACAAACATTAAATGATGCACATCTGGTAACCCAAAAATAAAATAAAATAAAATAAATTATTGAAAGAAGAAGAACAGTACTCTACCTAACAAAAGGTTTGATTTGGATAATTACCACAATTTAAATGATATGAGAGGTATCTTTCGGTGTTTGACTTTTTCATATGTTTTAATAAAAGAATGATACTATTTTATGAATTTTATATTTGAGAGTAATTTTTTCTTTTTTCTAATCCTAGAGAATTCAACTATTCAATGAATCCCAATACCCAATACCAACCTACAGTTGAACCCTTATCCCAATACCTAATTGAACTTGTATTATAGTGGCATCTCTCCATTCAATAAACGAATTTCAGTACGTGACTAACTAATGATGCACGGATTCCAGTACATGACTAACACACCAACTTGAGGAAAATGTTGGCTGCAAAGTTCTTCAGTTCATTAGTTCATCAACAATGAAGATCAAGAAGTATCTTAGTCACAAAACCCTTGGCGTAAAGACGCAATAGCTTCTACAGAGAGAATGATGAACTAGAGCAATTTCTGCCTCTGGTCACAATATGCATGTATTATCATTTTGCATCACTTTACATCTCTTGTGACGGCTCTTAAAATAATCTTTATATATGTTTGGAGTTGTGAGAAAAGAAACCCTACACAAATACTCATGGATATGCATTTAATCAGATCTGGAAAACATGATTTCGTAATTCTCAACTGATAATGCTTGTGTCGAGCTTTTGTCAAGCTTCAACATTAAATCTCGATAGAAGTCTTTCTTTCAAGATTGTTGTCGAGCTTTAATAAACAACACTTCATTCACTTGTTTCTTGGTTAGACTCGCATGACTTCAATACTTAACTTGAACACTTGTTTCTTGAAGTACTAAACTCATCCTAGATCTATCCAATTACATGTAAAGTGCAAAGGATTAGCCAATTACATAAATATGTCCCTAACAATCTCCCACTTTGGCAATCCGTGACAAATCATAACAAACAAATGAATCATGAGAGAAGTCTGAAATCACTAAATTCATAATCACTTGTTGAAATACAAAATAAAGTCAACCCTAACATAAACTCTTGAAAAACTTTGTAAGAAGAGAGTTCATGGCATGGTAGACTTTCACAACCTGTCTTTCTAAAACACTTAAACAAAACTTATCAACGCATCATGTGTGAAACAGAAATAAAGATTGCATACATAAATAAACGTGTGTATAAAGATAAAAAAGAAAGAACATATGTAGAGGTAGGTGAAGAAAAACATACTTCATCATCATTTATATGAAAATAAGGTACAATGTATGTTATAAAATAAACGGACACAAGATTGGTATACAAGGGGCTAATATAAAGAAAGAAAAGAAAAGTACATGCAAACCTCACTACATCCCTCAAAAATTATAAACACTCCCTCCATAAAAAATGTCCTATACTAACTCTCCCCCTAAGTACAAGACTACTCTCAAACCCAAAACTACTTCCCTTTTTTGTCATGAATGACAAAAGGCAAGTCACTAAGAGGTTGTCATCTCAACATCACTGGAAGAGCTAGCATCATCCACATCATCACCAGCATCATCATCCTCATCAGCTGAAGCCTCTGGAGAAGGAGATAGAGAATGAGCGAAACCACCAAGGCGAGCCTGTTGACAGGGCGATGCAACCGACTCAAGTGTTCATCTAACACATCTCATCGATGAGAGAGTCAAAACGAGCATACATGTGTTGAAACCATGATGGCCTCCAGGGTCACACCAGTTGCCGAAGGATCAAAGGTGGAAGGAGCCGAGAAGGAGGGAGGAACTGTAGAAGCAGCATGATCATCTGTCTCCGTCTGTGGTCGCATCGGTTGAAGCTGGTTCTCACTTTGCCGAACAGAACCGGCGTTGATGGCACCCATGGTGGTAAAGAAAGGAGAGTCAGGAATGTTAATGATGAAGTGTCGAAGGATACGCATGATAGCCGAAAGAAAGATAAGCTTATCACATGAAGTCGTATCCTGATACATATCTAGAATAGATGTGATGAGGTGAGAGGGAAAGTCTATAGAGAGGTCCTCTAGAAGAGACAAAAGAAAGTGAGCATGAGACTCAATGATAGAGTTATAGTGAGACAAAGGAGTAAGAGTGAATGTCATCACCATGTTAAGGAACCTCGGGCCTTTTGCAAAGCCCGAGCATGGGGTGTTTAGCTTACCACCTTATGAGGAAGGAGTCTCACTGAAGTGAGAGAGAAGCTTGTCCCTGGACACAGTCTGAAGACGCTCACAGCCGGGGTAGTCAAGATGCGCTACCCTCGAAACATGTAGTACCTTAGATATAAGATCCGGGGCAACTACGATACGTGTACCTCGGAATGTCATAGAAAACTGAGGTATACAGGTATCGATACCGTGTATATTAGAGTAAAACTCCTGTATAAACATGATGGGACACCTCAAGGGTCTCTTAAGAAGAGATTCCCAGCCCCGAGTCCGAATGACAGTAGGGAGAGGAGTGTCAGAAAAATCCAACAGAATAACTTGGCGTTCCAAATGAACGCCACATTTCTAGAAGTTCACCAAAAAGTCCTTTCGAGCCTTCTTATCACGAAACCAAACATGAAGAGGGGGAATAGGATCAAAGGAAGAAGAAGACCCGGAACCAAGAGGATTCTGAGTCGAAGTGGATTTACGCACTTTGGGTGTCATAGCGCAGTCTATCTGAGAGAGAGAGAGAGAGAGAGCACATCACAACCAAAAAAAAAAAAAAAACTTACGCACGAAAAATGCATGAACATGTGACGTGCAGAATTTAAAAATATCATGGGTAGAAACCCAATTCAAACTAATAGCACTCACAATTTTAATCAAGCACACAAGCCTAAAATGCATGAAACATCATTATAATGCAATGAGAATGCAATGCATAAGCATATAACATCAAATCAACACAACCCAACCCAAAAATTTCACAAAAATCTCAAAAACCCCAAAAAAATTTCAAAAAACCCAAAACCTAGGTCTAAAATGAATGAATGCATGAAAAGTGAGGGTTTAAGAACACTTACCAGTGGATTGAGACTTGATATAGGCTGAAATAGGAGTGAGTGAGGAGATTTGAGTGAGAGAAAGAGGTTTAGGGCGAGAGAGAATTAGATCCTTTGAGAGAGAAGAGTGAAAAAATGAAATCTAATTCGTGCCTCAACTATTTATAGAAAACGCAGCTTGATGGATCAAAGTATCTGTTTAACACTAATTCTCAACAAAAATGAATCTATCGAGGTGCTATCGAGGATTTGTCGACGGTAAAACTCACTTCAATGGATCGAGAATCTATTGAGAATATATCGGGTAGACAAAAGGTTCTGAAAAATGGCTCGATGGATCAAAGAATTTGTTGAGAATCTATCGAGGAGAAATCCAGAAATCTCAAGATCCTATCAAGAAGCTATCAAGGATGCAAAAAAGAGGTTTTTCAAGGGGGCAAAACACAAAGAGATGAATGCAACAAGCAAGCTACTCAAACAAAGATCCAACCAACATGTTAAGTATCCATAGATCTAAAAAAAAAAAAAAAAAAAGCACTCACACACACACACAAACAAAACAAGTCTAACCAATTTTATATTTCAAAAATAAGTTAAGATAGTTTAGTGAGTATATATTAACACGTATTCCTTGTGATGGCCAAATCACATTGTACCTACACATGTATCAAAAGTAACAAATAATTTTTGCGTGTTGTGTGTAAAACATTGCAAGAGTGCATAAGTGTCTCATATTATGAAGATTTGAGATTAGAGAGAATCAAATACACTCACACACAATCATAACTACTTGATGAGGACTATTACCTTCGAGGTACATCCTATAACTCCCACATCTCCTAGAAACATGCTTGCAACCATTTTTAAAAGCGTTTTGATCTTTTTGCTTTTATTTTTCTTTGCATATTTTACTTTCTGAACATATCATGCATGGGCATAGAAGAGAGAGAAGAAATACCCAATTATGTAAGCCAAAAATATCACAATTTTGCTATGCCGAAGCACACAGATGTTATACATGATTGATGGGCTTTAGTGGTGAGATGATTATTTATGCCTTTCTCTTAGGATTTTATAGTATGAGTGTAAAGATATAAGAGATAATCTTAATCATACTCATCACAAACATGAGCCACAAAGCTCACTTGCTTAGTTGTGCATTGAGATGCTCATCTAAGCTACAAGAGATACAAAGTTTAGAAAATTTTGTTTCAATGGCCATCCAAGTTACACAAGTACCAATATACACATACACACACTGTTTTTCTATTTTTCTGATTTTTTTTTTTTTTTTATGAAAAACAAATAAAGCAAAAACTGAAAAGCAACCAAACAAAAACATAAAGAAACACACAAAGCATAAAACTAGACTGGCTCAAAAGTTAAAAGCAAAACAAATAAGTAATGCAAACATAAGAGAGTGAGAGAGAATGTGACTAAATCACTTTGAGCATTTTTCCTTCCACATCTTGGAAGAACCTTTCCTATGCGCGAACCTTTGATCCTAAGGAGAGGGGAAATAATTGAAACCGTTCAAGTTCAAAAGGAGCATAAGGGCCTTGAGAAGATCTCCAAGAGGAGTAAGAGAGGATGAAAAATGATTCTGACTTCCAGATGAGACCATACTATTGCTTTATTGAGTGGCTAACCACTTATAGCAATTTGGACGAGTATACCCTGAAGCTCCATAGTGATGATTGAAATGCGACTTCTTTTGTTGAGACTTTTTGTTGTTTGCCTTCTTAGTGCTAGGGTTTCTAATCTCTTTCTTTTCAACCTTAGAGGGTGCTCCAAGAATAGATTTTTCCTTATCTAAGTTCTCACTAGCTATTTCAGTTTCAAATTCATTGTTCTCAAAATTAACATTATCAGCAGGTGAGAAAAACACAGTTGTACTAGAGGAGGCAATATTAGGAGAAGAGAAATCGTACCCCAAACCGATTTTGTCAGAAGCAGCTTTTTGAAAACTTAGCATCTTATCGTGCTTTGCACTAAAAGTCCTCTCCAATTGAGCTCTGACTTGAAACAGCTCTGCTTCAAGCTTCTTGGTTCTTTCAACCAAGAAATTGTTCTCAAATCGCAGTACTCCAATGACTTGGTTGGCTTCATCAACCTTGGTAGAGAGCTCCTCTCAATCTAGTTCTACATCACTCAGCTTCTTAGTGGCCAACCTATACAATTTCTCATGCTTCTCGGAAACCTTGAACAACTTAGCATAGGCTGTATGGATGTCATCTTGATCATCCATTTTCTCAAATTTTGATTCTACCAAGTCCTTTTCTTCGTTTACTGCTTCTACGATCCCCTCAGTAGGATCCACTGTGTTAGTGAAAGCACTTAAGGTAGCAGCAAGAGCCTTGCTTTTCCCAATTGACTTGAGATATGTTGGACATTCTTGTTTCATGTGTTCAAAACCTTGACATCCAAAGCACTTTGGTCCAAAGGGAATAGTATACTGACTGCCTTCCTTAGCATCCTTCTTTCCTCTATCTTGGCTTCTGAATTGTGAAGAACTGGATTACTTATGGTCTTTATCAAAACCTTTCCCATTGACATTCTTCATGAACTTCTTGAACTACCTAGTGATGTAGGATTTCATCTTGGAATCTTCATCATCTAAAGACTCATCAGTCTTATTACTCTTGGCCTTCAATGCCATACTCTTACTTTTGATTCCTTTCCAAGTCTAGTCAAACCCAATTCATAGGTTTACAAGTTGCCAATCAGCTCTATCGAAGGAATGGAGTCAATATCCTTTGATTCTTCAATGGTAGTGATCTTCGCATGGAATCTTTCAGGCAGAGACCTCAACACCTTTCTCATAACTTTGGGTTCAGGAATAGTTTTCCTAAGATTGAAGGCTGAGTTGACTATGTCCTTCAGCTTGGCATAGAACTTATCAAATGACTCATGCTCCTCCATCTTTATCTCCACAAAGCTAGTAGTGAGCCTTTGGAGCTTTGAATCCTTGACAGCCTTAGTCCCTTCTTTGGTCGTCTAGAGAATGGTTCATGCTTCCTTTGCAGTTTTAGTTGAGAATATTTTCTTAAACTCCTCATTCATGAACACACTGAAAATGGCATTCAATGCTCTACTATTGAAGTTTGTCGCTTTGATCTTTGGATCATCCCAATCAGCCGACGCTTCCTTTGACTTAGTCCCACCAATCTCCACAGTTTGCCACACATTCTCATCTAAAGACTGCAAGAAAGTTCTCATTCGTACTTTCCAGTATGCATAGTTATTGTCATTAAATAAAGGAGGTATAATAAGAGACTGTCCTCTTTCCATGACAAACAGGGGTCAATGGATCACATAGCAAAGATTAAAACCTAATCAAAGTGTGCCAGCTCTGATACCACCTGTTGGATTAAAATGAATTGACTCCTTTGCAAATTAATTAATTACCCAAGTTAATTAATTTTTCAAATTACATGCAATAGTGTGGTAGCACAAACAAGTCACCAATTATACTAAATGTAGCGGAAAATAACTTTGACACAGGTGATTTGTTTACGAATGAGAAAAACCACCAAGGCAAAACCCCACCGAGTGAATTTAAGGTCACCACTCCCAAGAATCTACTATTATCAATCACAAGCGGTTACAAGTAAAAGGAATCCTAGTATCCAATACCAACTTACAGTTGAACCCTTACACCAATACCTAATTGGACTTGTATTGTAGTGGCAATCTCTTCGTTCAATGCACGAATTCCAATACATGACTAACCAATTATGCACGGATCCCAATATGTGACTAACACACCAACTTGAGGATGTTGATTGCAAAGTTCTTTAGTTCATCAACAATGAAGATTAGGAAACTCCTTGGTCACAAAACCCTTGGTGTAAAGACGCAGTAGCTTCTACAGAAAGAATGATGAGTTAGAGAAATTTTTGCCTCTGGTCACAATATGCATATATTATCACTTTGCATTACCTTGCATCTGTTATGACAACTCTTAAAATAATCCTTATATATGTCTAGGGTTGTGAGAAAAGAAACCCTACACAAATACTCATAGATATGTGTGTAATTAGATCTGGAAAACCTAATTTCGTAATTCTCAACAGATACAGCTTATGTCAAGCTTCAACATTAATCTTGATAGAAGTCTTTCTGTCAAGATTGCTATCGAGTTTTAATAAATAGCACTTCCTTCACTTGTTTCTTGGTCAGACTTGCATGGCTTCAATACTTAACTTGAACACTTGTTTCTTGAAGTACTAAACCCATCCTAGATCTACCAAATTACAAGTAAAGTACATTTTGTCAAAGAATTAGCCAATTACATGAATCTGTCCCTAACAAATTTAAAAGAATTCTAAGTGTTGCCACAATTCTATATAAAACAAAAAGTCGAAATATATGAGTAAATCAGTAAAAACTTCAATGAGAGTATTATTTCATACTCTCATATCTGATATGATTCTCATCCAATAATGTGTATGTGTGTGTATATATATGTATATATGGCTAAAGTTTAATTATAGTCTAATTTTCGGCCACATGTCCTATCTAAGTTTTTAAAATTTTGTGCTTAGTGCGTTAATTTAGTGTAGAAAAAGAGAAGTCTAATATAAATAAATTATAAAAAAATTATTCATATATCTAAATCTATATATAAAATTAAAATAAGAGATAGTTTAAACAATTTTACTTTTATGAGCCATTGTTTTGTATAACTAAAATAATTCAAATTTATAAGTCATTTACACAAAACTATGAATATGAACACAAAACTATGAATATGAACGGTCCGTCTCTAATTAGGTAGAGACAAATATATTACATATGTATATGTACGTGTTAACTGCGATTGTCTTTAATTGTATTTGTACATAAAACATAAGGTTATAAACTAGTAATATATAATTTTCAAAATCACAAGGAGAGAGAGAGAGAGAGAGAGAGAGAGAGAGAGAGAGAGAGAGAGAGGGTTTTTCAAATAATTATTGATGCCTATATACTTATGACTAAATGCAGGAAAAACTAAGTGGCTATGGATTGCCATCGGCGCCATTGCACTGCATGTAATTTTTTTCTGTATATTGTGTTATCGACATAGAAGGAGAATAATTGTACTTCAAGGTAGATGGTTCACATATAGATTGTACACGTTGGATTATTTCTTGATTATTTGTTACCCAAATGGAAGTTATGAATTTATGTAAATTTATACAGGTAATAATGACACAAATGATGACAAACAATTGCTTAGTTCAGAGATATCTATTGGAGAAAATGGAATTCCAAATAATAGAAAGAAAGCACATAATGTAAGCGTATTTAGTTACGAATGTATAACAACCGCCACAAACAATTTCTCATTAGAAAGCAAGCTTGGAGAGGGGGGATTTGGACCTGTTTACAAGGTAATCTCTAAAATAAAAAACTATGAAGAGAGATGTTTAAACTAACTTATATCTAACATTGGCTTATACCTTATTTGATCATCACAACAGGGGAAACTACCAACAGGTCAAGAAATAGCCGTAAAGCGACTATCAAGAATTTCAGGGCAAGGAATAATTGAGTTTAAGAATGAGTTGATACTCATATCTAAACTCCAACACACTAATCTTGTTAAGCTTCTGGGTTGTTGCATTTTTGGAGAAGAAAGGATGTTAATCTATGAATACATGCCCAATAAAAGCTTGGACTACTTCTTATTTGGTTTGAAAAGCATTTAAATTTTTTTCTGAAGACTTTATTTTTTTCACAATGAATATATATAATTATCTGTTGTACTTTATATAAAGTATATTATTGACCATTTATATCTTTTTATATTGAACAGATTCAAATAGAAGCAAGTTACTAGATTGGAATAAACGTTTCAACATAATCGAAGGAATCGCTCAAGGATTGATCTATCTCCATAAGTATTCAAGGTTAAAAGTAATTCATAGAGATTTAAAAGCTGGCAACATACTCCTTGATGAAAGTATGAATCCGAAGATCTCTGATTTTGGCATGGCAAGAATTTTCAAACAAAATGAACTAGAAGCAAATACTAATAGAATTGTTGGGACATAGTAAGTTAACTACACATCCTTCATGTGAAAAAAAAAAAAAGAAAAAAAAAAGTTAACAACGCAGCCCTATACTTGCATTTATTTGGCTGCTAATTAAACATTTCCACTCTTATAAGCTCATTCATTCATATGTGAAATGCAAATATTTGTTTCATGTTTTGGTGTAGTGGTTACATGTCTCCTGAGTACGCTATGGAGGGTGTGTTCTCTATAAAATCTGATGTCTATAGCTTTGGTGTCTTGATGCTTGAAATCGTGAGTGGTAGAAGAAACAACAGCTTCAATCAGTCTGACCTTGTGCTCAATCTAGTTGGATATGTATGTAATACAAATATAAAACTTTGGATCATCTATATTTTCATAGTTCTGTGTATCCAACATTTTAAATAACTATTACCTTTTTTTTAGGCATGGGACTTGTGGAAAGAAGATAAAGGACTTGACCTGCTAGTTGATCCAACAATTAGTGATTCATTTGTTGCAAATCAAGTGCTAAGATGCATTCATGTCAGCCTCTTATGTGTGGAAGAAGGTGCTGTTGATCGCCCTACCATGTCAGATATGCTATCTATGTTGACAAATGAAAGTACACAATTGCCTTTGCCTAAAAAACCAGCCTTTTCTAATGGAAGGAAACCAATTGGGGCAACTATTGCTAAGAAAGAATCTGAAGTTCATACGGCAAATGAAATATCCATTTCTGATATGGATCCACGATAGAGAGAATGATTTTCTTTTGTTATGTTGCATGTGTATTAGGTGTGGAGTAACCGTGATATGACAAGTAACAGCCAACTGGCTGAGAAATAGCCAAAATGTGACTATCAAGAAATTCAGGACAAGAATTAATTGAGTTTAAGAATGAGTTGACACTCATATCTTGTTATGCTTTTATTTTGTTACATTTTGGAGAAGAAATGATAGTGGTCTATGAATATATGCCAAACAAAAACTTAAGACTATTTTGATTAGGTTTGTAAAACATTCAATCTTGTTATGCTTTTTTTTTTTTTTTTTTTTTTTTTTTTTTTTTCTCTCCAAAAGATTTATATATTAATCTACATTACTTTATATAAAGTAGATTATTGATTATACATAAATTTTTATATTAGCCAGATTCAAATAGAAGCAAGCTACAATTGGAAGAAATGTTTTAACATTATTTAAGGAATTGTTCAAGGATTGATATATGTCCATAAATATTCAAGATTGAAAGTAATCTATAGAGATTTAAAAGCCAAAAACATGCTCGTTAATCAAAGTATGAATCTAAAGATTTCTATTACAGGGAAAACAATTGTAGCAAATATTAATAATAAATAACCATCACCACGTACCCTTGGCGCGATGATCCCTCTGTAAGTATAAGTGCTTGTGGGATGTGGATGGCAAGGGTCGGAGTTCAAGTTTCTAGGAGTGAATTTCACACACATATACATTTAAATTATGCTAAAGTACAATTTCTATATTGTATAAAAAAATTAAAAAAATAAAAAAGAAGCAATAATAAAGAACGGAAGTTTATATGGTGAACAGGTTGTCCATTTTAGATATGGATGCCTGATAAATGGTTCAATTTTCTTTCGTTAATTATCTTGTATGTTTGTCAGGAGGAAATAAATTCACCTTTGGAGATCTGCTGATTCTTGTAACGAAAGGGTAGAATTAATTTGGGAGTACAGTTTTATATTCAAGATTGAAAGTAATCTATAGAGATTTAAAAGCCAAAAACATGCTCCACTCCTTAATCAAAGTATACGAATCTAAAGATTTCTATTACAGGGAAAACAATTGTAGCAAATATTAATAATAAACAACCATCACCACGTACCCTTGGCGCGATAATCCCTCTATAAGTATAAGTGCTTGTGGGATATGGATGGCAAGGGTCGGAGTTCAAGTCTCTAAGAGTGAATTTCACACATATATACATTTAAATTATGCTAAAGTACAATTTCTATATTGTATTTAAAAAAAAAAAAGTAATAATAAAGAACGGAAGTTTATATGGTGAACAGGTTGTCCATTTTAGATATGGATGCCTGATAAATGGTTCAATTTTCTTTCGTTAATTATCTTGTATGTTTGTCAGGAGGAAATAAATTCACCTTTGGAGATCTGCTGATTCTGTAACGAAAGGGTAGAATTAATTTGGGAGTACAGTTTTATGTAATCTATTCTATTGCCGAGATTATCTTTGTTGTGCGCTCTTTTGGGTAAAAAAGAACCTGCTATATATATATATATATATATATATATGGGGGGGGGGGGGGGGAGGACAACTAGAACATTATAAAATCTTCAATTAATTTTTGTTCTTATGTCCTCATTGTAATAATCATTATTATATAGAAGCTGGGGCCCTCATTTATCTTCGTATTTTCCTATGGTACTTTTCCACGGAGTTCATGTTATGTTATCTTAGTCATAATTCCACATGAAAAAATAGACAAAAAATTGACCGTCTTTGGGGTCAATCACGAAATTGTCATCCAAAAGCCTAGTTAAAATAAAGAGGTATATTTTTCCAAAGAAAAATATTATTTTTATTTTATCATTTACCGACTTCACTGTTTCAAGTTTTAAGAAGGTCGAGTGAAAAGAATACTGCTCCTAATAAAGAATAGATACGGCCAACCTGCCCCAGAAGATGCGAACTCATGCCCTCTGTAACTGTTATTGGGCTCACAATATTCGGTGCAGTCTTAAAATGACGAATTTTCCCTTCTGCTTCTCCTATTCTATTCAATCCTAGAGTAAACTTAACGCTAGGGTAAAGATAGAGTATACTGCATTCCTGGACAATTGTCTTTATATTTCTATTTGGATCATCTGTGTAACCCTGCAATTCTTTTAATTTTCGAAATGAAATCCAATCTCCGTGAAAAATCCTTCATCTATGACCAAAACATGTAAAAATAAATAAAAAATTACCTTGGTGCAAAACCTCCTAGGCGCACTAGGAATCCCACTTATCTTCAGTGTCTTGGATCTCACGCTTTCACACTTTTGTTGATTAAACATTAATTAACTCCAAAGAGAATCCAAGAAAAGCAAACTAAGAGGTTTTATTAGGGATAAACTTGGGACATGGGTACCCCGGTTTCCCCACTGGTAACCTTAGTAGTCTTGTTAGGGTTTTAGGTCCCAATAGTAATAAAGTTAACCAATTCTTAGCCCAGTAATTAATTAAATTAATTATGCTTTGCATCTGAGTTGAATAACATCACATATACATATACATAGATCACATATAGATACCAAACTAATGACACAGAAAAATTGATGAAACAAACCGTTTCTTAGTAAAAACCTTATGGAGATTTATCAATCCTCAAGGCAACACATAAATTTTGTACATGTAATACTACCTCATGTGGTTTATATAAAAAATTTAACCCCAAATCTAATACTACCTCATGTAGTATTTACTCATGATATGACCACACATAGCTTCAAGATCCACAAATTCTATTCTTGATTTTTTGAACATGAACTCCCTATTCATGACTCCAGGAAAATATCTCAAAGATTTGCCTCACTTTGATCACCGAATCTTTTGTATAAATATAGGTCTCAGTTGATGTTTTAAGAGAGTTTGAAAATTTTTAGATTTGTGTATAAATACATAACTCTCCTGTAGTCTTGGAAAATGTGCTATATGCTTGCTTATATAGTAGACTTGAGATACCTTCCTTTCTTGGATTCATCACAAGTTATGCCTTCCTTTCTTTGACTCATCAAGATCAAATTCTTATGAGTTTCCTACTCTGATGTGGAACAGACAATATAGGCCTTCCTAGAGTAGCGAGAGCACTGAAACTCAATGGGGGTGTCAGTAAAACTCATCGGGGCAACAGTATCAGAATTGCATGAAATTTGGAGGGCTAAAGGGAAACAGTCTTTTGATAGGCCCCAAAACAGTGATTTTGTCATTTTTAGTAACATTTGTTTTCTTTAATAAGTTTTAGTTTAAAAGTCAAAATAAAGTCTTATTTGTTTTGAGACATCTCTTAAAGAAAGTAGTTTCAATTTTCGAAATTATCTCAATTTTTCTATTTTTGGTAAAATTTACTATTTTGCCACCTAGTTATGTGATTAGTGTTAGTGTTAGTGTATAGCTTAGACTAGTTTAGCCCATTGGGCTTAGCCTAGTATACTGTACTTGTAGTTTACTCCTTTTACTTGTACTGCACACATATCTAGCCTATATAAGGCTCTCTATTGTACATTATTATACATACATCAATATACAGACTATTTAGTCTTTCTCACACTTTATATTCTTAACATGGTATTAGAGCCATTCCTCTGACTTTCTGGTTCCTATGGACATCTCTGGCGTTCTTCCGCTGCCCTCGCCTTCATCTAGTAGCCACTGTCAGAAGCAAGTCACCGCCGTCACGCCCACAGTCCCAGCAACTCTCGGATCTCATTGTTCTACTCATCCAACTGTCAAAGAAAAGGCATTGAGTGATAGAACAGACAATCCCGAGCAAAACCCAACCAAAAATGGCCAGAAAACACTTCACACGCGCCTCCACGCGCCGCCTGAAGTTTCTGCCTCACGAGAACACGCTCCACGCGCTACCACGCGCCGTCACTCTCACTCACGCGCCCCACGTGCCAGACCAAACGTCCTCCACGCACCCCACGCGCTCACACACGCCCCACACGCCAGCTTCGTTTCACGAACTGCCACGTCAGCCCTAGTGTGACGTCACACTGCCACGTCAGCACACGTCATCCGTTAACCGTTGACTTGACCAGACCTGACCGTGAACATTGACTTTGACCTGACCGTTGACTTGACCGTTGACCGTTGACCAAGTCAAAAATTTTCAACAGGACCTATCTTGCTCAGTTTTTCGCATAGATTCTGATTTTGGGCTCTGTTTCTGCATTTGAGGTATCTAAATCTCACTTTTTGGTCATTTTCTTCATTATGGCTCAACAAAGTGAACGAGATATCATACGTCCTATCATCATCATGTTGGATGGTCCTACTAGCTATCATGCATGGTCTCAGAATATGACTGTCTTTCTCAAGGGTCATAAACTGTGGAGATATGGGACTGGTTCAATTCCTAAGCCAGTACCAAACCTTAAGTCCAAAGCCACAGCTGCTGAAGAGTCTTCCAAGACTGCTATTATAACAGATGATAATGAAGAACGTCTAGAGGAATGGGACAGTATTCAAAGTAAGATCTTGTCTTGGTTTATCAATACCTCTATTCCCTCCATTCATAATCTTCTTCCTCGTCTTGAAATTGCTGAGGTTGCTTGGAAATTTTTGGCCGATCGTTATAACTGCACTAATGATTCAAGCTTGGAGTTTCACATTGAATCAAAACTTTATCAAATGCGCCAAGAGACAAGTCAGTCTATTTCTAATTTTTATTCTCAAACTTCTACTATGTGGGAACAACTCTCTGCTGCAGATCCTCCACTGGTGTGTTCTAAGGACATTGAGCTCTTTGTTAAATATCGGGATCGCCGTAGATTTATGCACTTCATGATGGGTTTACGTGAGGATTTTGAGCCTACTAGGGCTTCTCTACTTAGCCGGTCTCCTACTCTTTCTCTTGATGCTGCAGTAAAGGAGCTCATTTCTGAGGAGAATCGTCGGCCTACTTATCACATGACATCATCTGATCATGTATTGGCTACACCCTCACCACAGCCTCTCATTGTTGCATTCACTGCTCCTCCGCGAATAAACTCCGGGCGTCCCACCTCTCAGTCTTCCAAAGGTACTCACTGCAAGTTTTGCCATGCCAAAGGCCATGACATCTCTGTTTGTCGTAAGCTACAGAAATTTGTGCAAGAGCAGAATAAAGCTTCTCTTCCTCAGGCATCTGCTGTATGTCCTTCAGATCCATCGGTTCCTACAGGTCCATCTTTGGCTTCCTCACTTACTACGGCTGATATTGAGGCAGTTGTTCAACAGGTTTTATCCCGCACTTCCACTGCCCTTTCTGTCATCTCAAGTAAACAACCTTGGTTTTTTGATACTGCATGTTGTAACCATATGACTCCTGATGAATCCCAATTTTCTGATAAAGCACCCTTAGAACATCCAATCACCATTTACACTGCTGATGAAACTTCTATGCCTGTTAGTCATAAAGGAACAATCTCTTCTCCTTGTTTATCCCTTAGTGACACTTTTCATATTCCAAAGTTATCCCTCAATTTGCTTTCTGTTGGTCAACTTTGCTAATTAGGCGTAGATCTTCTATTTACTAATCATGGTGTGGATGTGCAGGATCCCCGGACGGGTCAAGTGCTTGGGACAAGCCGTAAGGTTGGTCGCATGTTTGAGGTTCATGACTTGAAGATTCCGTCACAAGTTGTTTATGCAGCTGCTACCACTACCACCTCCTCACCTGATCTATGGCATGCTCGTCTTGGTCATCCATCCTTTTCTCGTCTTCAATTGTTAGCTTCTCAAGGTCATTTAGGTTCAGTTCAGTTTCAAAAATTTGATTGTACTTCCTATCATTTTGGCAAACAAACAAAATTGCCCTTTAATAAAAGTGACTCCTTTTCTTCTGCCCCTTTTAATCTTATACATTCTGATATTTGGGGTCCTGCACCTGCCCCCACTGAGGGGGGATCTAAATATTTTGTCATATTTGTGGATGATTTTTCTCGGTATACTTGGATTTATCTACTTCACCATAGGTATGAACTTGTGTCTATTTACCAAACATTTCATAAAATGATTGAAACACAGTTCAATCGCACCATTAAAGTCTTTCGATCAGATAATGCTCAAGAATATAATGATAAATCTTTCCTATCCTTTTTAGACAGACATGGTACTCTTCCTCAGTGGTCTTGTCCTTACACCTCTCAACAAAATGGTCGTGCAGAACGAAAACATCGTCACATTCTTGATGTTGTCCGCACCCTTCTCATTTCTGCCTCTCTTCCTAAGCGCTTTTGGGGTGAGGCCGCACTCGCTGCTGTGCACACCATTAATCGTATTCCTTCACCAACTACACACAACAAATCACCATTTGAGCTTCTCTATAGTCAAACTCCTGACTACTCCTCTTTTCGGGTTTTTGGTTGTGCTTGCTTTGTCTCTCTTCCTCCTCATGAACAAACAAAGCTCCAACCTCGTACTCGTCTCTGTTGTTTCCTTGGTTATGGTGTGTCTCAAAAAGGGTTTCGCTACTATGATCCCATTTCTCGTCGCCTTCGTGTCTCCCGTCATGTTGAGTTTTGGGAACATCGTCCTTTCAAGAGTCTTCAGCAGTTTCCTGTATCTTCTTCCTCAGAGTCTCCTATTTTTACTGATCTTTTCCTCCCTCTCTATCCTGAACTTGTGGAGGATTCTTCAACATCGACTGCCTCTCCAGACGACTCATCTCCAGTTCTGTCTCCGGCATTCCTATTGGTCCTGAACTTCGTCGTTCCACTCGGGTAAGCATTCCTCCCCCTTATCTCACTGATTATCATTGCTCTTTTGCTCTTGCCACTCTCTATGAACCTCACACCTATCGTGAGGCTCATACTGACCCTCTTTGGCAGCAAGCTATGAATGAAGAACTAGATGCCCTTCATAAAAATCACACTTGGGATATGGTTGATTTGCCTTCTGGTCAGTCTGTAGTAGGTTATAGGTGGGTTTACAAGATTAAGACCAAGGCTGATGGATCTGTTGAACGATACAAGGCTCGCCTAGTTGCCAAGGGCTTTACTCAGGAGTATGGTATTGATTATGAGGAAACATTTGCTCCTATTGCTCGTCTTACATCTGTTAGATGTCTCATTGTTGTGGCTGCTGTTCGCCGTTGGCCTCTTTATCAAATGGATGTGAAGAATGCTTTCCTCAATGGAGACCTCCATGAAGAAGTGTACATGCAACCACCCCCTGGCTATCCACACCCAGGCAATCAAGTTTGCAGCCTTCGTCGTGCTCTTTATGGCCTCAAGCAGGCTCCTCGAGCTTGGTTTGAAAAGTTTAGCTCAGTTGTTGCTTAGCAGGGTTTCACTTCGAGTCCTCATGATACTGCTCTCTTTGTTCGAAGATCCTCTACTGGTATCACTCTTATTCTTCTTTATGTTGATGATATGATTATTACTGGAGATGATTCTGTAGGTATCCGCTCTCTTCAGCACTTCCTTAGTCAGCATTTTGAGATGAAAGATCTGGGCACTCTCAGCTATTTTCTTGGGCTTGAGGTTACCTCATCCTCTGATGGATACTATCTTTCCTAGGCTAAATATGCTTCTGATCTTCTCTCCAAAGCCGGTGTCACCGATAACAAGACTGTTTCCACTCCTTTGGAATACAATGCAAAGCTCACACCCTTGGACGATGAACCTATATCCGATGCTACTCGCTATCCTCAGTTGGTTGGCAGTTTGATCTATCTCACTATTACTCGTCCGGATATTTCACATGCCGTGGGTATGGTTAGTAAGTTCATGGATGCACCTCGTTTTGTCCACTATGCTGCTGTTCTTCGGATTCTCCGATATGTCAAAGGCACACTTTATCATGGTCTGCATTACTCCTCTCGATCTTCTCTCGAGCTTCATGCTTATTCAGGTACTGACTGGGCAGGTGATCTGACTGATCGATGCTCTATCACAAGTTTCTATTTCCTGTTAGGTACTTCTCTGGTCTCGTGGCGCAGCAAGAAGCAGGATGTGATTTCTCGTTCCAGTATTGAGGCTGAGTATCGTGCCCTTGCCGACACCACTTGTGAGCTCGTTTGGCTTCGCTGGCTCTTGGCTGACATGGATGCTCCACAGCTCATTGCCACTCCTCTTTATTGTGACGATCGTAGTGCTATCTACATTGCTCATAATGATGTCTTCCATGAACGCACTAAGCATATTGAGATTGACTACCACATCACTCGCCAGCATCTTAAGAAAGGAAATCTCAAGTTATTCTCCATCTCCTCTGCTGACTAGCATACTGATATCTTTACCAAGACTCACCCGCCTAGTCGTCTTCGAGATCTTATATCCAAACTCCAATTGGCTTCCTCCTTGCCACCTCGAGTTTGAGGGGGGATGTTAGTGTATAGCTTAGACTAGTTTAGCCCATTGGGCTTAGCCCAGTATACTGTACTTGTAGTTTACTCCTTTTACTTGTACTGCACACATATCTAGCTTCTATAAGGCCATCTATTATACATTATTATACACACATCAATATATAGACTATTCAGTCTTTCTCACACTTTATATTCTTAACAATTAGCATGAATTAGGGTTTTTAAAGCATTTTCCTAGCTGCGGTAAATTTTTTAATTTTATATTTAAACGCACTATAGCCTCCAATGCAATTTAGTTATCAAATTAATAAAATTTCAAACTTTGCTTCTCTCTAGTGGATTCTAGAAACCTATCACCTTATGAATTTAGGGAACCCCTCATGGATTTGAGATTTTCATTAAGAAGCTAATGTATTTAGTTTCTTTCATTCAAAAAGTAACATGTTTGTTTGCTTAAAACTTTTACAACATCATCCTCTCTCTGTCTATGATGAGATCCTACCAGTGGTGGAGCTAAGATTTTACATTAAGGGGGGGAAGATCAAAAGTCAAGATTGAGAGTTAAATTAAATTGAAAAGGTATTAATTGATATTAATAACAAAATAAATAAACAACTATATGCAAATGTAATTGTCATCCACAATTAAAATTTGGGTTTGTAAAAAAACTTGGGTTTGAGACTAAAACATGTTGGTAAGGAAAGAAAAATTTGTTATATGAAACAGAGGTGTTATGAGTAGTTCTAGATTACAAATTATTTCACAACTTTTTTCGTCAAAACTCTGATATGGGAGATTGTGAATGGTTAACCAATATTAACACATAAACTCACCATTTTTTTCTTTAACAATCACACTTTGTCATGTAACAATTGTGATAAGAAGTTGCATTAAAATTTATGTTCCTTGACTTTTTTGAAGTGCTTTAGTGACTAGTGAGTGAAAGTAATTTTTTTTTTTTTTCATAATTCTATTTGGCAAAATAGTGGTGTAGAAGTAGGCTGTACAAGTGGTTTTATTTTATTATAATATCTAATACTATATATAATAGCAGAAGCCTTTAACGAGGTGCTGCCACGTTAGGAAAAAAGGCCCCTGCAAATGCTACCACGTTTACCATTTAAAAAGTGATAAATTACAATCTTTCACAATGTTAAAACACTGTTTGGAGCCTCTGGGTATAAAAAGAAACTAACCACTTAAAAAAAAAAATAAAAAAGAAAGAGAGAGTGGTACACGAAGAAAGGAGAGAGGTATGAGGTGCATCGAAGACCCTAACACATAGTGAGACCGAGAGTGAGAGCGAGAGCAAGAGATCCCAACAATGGCGACACATTTCAAGGAGAAAGGAGAGAAACCCGTAACTAGTCTCTCTTCTCAGAAACCCAAAAATCAAAACCAAATCCTTCCCCCAAGATCAAAATCCAAAACTTAGATGAGAAAGAAGTAAGCGATCAGAGGTGCCATTCTCACGCAATCTCTGATTCTCTCATACAATGGCGACCGATTCATCAGACCAACTCAACTTCAACCCTACCACTACTACAGAAGAAAACCCAAAACAAACCCTAGACAACGACATTGTACTAAGGTATTGCTCTCTCTATCTCTCCATGTGTGTTTGTTTTCTGTTTGGGTTCTGAGAAAGTGTGTGAAAATTAAAAGTTTCGAGTTTTTAGATATGGTTTTTGATTGGTTGTGATGGGGATTTCGTTTATTAGGTTTTGAGAAAATGAAGGAAAGAAAATAAATTTCAATTCAGAAATCTTAGATTTTTTTTAAAAATTAATTTAGAAGGGAATAAAATTATTTAGTTTTGTTGTGATAAAGTTTTGGTACCTCCCTGATATGGTTCTCTGGCTTATTTCCTATTTGGATTATTCATATTTTATGATTTTCTTGATATTGATCTGTTTCTAATGGATTTGTTGAAACATTGGCCTTATACAGATAGTTTGGCTGCATAAAAGAACGGGTGGAGGGCGAAAAGAGTTGGAATTTGTCATGTAATTGCTGCTATAATTATTGTTTCTTTATGTATTACTGTTTTTTCCTATTATGCATGTTTTGATCTCATGTTGGATTGATAAGGAGTTGTGATTGTCAATTAACCATCTTCTATTGCATTTATTTCTAAATGAATTTCCTTTTCGTTTGTTACTAACAAATTGGTTATTACTAAAAAAAAAAAAAAAAAAAAAAAAAAGAAGAAGAAGAAGAAGAAGAAGAAGAGAACAAAGTCAGTATTAGGCAGACTTCCCATTAACGACAACCCTCCCACCATCATCATGTCAGAACCACTACTGATAAGTTTCTCTCTTCATTTTTTAGTTTGTTCATTAAATATGATCATAATTTGATATTTTATTTGAACTGGTTTCGATTTAGGTCATTTCAGTTTATGCATTAAATTTGATCAAGTGTTTTTATATTTGTTTGGATTGGTTTCAGTTTAGGTCTTTGTGTCTCTCTAGCCAATGGCTGCCATATTTTAAAAGAAGAAAAGGAAGAAAAAAGCCTTCAGTTGAGATAACGAACCCGTTAAGATTTTTCAATCACATAGAGAGCAAAGTATTTTTGATCTTTTCAATTTCTTTTACGCTTCTTGAATGAGCATTCATGGCCAAGAGTTTCCAATCGTTCCATTCAGCGTTTATTTATTTAACTCTCTCTTGGATTCAATTGTGAATTTCATTTGTCATTGATTGATTTCTATTCCAAATCTGTGTAATAAAAAATTAAAGGTTTTTTCTTTAACTTTTCTTTTCTAGGTTTGTAGGTGAAAAGGCAAATCCTTGGAAGCAATCTGAGTAAAAACAGTACTACCAAGTATAGTTTCCATTTTATTTGAACAGTCACCAGTAATTTTCTTTTTAATTGAGTGTTAAATATTCTTTATGTTTTGATATTTGGTTGGATTGATTGATTTAGGTATTTGGGTTAGAATTTTTTTTTTTTTTATTTGTTTTTGTTTTGGATTTTAGGATTGAAACAGTTCAAGGCTATTATGTGATTAATTTTACAATCTGCATACTATGTTATCAACCACATCTATGCTGCTGGATGCCACTTCTCTCTGTACAACAATCTGTCACTAAACAGGTAATTATTCTTTTACACATTTCTAATGTGAGTTATTTTGTTATTTTTTCTATTTGAATATAGGACTTCTTCTAGATGTTTCTTTACATATATCTTATTTGAATTTTCTTCAACAATATATACCCAAGGCCATAACATATTTTTTTCCCTTCTTCAAATACTGTGTCTGCCAGTAGTTTTTGCAATTCCCAGTTCATTGTTTTCCCACGATTGCTTTTCCTATTCAAATACTGTTACTTTGATTGCATAGTTAATTGATGCTGTTATGCTCCTCCTCTGGATGCTTTCCATTGGCCTATATAACCTCTGGCTTTCTATTTGTTTTCTAATTTATTTTGTGGTTTTCTTTAATGTTTAACTAAAATGTCTTTTGTTAATGTTTCCTTTACCTTTCTGCTTTCTCTATTTCTTATTGTGTTGATTATAGGGTTTAATCAAGATCATTAAAATTCCTTGAGAGAGAGAGAGAGAGAGATCTAAGGAAATTTACCACTGTCAAACCAGTGTCACCCTATTTTACAACTTCAAGCCACCATCTTAACTTTCAAAATATTATAGTTAAAGTTTTAAATTTTATTTCCAAATTTGCTGCTAACATATGATTAAGGCTTTGGTTTTGAATTTGGATGCAAAATATAATTAAGGCTTTGGTCATTAATTTCCTTTGAAGCATCGTTTGTGTGATTTGTTTGGAGGAGAATGGGGGGTTGGTTATTAATTTGAGTATGAGTGTGGGTTTATTTATGTAAATTTGAATGCATATGTCAATTTATTATTCAATTCAAATCTGAAATTGGAGTCATCTGTCTAAATTCCTTGACTGATTCTTTTAATCTCTTAAATTAATAACTCTCTCTCTCTCCCTTTCTCCTTTTTCGGCTCTTCCCCTTCTTAAATAAACAACTCTTCATTTCTCCAATTCTTTCGTTTAATTGCCTCTACCCTTAAAAGTTAAAACATCAAGAGCCACAATAGCTACTAAATGAAAAAAAGAGGTCTTTGTCTTTTGGAACAAGAACCACAAAAGAAGAGACAGAGAACTCCACTCCTATTGGAGTCACACACTTCTCCAGCAATGGTATTAACCTAGAGCGAAAAGTCCATCCAAAAAAGTTACGCTTTCCCTTTCTTTTCTACTCAATATGAAACAACGGAGTATTATGATTTTTATTTAGATTTCCTAATCCATTAATGTTGTTAATTGCTTTAGTTTGAGTATTGTTGGTTTAGAGCATTTTGGTTTCTTAAGTTATATTTAAACTTAATTAATCTGTGCCTTGCTACTTTGTGTTTTGTCAGTTGGGTATGAAATATAGATGTGGTTTTGATCTTTGCAATATGTGTTGAGCATGAGAGTTATATCATTTTTGTGAAATGAAAGTTATGCTTTTCTCACCTCCAAGTTTAACTATTTGATCGTCTGAGTGTTTCTTTTAAATATTATTAGATATTATTCTCATATACTTTAAATGAAAACATGACAAATGTTAATGCCTAATTTATTTAAAATATTTGTAGGTAACTATCGATTGTCATTCACATGAGCAACAAAGCTCTACATCAACTTTGACATTGACATTCCAAAAGTCACAAAGGAAATTAAGCCCAAAGGACCTCCTAAAGGGCTGGATGGATAACTTTCTTCCATCATAGAAAAATAGTTGCTAAAATAGAAGACTTGGAAGCATAAAAAATGCTTAAGAATTATGCACCAAGTTCTATTCTCCGTACCCTTTTCTTATTTACTTAATTTTCTGTTTTATTTCAGATTATGAGAGATTTAATTTTCTGTATTTAGGCTATGGTTTTGTAATCTGAGCATCCTAAGACTCTTATATCAACATGAATTTAAGTTTTTTAATATATGTGATTTTAATTTTGAACTTAGTTATAATTGTAGATTGTAATTCATTTTTCTTTGTTAGAGTGTCGTACTGTTCAGTGCAGCCTTATTTTGGGAATAAGATTGATGAAAATTGAGAATGCTATGAGTATGCATTTTTATAGGTGCTACATTAAAAAGCTTCTAATTTCAAAGCCATTAACAAATAACAACTGAAGGCCATGAACAAGGCAAATATTTGATGTTGAGAAAATCAAAATGCAAACCATTATAGGAAATCGCCAACTTTTGGAAAATTAAATATCAAGAAACCTATTAATCTATTGTGCTTGGTCTCTTACTTTTTTACTTTTTTGAAGTCCAAGTGGTTCAAGTATTAGGAATGCTGTTAATCTGTTAAATAAATAAAAAGGAATAGCATAATCTTAACATATATACAATTTTGTCACAGATAGATCAAATTAATTGGTGACATGCAAAGCCAAGATTGTTAATGTTAACAGTATTATTTTTGCAACACAAAGGTCAAACCTATCAAAGGAGTTTTATGGTGTGAGTGATGTAAAGGTGAGCCTAAATTATAAAATGATCCCGTGCATTGCGTGGGTCAAACGCTAGTTATTATAAGGTGGGACCCATTATTCTATTAAAATAGTTGCAATGGGCCGTGGGAATGTGAAATGGGTTTTCTTGTGATGAATTAATACACAGTACCCCCTTCAAAAAAAAATAAATAATACACAGTAATATATGTATGTTAAAAGGCTGATTGTCCTTGTGTATGCAAATAATTGTCACTTGTACTATATATAGTAATAGTACGTGAGAATTTTTGGGGCGTCGGGGGCATCCCCCCAACCCCCCGCGCCCGCGGCGAATCCTGCCCTTACTGTTGGTCTCAATTCCTCCCAAGAAATTTGGAGTACACTTCAGTCCTCATTTGCTTCTGCTTCTAATATTCCGAATATTTCAAATCCACATGCATGCAGCTCCAAAATCTCAATGGAGATTCAACTTCAACGTTAAAATTTTAATTCATGTATCTAATAGTATATAGAATTTAATATCAATTAAATTTTTAAACGAAATATCAGTGATTACAATTTATTAGCATTTACTTTTGGTTTTTTTTTTTGTTTTGTTTTGTATTTTTAATAAAAGGTATTAATTTATAATTTTATATTCTTTTATTAATTTTTGGTACCCTTCCATCTCCTATCATAGAAATAGAATTATGCTTGCCAAGTCCACAACGTATTACTAGGTATTAGGTAGTCGTCATAATTTTTATTTTTAGAAAATCCTTCGTTTATATTGTAATAACAACATAAACTTACATTATAAATGAAAGATTTGGAGCTTGAAGATGTTTAACAATGGCAAAAAATCAATAACAAAAAGAGTGAGAGAGAGAGAGAGAGAGAAAGAAAGAAAGGAAGAGAGAATTTCTGGAAACTTAGAAAATTGTATTATACAAGCTCAAAGAGCAATACATAACACATAGCTCTTATTTATAGAGCCTGAGAATACATAAAGATCTAAATCTTCTAGAAGATCAATTATAACTATATTGTAACAACCCAATAACCATCTCCTAAATTCACGGAAGGCTATTATGATCGAAGCCTGTAACTTCCTCTCTGTCTTGAACTCTTGGAAGAACAGAATGAGTCTTGAAGCTAGAAGCTGGAACTCTGAGGAAGATAGAATCAAAATGATAGTGTTTGTATTAGTCTTGAAATGCACCATTTCACTAAAACCTGTTTCCTTTTATTTCATTCATTAAACCACAGGACACCGTTTTGATTCTATTTAAGTTACTATTGGGGAAGTAGCCGTTAGACTTCTTCTTTCTCAGATTTCAAAGACTCCACATTCTCTGTCTTCACCAATTCTGTACTTCCTCTAATATCCCCCCTCAAAACCATGGGGTCAATAGACACTATGATTTTGGACCTGAGAAAGACAAACTGAGAGGTAGAAAGGCTTTTAGTGAAAAAGTCAGCGAGTTGATCCCCAGTAGCAATATACTTAACCTGAAGATCCTTGCGCAAAACTTTTTCACGTACAAAATGGTAATCAACCTCCAAATGTTTGGTGCGGGCATGGAAAACAGGATTAGAGGCAATTGCCAAGGCAAATACATTATCACACCAAAGCTTGGGAGTAGAAGAAAGGAAGATGCCAAGATCTTTGAACACTTGACGAAGCCAACACAGCTCAGCAGCAATAGATGCTAAGTCACGGTACTCAAATTTAGTAGAAGATCTGGAAATAGTATCTTGTTTCTTAGCACTCCAGGTAATGGGGTTGTACCCAAGGTAGGCAATAAAGCCAATAGTAGAGCGCCTATCAAAAGGATCACCTGCCCAATCTGAGTCAGAAAAGGCAGAGAGAGAGATAGGACTAGATTGAAGAAGAATGCCAAAATTGAGAGTGCCATAAATGTATCTGAGGATGCGCTTAGTAGCAGTAAGATGAATGTTTGTAGAGAAAGACATAAATTGACAAACTTGGTGCATAGCAAAGCTCAAATCAGGTCTGGTGAAAGTCAAATAATGTAGAAAACCAACTAAGCTTCGATATTCATGGGGATTAGAAAGTAAAGAGCCCTCATTGGGAACCAATCTAAGATGAGGAGCACAAGGAGATCTGGCAGGTTTGGAAGATTGCATTTGAAGTTTAAGAAGCAAATCCTAAGCATATTTAGTTTGAGAAAGAAACAATCCATTGGATGATCTGGTGATTTGAAGCCCAAGAAAGTAGTGAAGAGGACCCAAATCCTTAAGCTCAAAGGCAGCACTTAATTGAGCAATTAAAGAATCCAAGAACCTGGGATTGTTCCCAGTGATTACTATGTCATCTACATAGACCAAGAGATAAACCACAAGTTTGCCATGATGAAGAATGAATAAGGAGGAATCAGCAAGAGAAGGTTGAAACCCCATATGCAAAATTTGGGTGGAAAATCTTTCAAACTAGGCCCTAGGTGCCTGTTTAAGCCCATAGAGAGACTTCCAAAGTTTGTACACATAATTAGGACATGATGGATCAACATACCCTAGAGGCTGCACCATATACACTTCTTCCTTTAAGAAACCATGAAGAAAAGCATTCCTAACATCCAACTGTCTCAAAGGCCAGTCAAATTGAACAGCAAGTGAGAGGATGATTCTGACTATGGGAGGTTTAACAACAAGGCTAAATGTCTCCTCAAAATCCACACCATATTGTTGATGAAAGCCCATGGCAACCAATTTTGCCTTATACCTATTGATACTGCCATCACTATTGAGTTTAAGCTTGAATACCCACTTGCAGCCAACTACATTCTGAGAAGGAGAAGGAGGGACTAAAGACCAAGTCCCTTGTCTTTCCAAAGCAGCAAATTCCTCAGCCATTGCAGCACACCACTGATCGAGGATATTGGACCGCAATCTTGTAAGAGGGAGGTTCGGTTAAGGTGTAATCAGGTTTCAAGCCCTTTGATGAAGGCTTGAAGGGCTTTGTAGACTTGACCACTGGCTAAGGCTTATCAGAACTTGCCTGAGCAGCAAGTGCTTTAGGCTTAAAAATGCCAACCTTAGACCTTGTAACCATAGAGTGTGTATTGGTAATAGAAGGAACCTGAAACATAGAAGCCATCTATGGAACAGAAGAGCAGACAGGAGGAACAGGTGTAGGATTGGATAGGGATTGAGTAGGTTGAGATACAGTAGTATTAGCAACAGGTTCAGTGATTGGTTCAGTGACAGGTGCAGTGGCTGGTTCAGTGACAGGTGCAATGACAGGTTCAATAGGAGTAGGTACAGGGTCATTAGGAGTAGGAGCAGTAGTGGTAGGTGTAGAAAGACTAGATTGAGATGGGATGGATGAGGTAGGGATGTAGTTATCTGACACAAGAAAAAGGAAGGAAGATGTAGGGGACTAGGTAGACACAGGTGGTGTAGTGGAATTAATGGGTAAAGACAGTGAAGGAAGAAATTCCTGTACATTGAATAAGACATGTCTGGATATGTATATCCGTGAGGTAACAGGATTCAAACATATGTAACCTTTGGTATAAGCAGGGTATCCAAGAAATATGCAAGAAGTGGTATGAGGTTGAAGTTTATTGGAATTGTATGGTCTAAGCAAAGGGAAGCAGATACAACCAAAGGTCCTTAAATGAGAAATGTCAGGTTTGGTGAGGAATAACAACTCCTAAAGAGTCTGATTTTTAAGATTGAGTGTAGGAAGCCTGTTAATAATATGGACTGCTGTAGATATGGCATAGGACCAGTATGAGGATGGTAGTTGAGAGTGTGATAACATAGTTAAAGCACACTCAACTAAATGCCTATGTTTCCTCTTAGCTACCTCATTTTGCTGAGGAGTATGAGGATAGGTGAAATGCTAGATAATACCATTGGATGAACAAAATCTTTTAAACATATTAGAAGTAAATTCACCACCTCTATCAGTTCTCAAAATTTTTATTTTGGAGTCAAGTTGATTTTCTATTGTAGCTTTAAAGTACTTGAACACTTCAAAAACATCAGACTTGAACTTCAAAAGGAAAAGCTAGGTAAATTTGGAGTAATCATCAACAAATAGAACATAATATTGAAAATCATTAATGGAAGTAGTGGGTGCTGAACCCCAAACATCAGAGTGAATCAATTCAAGTGGTTTAGAAGCTTTAAAATCAGATTTATCAAAAGGTAATTGATGCATTTTTCCATTGAGACAATGCTTACAATGTGTAACAGAATCACTGATTGGTAAAATACAAGATGCATAAACAGAAGATAGTGTTGTGGTAAGCACTTTATTACTGGGGTGCCCTATCTTATGATGCTACAATAGCCATTTATTAACCTTATTTACATGTAAAGCAGCAGGAAAACAAGAGAATTGAGTTGACTAAGAAGGTTATGGTACTGAAGTAGACTAGAAGACAATTGGCTTGAGGAAGTTCTTTGGGTAAATTGGATAAACTCCATTTTTACTCAAGCCCCTGTAGAGGAGTCTCCTCGTAGGTATATCTTGAATTTTAAGTTCATTTGCATCAAAGTGGCAAGAACAATTATTGTGAAGACAAAACTTATGAACAGAAAGGAGATTCATGGCTATTCTAGGGACATGTAAGACATCTTTAAGTATGAAGTTGTGATATTTAGTGGGAAGGGTAGTGTTACCTATGTGATTGATTGGTAGAGCCTAACCATTGCCCACAATGACTTGTTCAGGTCCTTTGTATTGAGATTAAGTTGCAAGGTTGTTAAGATTGGCAGTAAGATGATCTGATGTGCTAGAGTCAACAAGCCAAGGATCCTGATTATTAGTGATAGTAGCATTAGTAGCACTAGCCATGGCAGTTAGTTTAGTTGGGGGATGCTTTCCCTGATAAAAAAAATTCATTCTGTGGTAACAGTCCAAAGCAGAATGTCCAGATTTCCAACAAATCTGGCATGTAGGACGATCAGCCTTAGGAGCATGAGCAGGTGTATGACTCTGATTGTTATGAGGAGAAAAACCTTGAGGTGCCTGAGATTTGAACTGTTGACCTCCATTAGAGTTAAATCTACCTCCACCTCTTCCTCTATTGAAGCTGTTTTTGTCTCTTCCTTTTCCAGACCCATGATTCTGAGATGGATTCTGAGAATTGCCATTTGGTTTGCTATTAGAGGAAAACATGGGCAAAGAGTGAGGAATTGAATCTAAGTGCTCCATAATTGCTTGTTCTTCACTTTGCAACATAATAGCTAGTTGCTCATAAGTGATAGGATCACTTCTAATGCGAATTGCAGAACAAAAATGAGCAAAATCCCTAGGAAGTCCTCTAAGAACAATGCAAATCAATTTTTCATTGTCAACAACCACTCCAACTGCAAGAAGAATGTCATGAGCAATTTTAATCTTCTACAAAAAAACTATTTACAAAATCACTTCCTTTCTTGAGACTTTGAAGCTCAAGTTTGAGATTCAGTATGTTAGCTCTTGAAATGGAGGTGAACCTCTGTTCAAGAGTATTCCAGACCTCCCTTGAGCTTATGATACCAACAACAAGTGAGAAAACTTGAGGAGTGAGAGTAGAATTGATCAAAGAGAGCAAGGCCTTATCTTTGATATCCCAAGATTGAAACTCAAGATTCACAACTGAAATTGGAATTCCTATAGCACCAAGTACGAAAGGAGATGGTTTTAGAGTTGTACCATCAATGTGCTCAATCAATGAGTATGCTTCCAATATCGTGATCAGTTGGTGTCTCCATGGTATGTAGTTGGTGTAATCCAACTTGATGGACATTAAGTTTGATATATTGGAGAGTAACAGTAACGGAGATGGAGATGGAGTTATGTGAGTAGAGGATGATGGAATTAAAGTAGATTGAGAAGATTTTGTAGGTGTAGTTGAAGCCATGGATCTTGGCTCTGATACCATGAAAGATTTGGAGCTTGAAGATGTTTAACAATGGCGAAAAATCAATAACAGAGAGAGAGAGAGAATTTCTGGAAACTTAGAAAATTGTATTATACAAGCTCAAAGAGCAATACATAACACAGAGCTCTTATTTATAGAGCCTAGAAATACATAAAGATCTAAATCTTCTAGAAGATCAATTCTAACTGTATTGTAACAACCCAATAACCATCTCCTGAATTCACGGAAGACTGTTATGATTGAAGCCTGTAACTTCCTCTCTATCTTGAACTCTTGGAAGAACAGAATGCGTCTTGAAGCTGGAAGCTGGAAGCTGGAACTCTGAGGAAGATAGAATCAAAACGACAGCATTTGTATTAATCTGGAAACGCACCGTTTCACTAAAACCTGTTTCCTCCTATTTCATTCATTAAACCACATGACACCGTTTTGATTCTATTTAAGTTACCATTGGGGAAGTAACCGTTAGACTTCTTCTTTCTCAGATTTCAAAGACTCCACATTCTCTTTCTTCACCAATTCTGTACTTCCTCTAACAATAAACACATAAAATGTTTACAATTTGCAAAAATTATACAATATTATATACATTTTACAATTGTGTATAATATTGTACCTTGTATGTTTTCAATGTACGTTTACATATCTAGTACAACCTAAAGTTAAAATCTCCTTTTACTTTTGTACATCTTTCTTTCAAAAACATAAATTTTGTTACCAACATGTTAAGTGGGACGCGACTGTGATTTGAAATCTTAAGTGGTTTACTTTATTATTATTTAATTTTTAAAAGTTTATTTATACGGGTATACTTTTACCCACCTGGCTGCACAAATAAACATAGAGCAAAGAAATAATCCGATTGCACAAAGATTCTCCCATAGAAACACCCAACTTAAATTTGAAATCAGAAATACTTTTTTATTTGCATTTCCATATCAGTTATAACTGGAGGAATTCAGTGGTCAATCATGGCCACCAACATACACCTTGTCAAATTTTTGTTCTTGCTCTTCTTTTCATCCTTGAGGACCTTGACCTTGGGGACTCCTCATATCAGTGATCTAACAGCAAATAATATAGGCCATACTCTCAAATCAGGTGATACGCTCAACTCCTCAAGTTGGCTTGTTTCTCCCACTGGAGGTTCGCTTTGGAGTTCTCACTCAATATATATGGTATACAGGCATTCGTATTGCTAATTACTCCGACCCGCTTACTTTTGACAACAACGCTGGAGCATTGAAAATCAGGCGCCAAGGCGGGAATTCTATAACGCTATGGTCTTCGGCTCAACCTACCAATAACACTGTTGCAACTTTATTGGATCCGGCAATTTCATCTTCAATGAAGTGTACTCTAACGGATCTACAAATTAAAACAGGTGTTATGGCAAAGTGGGGTCTTTAGAGACAACCAACTTGAGAATAGTTCACCACAACTAAAATCTATGTATGATTTTGTTATAATTCTAGTGTCCCACATGGATTAAGTAGAAGATTAACCATATGTTTATAAGCTCTTATACACCCCCTCCTTAGAAGCCGGTTTTCTTCAGAGCGACTCCCCAATTTCAGATATTCTCTATATTATATCGTCAAAACCTTCTTAGTATGTTTACTAGTTTATACTTGCAAGAAAAATAGAGTTGATCGATTGCAGGTAATTATTTCCCTATGTGTAACAATTTCCATCTTAATGTGTTGAATGTGCTTGAGTGGTTACATCTTTTTTCATGATGGTCTACTAATATGATGCAAGGTCATCCATATTAATGGATGGCCTTAATGATTTTTCTGAACTCATCAGTAAACACTGCAAATAGAACAAAAAATAGCTATAAAATGTCTATCAAAAACAATTCAAGGCAAGGACTAATTGAGTTCAAGAATGAGTTGATACTCATATCTAAATTCCAACACATGAATCTTGTTAAGCTTCTAGATTGTTGCATTTTTTGAGAAGAAAAGATGTTAATCTATGAATACACGCCCAACAAAAGCTTGGACTACTTTCTCTTTGGTTTAGAAAACATTCAATTATTTATCTTTAGGCTTCATTTGTTTTCTTTAGAGAATGTATATACTTATCAGTAATACTTTATATAAAGTAGATGAATGATCATGTATGAATTTTATATTGCCAGATTCAAATAGAAGTAAGCTACTAGATTGGAAGAAGCGTTTCAACATAATTGAAGGAATTGCTCAAGGAATGATCTATCTCCATAAGTATTCAAGATTGAAAATAATTCATAGAGATTTAAAAACCAGTAACATACTCCTTGATGAAAGTATGAGTCCAAAGATTTCTGATTTTGGCATGGCAAGAATTTTCGAACCAAAAGAATCTGGAAGCAAATACTAATAGAATTGTTGGTACATAGTAATTTAACTACATATCATTCATAAAATATTTTTACATAGAGTTAAAAATGCTAAACATTATTGCTCTTATAAGCTCATCAATTCATTTTCATATGAAAATGTTTGTCTTCTATTTTGGTGTAGTGGTTACATGCCCCCTGAGTATGCTATGGAGGGTCTGTTCTCTATAAAATCTGATGTCTATAGCTTTGGGGTCTTAATGCTTAAAATTGTGTGTGGTAGAAAAAACAACAACTTCTATGATGCCGATCATGCACTCAAACTAGTAGGATATGTATGTAATGTGTGTGTATAAACATATACACACACATCTTTGGATCATATATTTTGATAGTTTTGTGTTGTCAACATATTAAGTAACTATTTTATTTTTGCAGGCATGGGATTTATGTCAAGAAGGTAAAGTGTTAGAGTTAGTTGATCCAAAAATAAGGGATTCATGTGTCGAATATCAAGTATTAAGATGCATTCATGTCAGTCTCATATGCGTGGAAGATGCTACAATGGATTACCCTACCATGTCAGAAATATTATATATGTTGAATAATGAAAGTATACAGTTACCTTTGCCTAAAAAACTGGCATTTTCTATTGGAAGGTGTTAAAAATATTGAATCAATAGTGTTGTATTTCACGTGGAATAAAATATACATAAGTGCCTTTATATAGGAGGCAGAGTGTGTAGTACAAGTATATGTGCTATACAAGTAAACAAGGTGTGCCTAAAACCCACAGCCTATTATACGTTAACAGCCCCCCAAAAACTCAAGGTGGGTGTGAGACCAACTAGAGGTTGTCAACCAAAGCACAAAGACGTCCCTTAGGATGTGACTTGGTGAAGATATCTGCAAGTTGATCTTTAGAGGAGACAAAGAACAGCTTGAGAGCACCATAGATAAGATGATAACGGATAAAATGACAATCGATCTTGATGTGTTTAGTCCGTTCATGGAAGACATCATTATGAGCAATATGAATGACACTCTGGTTGTCACAATAAAGAGGAGTAGTAAAAGATGTGGACACACCTAAGTCCTTAAGAAGCCATCGTAGCCAAAGGAGCTTAGATGTGGTATTAGTAAAGGCACGATTTTCTGCTTCAGTACTGGAGTGGGCCACAAGGGTTTATTTCTTGCTTCGCTAAGAAATCAAAGATGAACCAAGAAGAAAGAAATAGCCAGTGGTGGACCTGTGATCAGTGGGGTCTCCTGCCCAATCAGCATCAGAGAATGCATGGAGAACAAAAGGAGAATGAGCAAAGTAGAAAAGGACATGGAAGAGAGTGCCCTTCAGATGTCGAAGAATGCGCAGAATAGTAGCATAGAGAGTCGATCGTGGAGCAGACAGATACTGGCAAACAACATAGGAAATGTCTAAACAAGTGATAGTGAGATAAACTAGGCTTCTAACCAAGCGTCTGTAAAGAGAGGGATTAGACAATGGTTTTCCCCCTAAAGGAGTCAGATGTGCATTAAGTTCAACTAGAGTGTCAAAATTCTTACTATCAGTGAGTCTAGCTCAAGACAAAAGTTCATAAGCATACTTGGCTCGAGTAATATAAAGTACATTTGTAAAATAAATGATTTCAAGACCTAAGGAGTAGCTGAGATGTCCAAGATCTTTCATCTCAAACTGCTAACTGAGAAAATAAAACCTTTTGCAATAAGAGGAGCTTTATATCGTTCAATGGACCTATCAGAGTGAGTCTTGATCTTGTAGATCCACTTACAACCAATCACAGATTTCCAAGGTGGGAGAGTCACCAAATCCTAAGTATGGTTTTTAGATAATGCATTAAGTTCCTCTTTCATTGCAATCTGCCATAAAAGGTCAGTGGAGGTCTCACGATAGGTGTAAGGCTCGTGTAGTGTAACAAGAGCAGTATAACAGTGATAGTCAAGTAAATGTGCAGGAATGGATCTTACCCGAGTTGAGTGACGAGGTGGAATGTCCTGTGCAAGATCTTTAGGCGGAGCAGGAGCAGGGGACCCAAGCTCAGGGTTGGGTGGCTCATCTTTAACCTGTTTATCTTCTACCTATTCATTAGAGGGTGCTCTAGGAGAGGCATAAAAAATATCTGGTGTTCAGATATAGAAGTCTATAAGAGGATTAGGAGCAACTATAGAAGGAATATGTGGCTCATCTGGAAAAAGATCTAAGACAAAGGAGGTAGACAGGGAGGCACGAAAGTGAGAGAGCTTGATAAAGGAGCGATGTTCCCAATAGACAACATTTGCGAAAGATACGAAGACGATAAGAGACTGGATCATAACACTGATACCCCTTTTGAGTTTCGCCATAGCCAAGAAAACAATAAAGTCTAGACTGAAGCTCAAGTTTGTTATGCTCATGTGGCTGAAGAAGAACGAAACAGGCAAAGCCAAAGGAGCGAAGGTGGTGATAGTTTGGAGGTGACCTAAAAAGACGCTCATATGAAGTGTGATTTTGGATGACAGGACTTGGAATGCGATTAATAGCATGAAAAGCAACTTCACCCCAAAAAGGAGCAGGAACTTTAGTAGAGAGAAGGAGAGCATGAACAATGTCAAGAATATGATGAAGTTTTCGTGTGGCTCTACCATTTTACTAAGAGGTACTTGGACAAATTAGTTGATGAATAGTGCCATAGGAATGCAAAATAGCTTGGAAAGCATATTGAGTGTATTCAAAAGCATTATCAAATCGAAAAATTTTAATTCATTTGGGAAAACTGAGTTTCAACCATTTTTACAAAATTATAATATACTTGCAATAATTCATAACGATGTTTCATATGAAAAATCCAGCTATAGCGGGAATAATCATCAACAAAGACAACAAAATATCGAGATCCACCAATACTAGAGACAAAGGAAGGCCCTTAGACATCAAAATGAATTAGGTCAAAGATATCAGTGAACATTAATTCACTAGTATTGAAAGGCAAAACTAGTTGTTTTCCTAACTAACATGAAACACAATCAAAAATTTTAGTGGACAATGAACCTAATAAACCTCTAAAAGCCAAGTGTTATACTCGAGAGGAAGATGCATGACCAAGTAGGGCATGCCAAAGTGTAAGGGAAGGAATAGAAGAAACTACAGCAGCTATAGCAACAACAGAAGCAGGAGCAATAGGTGGAAGACGAAGGTTGTCCACGAGAAACATACACCCAACTCTGGGACTGGTCCCAAGTTCCTGTCCCATCCTCGGATCCTACATAATACACCCAGAATAATCAAAGGTAATGCGATAACCCAACTCAACTAATTAGCCCACAGAAAATAAATTGTAAGAAAGGTTAGAAACATTAAAGACCCCAAGAACTGAAAGGTTGGAGGTCGAGATAGAACTTATATTATGACCAAACATTATGGAACCATTAGTTATGCGAATATTAAGAGGGTGTGGTGTAGGTTCAAGTTGAGAAAACAAGGATGCAACAAGCAGAATCCATAAGCCAAGAGGAAAGAGACATACTAGATGTAACTGAGAGAGAAAATGAATAAGATGCATTACCAACCATACGAATGGTATTAGCGATGATGTTTTGAAGGTTAACTGTGGAAATGGTGAGAGTGGATCTAGAAGACTTGGACTTTACGGAGACGGGAGCCATTGGTTGGATACTCTTAGTGTTAGCAACAGTAGCAGCAGAAATGGAAGCAGCTGATTTGTTGCATTGATAGCAAGTCTCAATATTATGGCTAAGGCATTTGCAAAAATTGCAAAAGTGTTTGTTGGATTGTCAACGACGATTGTTGCAATAAAAAGAAGACCTATCCTTATTCTTCATTTAGAAGTAAAATATACAAAAATGGATTGCAAAAATTAAATCTACAGGAGCATCTAGACTGTAAAAAGTCAACTCTGGTAAAAAGTCAACGATCAACAAGGTCAAAGTCAACAAGAAAAGTCTATGTAGAACAGTCAATGGCGGTTGGTCAAAGGATGACGTAAGCAGTTGACTAGTGGATGATGTAATCATATGATGTAAGCGGTTTACCTGTGGATGACATAAGCAATGACGTGGCAGTGATGACGTCACTAGGGCTGACGTGGTGTAGATGACATAATCGATGATGTAAGCAGATACAAATCTAGCGCGTGTCAGTGCGTGGAAGCACGTGGAGGTGCGTGTTGAACAGTGGCGGCGCGTGGTGACGCGTGATGATACTGTCGAGACTTTCAGTGGCGCGTGAGGGTGCGTGGGTGGTTTGATGGAGACAATTTTTCGCACTTGAGTAGATCGGAGAGAGTCCTTTCTGGTGGTGCAACCTTGATTGGAGATGTAGAAGCGGTGGTGGGGCAAGCAGTGGTCCTTGATGTATTGTAGTCGTGGCGAAGACAATAGTGATTTTGACAACGACGGCTACAGTGGATGACACCCAAGAAGACAAGACTGCTTAAGAGCAGCACACTAGAGGATTAGAGCTGTGGCTCTGATATCATGTTAGAAATACTGCATCTATAGTATTGTATTTCATACGAAATAAAATATACATGAGTGCCTTTATATAGGAGGCAAAGTGTGGAGTACAAGTATATGTGCTATACAAGTAAATAAGGTGGGCCTAAAGCCCACAACCTATTACATGTTAACAGAAGGATAAAAATTATGGCAGAAATTCCTAATAAACAACCTAAAGTTTATACAGTGAATGACTTGCCATTTCTAATAAGGGTGCCCGTTAAAGGGTATGATTTTCTTTTATTATATATATATATATATATATATATATGAGCCTAATTGTGCAATATTATTTGGATGGCTGAGAAATATAATTTAGTGCCATTTAGAAAATCCAAATGAAGAAACAAAATGTAATTTTTTTTTTCAAATCTGCACTAACACTGTCAATGCTACTAACTCAACTTAGATACTGATGTGGCAGACGGATTAGGATTCGATGCAATTCACCCTACTATGTCTCACAATTTTTTTTTTTACTTTTTACATTTTTAAGTTTTACTTTTTACTTTACTTCAATTTTTTTCTTAACTTTTTTAATCAAAGGTTGAGATTGAAAGTTGCTTTTTGCAACTATCAATCTCAACCCTCCATAGGAATTGCATCAGGTGCAATACCTTAGGTATTGCACCTGATCTCAATCTATGGCAGACAGACGTTATACTGTTGTGTCTTTTTAATCACAAATATTTGAAACTTTAAAATTAAATCAATGAACTCTTTGATTAGTTTATAAGAAATTATTATTTGTACGTATTTTAGTTGTTCACTTCTTGATGGTTTTAGAGCCTACGGACCATTAAAAGGCCTAAGGTGTGGTGGTGGAGTCACGGGCAATGAGGGTGAAGGTTAAGGATTTTTCTTTTTATTTATTCATATGGCTAGAGTTTATGAGTATGATGTGACTCAAAAACATGTTCCGAATGGCATAATATTATTGAATGGGAAGACCATTGGGCATTATTAATGTAGTTCTTGTAGTGGAATTAATAATTGTTCTTCTAGTGAGAGAGTGTGATGTGTTTGAGTTTGGTGATAGAATGTAATTAAAGTATTTGTGTGTTTAGGAATTAGTTTGTTTTTTTTTTTTTTTTTAAATAATTATTGTTCTTCTAAGGCCTTTTATATGGATAAAGAGGGAGTGCAAGCTTGTTCTCATTCGATGTGGAACCTTTATTTTCCACAAGAAAATCTTCATATAGAGCTCCAAAATCTCTAGCTTATGTACGTAGGCTATATAACCTGCGCCCACAACATTGAGGTTGTGTAGGCTGGAATCCAGACTTGCGTGACCAAAGCAAGGGTTCCAAAGAGATCCTCTGTGTATTTTGAAAATTTCTAGTTAAATACTTTTGATTATTACCTTGATATTTACATACTAAATCATAAATAATCTCGCAATTTACATACTAGCCTCTCAGGAATTTGAGGAACAAAAAAAACCCTACTAGTTTAATGATTAAACTTAAAAATGGTTTAGAAATACCAAAAAAAAAAAAAAGAATTTTGGTGCAAATAAACCCAATAAAAAATATAGCATTTTTGGCCCATTCCTGACCCATTTTACCTCCAAATACAAACACCATATCAAATTTACCAAATCCGTAATACTACCAAAAATGCAAATCTTTCCTAATTATTACTTGATTTGTTTACCCATAGATATCCATATCCAACCCAAACCCAATTTCTATAAAATCACCAAATATGCTCAAAAACCACTAAAATGACCAAAATATGCCCAAAATTTCTAAAATAAGCACAATACCCATGAAACCTTTAAAATAACCAAAATACTCCTGAAATCTCTAAAATCACCAAATATTCTCAAAAGCCACTAAAAATTAAGAAAATACCTCCTAGCCCTATGACCGAAATACCCCTGGAACCTAAAAAATAACCAAAGTACCCTCAAAACCTTAAAAATGACCAAAATACCCTTGAAACCTTAAAAAATACCCCCTAAACTAAAAAAAAAAGACTGAAATACCCCCAAAATCTAAAAAAAGACCAAAGTACCCCAAAACTTAAAAATTACCAAAATTAGGTTTAGGGTGTATTTCGGCAATTTTAGAGGATTCTAGGAGTACTTTGGTCATTTTCAAGTTTAGGGACAATTTGGTAATTTTGATTATTGGGTAATTGGATGGGTTGGGGTTTACCCATAATAATTAAGCTAAGTTGAGTTTGGGTAGAGTTTGGGTAGAGTAATTAGTTAAATGGGTAATATCCAAACCCTACCCGAAAAATTCAGGTAATATCCAAAACCTACCTGATTACCTTCTATCTATGAAGAACCGGGTATTACTCGAAATATTTAGATCAGATAGAGTTGGATATCCATTACCTAATAAGTATGGCCATCCCTAGACTATATCTACTACTAGTGTATAATGGTTTTTTTTTTTTAATTTATATTTTATTTTAAGACAGAAACTGTTTTCCAGCTTGGACATTGGAAGTTGCATCTATACTATTTTACTTTAATTTTTAATTTTTAATTTATATATGATGATAGTGAATATTTTTATAACAGTGATTTGGTATTATATATATTTTTTATAACGGTGGCTTTAAAAAATTAAATTAAGTTATTTTTATATTCATGTTTGTTATATGTTTCTTTTTCTAAATTGTTTGACATATGATTAAAAGAGATTGTAAAAAAATTTAGTTTAAAATTAATTATAAATTATTTAAATATTATGGTAAAACTTTGTTGAGTTAAATTTAATTTATGAAATATGAAAGTTCAAATATGTATATAAACACCCTTGAACGTTTAGACCCCCAAATTACAACTTAACCAATTCAAGTATTATGTCAAACAACTAGTGTGCGGAAACTCAACATAAGCTATAATATGGAATTGGTAAAACTATCTAAACCAAATTAAAATCACAACCCACAGCAGATAATAAAAAGGCAAAGATAAAGAGGAAGGAAGATGCAAACACAAAGACAACACGCGATGTGTTATCGAAGAGGAAACCGAAGCCCTCGGCGTAAAACCTCTCCGCCGCCCTCCAAGCGGTAAACAATCCACTAGAAAATATAGTTGGGATACATGGACTGCAATAGACCCTCCAAGCCTAATCTACCCAGTGCACCTAAGCCCTCCAAGCTTCTTGCTCCAACGAGGTTGCGCCGAACCTTTTTCTTTTCTAGCTTCCCGGATTCCGCTACTAGACCGTAGCATCAACCAATGAAGATTAGTTCCTTCCTAACTGCTTCCCAGAAATCCAAACAGCTCTCTCACAGTAATGAAAATGGTGAGAACAAGGTTTGGTAAAATGCCTCTCAAGGATTTGACAATGGAGAGGAAGAGAGTTGAGGAATTTGAAGAGACTCTAATGTATAGATTGTTGGTGAATCAATCTTGTTTTTCTTTAGGGTTTCTATCTCAAAATTCTCTCTGGAAGCTCTCTTACATTTGTGGGTAAAAGGGGTATTTATACTGGAGTAGGAGAGGAATGTGAAACGTCAGGTTTTACAAAACAGGGGTGGCTCGCGGCTTGACCTCGTGGCTTGACTAAGTCGCGAGATCCAGTCACGAGATAACCGTATGGCCAGTTGTCCTGTTTTGTCCTGTAGTGCTCCAGCTAGCATAACTGTTCACCTTCCGGCATGCTTGGCACGTGTGCTGCGTCTAGCGGCTTGCAGCCGTGAGTCACCCGCGAGGCCAAGCCGCGAGTCTCTGTTTTCTTGCACACTCTTGAGCAAACTTCACTCTATCTCACTCACTACCCTTACATCAATCCCACCTAAATACAGGGTTACTAAATGCTGAAATACAAGCAAATTTGGCACGGAATAAAGCCAATTAGATGGTTGAATAAATTCAACCTTATAAAATAAAAAAAAATTTTGGTCATGGACCTTCTTCTTCTTCTTCTTATTTTTGTTTTTTGTTTTTTTTTTTTGGGGGGGGGGGGGGGGTTAATTTAAGACTTTATTGTATCTAGTTTGGCTCCCTAGAAAAAATTCCTAGCTCCACTATTATATGAGCCATAAACTCTAAAAATGGGTTTCTCAAAAAAAAAAAAAAAAAAAAAAAAAAAAAACTCTAAAAATGGATACCCTAAAATATTGTTGCCGGAGAACAAGGATTAAGTTATAAGTAGTATAAAATTAAGAGGCTATTTGGATGACTTGTTTCCGTAACTCAATTCTCAATTTCCATAACTCATAACTCAAAAATAGTGGGACCCATAGCTCAATATCCGATTGGTGCACGATAACTCTATTTTCATCACTCAATTCTCTGATTTTTGAGTTATGAGTTACGGAAACTAAAAACACATAAAATGTGTTTTTAGTTTCTATAACTCATAACTCAATGGCATTTTTGTAATTAAATACACATGGGACCCACTAGTCATAACTCAACTGCATCTTTTGACCACTTTTTTACTTTTTTTTTTTTTCATTGGTTCGGTCTTCAGTTCTGGGTTTCTTCTTCTGCTTCCTTTTTTTTTTTTTTTTCACTGGGTTCGGTCTTCAGTTCTTTTTTTTTTTTTTTTCATTGGGTTCGGTGAGTTTGGGTACTTAAAAAAAAAAAAAAAAAAAAAAAAAAAAAAAAAAAAAAAAGCTGCACTAAGTGACAGGTATGGGCAGTGGCAACTCTAGGAATTTTGTCCAGGATGTTCCTATTTCATTTTGAAAAAATTTTGGGTCATTTCGGGTGTTTCGGGACGTTTCGGTAAATACCGGCCGAAATTCAAAATTTGGCCGGCATGAAGTTTGTGCTTAAAAAAAAAAAAAAAAAAGTTCTTAAAACCAAAACAAATTTGGATTTTGCACACCGAAAAACCTCAAATAGAAAAAAAAAATGAAATGAAATGAAATGAACAAAGGTACCTATACAATAAACTATAAGTTCATTTGAAATATTAATAAAATTATTAATTATTGTTGTTTAGTTGTTTCATTAATTTGTTTGTCTTTTATAAGCTATAATTTGTTATATTGTTATTTCATTAATTATTAAATTATTAATTATTGTTTAGTCTAACATAATTTAATTTGTTTGTTTTTTTATAATGTATTGGTTAATTAAATTATTAATTATTTGTTTTTCTCAATTAATTAAATTTCCCCAATCACAAGAACCAGCTGCTAATCAGAAAACTTCACAATTAAAATACACATTACACTAAAAAGACAATTAATATTTTAATATCTCACCAACACAAACACACACACCAACACTAACCAACACCAACAGATAAGATATTAAGATAAAGACAAATTTAAAAAGTCAAAAAATCAGCCAAATATTAATAAAGATAAAGTTAAAGCTTAGCAATTGAGTGGCCCAATCACAGAATCAGATAAAGACAAAATATTAAAATTAGTATTAAAGAATAAAGAGAGAGAGAGAGAGAGAGAGTCATAATTTTCATTTCAGAAAAAGTCATTCAGATAGAGAAAGAGAGTCAGAGAGAGTCAGAGAGGGAGGGAGCACCTGCACCGGAGCAGCCGAGCATCGGAGCAGCTGAGCAGGGAGGCCTGAAGGCTGAGGCCGCTGAGGCAGTGATGAGGTCACGAGGCAATGAGCGATCTCCGATGAGGGCAGTGGCGAGTGACGAGCGACGAGGACGAGGGGCGAGCGAGCCGAGCGATGATGACGATCTGGACTGGACCGATCTCCGACGACGAGCGAGCTGTGAGCGACGTGACCGATCCAATCTCCGTGACTCCGGCTGTTGGCAGTTGGCTTGAGCCTGAGGCGTTGCTCTGAGGGACTGAGGCAGTGAGGCGTTGCTTGCTCTGTCTTCACTCTTTTGGTTTGCTTTAGGCCTTTAGGGATTTCTGATTTAGAAAATGAGAAGTGAGTTCTAATTTGATTTGCTCTGTAGCTCTGTATTGGTTTTTTTTTTTTTTTTTTTTGAGAATCCGTGGGTTTGCCTCTGTAATTTGTTGGGCTTGCCGAGTTGCCGTGGGCTTGCCTCTGTTACCAAATTTTATTTTGGGCTTTCTTCATTTTTTTTTTTTTTTTTTTTGCTTGAAAGTAGAACAATTAAATTTTTTTTTTTTTTTTTAATTCGAGGGTGTTCCTATAATACAGAGCAAGTATAAAAAAATTTGTAAGAAAAATTTTTTTTTCAGGTTTTTTTTCAAGTCAAGGTGTTCCTGAGAACACCCTGACTTGCACGTGGCGCCGCCACTGGGTATGGGGCCCACAAATAGTGTGAAAAATAATTAAGTGATGGTGCCAAACAGGTAAGGTATTTTAAGTGATGAGTGATGAGTGACGGAAATTAAGTGATGAAAAAAAATGATCCAAACAGCCTCTAAGTGTCTAAGCTTAGACATCACACAGTATGAAAGCCCATAGTGTTAGTAAAGCAAAAAGCGAGAAGCCGAAGGCCAATAAAAGTATAAAGCAAATACCCCAAAAGTGCTTGCTGTAACCAGAAAGGCAGAAAAAACACCCCGAACAACAAGATAAAGCGCGAGAATCTTACCAACCATTTTTTTTTAAAATTTATTTATTTAATTTTTTTTATGAACTCTTACCAACCATATTTATGCCTCTTACTTAAACTTTTGATTATAATAATTAAGTAGCAAATCTCTAAATATGTTTCAGATTGTGTGGTAGCACAAGTAGTACGTGCCCTCTCGATCTGTCTCTCCTCCACCAAATTTCTAAATTTTAATTTATTTTGTAATGAGGATTCAATGCAATATGAGCCAACCAAATTGATGATGCTCAATAAGTTTTCGGCATCAATTAGCAAAAAGGATGATGCAAAAAGTTATTAATTGTCGTAAAGATTTCGTGTCATCGTGTTTTAGAAGATGTTCAAGACCACAAAATCTTTTATAACTTTTTGTTATAATTGTGATGTGACAAAGTGTGATTGCTAAAGAAAAAATAATCTATCTATGTGAAAATGATGGTTAACCATTCATAATTCGTTACGTCAAAACTGTGACAAAAAAATTATAGAATAATTTGTAATCCTAGAATTACTCTCCTCTTTCATTGATGTTAAAATTTTAAGTGACATGATTTACTTCATCATTAAAGCATTGGTATTAGTGGAGGCATTTTACTAAAATGCTAAATTTACTATCAAAATATAGCAAAAGCCAAGTACATCAGTGGAGCCAAAGGCATAATTTTTTGATGTTAAGCCACAGCGCACAGCTGTCTTTACCGGCATGTGGACTGTAGCTCTAATGTAAAAAGAAAAAACAATATTTAGCTCAGATTATTTAAATGATTCTTTTTCTGTTTTTCTTCCTTTCTTATTTTTAATTGGAAGCTCCTGTCTCTTTTCACACCACTATAGCTCATAATTTTTTTTTTTTTCTCTTCCTTTCTTATTAAGACACCACTGTAGGTCAGATTTTTCTTTTCCTCTTCCATTCTTATTTCCCATTGCCAATAATTATTTTATTAAGACACCACTGTGGCGTGGTTGTGGGTGTTATTGTAGTAAATATATTATTTTATTATTTTTTACATTTTTTTATTGTGTGGAATACTAAAATAAGACTACTAATATTTGGTATTTTGTAAAGTCGGGTGATAAAATAGTTCTTTATGATGTTAAATTGCTAAATTTTTGACACTACAAATGGTAATGCTCTTATACGTCAAAAATTGGATTGACGGCGGTAACAAAAATTAGTAAATTTGTCGGGATTTTACCAGCCAGCCAAATTTCTTACCCAAAAGCAGGGATGGAAAACAAGGTAAAGAGAGCCATGCGAGAAAAGCTTTGTATATATTTATAGAAGCTGGGGCCCTCATTTATCTTCGGATTTTCCAATACAGTTTCCACATTAGGTTAATTCTATGCAAGAATAAAAAGAAGACTGACTAAACTCTGTATTTGGGGTCAATCATTAAATTGTTATCCAATAGAGCCTTTTTAAAATAAAAAATTAAAATGTTTTCCCGGAAAAGTCTGAAATTGTCATCACCGACCTGCTTCCAGAGCTTTGCGTGTTTCAAGCTTTAAAAAGGTTTTATGAAAAGGAATATTTGGTGCAGTCCCATGTGACGGATTTGCCCTTCACGTGTTTCAGGATTTTTTTTGAGGGCACGTGTTTCAAGTTTTTAAATGAAAGCGAGTATTAACATCATTCTCTCTATTAGAGCATCAGTAGTATATGTTGCAAAAATTATGTCATTTTACCACATCAGAGACCTACTTTATTATTTTACCACATCATTTTACAATATCTCATTTATCAGATATTTTATCATTCAATTCTATACATTAAAATAATATTTACTACACATTAAAATAATATATTATCACATTCTCATTATCATCCACAATAGCCACAACATCAAAGTTCAATAAAATAATAATTTTTTGTTTACCACATCTATCCGTATCATTGCAAACCACATCTGTCCGTACCATTGCAAATTTGCAATGGTACAAACACAAATGGTATAATTTTACAACATTTGCAATATCTGATGAGGAGCTGATTTTCCTGATTGGTGTGGGATATGTGCCAAATATTTAGCATTTGGCACATATCCCACATCTACTGTGGGTGCTCTTAGAGCATCTCCATTTGGAAATGTCATCCCATCTTATTTTACCATCCCAAAAATTTACTTTACTACTTATACCATACAATTTTTCAATACTTTTAACATCCCAACTTTTATTTTACAATCCTACACACTAAAATAATATAAATTATATAATAAAATAATATTTAAAAGTTATCTATCACTCCTCTCACTTCATCCTTATACCTGCCTCTCTGAGTCTCTGTCCCTCTCTCAACAACCAAACAACCCAATCATCACCACACCACCACCACCACCATGCCCACCAAAATCCCACCAGAACTAAAAGCCCAAATTAAGGGAAAAAAAAAAAAAAAAAAAAAAAAAAAAAAAAAAAACCCCACCAAATCACTGCCACATCCACCGAGCGAAACCATAATCGGCAACATCGGCGATCTTGAGTGAAACCATCATCAGCAATCTTGAGCGAAACCATCCTCGGCGACATTGGCAACCCACCAATCTCCACCGAGAAACCCACCAAACTGCACCGATCCATACCCACCCCAATTGTATGATCTAGCCGCCTCTCTCTCCACCGATCCCCACCACACGTCCATCATGATCCCCTCCATTCCAGCACTCTTCAGTGCTTGCAAACTTGCGTTCATCGCTTTCCACCTATTCACTGCATTGTTCATTGTCACGCTATCCAACGCCATCATCACGGAGAGATCGGCTCGTGTCTCGGCTCGTGTCATGGAGAGATCAGCTCGGAGTTCTGGTGAGAGCTTCGATGTCGTGCGCGATGCTCAACGCCATCGAGTATCTGAGAGTGTGATAGAGAAGAGGGAGAAAGAGAGGAAAGTGTGAGAGACAGAGAAAGACGGAGAGATAGATGAGAGATGAGAGAGAAAAAAAAGTTGAATAAAATATTAATATTATTTTTGGCATAGTGCTACAATGCCATCTTACATGTAAGATGGCACTGTTGCACTATGCCAAAAAAATTTGGAATTTCCCACTTTCGGCCTTCCAGCTGCTGGGTGTATTTTAGGCCTAAATGCCAAATGTTGCTTACATTTGACATTTCCAAGGCCCGCTAGGGATGCTCTTAATGTCCTATAGGAACTCGGGAAGAGATTATATTATATATTTATGTATAGTACATTTTTTTTATTTGAAAAAAAGGTAAGATCATAATATTAAATTAAATCAGTTTGGAATACACTTTCCAACTCAGCAGGTAGTTCTTCTACCCAAACATCGATCTGCAGATGAAACTGCTCTTCTTGCAAGGGCGTGAGCTAACAAATTCCCACGTCTTCGCACATGACTAAAACTATAAGACTGAAAATGACTCGCCAAATGGTGAATATCCTCAACAATATGCCCATACAAAGTGTGACAGTCAACTGGATCCCTTAAAGCCAAGACCACCCTTAGACAATCTCCCTCAACTAGAACGTTAGCTAGGCATAATTCCTGCGGAAAAACAACTCGACGGGCAACTAAAGCCTCAACCAACTCCACCGAGTGAGGGAGAGGGATTTTCTGAGATAAAGTGCCAATAATCGCTCCACTTGAGTCTCGTATAGTCACCCCAATACCTCCACAGCCCGAACCTTCAAACAAAGCAGTGTCAAAATTCACCTTATACAGGCCATCCAGAGGACGAGTCCAACGCACAGGGGCTACAGGAACACTCAGACCTGAAGTAGATTGGCAGACATCAAAATACTCCTGTACCAAAGCTCGAGCTCGATTTCCAATTTCCTTCAACGGCCAGGTTGGCTAATTAACTCTCAGACAATTACGCCTCTGCCACAGACACCAGGAAATGGTAGAAAACAGAGCAATGTGAAACACCAACCCCGATCGCATCACCTCACTCAATAACTCAGTAAAGTCCTTATGTTGCTTCCTGTAATACCTGGCAAAACAAATGTCAGATTTCCATACATCTTGGGCATGATCACACAACCACAAACAATGCATCAATGATTCGGTCTGCTCAGCACACAAAGGACAATAAGCATCAACAGGAACATGTCGTAGTCGAAGATTCTGGGTGGTAGGCAGTGAATCATGAGCAGCTCGCCAAATAAAGTGGCGAATTTTATTCGGTGTCTTGATTTTCCAAATCCCCTTCCACACCTTACTTCATCCAACGATGATGAACATGGATTTGATGACCTTGCTGTGGACTCCAACATTCGATAAGCACTCTAAACGCTAAAATCCCCATCTGGAGTAAAAGGCCATATTAGCTTATTCGTCACAGACCCTTCACAAACCGGAATCCTTAAAATTGTTTCTGTCTCTCGTGACAAAAAAATACGCTCCACCAAACCTGGATCCCAAACCCTTCTACCCTAAAAAAACAGATCCTTCACGTACTCTGCATCAGTGGAATTCTGCAGAGAAATTACTCTGCTGTTGGACAGATTCGACAACCAACTATGCTCCCAGATTTTAATAGATTCTCCATCCCCTACTCTCCAAACAGCGCCATGTTGAATAACCTTCCTTGCCTAAAGAATACTCCGCCAAGCAAAGGAGCTTCCAGGATGAACCAGGGCCTCCATAATATTCCCAGTGGAAAAATATTTGGCACTAAAGACCTTATAGAATAAAGTATCTTTGTGATGCAAGAGACGCCGAACCTGTTTTGCAAGAAGAGCATCATTGAAGTTACTTATTATGTGTTAGAATATTTGGATAATTTATATAGCATGTCATTAAAAGAGAGGATATTAAGAATATGAACAAATTGTTTGAGTGAATTTATAAATATTTAACTATTTTTACTAATTTAAGCGTGTAATTATCTTTCATAGCTTTGTGTGTAATTATTATTATTTTCTATACCTTATTTCAATTGTAGTTAAAGCAACTCAATTTGAGTAAGAATCACAAATAAAAATGAATTAATTAATTTTATATATATATATATATATTATTTTCTATACCTTATATGCGAAGTTCTAAATATTTAATAATTTAAGAACACAATTATTTCTTTTTTATATCTTTGATTGCGTGCATTATTAAATTTGTTTTTACCATTTGATGTTTTTGTTTCAATTGTTTCCAAAAAAAATATTCGGAAAAATGTTATACTTTAAATCATTATTTTCTTTTCTTTTTGATAAAAATTATTCTTACATAAATTTGATAAAAATAACCATATAAATTTCTTTATATAAATATGTAATGCAACATCTATCGATAATCGATGCAATTTCTAATTTTACTCCATTAATACATTACAATAAATTAGTAGACTAAAGTAAACTTTTAGCACTTAAACTTGGGGTTTGTTTTCATTTTGCACCTTTATGTTTCAAAAATTTTGACCCTTTGTGTTTGATTTCAGTTTCATATTTTCTCTCATGTCCATTTTTGCTATAAATCTAACCGTTAAGTGTAACACAAGTGGTGTCTACATTAAGCCACGTCACACAAAAATTTTAAGTGTCTATTTGGTAAAGATTGTTTTTGCCAACTTATTTTACTATTCAGTTTATTTTTGCTACTATTCATACGCTCTGTTTATTTTAATAGAAAACCTTGTGTAAAGATAGTTTTCCGTGTTTTCCATTTTTGGTAGCATAAAAAAAGATAAGTTAAAAGAAAACTATATTTGGTCAACATAAAAAGTATGACTTATTTTTAGAAATTTTTTTCCATTAAATTTTAAAAAAAAAAACAACTCTATTTCACAGCAAGCTAAATAAGGAAAGTTAGGAGGTTGTTTTTCAACTCATTTAAAGTTGTTACCAAATATTGGAAAATGAGATAGTTTTATAAAAAATGCTTGTTGAAAAATGACTTATTTTCTAAAAAACATCATTGCTAAAACAAACAGAGCAATATGTTCAACTACACTTTTTGGTATTATTCATGAGTCCTATTATACTATTTCAGTTAACTTTTACCTTTATACTTTTAGCAAAAAGTTTCCAATTTCAACAAATTAAGTAGATCCCAAACGAACCCTAAATGTCTCTAAATTAGTAATAGAATGAACGATAATGTCAATATGAAAATGCAAACAAACATGGTGAGAATGAAAACAACCTCAAACTTTAAAAGCCAAAAAATCCTAGTTCTTATACATACACACACACAGGATTATGGACAACAGAATCCCCTTAGGCCAACTAGGAATCTCCTTTTATGTTTGAGAGTTATGGACAATGGGGTTAATACCATCCAATACTTGGTGCACTAGGAAAATATACCGTACCAACCTTAAATAGATAAGGATACTCTTTTAGATCATCTCAGATAAAATATAAGGTTGTAAATGATAGTACTGGCCGGTATTAACTGTCCATTGATTATTTTGGATGTTTTAGCCAGTATTGATGTTTTGGTCTATACAGTAAAAAAAATTTGAAAATTTATAAAACATGTTATTTAGACTAATACATTGGACTAATGTATTTAAACTAATATTTATGTATATAAAATATGTGATTCTAAATTATATATTTAGAATCGCACATGCCCGCGCACACACTCGCACACACACACACACACACACACACACACACACACACACACACACACACACACACACACATATATATATATATATATATATCTCCAGTTACACATGTTATAATTCTAAACAATGTTGTACCTCCTAATAACTTTTTGTTAGATTAATTCTTTAAAACTTCCACATTGGATTACCTATTCTCTGCTATGTTCTCAGCATGCATGTAAGGTTGAATTTAATCAACCATCTTGTTGGTTTTATTCCGTGCCAAATTTGCTTGTAATTTAGCAATTAGTAACCCTGTATTTAGGTGGAATTCATGTAAGGATAGTGTGTGAGAGAATGTGAAGAAATGCTCAAGACTGTACAGTGAAGCAAGGACTCGCGGCTGGATCTCGCAGGTGGCTCGCGGCTTGCAAGCCGCCAGAAGATGCACACGAGTGAAGCATGCAGAGAAGCTAAACCATTATGCCAGTTGTTGCACTACAGGACAAAAAGTCCAGACTAGCCATTCAATTAGCTCGCGGCTTAGACTCACGACTCAGTCAAGTCGTGAGGCTAAGTCTCCAGTCCACTCTGTCATTCAAAAACTGACTCTTCGCATTCCTTTCTCACTCTAGTATAAATACCCCTTATACCCACGAAATATTGAGAGCTTCTAGAGAGAATTTTGAGAGAGAAACCCTAGAGAAAAACAAGATTAACTCATCAACAATCTTTACATAGTGACTCTTCAAATTCCTCAACTCTCACCCTCTCCATTGTTACATCCTTGAGAGGTTCTTTAACCAAATCCTTTTCTCACCTTACCCATATCTGTGAGAAGGTTTTTTGGAGCTTTGTGAAGCAATTAGGAAGGGACCAATTCATATTGGTTGATGCTATGGGTTATAGCGGAATCAAGTAAGCTAAAAAAGAAATAGATTTGGCGTAACCTCATTGGAGTAGAAGCTTGGAGGGCTTAGGTACACTGGATAGATTAGGCTTAGAGGGTCTTCTACTAATCATGTATCCCAACTACATTCTTTAGTAGATTATTTACCGCTTGGAGGGCGGCGGAGAGATTTTATGCCGAGGGCTTCAGTTTCCTCTTCGATAACACATCGTTGTGTTGTCCTTGTATTTGCATCTCTCTTCCCTTAGTCTTTGCCATTTAATTTTTGCTATGGATGTGATTTTATTTGGTTTAGATTGTTTATCAATTCTGTTATATGCTTATGTTCATATTCCGCACATTAATTGTTTGATAATAAGCTTGAATTGATAATTTGGAAATTGGGGGTCTAAACGTTCATAGTGTTTTATACACATTTTGAACATTCAATTGGTATTAGAGCGGGTATACTTATATTGGTTTATTACCTTAGTGTGATCCTTGACCCCATATTGAGATGGACCAGTCTCAATCTTTAAATGCTCCACCATATTTTGATAGTAGAAATTATGTCTTTTGGAAGGTACAGATGAGAGCATTTTTATGTTTTATTGATGAAGCTGTTTGGGATGCAGTTGATATTGGCTGGACTAGGACGGAGGCAGCCAAATCCACATGGGATAAGGCAGCCCTTACAGCGTCAAATTCTAATAGCAAAGCACTTAACGCTATTTTTTGTGGTGTGTCTCCAGATGAGTTCCAACGGATTTCTTACATTACCATTGCCAAGGAGGCTTAGCAGATATTGGAGATCACTTATAAGGGAATAAAGAAAGTAAAAGACACGAAGCTACAAATGCTGACCACCCGATTTGAGGAGCTTAGAATGAGTGAGGATGAGTCCTTTGACTCTTTCTATAGTAAGCTGAATGAAGTGGTCATCGGCAAGTTTAATTTGGGAGAGAAAACGGAGGATTCCAAGGTAGTAAGGAAGATCCTTTGGTCATTGTCGGAAAGTTTTCGTGCCAAGGTGACGGCGATTGAAGAGAGCAAGGATCTTGATGAGATCAAAGTCCAAGAACTGGTTGGCTCACTTCAGACTTATGAATTGTCATTGCCCACTCAAAGGAAGAGAAAATCTCTTGCTCTTAAGACCATAAATGAAAGGGTAGAAGCACACAACTCATTGGATGAGGATGTCGTCGAGAAAGATGTTGCTTACCTTGCAAAGAATTTCTGTAAATTCCTAAAGTTCAAGAACAATGGGAAATTTGATGATAAAGGGAAATTCACAAGTTCCGGAAAGGAGAAGAAAGACTTCAAAAAGAGAGACGGGAAGGAGTCCCAATCTAATCAAGGAGTCACTTGTTTTGAATGTAATGGACATGGCCATTTCAAAAAGGAATGTCCTAATTACTTAAGATCGAAGGGCAAGGCATATGCCACCACTCTCAGTGACTCAAATTCCTCCTCCTCGGATTCAGAGGATAGCTGTGATGAAGAAGGGAATTTCTCAGCATTTATGATATTGCTCATGTTGAGTCTTCAGAGGACTTGAATTTTCTTGTGCAAGAACTTGGGGAGCATAGTGATGAGGAATCCATGGGAATTGTAGAAGAATCAGATGCTGAAGAAGTTAAATGTACAGTAGGCCTTCAAGAGAACTACAATTCTCTTCTTGAAAAATCAGGAGAATACACAAGGGTGGCCAAGGCGACTATGAAGAAGGTGAAGAAAGCAGATGAGGACTATGGAAGTCTCCTAGTAAGATATAAGGAGGCCAAGTGTGAGATTAAGACGCTAAATGGTGAGCTAACCGAAGCTTACACCAAGGTGAAATTCCTTGAGCTTGAGGTGGTTCAAGCAAATGCTAAGGTAGAGCGAGTATCCACAAAGAAGCTTGATGATGTCCTCTCTCATCAAAAACCCTTCTCTGACAAAATCGGATTAGGATACACAGGAGAACGTAGTTCAGCTGTGAATATCTTCAAAGTAGTGAAGTTTGTGAAGGCTAAAGAGCCGATTGTAGTTGTCCCTACTATGGAGAAGGCAAAGGTTAAGAAAAAGAAGAATGTGGCTAACCAACGGGTGTTGAACAAACCCCGTAACCAATCTGTGGTTAGGTCTGAAGCCAGAGGGAAATCACTCCCAAGATCACAAAGAGGTCCTAGAATGAAACATGTTTGCCATTACTATGGACTACAAGGGCACAATCGACCCAATTGTTATAAGCTTAAAGCATTGAAAAATGCAAGTGATCAAAGGTCAAGAGGACCAAGAAATGACAAGAGGAATTGGGCTGTTGAGTCATCAAGAGGTTGAAATGATGATCTCGGTGTGGTGGACGTGATGAAGATGATCGATGCATTCACCACTTGCTTGGAAAGCTTCACTAGAAGGTTTGAAAGTCCTAACTCTCGTACCCAATCCTATAGGGATATCACCCCAAACGCACGTGACGTGTGGGTGAAGAGGGGTACTCATGCATAAGCATTACAACATGTCCATGCATTAATACTTTCTATGTTTTTATGTCGATGCTTGGTTGTGTGCTTGGTGCTAGTTTGAGTTGAAAATTGTTTGTTAGTTTGCTTTTGCTTTAAATGTTTTTACATTGGTGTTTTTGATCTATCTTTTCTTGTTTTTATGTCAAAAATCCAAAAACTCATAAAAAGTAGAAAATCTAAATAGTTTGATCAACATCATTGGGTTTTTGTCTCAAAACACATTTTGCCTTGTACCTTTGTACAAATGGCCTTGTGCATTTACGAGCGTAGCTTGTTCCCTATGCACTCCATATCTTTGTGGGAGAAATCTTGAAATCTATGTGACTGTTGTAAATAGATTTTCAAACTTGTCATGAATGATTAGTCAATGGTTTTGTTGATCTTGAGACATGCATAGACTTGTGCCTATATATCTTTTCACTCATTTATTTTATTGTTTTTGTTTAAAGAGCTCACCAAATGTAAATCTCCAAATGAAAAGAGATATTGAGCTGCAAAAACTTGTCACACATACTAGTATTTGATTAGGAAAAAGGGAAAGCGACGTAAAATAAAATGTATGATGCCCAAAAAGCCAAAGTCTAACTTATCAAATTGAAATATCAAAAATTTCATGCATCGATCTCACAATGAAATGTATTGATTCAAATAGATCAAATGATATGATGTATATGGAGCCAAATGAAAAACTTCACAAGTTATGTAATCAAGTTTTGTGGAAGGTCATATATGCATATTTCTATAATTGAGATGGGTCACTTTATCTAGTGCTAATTGTGTATGGCTTGGTTGATTTTATCATTGAAGCTTTACGTTAGACTAAGGACTATTTCATTTTTGATATCGACACACATCACACGTCTATGTTCAATGAATGCCATATTCATTTGTGTGATTGTACTTGATTAAATGTGTTTTCACATGCTCAATCTTTGTTGATCAAACACAAAAAGATTTTTGAGTGTTTTAGTTGATTTTGGAAAGTAATTTGTTTGTGCAAAAATTGTGTTGCTTTGTTCTGGCGACTCAATCTCGGGTTGATCCAGTTGCATGCCCCAATTGTGAGCCCACGCAGAGATTTTTTGCAGCTCACTGGCGGGTCAATGTCCCAATCGCGAAAAATACTTAGAAATTTTTTCAAAATTGGGGTTTTTATGTTTCTTGCAGCTCAGATTGGCGACTTGTTCACGGGTGGAGGTTCCAATCACGACTCTCTTGCGGGTAGAACTTCCAGTCGCGAAAAACACTTAAAAAAATTTTCAAATTTTTTTGTCTTAAGTGCTCTGGCAACTTACCTTGACGACTTAAATCAATCACAAAAATCGTGTGTTTTGCGCAAATAAGTCAGTTTTTAAACCTTTTGAGTTTTCCCTCAAACATTTTGTGACTATTCATTATGTTCCTCACTTAAACCTCTCTCAAACTTATCGTGTCACTCTAAAAAAACCTCCATTTTTGCATCATTTCAACTCCAAATCTTCAAGAGAAAGGTATGGGCTTTCTCTTTCTCACTACATATTTCATGTTTTAAGCTTTATTTTCTTGAATCTGTGAGTTGTGGTTTTGATTTGTGATATCTGTAGTTTCGGATATGGGTTGGGTTCATGTTTGTTGAGTTTGGGTGTTTGGGTTTGGTTGATCTTGCTTCTAGGATGCTAAATATGGTTGTTATCATGTTTTAGTTTCATTGTTAGAGTTTGCAAACTGATCTATGTTGGTTGTTAAATCTCATACCCATGATAATATGTCTCATTATCATATGCTATTTGTTTAGGTTTACTGTGATATACTCTGTTTGTGAGTATGGTTGGTTTAAAATGGTTGAGCTCAAATGGTTGAGCTTACTGTGATATACTCTGTCTGTGCTTGGGAATGTGCCCTAGAGTGTACATGATTGAGTTGTTGTGGTCACTGTCACAATGTGTTATGCAGAAGTATTATTGATAGGTTGTTCTATCCTTTTCTAATTTGAGCTATCTCTTTCAATGTTTGAATCTCAACTGAATATGGATTGAACAGTGGTATAGTTCTATGTTCTTCTTCAGTTATACTAACCTGTTACTAATGTTTGAATTTCCATCTATTGTGCTCTGTTTTTGTGGCCTTTTCTGCTATGTTTGCAGATGACTCCTACCAAGAAGAAAACCACTGCCAAGAAGGGTGATAAAAGGCTAAAAATGGACAATTCCAAGTTCAGATCTACTCAACACTTTGAGAGATACAAAGAGTACTACATAAAGGCAACAATCTTTCAAGAAAGATTTGTGGACTTAGTGGATTTGAAGGACACTTTCATTCCCAAATGTTTTGAGGGCAGAGGTTGGGATAAGTTCTTAAGTGACTTGCCTGGAGTGTGTGAGCCTTTGATCAGGGAGTTTTATGCAAATGTTGTGCTAAAAGAGGATGAGATTAATTGTTGGATAAAAGGAAAGGAATTCACCATAGATGCAGGTGATATAGATTAGGTGCTAGGCCTTGAAGGTTTAGATGACCATGACTTCACCAATTACAAGGACAGGATGCTATCCACAGAAATTGTCCAAGTTTTCTCTTCGAGCCAACAAAAGTCACCCTTCTAAAGCACCTAAGAGTGAACCCTTCCTTCATGCCACTTCATCCGGTCAAGGTTCAGCTACACCTGTACATACCGAGACTACTTCTCCCATTCTTTCTGAGATGCAAACAACTAGCACTCCGTCTGCACCTCCCAACTCTCAAGCTGACAGGTTAAGCATTGTGATTAAGAGTGTATCTTAGCGAATTTCTAGACTAGAACGGCTTATCTACTCCACCAACAATCAAGTTCAATTGCGTCTAACAAACATTGAGACACAGTTAGATGCTATTCAACAAAAACTAGAGGACAGCCTTTAGCTATTCATGCCAAAAAGGGGGAAAGCACAGTGAAAGGGGGAGAGCAACACAAAGGGAAGAGTGCATAGTGAAAGGAGGAGTTGTGTGCTCAAAAAGAGGAAGCTGATACATACACTCACACTGGAAGCTGATACATACACTCACACAAACACTTTTGGAAGCCTAACTTGCGGCTAGTTTAGGGTTTTTTTTTTTTTTTTGGTACATTTATTTGCTTATAGTTTATATATATACCTCTGGTCATGGTTACAATGCTTTTGTGAGTATGTCTTAAATGCTGTTGGTACATTGGTTTATAAATATATAAGTTTATATTCAGTTTCTATGTACTTTGGGTTTTGTACCTTTGCTTTGTAGCGTAGTACTTGTTGTTTAATGTTTTGCATTTTCTTTAAGTACATCACTCTTGTGCCCTAGTAGGATCTTGTTCCTAGATGCATATATGTTTTGTGCATTGGTTGAGTGTTGGACATGCAAATGATACTTTGCATTGAGCTTATTAGCTTGCATGTCCAGATGTTCATTCCATATGTGAATGAGCATTGTGGTCACTATTCAATAGTGATTGCTTGTATGGTTAACCCTTGGTTTATTGCTTTATTCCACTTTGTTAGATTGCATTGTGCTTGCTTCATATGCATTACAAGTTTTTTGCATACAATGATCAAATTGTGTTGTTATATTTTAGGAGATACTTGTTCTTATGATTCAAGAGCTTCACAGATTCTAGAGTTATGTGAGTGAGTTTTGTTCAACTATTCCCAACTCACATGTTAAGTCTAGAGTTTGTTTTAGGGTTTTGTCATAGAATAGTCAAAGGAGAAGATTGTATGGTTGAATTTAATCAACCATCTTGTTGGCTTTATTTCGTGCCCAATTTGCTTGTAATTTAGCAATTAGTAACCCAGTATTTAGGTGGGAATCATGTAAGGGTAGTGTGTGAGAAAGTGTAAAGAAATGCTCAAGACTGTGTAATGAAGCAAGAACTCGCGGCTGGATCTCGTGGGTGGCTCGTGGCTTGCAAGCTGCTCGAAGATGCACATGAGTGAAGCATGCAGAGAAGTTGAACCGTCATGCTAGCTACAGCACTACAGGACAAAAAGTCTAGACTAACCATTTAGTTAGCTCGCGGTTTAGACTCGTGACTCAGTCAAGTTGCGAGGCCAAGTCACTAGTCCACTCTGTTATTGAAAAAATGACTCTTCACATTCCATTCTCACTCCAGTATAAATACCCCTTACACCTATGAAATATTGAGAGCTTCTAGAGAGAATTTTGAGAGAGAAACCCTAAAGAAAAACAAGATTGACTCATCCACAATCTTTACATTGTGACTCTTCAAATTCCTCAACGCTCACCCTTTCAATTGTTACATCCTTGAGAGGTTCTTTAACCAAATCCTTTTCTCACCTTACCCATATCTGTGAGAATGTTTTTTGGTGCTTTGGAAAGTAGTTAGGAAGGAACCAATTCATATTGGTTGATGCTATGGGTTATAGCGATCCGATAAGCTAAAGAAGAAATAGGTTCGGTATAACCTCGTTGGAGTAGGAGCTTGGAGGGCTTAGGTACACTGAGTAAATTAGGCTTGGAGGATCTTCTGCTGTTCATGTATCCCAACTACATTCTTTAGTGGATTATTTACCGCTTAGAGGGCGGCAGAGAGGTTTTACGCTGAGGGCTTCAGTTTCCTCTTCAATAACACATCGTTATGTTGTCCTTGTATTTGCATCTCTCTTCCCTTAATCTTTGCTATTTAATTTCTGCTGTGGATGTGATTTTATTTTATTTAGATTGTTTATCAATTCTATTATATGCTTATGTTCATATTCCACACATTAATTGTTTGATAATAAGCTTGAATTGATAATTTGGAAATTGGGGGTCTAAACGTTCATAGTGTTTTATACGCATTTTGAACATTCAACGCATATCAAGATTAACTTGCATATATCTTCACCAAGTTACATCTTAAAGGATGCCTTCATGATTTGGTTGACAACCTCAAGTAGGTCTCACACCCACCTTGAGTTTGAGGGGGCTTGTTAACATGTAATAGGCTATGGGCTTTTGGCCCACTTTTATTTATTTTGCATAGCTCACTTACTTGTACAGCACACATACTTGTACCACAAACTCTACCTCCTACGTTAAGACACTCATTTATATTTTATTACTAGGGAAATACAAAACTATTGATTCAGTATTTCTAACAAAATTAAAGGTTTTGCTTCCTTCCAACTAATCTTTTTCCTAGTAGTTTATTTGCACAACATATTTTTGTTTTACGTTCCAAATTTAATCTGTTGTGTAAAATTTATAATGGGTAAGATTTCCTTTTGTTATCTTGCATGAACATTTGATGTTATGTCAAAGAGTTTTATAGCTCAACTAATTGAAATTTCCTAATATTTCTAAGACATCAATGATTCAAATTCCTCCTACCGATTATAATTATTGAATTAAAAAAAAAATGGTGGTGTGATCAAGACATACTAAGTCTAGGGGTTCTTAATATTGAAAATTCTCTTAATTTAGCTTTAAAATTGTAAAGTTGTAATTTACAAATTTGTATTTTGTTAGCTTTTATTCCGTGCCAAATTTGATTGTAATTATTTTCAATTTTGTGTACCCTGTTTTTATTGTGGGATTTGATTGTAAGGGTTGTGTGCTAAAGAGAGAGAGAGAGAAAGTATGAAGACTCAAGCAAGTAAAGACAGAAGACTTCTTGTGGGTGTCTTGCGACTAAGCTTCCCGTGAAGTGAAGCATGTGCCTTGCACATGACTGGAATGCGAAGAGTCTGTACAGATGGAGATAGCTGTGTCTCACGAGTATCTCGCGAATAAGGCCTTCCCACAAGACACCTGTGAGACATTCTGTTCTGTCAGTCTGTACTGTCTGATACACACTTCCTATACCCTTATTATATCTACCCATATTACCCACAAATGTGAAGGAGAGCTTCTGAGAGAAAACCCTAGCTAAAACACTTAAAGAGTTAGAAATTGTTATACCAACAATTCTCTACACCTTTGTTTATGGGATTTCCTCATCTCCTACCTCTCTATTTCCATATCATTGAGAGGTCAATAGCCTAAACACTTACCACACCTTTTGAGAGTGTCCAGTGAGGTTTTGGTACTGCTGGAAAACATTGGAAGAAGCCAAGGATGGCAGATGCAACAAAGAGCTTGTTGTGGGATTCGGAGAGCTAGACAAGACACGGTTCCGAGAAGCCTTGTTGGAGTAGAAGCTTGGAGGGTCTCTTGCTTACCCATGTATTCCAACTGAATGTCTAGTGGATTGATTACCGCTTGAAGGGCGACGGAGAGGTTTTTCGCCGAGTTCTTCGATTTCCTCTTCAGTAAGACGTCTCGATATTATCTGTGTTTGCATCTCTCTTCCCTACTCTTGTTCATTTCATTTTACTGCTGTGTTGCTTTAAATATGGATTAGAGTAGCTTTCTTGCATGTTTGCTTGTGTTTACACTATTCCGCACTTAATATTAAGTTAGTGTAAAAACAACCAAGCCGTAATTTGATTTGGGGGTTTAAACGAGCTCTTGTATTTTTACACATTTCGAGCTTTCAATTGGTATCAAAGCGGGTACACTTGATTTGATTTCATTACCTAAGTGTGATCCTTGACCCCTTGTGTGTTTTGCCATGGATTGTGCTTTGTATGCCTCTATGCATGTTTTAAATGTTGATGAATGTAACATGCCACGTGTTTGTGAAAATGCCTCTATGAGTGATAATCCTCATGATTGTGATGCTATGTTACATGAATCCTTGGGTGTTGTTGATATTCCTAACATTAAACTCTTGAAGAAAAAGGCTAAGAAGTTTAATAAGGATTTGAGCAAGTTATTTTGTGAAAATGATGAATTGATTGCTAAGCTCAATGAATCCAACAAATTAGTTGAAAAATATAAGAAACTTACTGAAAATTCTCTCGAAAAGCTGAAAGAATTTGAATGTTTGAATATGAACTTGAATGCTAAACTTCTTTTGTCTAAAAAACTTGTTGATGAGCTAAAATGTGAAAATGAATCTCTTAAGATGCATGCCAAGTGTTTGATTGTTGAACCTATTTCTAAAAATGATGAAAATATTTGCTACAATCATGTTGTGGTACCCGATTTTGTGCCTATTGTGTGTTCTACCTCAAAGGACAAATCGGTGTACATTCCTCCACATAAAAGAAATCAAAAGGTGGAGAGAAAGGCTGTTAAGTCAAAGCCTCTGTTTAGGTCTCAACCTATGGCTTTGGATGGATCTAAATTTGTTCCAACTTGCCACCATTGTGGTGTGATTGGTTATATAAGACCTCAATGTCATAAGTTGAAGAGAGAACAAAACCATATTGCTAGATCTCTTCCCAAAAGGCCTAATGGACCTAAACACATTGTTTGTCACCATTGTGGTGCCTTTGGTCATCTAAGACCTCAATGCTCTAAATTTCATGCTTTTAAAAGAATCAAAAGAAAAGAAAAACTTGAACTTTTTGGAAGTTGTGCTAAAAAGAGTAAATCGGTTTTGAGTGAAAATAGCATGTTGTTAAAGAAAATGTTTAATGCTCTTAACTCCTTGACTATGTGCATCTCCGATTCTCATTCTTCCAACTCTCGTCTTGCTTCTCATAAGACACTCATTCCAAACAATAGTTCTGTTTCGATGATGAAGGGTTCCTATGGTTGAGCTTTTGCTCTTTTGGTCCTTGATCTAATTCTTTCGATCTTTATAAGACCTTTCATGCATTAGATGCTTCATTGTCATGCACTTGTGCATCATGCATCTCTTTATATGCATTTTTTTGTTTTTGTTTTGATCATACTTTATTGCTTTTGTTTTGTGTGAGTGAAAATTCAAAACCACATAAAAAGTGAAAAATTGAAAAAATTTGATTATATATGTTTGAGCACATATCACATGTGAGTTTGGCCTAGTACCTTCGTACAAATGGCGTAATGCATTTACAAGCTTAGCTTGTTATGTATGCACATATATCTTTGTGGAAGAAATCTTGAAAACTATGTGTGATTGTTGTAAATAGATCTTCAAGCTTGTCATGAATGATTGATCAATAGTCTTGATGGTCTTGATACTTGCATAGACTTGTGCCTATATCTCTTCCTACTTTATTTTTATGTTTTTGCTATAGAGCTCACCAAAATGTAAATCTCCAAATGAAAAGAGATAATGAGCTGCAAAAGCCTGTCGCATATACTAGTATTTGACTAGGAAAAAGGGAAAACGACTTTTATATTAAAATGTATGGTGCTAAAAAAATAAAAATAAAAATAAAAAAGGCTATTTCTCAATGTTGAAATACCAAAAATTTCAAGCATCAATCTCAAAAAGAGATGTATTGTTTAAAAATGATCAAATGTCATGAATTATGCAGAAGCCAAATGAAAATCTTCTAAATTTTTCAATCATTCTCTTGTGGGAGGTCATATATGCTCATTTCTATAATTGAGATAGACAACTTGATTTTGTATCAGTTGTGTATGACTTGATTGAATTGATCATTGAAATTTCACTCTAATCTAAGGACTATTCTACACTTGATCCACACACACAACACACTAGTTTAATGTTCAATGAATGTCTATTTCATTTGTGTGGTTGTACATGTTCAAATTTAATGTGTGTGTGCTCAACCATATGTGGATCAAACCAAAAAAATTTGTGTTCTTTTTGTTTGCTTTTGGAAGTGATTTGTATCACCCATATTTTTCAATATTTTTCAAATTGTTTTTGTGTGAAAAACATATTTTCTGGGTGTTTTCGTGACCCATTTCACGTGTAAGCTTGGTTGGGAGTTAAATGGTCAAATTCTTAAGTTTTTCAGCTTTACATAGAAAGTTTCGCGACTATTTCGCGGCTGTTTCGCGAGTAAGGCTTACCAGCGAAATACCAGCGGGATACCAGTGAAATTTTCGCAGGAAGCTAACCAGCGAGATACCAACGAAAATTTCCAGATCAGCTTTTTAAAGGTTATTTCGTGGGACATTTGTTTTAAACGCTTCCCATCTCTCAAACCCCTATTTTATTGTTTCTACATCAAAACTCAACTAAATTCAAGTGTTTTTCATTCCATTAACATCTCTAAGGTAATCTTTAACTCTTTTCTTTAATTTTGATCCTTAGATTATGTTTTTGGGGGTTTTACGTTCATAGTTGGGATTTTCTCAAATGGGAGTTGGAAAACTTATTTTTTGTCAATCTTTTTTATCGGGCTTTGTTTTAAATGATGATTTACTTTGGATGTTGGCCCCTTGTGGCAAAAATAACATGTATTTAGGCAAGTTTTTCATATGTTCATGCATTGTTTAACATACATGTGTAGTGTGTGCATTCTAAGTGTTTGATAAAATGCCCAAATGGCATTTTGTTGCTGTTTTGGACTTCGATGAGTACCAAACTTTGGGGATCACCATAATTATTCATGTTTATCATGTTTTGATCATTGGTGGTGTGTTTTATACACTTTGCCCCGTGAGTGCTTATTCATGCATATTCATGCATTGATCATGCATCTCACATGCACACTAGATGCACCTTTGCCGCACACACTCTAACACTTGACATGTTTTGCACTTCACTCATGCTAGTTAAGTCTTTTTAGACCTTTTGGCACACATAACATGTTCTTGTGTCTATGTCATGCCTAGGTTTACATCATGTTCCATCATTCTTAGCATTTCATGTTCTTTATGCTTTGTAGCATGTTTTAAGTTGTCTTTGTTTTTTTGTTTGAGCTTCATTTTCTCATTCATCTTGCACCCTTCATGCATCATTTTTTTATCAATGTCATATCTTTTTTTCTTTCCTACCTTCCTCTTGATTCATTTGTCTATTCGTGATAAAAAGGGGGAGTGTATACTTTCATCATTTTTATATGACTCTTGTGCACATTCTTAGGGGGAGAAATTCTACCTTGTGCACATTCATAGGGGGAGAAATCCATAGGGGAGATGCATATATCAAGGGGGAGAAGACATTCTTTTGTGTTCTATGTTTTATTGCTCTCATCGCATCGTGTTTTTGTGTTGAACATGCATTCATCCTTGTGCTTGTTCGGATGATTATTTGCTTTGTTATATGATCATTGTAGTCATTTCTATATGACTGTTTTGGTGTATGATCAAGTTGCTCATATGTTTCACATCTTGGTTACTTAATCACAATTTACTTGTTACATTATACTTGTCCTTTTATTACTTGCTTTACCTTGAGGGTCTAATGTGTTTTGTGCAAGTGTTTCAGGCTACAAGTATATATGTTCCAAGTTCATCACAACTCCTATGATTCATAATAGGGGGAGTGATATGAGAAAGAGAGAAAGAGCTTTGTGTTATATTAACTATGTTTGCTTTGTTCATAGTTCATGTTTATGCTTAGCTATTTAAAAGTTTGTGACTATCTCAATGCTTATGTAGCATTCTTTATGTACTTTTAGATATTGCTAAAATGTCTTAAGTACTTCACACTTGTGTCCTGGTAGGATTTTTCCTAGATGCATATACTTCGTGTATTTTGCATTGGTTGTGTGATTGGACATGCAAGTAATCATAAGTGATTGCTTCGTTGTATATGTCCGGATGAACATTTACTTGTTATATGTTCATTGGAGTTATTCTTTAATGACTGCCTTTGTTTGATCAAGTGTTTGTTTGCATGATATTTATTGTTTACATACTTGATCGCACCATGCTTGCTTTTGTTCATACCTTGTGTTCAACTTGTCATAAGCTTAATGAAAGTTTTGTTTATGTGAGAGTGTTTCAGGTTACAGGTATAAACTGCAAGTGCTTCACAGTTTCTAAATTAGGTGTGAGTGAGTTTTATCATTGTTTCCAAACTCACGTTTAAGTCTAGAGTCTGTTGTTAGGGGTTTTGTCACAGAATAGCCAAAGGGGGAGATTGTAAAGTTGTAATTTACAAATTTGTATTTTATTGGCTTTTATTCCATGTCAAATTTGATTGTAATTATTTTCAATCTTGTGTACCCTATATTTATTGTGGGATTTGATTGTAAGGGTTGTGTGCTAGAGAGAGAGAGAGTGTGAAGACTCAAGCAAGTGAAGACAGAAGACTTCTCGCGGGTGTCTCGCGACTACGCTTCCCGCGAAATGAAGCATGTGCCTTGCATATGATTGGAATGCAAAGAGTCTGTACAGATGGAGACAGCTGTGTCTCGCGAGTATCTCGCGAGTAAGGCCTTCCCACGAGACACCCGCGAGACATTCTATTCTACCAGTCTGTACTATCTGATACACACTTTCTATACCCTCATTATATATACCCATATTTCCCACAAATGTGAAGGAGAGCTTCTAAGAGAAAACCCTAGCTAAAACACTTAAGAGTTAGAAATTGTTATACCAACAATTCTCTCCACCTTTGTTTATGGGATTTCCTCATCTCCTACCTCTCCATTTCCATACCATTGAGAGGTCAATAGCCCAAACACTTACCACACCTTTTGAGAGTGTCCAGTGAGGTTTTGGTGTTATTGGGAAACATTGGAAGAAGCCAAGGATGGCAGATGCAACATGAAGCTTGTTGCGGGATCCGGAGAGCTAGACAAGACACAGTTTCAAGAAGCCTTGTTGGAGTAGGAGCTTGGAGGGCTTAGGTACAGAGGGTAGATTAGGCTTGGAGGGTCTCTTGCTTACCCATGTATCCCAACTGAATGTCTAGTGGATCAATTACTGCTTAGAGGGCGGCAGAGAGGTTTTTTGCCGAGTTCTTCGGTTTCCTCTTCAGTAACACGTCTCGGTGTTATCTGTGTTTGCATCTCTCTTCCCTACTCTTGTTCATTTCATTTTACTGTTGTGTTGCTTTAAATATGGATTAGAGTAGCTTTCTTGCATGTTTGCTTGCATTTACACTATTCCACACTTAGTATTAAGTTAGTGTAAAAACAACCAAGCCGTAATTTGATTTGGGGGTCTAAACGAGCTTTTGTGTTTTTACACATTTCGAGCTTTCAAAAATATTGGCAGTAATCCCGAAATTTATGCCGCACCGACAAGAATTGAAAATGTACCCATCAACCATGCTAGAAAAAGCTAGTATACTTATAAAAGCAAGCATAAATTTACACGGAGTTCACCTTATGTTATCTTGGTCATAATTCTACGCAAAAAAAAAGGACAAAGGATTGACTGTCTGTGGGTTGAATCACAAAATTGTCTTCCAAATCCAAATAGATCGACTTGTTAAAAAAATTAAAAGGGTGAAAATTTTCCAAAAAAATCTTATTTTTATGTTATCCTGATGCTGCCTTCTGAAAACCAGACTAATGCCCACCTTAATTGTGGGCTCAAAATATTTTGTGCAATCTTCATATGAAGAATTTTCCTTCCCTTTGACTTCTCATCATCTTTTCCATCCCAGACTAAACGTGTAAAGATAAGAGTGTCATGCATTCCTTGGACAACCTTTATATTTATTTTTTTATTTTTTATTTTTTATTTTTTGACTGGAACGATATAAGAATATTAAAGAAAAGAATGACAGATAATCATCTAGAGGTCTACAGAAAAAATAGTCAAATTGGAGAACCCTGGTAAATTTTGATAACCTGATAATATATATATGCCAATTGGATGATATTTACCATTTGATCCATAAACTCATCTTTTATGTATTTTTTAAAACTGCAAATACTTAGAACTTAAACAATTGATTGATGACAATGCTATTTATCTTTGATTGCCTTGAAATTTTGTAAGTGTGGAGGATATACAAAATTATTGTTATCCAATGGTGTATTTATCAAAATTTGCATCACTTTGAAATCCATTGTTGAATTATATTATCTTCATATATCCTCCATGCTTGGAAAATTTCAAGGTGATCAAAGATCAATAGTGTAAGGTTGAATTTATTCAACCATCTAATTGGCTTTATTCCGTGCAAAATTTGCTTGTAATTCAGCATTTAGTAACCCTGTATTTAGGTGGGTTTGTTGTAAGGGTAGTGAGTGAGATAGAGTGAAATTTGCTCAAGAGTGTGCAAGAAAACAGAGACTCGCGGCTGGGACTTACGGGTGACTCGCGGCTGCAAGCCGCCAAAAGCAGCACACGTGCCAAGCATGCTGGAAAATGAACAGTCATGCTAGCTGGAGCACTACAGGACAAAACAGGACAACTGGCCATACGGTTAACTCGCGACTGGATCTCGCGACTTAGTCAAGCCGCGAGCCACCCCTGTTTTGTAAAACCTGACGTTTCACATTCCTCTCCCACTCCAGTATAAATACCCCTTTTACCCACGATTGAAAGAGAGCTTCCAGAGAGAATTTTGAGAGAGAAACCCTAAAGAAAAACCAGATTGTTTCACCCACAATCTCTACCTTAGAGTCTCTTCAAATTCCTCAACTCTCTTCCTCTCCATTGTCAAATCCTTGAGAGGCATTATACCAAACCTGGTTCTCACCATCATCATCACTGTGAGACAGTTGTTTGGATTTCTGGGAAGCAGTTAGGAAGGAACCAATCTTCATTGGTTGATGCTACGGTCTAGTAGCGGAATCCGGGAAGCTAGAAAAGAAAAAGGTTCGGCGCAACCTCGTTGGAGCAAGAAGCTTGGAGGGCTTAGGTGCACTGGGTAGATTAGGCTTGGAGGGTCTATTGCTGTCCTTATATCCCAACTGTATTTTCTAGTGGATTGTTTACCGCTTGGAGGGCGGCAGAGAGGTTTTTCGCCGAGGACTTCGGTTTCCTCTTCGATAACACATCGCTTGTTGTCTTTGTGTTTACATCTTCCTTCCTCTCTATCTTTGCCTTTTTATTATCTGCTGTGGTTTTATTTTGTTATGGCTTAGATAGTTCTTTAACCAATTTCGTATTATAGCATGTGTTAAGTTTCCGCACACTAGTTGTTTGACATATTGTTTGTATTGGTTAAGTTGTATTGTGGGGGTCTAAACGTTCAAAGGTGTTTTGTACATGTTTTTGAACTTTCAAATAGCCTTATCATCAATAAATTTCTTAACTTTAAGTTTTTGTACTTTTAAATGATGCATAAAAGATGAGTTTATGGATTAATGAGAAATAACATTCGATTGGCATGAAAATTGAATCCAACCCTCTATGTGTGTGTGTATTTGTATATATGAGTGATTCTGGGGTTTATGACAAAATTAATGGAGTGTTTGAAAAAAGTAAAATGAGGTTTAATTAGGCATGACATATTTAGGACCACGCCCTATATCATAGGTTTTTCCAAAATTATTCTATGCGATAAATTGTGATTAGTTATTTGTCACTTTTACATGATCCCTTTACATTTTCTCTACCACTCACACTAAGCCACATAAGATAGTTGGGGGAAATGGTGTAATAAAAGCTGTGGTCCATTATTTATTCATCAGACATAAACATAAACATGGGAGATGGGTAATCATTTTTCCCCTTAAGGTACGACTAAGTACTTGTGCGGAACTTTGGTCTCTTAAGTTTGGGTAAACCAATGCACACTCTTGATGCGATGGTCACTCCACAAGTATAAGTGCTTGTGGGGTGTGGAGGTCAAGAGCCGGAGTTCAAGTTTCTAAGAAGGAGATTCACACACATATACACTTAGATTAGGCTAGAGTAAAATCTCTATCTTGTATCAAAAAAAAAAAAAAGTTTGGGTAAGTTCTTGAACATGGTGAAATGATTTTCAAATGTTTGCGTGGAAATATATTCAGTTAATTTTGCTAAAAGGCTTATAGCAAGTAGTTTATGCTCTTATCACATGTCGTTTATGCTCTAGCTTATTATTGTACATATAAATTATTTTTCCGCTTGTTGGGAACTAATTGTTTCAAAAAGCTATAGATTAAAAATTATAATTTTTTTTTGGTAGTGATTGTACTTATAAATGTGATTGAAAAATCTAATGGTCTATTTGAATTGAAGGAAGTAAAATAGAGTAAAGTAGAATTGACCCAAAATTAGTTTATTTTTAGCCAACTCTACTTTACCCACTCTCTCTTCCCCCTCAGTCCAAACAAACCCAAAAGATAAAAACTATACTTGGAATAAATGTAGTTTCAAAAAGGGATACCAAATGAAAAAAATTTAAGACCACACTATTTTGTGCTATAACTTTGGTACAATTTTATCATGGTAAGGTTTTTTTTTTTTTTTTTTTTTTTGAGAATTATTGTGGTAAGTTATTAGTAATAGAAAAAAAGGGATGGATATATATATATATATATACTAGTATTATGCCCGTGCGTTGCACGGCTTAATAAAAAATATTTTGATAATATAAATAAATTAAATAACAAATAAAATATAAAAGGTATATTATGTAAGTTCAAGTTTGGTATTTTTTTTGTTCAAAAACAAATTTTTTTTAAACTATGGCAAATTGTTAAAATAGTATAACAATTATTAATGAAATCTCTCTCTCTCTCTCTCTCAATTGTATATAAAGTATTGTTCTTAAAGGACTCAAACAATTACATAACTTAACCAGAGGTTTTTCATTTGCCTAAAAAAAAAAAAACAAAAAACAAAAACATAATTCTCTTCTAACTTATGTAGTTACATCTAAATTGTGTTATGCACTTGAAGAGCATAGACTAAATGGTTTTTTTTTTTTCAAACCTTTATTTAGATTTACATTTTGATACGGTAATGATCTCTTTTATCTAAATCAAATCTCCTTCAAGATGAATGGAAAGTTGTGACAATTTAATATGGATCTCCTTCAAGATGAGTGGAAAGTTGTGAAAATTTAATATTAAAGGAGTCCTAAGGAATAAAAAGGATATAGACAATTGTTAAAATTATTAGTTCAAGCAAAGTTGCATAATCATATTGAGGTGTGGACTGTGGATTCCTTTTCATGATGTAGATTTAATATTACTTGGCTATAGCAATCTTGTGAAGGAATATGTTGTTGATATTCATAACATGCTATGTTTTAGAATTTTTTTTCATGAATATTGATATTTGTAAAAACCAAAATGAAAATTAATTATAGTGAAATTTAAATAAAAATATTACATGCTCATAATGTTAGATAATCTCTTCCATACACATATAATATTATTAACAACAAAAATAAAAATAAGAAATAGTAACATAAAAATTTAGTATTTTACTATTCTAAAAATTAGTTTAATTTAATAACACACATATAAACACAAAACAAATACAATCTAGAAATAAAAAGATGAACCCCTTATTGTAGGAGAGAATACAAAATTTGATAATTCATCAATAGTAAATAAAAATATTTATAGAGGATTTTATAATATGATGAAAAAAAAAAGGTAGAGTAAACGCACAAATTTCATTTAATTTGACAAATCAAATTTCTACCATTCTTACCTCTTCTTTCATATTGGAGAGTTACGGGTACTTGATCTTGATTTATCTCTTCTGTTTTATTTTTTTGTCAAACACTACACAAATTTGCAATTTTTATTGTCTCACCAACTTGCAATTCAAGCTTGTATCTGAAACATTGTTATTCCACTTAAATCGATTGGAATTTTTTTTAATAATATTTAAACATGAGAAATAATAAATAAATAGAGTTATTTACATAATTAAATCATTATATATAATGAGATACATTCTAAAAGATACCACCAAATCCACCACAGTTGTTTAGTACTTACTAAATTTTTGTTATATCATTGTTATATCATCCTTCCAGTTGTATTTGCACCTGCAAGAACTTTGAAGGATCAATAATGATGACATTTTCTCATACAAATATTTACCTTCTTTTCAAGAGCATTTCCAATTCTAACTTCTAGTACGTGCATTGCTTTTGCTTTGCATTTACTCCAACCAAATTCTGTTTAGATCTATGAGAGTAAGCTACGTGAACCGTATATAGAGCAAGCCATGTGAACCAAAGCCTACATGTAAAAGCAAAGCGTGGATCAGAAAATACCATTAAGAAGCAAGGTTTCATATTACCAAAAAAAAGGGGGGGGGGGGGGGGGGGATTATGGTGTTGCTGAATATTGGACTCAAAAAGTTGTATTGTTGGTGAATTTTAAGAGCATCTTTGGCTGCATGGGCAATGATGAACTTATGATTTCAAGTATCAGGCCATTTTCTTCTGATCGATTCTAAAAACCTCGAGAGTTTAAATGAGAACAATCTTAGAATGAAGATCTTGGAATTGAAAATATTTTACTGGAGCACTACACATCTAATCTCATGGAGAGCTTAGTTTTACTCAATGATTAAACCATAAGAAGGTAATCTTTCGAAATTCTTATTGATGAGTTTGTTCTTTTATGAATGTTGCCAGTATGATGGTTTAAATAAAATTGATAAATATCAATGATTGATCAAGATTTTGTGTACATCCTAAAAATTGATTAAGTATTAGAGTTTAAGTTGATAATAACAACTAAACTTCTATTTTATCCAAAATATTGCAATTTTTAAAATCTAAACAAAATTCTTCAATTTTTTTATGTGTAGTAAAAATTTATGAAATTGTGAAGCCGGAATTTTTTTTTAAAAAAAAATAGAAATTATAGGAGAAGAAGATAAGAACAAAAAAAATATATCTATTTTTTTAAAATCTAAAAAAAAAAAAATCATGCAATTTAAGAAGATAAAAATATATATATATATATATCTATAAAAATTTATGAAAGTGTGAAGCTTAAGAATAATTTTTTTTTTCTTAATGGATCAGAAGATGTTAAGTTGATATTAAATTATTAAGTTTTTGTATCTATCAAACTTTATCTAAAGAAGTGATTTCAAATTAAAATTTTTATCAACTTAGAAATTATAGGAAAAAAAGATAAGAACAAAAAAGAAATTATATTTATTTTTCAAAAATCTATTAAAATTTCTATAATTTGGTGAAAACACGTGGCGCAACCACGGCGTCTAAGCCTAACTTTTATTATATATAATACTAGTCGCTAACCCGTGCGATGCACGGGAAAACTATTAGAAAATAATAAAGCATGCATATATTAAAAGACAATTTAAGTTCATGTGTGCTTGCAAGGGATATATACTTAAATAGTTCTTGCGGTAGAAATAAAAGCCTTATCTTTGAGATAAAGAACTGATGTAAACAAACTAACCTTACATAAAACAAATTAAAAAAAAAAAAAAAAAAAAAAAACATAAAACTGATGTCACGAGAAATTCAGCCACATAGTAGTAATATATAAATCTCTTAAAACCTAAACCTAAACATAAGGACTAAATATATAAACAAACTAACCTTACAAAAGCTGAACTTTATAAGCTAAAATCTATACCGTGCATTGTAGATCTTGAATGCTTTAGGGCTTCCTACGTCTGGAGAGAGAGAGTTTGCAAAAACCGTGACTTTATATTTCTTAACTTGAGAGAGGGGTAAGGTTGCTAGGGTTTTGTAGATCTTGAATGCTTTAGGGCTTCCTACGTCTGGAGAAAGAGAGAGTTTGCAGAAACCGTGGCTTTATATTTCTTAACTTGAGAGAGGGGTAAGGTTGCTAGGGTTTTGAGGAGTTATAATTTTTATTTATTTTTTATTTTTTATGCTGACGTGGAAAATTGTGGTGCCAGCAAAGGCTTCGGTTATATATATATATATATATATAGATGATATATATGAAAGTGTCATATAACTAATCACAAACCGAAACCATTTTTAGCGCAACCGGTTTTGTAAAACCATGCTTAATTAAGCATTTCCGTAAGATAGTCTTTCGACCAATGGGGAGTTAGTCAAACAAAAGCGGCAGGATACATATAGGAACTTCTGCTCAACTGTTTAAACGCAGACATGTCAAAAATTCCTACTTCGCAAATTTCATGGTTGTATATTTTGTACCGTTCATATTAAAATATATATATATATATATATATATATATATATAAAGATTTGTCCCTTTCAAGGAAAAAAAAAAAAACACGCTGCTGATGCATATATGTTCTGATCTCATCATTCCCTAAAAGAGCTTTTCCATTTCAATGAAAATAGATAATTGCACAGTTAAAAGAAACAAAGAAAAAAAAATCTTATTTTCTCCCAATTATGAAATAAATTTATCTTTGGTATATTTGATTTTGTGCCCTTTCACTCATAAAACTAAGTCATGATAGTTATATTGTGTATATTGAACACACAATTAAAAAAACACAATTTCATATTTTCACATTTATATCAAGAAATTTTATTTTTAAAACATGATTTTAATTAGAGTATGTACGGCAATGTTTAATTCAATTTGTGGAGCGTAAAACAATCGATACTTAACAAGTCCACAATGACTTCGTTAGCTATCAGCCACAAATAATAATAATAATAATAAATTACAAACATAAGATTCGTTTCCAACATATTTTTTGTTCCCACTAGAACCATTCTTTTCAAACGGTTATTTAAACCGTTATACTTTTACCCCCACCTTCAACAAATAAACCTAGCAAAAAGCCTAATCCGAACTCACAATCATGTCTACCAACGTACACCTTAAATTTCTGTTCTTGCTCTTCTTCTCATCCTCCTTGTGGGATTCACATGCTCAACATGTGCCTGGTGTTGCAGCTCGTAATAGTCTCAAACCTGGCGATACGCTCAATTCCTCAAGTTCACTAAATTCTCCAAATGGGAGGTTCATGTTGCGGTTCTACCTGTGGCCTGCTGCATTTGGAACTACTAACTACACATATTTAACGATTTTCAGAACTTCCGATTCGCATTTAGTATGGTATACAAGACAAGGTATTCCAATAACCAATGAATTTGACCTACTCACCCTGGAGAACAATGCAGGATCATTGAAAATCAGGCGCCATGGTGACAATCCTATAGAGCTATCCTCTTCTCCTCAACCTACCAATAACACTCTGGCTTTTTTATTGGATTCTGGCAATTTCGTCTTCAATGAAGTGTACTCCAATGGATCTAAGAAGTGGGTGTTATGGAAAAGTTTTGATCATCCAGGGAAGGTGTTGTTGCCAGGTATGAAATTAGCGGTAAACCAGAAAACTGGTCAAAATTGGTCAGTCATAGCATGGTTAACTGACGACTACCCAGTTCCAGGGGCTTTCACTCTTGAATATTCGGGACACCAACTGATCATTCGGCGACGCGGCGTGGTTTATTGGAAGAGTGGGGTCTTGAGAGGCAACGAATTTGAGAATATTTCACCAAAAGTAACATCCATGTATCATTTCAACGTTGCATCAAATGGAAATGAAGAATCATTCTCTTTCATGTGCAAAAATGGAAGCCAGGAATCTCGGTGGCTGTTTACTTCAACAGGGAAGTTACTTGGTGATGACCCGCAACCCATAGCCCAAGCAGATAAATGTGATCGCTACAGCATTGATGGAGGATGTCAAAGGTGGAACCAGCCACTGTGTAGGCACCACCATCAACATGGCTACACAGTTGAACTTAATCGTGGTTATTTTGTGTCTGAAGATGATTCGAGCTACAATATCTCAGATACAAATCTTGGCATCAGTGATTGTAAAGTTAGCTGCTGGGGCAACTGTAACTGTGTGGCTTATAATTCTCTATTTGCAAATAGATCTGGATGCAAATTTTGGACAAATATTTCCAACTTCGTTCCAGACGACTTGACATATTTAGATCTTGTCTATATTCTATCTCGAAAGCTTTCTCACAGCGGTAAGTTTCCTCTTTCTGTTTCTATGAACAATAGACAAGATTCCAATTTCAACAACATATCTTGGGCCCTTGTCATGAGATGCATTTTTACGTGCACGGAGCAAACCCAAAGCCTTAAGATGATTTAGGGCAACAATTATTTCGAAGACTAAGGGCCGTTTGATAACGTTTTTCTAATAACGTTATTTGTACTTTTTGGAAATACATATGAATGAAAAATTATGTGAAAATACGTGTAACGTTGTTTAAAAACTGAACACATGTACCAAACGAGCCTCAAACCTTTAGGACAAAATAATTAAAGGTAATTCATAATTTAGTGCAGGTCTTAATTTTTGTGTCCTTGTTTTTTTTGGAAAATGTTGAGAGTCCATTTAACGGTTACAATTTTATTTTATTTTATTTTTTCTAAATCTAGTAATGTATAGTATTACCATGTTATTTTAATTTTTAAATGGCATGACACAAGATACATATTTAGATTTGTAACATGAGTCATGTTTAGGAAAGTTTTGAGGATATATGTTAACACTCTGTTTGTTTTGATGGAAAACGTTGTATAAAGATAGTTTTCTGTGTTTACTAGTATTTGATAACATTAGAAAAAATGAGTTAAAAGAAAATTATCTTTAGTCAACAAAAAAAAGTATGGTTTATTTTCAGAAATTGTTTTCTACTAAATTCTTTTATAAAACAACTATATCTCACAACAAATTAAATAAGAGAAGTTAAAAGTTTTTTTTTTTTAATAACTCATTTAAGGTTTCTAGTACTTGCTACCAAACATAGGAAAATAAGTTAATTTTTTTGTAAAATACTTTTTTAAAAATAACTTATTTTCTAGAAAATACTATTGCCAAAACAAATAGAACGTATTTTTCTCTTATAATATTTATCTTAATCATGAAATATATTCACAATCATTTACCCATAATTCTCTAATAAGAGTAGGATTAAAAATGAACCGAACTATTTAATATCAGCTTCAACTAGGTTTGAAAGAAATTATAAGTTAGTTTAAGTTCATTTATTTAACAAATAAATTAAGTTTAAGCTCGACTATTAAATAAGTTGATCTCAAACATAATAATGTGCTCTTGAACAAGATTAGTGAGTATGAGATTTGATTAATTTATATGTAATATGTAGGGCCACTATTTGGTTGCCAAACCCCTATTTTGTAAGTCTTGGCCCAAAAAGCCCAACACAATGAATTTTCGTAGAGTATGGGTCAAAGAACTAGGTTTAAATAAGTTAAACAGGGTATTGCATTGGATAAAGGAATACATGAACAAGAACAAAAGTCATTGCATTGAAAGATCACATGGTCTGATAGGGCTAAAAACTTAATTTATGTATACAAGTTAGTGCAGTAGGATTCCTTTGCATGCTACAGTACTCTCCCTTCATTTTTCCGTCCCCTTCTTATGGGGGCTTCTACACATTATATAGGCATTTTCTTATCATCTAGGTTTTACACTTGTCGATCATTCAAACCTCCACTTGAGCATCTGTCCTATCAGACACCTCTTTCAGTTCTTTGTGAGTTGTGGTAGCTAAGGTAACACTATTCAGGGGCCTTCTCCACATTAATGCGGCCAGGAAAGTAGTTGTAGTGCATTCAATGTGGTGGTGGCAGCTTTTGCTTAGATATTTTGTGTTTCCTTCCTTTTCACGTATTCAGGGGATGGGCTTTAGTGGCTTGGATGCCCTTTTGCTCTGGATTTTTAGTGTCCGAGGAGGAATTCCTCCTCGGACCATTTTATTTATTCCCCAAGATAAGATTTGACGTGGATCGCTTAAGCCATGTTGCCTCCTCGGACAGGCTGTGTCCTCAGACGGGCCCAAGGCCCAACTCGTTGTTTTGGGCCATAGCCCCCACAATATCCCCTCAAAACTCCGGTTTTTATCTCCTTCCGAGAAGAAAAAGTGGGGTTTTGACTTTATAAGGGGTAAGATCAATTAGCTTTTGGTTCGCACGTGTGGGGGCAGTTGCTTCTGACGCGTTTGTAAATTACGAGGCGCAACTTATTACTCTAGGCGGCTTTATGTCTCTCCCATCCAGTGGCGAAACGCAGATCCAACGGCTGACATTCTCCCTAGAACTTTGAGCGGGAGTGAGGTTTCTTTTATATAAATATATATATAACGCCCTGAGGAAACTCTTTTAGCCTTTCCTTTCTATTAGCACTTAAGAACGCCAGAGGATTCCTAGCGCCCAGTTCTTCATTAGCGTCCAAGCCTTCAAATTTCCGTGACTACTTCAGTGAGAAACTCTTCTTCCTGAGAAATTCTCTGAGAGCTTCAGAGATTGTTGTAAGGATACTCATAAGTTTTCTTTCTTCTTCATAACCCCAATTTTCACCTCGCCTTCCTCCCCGGCCCACCGGTTCGCCTAAATGGGTAGATTCAAGTGTCTAGTAGATACTCTGGCCGCTATGGAGGCCTTTAAGGTAAAGTACCTTATCCCGCAGGGGGTAGTTTTGGAGTACTGTCCTCCAGAACGAGTGCTAACCGATAGGGATATGGGTCAAGTCGTCATTCTCATTATCGCTTTTATAGAAGGAGGAATGACGCTTCCCATGCGTAGGATTACCAGGGACTGTTTGCTTAATCATAGGTTGACACCACATCAGTGTGCTCCCAACTTGTTTAGGGTCTTAGGCAGCATAGATGTCCTGAATGAGTGAATGGATTTAGGTCTTACATGGCACGACGTGGTTCACATGTACGAGTGCCACCATCTTGACAAGGCAGGGTACTATCTTAAATCTCGGTCCGAGATCGTTAGGCTAATCTCCTGTCTTCCTAAATCCAATAAGGGTATGAAGGATGACTTCCTTATTGCCTTGGGAGAATGGAGTGATGGTCTTCATTGTCCAACTCAGGCAGGAGATCCAGGTGCGGTGCCTCTAGGACCAATCCCCCGGGAAGGGGGTTTAACCCTTTAGCTTCATTTTCTTTTGCTTGAAAATCCAAAATTTTTGTAACCTAACCACAATTTTCTTCTCGGCTGTTTTGCAGATAAAGAACACGTCGCTCCTCGGCTGAGCCACGTAAACGTTCCGGCCTTGAACTATCTTTTAAGGTTAGAGATCTACGTTAACGAGGATGGACAACTACGCGCGGCTCATCTGATTTTGGGTTATCAACCCTTGTCCCGCACTTTCCAAGACGTCGGCCAAGCCATAAGAGCTGGTAGTCCGAGGTTGGCTAGAATTAATGTATCGAAGCCCAGGTTTTTAGCTCGAAACGATCTCAGGCCGGTTGTTTTACCTGGCATTCAGAATCCTCAACCAACTGCACAACCACCTCCACAAGATAATCTTGAAGTTGCAGCGCAGGTTGAAGAAGAGACTGAATCATCTCGTCTTTCTCTTGAGGAGGAGATAGACGAGTTTTACTTTGAAGAGGATATTCCAAAAGCTCCTCTGATCGAGCTTTCAGATCCTGAAGGAGAACTGGATAGAAATTCCGTGGTCGGCGTTCCTCTTGTTATTGCCTGCTCGGACGACTCTTCAGACGAGGAGGTGGACAACATGGCATCTAACAAAGGAAAGAGTTTACGAAAGCTGATGGCTTCCCGAGGCAAAAGGCAATCATCGAAGGTGCCCTCCAAGTCCCAGACCCCTATCCTTCCTCCCGTTGCTCTACAACTCCTTGCCGATCTCGGCTTAAAAGTTAATCCCGACCTGAAGAAGAAAAGGCCGATTGAGTCCCTCGAGGAAGGCAAGGTGGGTCCTCGCCAGGGCAGTAAATAGCAAAAAATGACTCGGGAGCAGAGGGACAAAAGGGCTCCATCTGTAGAGAGTCGAGAAGAGATGGAGCGGGTTGAAGTACGTGTTACTCAGCGTACTTGGAGCCTAAGACTCAAAGTGGACGGAGCCGCCATTCCCTACAATGCCTCAGTCCAAGAGTACAACAGGGGCCAAGCAGGGTATATAGCTGAAGCCCTAGAGCAGCCCGTGCTCTTTCCCAGGGACATGGAGGCTTATAGGCGGATTTCACAGCCCGACCTCTTCCTATCCTTGAAGAGGAATCTTGCAATGGTAGGGAAATTCATCTTCTCCTCGGTAAGGTCATTAGATCCTATCATGTTTTAACACCATTTTGTCATTTCTTGGGCAGCTTACTCAGCAAGTGTTTGTAGCCGAGGAGTATTGCCGTAACAATCGTAAGTTAGCTGATGTCGAGGCCCTCTCTCGTGCCGAGGTGGAGAAGGCTCTAGGAACCCTCAAGCAGGAGCATTACGAGCTATCTGAGAAGCTCAAAGAGGCTGAGAAAGGTCGCAAGAGCGCTAAGGCTGGCTTGAAGAACGCTGAGAGTCAAGCCGAAGATCAACGCCAAAAACTGTACGTGATTGAGACCAACCTTGCCACTGAAAAGAAAACCGTGTTAGATCTCAAGGCCGCGTTGCAGAAAGCCCAAGAAGAGGCCCGACTTGCAAAGGAAGCGGCTCAACTAGCCAAGGAAGCATCTGAGGCCGAAAAAAGGGCTGCCTACTAGCTAGGGGCGGAAGAGACTGAGGCCAGACTTTCCAAGGAGTTGCCAGAAGTATGCAGGGATTATTCCAATATTTCATGGGCTTAAGCTCTTAATGCTGCAGGGATCCCTGCAGATTCTCCCCTGAGATTGCCTGAGAGTGTCTTCTTCCCTCCAGAGATTCGGGAGATCCCTGCCAATACCGCTGAAGCTTCCGAGCAGCCTACGGCTGTTCCTGATGCCATTCCCTTAGCTGAAATTGCTGGGGGCTCTGGCCAGGTCGAGGATGTGGAGGAAGAGAAAGGCAAGGGCAAGGGTAAGGGAAAGAAACCCTCGTCCAAGGCCAAGGATCCCACTAAGGAAGCAATCACTGAGGCTGAAGACCATGGGGTAGATTCACAGGCCAAGGATGCTCTTCCTCCTTAGCCAGAGCAAAAGTGTGATCCTCTTGCGGAGGCTTAGTTCCTAGGGTTCTTACTATTAATATTATCTTTTTTATTTCGGACGAAAGTTGTAGTGCCTTTGGCTTTTTGCATAGACCTCTTGTATTATTTTTGGTTATCAATACAAGCGCTCCTTTCTTTATTTTTTATGATTGATGTTGATGGAATTTTATTATATTGTTCCGAGTGAATGTTATTGTTTTTTTTTTTTTTTAAGTTGTTGTTTGCAACCCTACCAATATAAATAAATGAGAAGAAACAAAACCATGTAATGAATTTAGAATAATAAATGCTATCACGCCTGAATATGAACACACCTTAGAATGGGATAGAAGTCCTGAGTTGTTAATTTCCCCTAAGTCTATGGTCCGAAGAGCCATGCAGGACTTAGGTTCTATTTTAACTTGGATAAATGCCATAAGTTATTAATTTCCCCTAAGTCTGTGGTCTGAGGAGCCATGTAGGACTTAGGTTCTGTTTAAACTTGGATAGATGCCATAAGTTGTTAATTTCCCCTAAGTTTGTGGTCCGAGGAGCCATGCAGGACTTAGGTTCTGTTTAAAACTTGGATAGATGTCATAAGTTGTTAATTTCCCCTAAGTCTGTAGTCAGAGGAGCCATGCAGGACTTAGATTCTATTTAAAACTTGTATAGATGCCATAAGTTGTTAATTTCCCCTAAGTCTATGGTCCGAGAAGCCATGCAGGACTTAGGTTCTGTTTAAAACTTGGATAGATAGAAGTGAGCCAACAACTACGCGATGATTACGAGACACAACACAGGCATAATTGTTTTCATTAATAATAATATCTTCTTAGATTATTTACATTCCATGGGCGAGGTACAGTTTTCTCGTCTAGGTCTTCCAGATAATAAGCACCTATTCCTGCCACTGAGGTGATGCGATATAATCCTTCCCAGTTGGGTCCCAGCTTGCCCCAGGAAGGGTTCTTAGCGCTGCCAAAAATCTTTCTCATCACGAGGTCGCCTGGTCCTAAGGGTCACAGTTTTACATTAATATCGTACCGCTGCTTTAACTTTTGGTAGTAATAGGCCATTTGGATCATTGTTTTTTCTCTTTTCTCCTCGGCTAAGTCTAGACTTCTCCCTCGTAACTTGTCATTACTTCTTGGGGTAAAGGTGTTGGATTTCAACGTGGAGAAGCTAGCTTCCAGGGGGAGCACAGCTTCGGCCCCATAAGTCATTGAAAAAGGAGTTTCTCCCGTTGACCGTCACGGCATCGTTCGGTAGGTCCATAAGACGTGTGGTAGCTCTTTCACCCATCTTCCCTTTGCATCATCTAACCTCTTTTCCAGCCCACTCACTATGACCTTATTCACAGCTTCGGCTTGTCCATTTCCTTAGGGGTAGGCGAGAGTGGAATATTTGTGATCCCAAAGTCGCAACAGTATTTCCTGAAGGTTTTGCTATCAAATTGAAGGCCGTTGTCCAAGATGAGAGTGTGAGGGGTTCCGAAGCGCGTAATGATGTTTTTCCAAATGAACTTCTTTGCATCCACGTCCCTGACGTTGGCTAAAGGTTCAACCTCTACCCATTTGGTGAAATAATCAGTGCCGACTATTAAGTATCGCTTATTCCCTGTTGCTTTCGGGAAAGGACCGACAATATCAAGACCCCATTGAGTGAACGGCCAAGGACTAGAGAGGGGGTTAAGGACTCCCCCCGGTTGGTGGATATTTGGGGTGAATCTCTGGCATTGATCACACTTCTTTGCATATTCTTGGGCCTCTCTCTGCATGTTCGGCCACCAATACTCCTGGGTGAGTGCTCTGTGCGCTAGCGATCTTCCTCCTGTATGACTCCCACAAATTCCCTCATGTAGTTCTTCAAGCAGGGACTCGGACTCCTCTGGGTGTATGCATAGTAGGTATGGCCTAGAGTAGGAGCACTTGTACAGCTTGTGGTCCTCTAACAACCAGAACCGAGGAGCATTCCTCTGTATCTTCTCGGCCTCCAATTTCCCTTCGAGTAAGACATCATATTTGAGGAAATTCACTATGGGATCCATCCAGCTCAGATTCCTTCTAATTTGATGGATCCGAACTGCATCTCTTTCGATTGTACCTGTCTGGCATAAATCCTCAACAAGGATTATTCGTGGTAGATCCTGTGTAGAATACGTGGCAAGGGTGGCCAGCGAATCTGCATGTGTGTTCCCACTTCTAGAGACATGCGTCAAATTAAAAAATTCAAAGTCTGATTGCAGGCGTTTGACTCAACCAAGGTATTCCTGCATTCTCGCATCTCTAGCTTCCAACTCGCCCATCACCTGGCCTACGACTAGTCTGGAGTCCGAGAATGCTTTTATTGCCTTTCCACCCATTTTTTGCACCATGATCATTCCTTGGAGCAAGGCCTCATACTCGACTTCATTGTTTGCAGTCGAGAACCCAAGTCTTAACGACTTTTCAATGGTAATCCTTTTGGGCGATATTAGAACTAGCCCTACCCCAGATCCTTTTTGGTTTGCCGCTCCATACACATAGACTTTCCATCGCGAGGTTCCTTGTGCCGAGATTATGCCAACCGATTTTCCATCCATGTTTTCCTCCTCGGCTAGTGCTTCTACAGAAGGTTCAGCAAATTCAGCAACTAAATCCGCGAGGACTTGACCCTTGATAGAGGTCCTAGGCATGTACTTAATATCAAAATCCCCTAAGAGCGTGCTCCACATGGCGATTCTTCCTGTGTAATCGGCGCTTCGGAGCACCAATCGGAGGGGGAGTTGAGTTAGGACAATGACCGTGTTTACCTGAAAGTAATGGGGAAGTTTTCACGTGGCATGCACTACTGCAAGAATTGCTTTTTCGAGTGGTAAGTAGCGCACTTCAACTTCATGTAATGATTTACTTATGTAATATACTGGCCGCTGTATCCCATTATCAACCCGTATTAACACCAAGCTTACAGCATGAGAGGCCACTGCTATATATGCGAACAAAACCTCGTCAGCCTCAGGGCTGGACATGATGGGTGGCCATGACAGGTATTCTTTAAGTTGTTGGAAGGCCAGGACACAATCCTTGGACCATTCAAGTCCTTTCCACTTATTCATCAAGAGGTAGAAAGGTCGACATCGGTCTGCAGATCGAGAGATGAACCGATTCAATGTTGCGATCATTCCAATGAGTTTCTGTACTTCTTTTGGGTTCCGAGGAGCTTGTAGGCTATTAATTGCTTTGATTTGGTCTGGGCTTACTTCTATTCCTCTGTGAGTAACCATATAGCCCAGAAATTTTCCGGACCTGACCCCAAATGAACACTTGGAAGCATTGAGGCGCAGCTTATGTTCCCTTAAGATGCCAAAAATGACTTCATGGTCTTTCACATGCTCAGACACCACTTTACTTTTCACAACCATATCGTCTATGTAGACTTCAATAACCTTGCCTAGTTACGGTTCGAACATTCTCCTTTGGTAAGTTGACCCTGCGTTCTTTAAACCGAAAGGCATCACCTTGTAGTTGTAATTTCTGACGGGCGTCATGAAAGTTGTTTTCTCTTGATCTTCTAGAGCCAGTGGTATCTGATGATAACCCTGGAAGTCATCCAGGAAGCTCATTCGGGGGTGGCCTACAGTCGCATCTACCAACCGATCTATCCGAGGCAACGGGAATGGGTCCTTTGGGCATGCCTTGTTTAAGTTTGTGAAATCTACGCAGACTCTCCATTTCCCCGTCTTCTTCCTTACCACCACTGCATTTTCCAACCACTCGGGGTAGAAAACTTCTTTGATAGCCCCTGCCTTTTTTAGCTTCATCACTTCATCCTTAACAGCGTCAACATGCTCTTTCGACGGGCGTCGGGGTGGCTACTTCTTTGGAATAGAAGATGGGTTAACGTTTAGGTAGTGACAAATGAGACTAGGATCAACCCCCGGGGCGTCGTAGGCATCCCATGCGAATACATCAACATTCCTCCTCAAAAACCCGATCAGTTCTCCTTTTTCTTGAAGAGGCAGTTCCGAGCCGACTTGGAAAAATCTTTCTGGGCTATTGTCAACGGCAATTTTTTCTAAACTTTCACATTTTATCTCCTCGGCTAGTTCACTGACTTGCGCTGCCGAGGTGGTTGATTGTTATAAATTCTTAACAGAAGCCGAGGACTCAGCATTGGACCTATGTGAGATGGCGGCCACCATGCATTGCCTAGCCATGGCCTGATCTCCACTAATCTTTTCCACTTGGCCCCCCGATGGGTATTTTACCTTCTGGTGAAGCATAGAAGACACGGCCTCCAAGGCGTGGAGCCAAGGTCTGGCTACTATAGCCGTATAGGGTGAGTAGGCGTCGACCACGATAAAATCCACCTCCACTACCTCTGATTCGGTCTGTATGGGCAATCTAATTTGCCCTTTTGGTATGACAGTCTTCCATTCGAAACTTATAAAAGGAGAGTCATAAGCCGTTAAGTCCTCTGTACAGATCAGGGTACATCACTTCTACAGCACTACTCGGATCTACTAGTACCCTCTTCACGTCAAACCCTCCAATCCTCAATGTAACCACCAAGGCATCATTGTGAGGTTGGATAGTTCCCCCCTTATCCTCGTCCGAGAACCCCAACACTAATGAGTTTCCCCATTTAGATCTTTTGGACTCCCTCTCACCACCCTCGACGGGGGGCCGAGCCACGGACAGCACCCCAGAGGGGAAAGATCCGGTTCTCCCTAGGGTGGCGAGGATGATGTGTATCGTCCCCATGGGAGGTCTTATAGATACATCTTTTCGAGGCTCTTGAGCTGCTTGGCCCAGATGACCGCTGGAGGGGTGTAAAAGGTGGAGTAACTTTCCTTCTCGAACCAACTGATCTAGGTGATTCCATAGATTCCTGCAATCCTCGGTGGTATGCCCGTGGTCTTGATGATAATGACAATATAGGTTCTAGTTGCGTTTCGAGAGGTCTCCAGCCATTTTACTTGGCCATTTGAAGAAAGGCTCATTTTTTACTTTCTCCAGAACTTGTTGCATCGGTTCTTTGAATATGGCATTAACTATTTGCATGTTGGTTTTTCCAGTCTGTCTCGAAAAATCCCTTCTCGACTAGTTATTGTTATATCGTTCCGACCTGTAATCATTCCCTTTGGGGGGAATGATCTTCTCCTTCCCTTTCCCTTGTAGCTGGTCTTCTTCCACCCTTTTGTACTTGTCAATCCTGTCCATCAATTGGCGAACGCTGGTGACGGGTTTACCAGTTAGAGATTTCCTTAAGCCGTGCTCGATGGGGAGACCACTTTTGAACGTGCTGATGGCGACATCATCGTGATTTTCATCCATCTCGTTATACATCTCCCAATACCTATCCGAATACACCTTTAAGGTTTCTCCCTCGTGCATAGATAAGGATAATAACGAACTTAGGGGTCGAGGGACTCTGCTGTTTGTAATAAAGCGAGAGCAAAAAGCCTGAGTGAGCTGCTTATAGGAATCTATAGAATTCATCTTCAAGCTGTTGAACCATCTCATCGCCACTGGTTCCAGGCTGGACAGAAAAACTTTGCACATTAAAGCCTCATTCTGGGAACGGATAGCCATTCTCTGGTTAAACTGGCTCACGTGCTCCATGGGGTCTGCTTAGCCGTTGTAAATGGCAAACGTAGGTTGACTGAAGCGCTGAGGTAATTTAGCCCCCTCTATCCTGTGCACGAAGGGTGACCTGGAGATCTGATCTAGTACCTTGTTCATGGCATCATTACCCAAACCCCTACTGGATGGGCTCTTATATCTCCATTCAGGGCGCAACTCCTTTTCGTAGGAAAAAGTTTCACTTGGGGGGGTTCTTGACCTCCTCCTGTAACTGACGTCCTCTTCCTCGTTAGAGGATGTGTCTGAGTTGGAGGGGGATTGCCTTTGCTATGCACGGCGCAACTTCCTTTTCAAGTCATCTATCTCTCGCTGCATGGTCTGATAGTTGTTTCGCCTTTGGGATATGCGACTACCTACTTGGGAGTGGCTTTGGCTCGTCTGAGTAGTATGTACGCTTCCCTCTCGGTTTCTTCCATTGTCTGGATTTGGCCCAGGGTCAGGAGGATTATTTTGCCGTTGGGGCCCAATAGGTTCTATCTGCCGAGGGTCAGCTTGGTGGGGATTCTCTTGATGTGGACCTGATCCTACCATGCTTACCCGTCGTACTTACTAACACTCAAGTTCTTCCCACAAACGACGCCAATTGTAGGGCCACAATTTGGTTGCCAAACCCCTATTTTGTAAGTCTTGGCCCAAAAAACCCAACACAATGAAAGATCACATGGTCTGATAGGGTTAAAAACTTAATTTATGTATACAGGTCAGTGCAGTAGGATTCCTTTGCATGCTACAGTACTCTCCCTTCTTTTTTCCGTCCCCTTCTTATGGGGGCTTCTACACATTATATAGGCCTTTTCTTATAATCTGGGCTTTACACTTGTCGATCATCCAAACCTCCATTTGAGCATTTGTCCCATCAAACACCTCTTTCAGTTCTTTGTGAGTTGCGGTAGCCAAGGTAACACTGTTCAAGGGTCTTTTCCATATTAATGCGGCCAGGAAAGTAGCTATAGTGCATTCAATGTGGTGGTGGCAGCTTTTACTTAGATATTTTGTGTTTCCTTTCTTTTCACATATTCAGGGGATGGGCTTTAATGGCTTGGATGCCCTTTTGCTCTGGATTTTCAGTGTCCGAGGAGGAATTCCTCCTCGGACCGTTTTATTTATTCCCCAAGATAAGATTTGACGTGGATCGCTTAAGCCATGTTGCCTCCTCGGACGGGCCCAAGGCCCAACTCGTTGTTTTGGGCCATAGTCCCCACATAATATTATATGTTTATATGTATAAATTTTTAAAACATATTTATATAGACATGAGATTAATGTACAATTGTAAATAAGTTTATAAGATATCAAATTAGTAGATTCTAAAAAAAACAACAAAAAATATCAAATTTATTAATTATATAGATGGTCAAATTTTGTAGTAAAATTATATACAATATTAACTATATAAGATTGATGAATCTAATTTTTGTAAGTTCATAATAAAAATCATTATATCTAATTAATTAAAATAATATAATTTCTGTGGGTACCTAAGGCATGTTTAGGTATGCTTGGCAACGTCCTAGGCATTCAAGCAACGTCCTCGGTTCACCTCGGCATGCTTTGCAACCTAGGCGTCCCACATCGAAAGAAAACCCCCACACTTTCTGCCTTATAAGCTGTGAAGCAAAGGGAGTAGTGTACCACCAAGTCTCTTATGATCACAGAGACGCTTGGTGGTACACTACTCCCTTTGCTTCACAGCTTATAAGGCAGAAAGTGGGGACGTTGCAAAGCATGCCGAGGACGGCCAAGGACGTTGCTTGAATGCCTAGGACATTGCCAAGCATGCCTTAGGTACCCACAATTTCAATTATGATTTATTTATTATTAGCATAAATTTGTGAAGTGGTAATTTTTTTTTTTAATCGTAGTGTTTACTATATATGAAAAAAATAAGTTAATCAAAAGACTCAACAACCTATTAGGTAAAGTTATATGGTCTGTATTTAAGTTGGAATCTTAACCTATTGGCTCAAGTTTATAGAACGCAAATAAATGATAGAGAACTTTAAATTGAATATTGAATTAATGTGATAAAATAAATTTTTCAATTATAAAATGAATTATGACAGCCTGGCTTTTGTATGTTAACTTCTTCAACTCTGCGTGCGACGCCGACGTAGATCCATTAAGCTAATTACGCAATCTCAAGTTGAATAAATAAGTTATTTCTTGCTCCAAAAAAAAAAGAGGTTATTTCTTTAAAGGTGATTCTAACTCACAACTTCACAAATGTAACATGAAAATATCAAATTTTCCTACGTGTACAATGTCAATATGCAATAATACATAATTTTCAAATGATTACTAACTCCATTTATGACTAAATGTAGGAAAAAATAAGTGGGTATGGATTAGCATCGCCATTAGTGCCTCTGCTCTACTTGTGACTTTTTTCTGTAGATTTTGTTATCTACAAAGAAGGATAACAGTCGTACTCCAAGGTACGTAGGTCGTTAACAGATAGATTGACCTGGTTAGATTATTTCTTGATTATTTACCATCATCAAATGAAAGTTATGATTTTATGTAAATTTACGCAGGGGTCGATAATGAAAATCGATTGCTTAGTTTAGCGATTTCAGGGAGATCTATTAATGCGAATGAGATTCCAAATGATAGAAAGAAGGTGCCTGATATAAATGTATATAGCTATGAATGTATTTCAACTGCCACAAACAACTTCTCATTAGAAAGCAAGCTTGGAGAAGGGGGCTTTGGACCAATTTACATGATAATAAGCTCTAAATTTTTTTTGAAAGAGAGATAATTAAATTAACTTGTGTATAACACTGGCTAAAACTTTATTTGATCATCACAATAGGGAAAATTGCCGACAAATCAAAAAATAGCTGTGAAGACTGTCATGAAATTCAGGGCAAGTAATAATTGAGTTCAAGAATGAGTTGATACTCATATCTAGACTCCAACATATCAATCTTGTTAAGTTTTTGGGTTGTTGCATTTTTGGAGAAGAAAGGATGTTAATCTATGAGCACATGCTCAACAAAAGCTTGGACTACTTTCTATTTGGTACAAGAAGCATTCAATTTTTTCCTTAGACTTCATTTTTTTTCTGCAACAAATTTATTTATTTATCTATGTTACTTTATATAATAAAGATTATTGATCATATATATGTTTTTAATATTGGCCAGATTCAAATAGAAGCAAGCTACTAGATTGGAAGAAGCGTCTCAATATAATTGAAGGAATTGCTCAAGGATTGATCTATCTACATAAATATTCAAGGTTGAGAGTAATTCATAGAGATTTAAAAGCTAGCAACATACTTCTCGATGAAAATATGAATTCGAAGATTTCTGATTTCGGCATGACAAGAATTTTCAAACTAAATGAACTCAAGGCCAATACAAATAGAGCTGTTGGGACATAGTAAGTTAATTAAACATCATTCATCTAGAAAAAGTCAGCACATCCATATACTTGAGTTTATTTCGTTGCTAAATTAATACTGCTATTCTTGTAATCTTATTAATTCATCATTTGCAAATCTGAAATGTTTGCTTTGTGTTTTGGTGTAGTGGTTACATGTCTCCTGAATATGCTATGGAAGGTGTGTTCTCTACAAAATCTGATGTTTATAGTTTTGGTGTTTTAATGCTTGAAATCGTGAGTGGGAGAAGCAACAGCTTCTATCATTCCAATGATGCGCTCAATCTTGTTGGATATGTATGTAATATAAATATAAAATATCTCTCATCTATATTTTCATAGTTGTGTGCTTGCAACATTTTAAATAACCTTTACCTTTTTTCAGGTGTGGGGTTTATGGCAAGCAGATAAAGGACTAGACCTAGTTGATCCCACAATAAGTGATTCATGTGTTACATATCAAGTATTGAGATGCATTCAAGTCAGTCTCTTATGCGTGGAAGATGGTGCAATTGATCGTCCTACTGTGTCAGATATGCTATCTATGTTGACAAATGAAAGTACAAAATTGCCTTTACCTAAAAAACCAGCATTTTCTATTGCAAGGAAACAAATTGAGGCAAATATTCCTAACAAGGAATCAGATATTTATACAATGAATGGGTTGTCCATTTCTGATATGGACGCCCGATAGAGGGTGTGATTTTCTTCCTTTTTTTTTTTTCTTTTTCTTTTATATATATCAAATGGGAATAAATTTATTAAATGTTCAGTTTCCTTCATTGCATTTCCCTCAATAATCTTAAGGGATATCATGGCATCAAGTGAAGAATATCACTTTAGTTTAGCTAATTAATTAGTTCAGATTTCTTCTAGTACCTTAAATTTAGACTTTAGGGCAACTATAAAATTTTCTCTTTTTTTTTTTTTGTTTCTATTTTTAAAATCCTTTCTTATATTAGAAATTTAGAATAGGGTTAATTACACGTTAACCACCTATGATGAGGCCCTTTACTTCTCCGAGGCTTTGTCCAATGCCTTAAATGTGACTTTGAGATCTTTAATTCAATTGTGACTTTTATACCTTTCTTATAGTAAATCTTTCTTTTATAAAAATGCTAAAACAGCACAGTTAATTCCAATGCGGGCCTTTGAGATTTTTAATTCAAGGCCACCTCAAACAAACTAAAAGCCCTTTGAATGTGGTTGATTTAATATAGAAAAAGGTATTTGGGACCTTAATATATTATTTTTTTATTTACCTTTGTTGGGTTATAAATTGGCTCTATTTAAATTAACTAATTACCCAAGTTGATTAATTAGTCCAATTACACTCAAGATTCAATTAAAGCACAACGACATCAACAGTCTAGAATTTAATGCAGAAGAAAAAAAAAATTGACACAAGTGATATGGTCATGATAGGAAAAATCTTTGCAGAAAAAACTTCAACGGGTGATCATTAAGGTCACCACTCTTAAAGAATCCACTATAAAAAATTGAGATTACAAATATAAGGAATATTCCCCTATCTTCCCCTATCTTGAACAACTTGCCTATTGTAGAATCTATTGATCCATGAAACTCAACTCCAACCCAATTTGACTACTCCTTTAAGCATACTTCTTTTGTGCACGAATCTCCAATTTATGACTAGGTCTCTATAGCAATTCTTGATTGTTATAGTTGAATTTTGCAATAGTTTCACATATAACCCCAATAAAATCTTCAGAAACTTTGCTTTGTACTGCACCCAAAGGCACACAAAAGTTGTAGCAATATCTCCTTCTTCTCTTTTTTTGAACTCAAAGATTTAATAGGTAGAGGCTAGGGATTTTCAAAGAGAAACCCTTCCGTTTTTTTACTGTACCAACTTCTTTAAAGTGGGGTTGGATAGGCCTTTAAATAGACCATCCAACTAGGTTATAAAAACCCATGATTTCAGCAACTTAAAATAAAACATTTCTGGATAATTCAAAATTTGCAAATCCCGACCAGTCAGCTAGTGTAATGATTCAATTAAGCTCAATCAGTTGACCTGCAGTTAAGCTCGGAATCTAGGAACCATATTCTGCAGTTTTTGAGCAGTTTTCTTGTGTTTTCATTTGATACCACTTGAACACTTCAAATACATCATATCATATATTATACTAGAGTAATTATATGGTGCCCAATAAAAGGGGGTACGGTACCCACTAGTAGATAACCTGCTACATCAGGTTACTTTTTTCTTATATTTGACGGTTTCATCCTCACATTATGCAGTTCTAACATCATATATATGACAGTTCTTTTCTTACATTTGATGGTTTTATCTTCACATTGTGCAATTCCAACATCACATGTGACAGCTCTTTTCTCACATTTGGTAGTTCCTTTACTTTTTTCTCACATTTGATGGTTTCATCCTCACATTGTGTAGTTCCAATATCACATGTGACAGTTTTTCTCTCACATTTGGTGGTTCCCTTACTCTCTTTTTTCTAACATTTAACGGTTTTATCATCATATTGTGCGATTTCAACATCACATATGACAGTTCTTTAGTCACATTGGGTGGTTCCCTTACTTTTTTCTCACATTGGATGGTTTCATCCTCACATTGTGCAGTTCCAACATCACATGTGACAGTTCTTTTCTCACATTTGGTAGTTCCCTTACTTTTTTCTCACATATGACGGTTTCATCCTCATATTGTGCAATTCCAACATCACATGTGACAGTTTTTTTTTTTTTCACATTTGGTGATTCCTTTACTTTTTTTTCTCACATTTGACGATTCTGTCCTCACATTATGCGGTTCCAATATCACATATAACAGTTCTTTTGTCACATTGGGTAGTTCCTTTACTTTTTTCTCACACTTGACGGTTTCATCCTCACATTGTGCAGTTCCAACATCACATGTGACGGTTCTTTTCTCACATTTGGTGGTTCCCTTACTTTTTTCTCACATTTGACGGTTTCATTCTCACATTATGCGGTTTCAATATCACATATAATAGTTCTTTTGTCACATTGGGTGGTTCTCTTACTTTTTTCTCACACTTGACGGTTCTATCCTCACATTATGCAGTTCCAATATCACATGCGACAGTTTTTTCTTACATTTGGTGGTTCCCTTACTTTTTTTTTTTAACATTTGACGGTTCTATTCTCACATTGTGCGATTCCAACATCACATATGATAGTTCTTTTGTCACATTTAGTGGTCTCCTTACTTTTTTCTCACATTTGATAGTGTTATCCTCACATTGTATAGTTCCAACATCACATGTGACAGTTCTTTTCTCACATTTGGTGGTTCCCTTACTTTTTTCTCATATTTGACGATTTCATCCTCACATTGTGTAGTTCCAACATCATATGTGACAGTTTTTTCTCACATTTGGTGGTTCCTTTACTTTTTTTTCTCACATTTGACGATTTCATCCTCACATTATATAGTTCCAACATCACATGTGACAGTTTTTTTCTCACATTTGGTGGTTCCCTTACTTTTTTTTCTCACATTTGACGATTCTATCATCACATTATGTAGTTCCAACATCACATATTACAGTTCTTTTATCATATTTGGTGGTTTCTTTACTTTTTTCTCATACTTGACAGTTCCATCCTTACATTGTGTAGTTCCAACATCACATGTGACAGTTCTTTTGTCACATTTGGTGGTTCCCTTACTTTTTTTTTCACATTAGACGGTTCCGTCCTCACATTGTGCAGTTTCAACATCACATATGACAATTCTTTTTTAACATTGGGTGGTTCCTTTACTATTTTCTCACACTTAATGGTTCCATCTTCACATTTTATAGTTCTAACATCACATGTGATAGTTCTTTTCTCACATCTTACCATAATTTTACATTTAGGCTTATCATTGAGGTCACTCTTTTACTTATTAATAACCGCTCATCACAATAGTAATTTTTATAAAGTTATTAAAAAAATTAGATCTAAACTCGAAAACCAAAAAAAAAAAAAAAGCATCCCATGAAATTAGCCCAACCATAATAATTACTCTTGTTCACACAAAAAAATTAGCTGGAATTATCTTGGTTTCTTCCACAAATATTTGAATATACCAATTAACTTCCTACGTATCTCCCTTGGTAGCTTCCATCACATTCAAGGGCATACCTCCCTATAAAATAATATAGTTGAGGTCATTTTCTTGATGCTTATATTTTTATTATTTATATATGATGGTGAACCAAAAATTAGACTATCTCCAATTCATCTATAGTGTCGTTTAAGACAAGAAAAGTCATCCAAGTGCAAGAAGGTCGTCCAGCATGGAGTCACTTGGACGACCGCCAAACACTTAGAAATTTTTGGAGTAAATCAATATCCAAAAGCTTATGATTCGGACCACGTTCTACTATTTTGAAGTAGGAGCAAAATTCTTATTCATTGCTCTGACTTCTCACTAAGTTCTTAACTTCTCATGGCAGTTGTAGAAGTTAAATCTGAACCTTCTAACTTTCATCCACGTTGAGAAAGTTACTAAACAAGTAACCACTCCAAAGCTCACTATAAAAGGACTCAGCCATATGAAATCAAAGTTTTTCACCACTTATAGAGTTGGAATTCCTGAGTTCAAGAGAGAAAACTAACTTAAGCATTGGAGGGTTCTTGGCCAGTTCACCCTGGTCACGTTTGATCTTGTGCTTCTTTCTTTTCAGGCCTTCCAAGCAATCTCAAGCCCATTAAAACCCGAAGCATTCAGCCTACTGATTTTCTATGCATCATCAATATATACTATAAAACCGAAGATGCATAACCTTATGTGCTCTCTAGTTGTTCTTAGGCAACATTTGCAACTTAATCACAGTTGTGTGTTATTGTGGTGTCTAAGGTTGGAAATAGAGTGACTATACAATTAGCAAGTTATGCAAAAAATCCAATACAAAGATTGTTGACAATTTTAAAATTTTCAGTAAACACTTGAATTGAAACTACAACTCCAATATGAAATAATCATCAATCAAGGCTACTACACCAGGTTATATATTTTTTAGGCATTTTCACTAGATCCACGTGTGCGAAAGTGTCAAATGATTGTGTCCGACATGAGTATAACCACCCTAACTAAAGTGTCTATGCAGTTTTGTTTCATAAAATTATTATTATATTTAGATCCATCTAAAATAAAATAAACATCCCAAAAATTTTCCACAATAACAAAAATTACCAATAGAAAACTAAAAACAATTAAGCACAATTGACCGATTTTACCAAAAACGAACAACCCAGTCCTTTTTAAAAAAATTATCAAAATAATTTTGTCATTGAAAGTTTAGCATATCGACCATAATTATAAGTGTGAGCCTTATTTGAGTCAGTAGAGCCTCCACTAGCTAAGTATGAGAGAGCCCTAATAGTAATGAAATGTTTTCGTTGTTGAAGACTTATCGATGCCACAAAGCACTTATCTCTCTCTCTCTCTCAGGGTTTCGCAAAATTTATACAAACTCGTCATTCTAAAGCCATTTGGTATTTATTTCTATAAAATATTGGAACGTGTAATTTGAACATAATTAGCTATTAAAAGGTCAATTTTCATCTCTATACTTTATTTGAATTAGCATGGTGGCAAGTTGGTATATTTTTTGCCGAGCAACTCTGGTTCAAATCCTTCACGCCTACAATTTTATTTTTTTTGAATTTTCAATTTTCGGTCCACCAGTGATAACAGCCACCGATTTTCCTCTCTTTCTCTGCCCTTTTGTTCAAAGTCTCCACCGTTTCTCATCACTAAAATCTCAATATATCTCATCCTTATTCTTTAGTTTTCCATCTAGGTTTTTTGCCGTTTGGCTTTTGTATTGTTGAATTGTTATTAATCTTGTTTTGTTTTTGTTTTCTTATTGGTTTCGCAGGGTCAGGGACAGACACAGGTGGAGGCATGGCCCCTCAGGCCCAAAAAATTTTTTTTAAGTAGGTTAATTTTCAAAAAAAAAAAAAAAAGACTTGGCCCCCTTACAAAAAGCTTGGGCTTGGGCCCTCTGAAATTGTAAACAATTAATCCACCCGGCTAGCCCACATGTTAAAAATAAAATAAAAAAGTTTAGACCAAAAATGTAAACCCAGCAATCCGACCGAAGACTCCTACCTCCTCTCCAAAGTCCGAACGGAAAAACAAAAGAAAAAAAGAAAAGAAAACCTAAGGCTGAAAAAAAAGACAGAGTGAGAGGCGAGAGGCTCAGAGACTTTGCCGCTGCCCACGCCGTGAGTGAAGCTACCAAAACGCTAGTGAAATCTTGCTGCTGCCCACGCCGTGACGCCGCCACCACGCGAGAGCGGCGAGACCCATCTGGCAGACCCATGCGACACCCATCTCGCCGTGACGCCGCTGCTGGCTTTGATCTTAAAAGCAATGCCAGACTTCTATCAAATGATACCTTTTTAAATACTTTATGAACAGGCATTGACTTGCAACTCAGTCTGATGAGCGCCTACACATATGTAAGGTCCGGTATTACTTCAATTGTAATTTAATTTCTTCATTATCAAGATGTTTTGACATTAATTCTGCTTGTTGTAGTGTCAGCTTTCATAATTTAAAAGTGCAATTTCATGTGTTTAGGTTTGTGCAATCAAAGCTCCTGGTTTTGGGGAAAATAGAAGAGCAAACTTAGATGATCTTGCCATTCTTACCGGGGGAGAGGTTATGCAATCTTTTACCCCAAAATTAATTTCTAATATATATATACACACACACATACACACACACACTTATAATATGCAGAGTATTTTTTCTTTGCTTTTCTCTTTTATATTTTTCTTTTTATGCTAAGACCTTTATTGTACAGGTTATCACTGAAGACCGTGGTTTAACCCTTGACAAAGTTCAATTTGAAATGCTTGGAACTGCAAAGAAGGTTTATGTTTTTGTGTAGAGTATGCTATGGTGCTATATTTGAATTTCTTTGGGACACAACTAACTTCAAAAAAGTAAAATAAAATAACAGGTGTCTGTCTCTCTTGATGACACAATAATTCTACATGGAGGTGGGGATAAGAAGCTGATTGAAGAAAGATGTGCAGAGGTATGCGTTTGGCTTTTCTCCTTAATTCCTTATTTATGTTCAAAATTTTTATTCAGTGTGCTATTCACTTGGATGAATTGTTTGCCAATTTTTTTGATCAATAATTTTGACACATTAGGAATTCACTTAGTGCTACATGCATGGGTGAAATCACAATTCTGATGACCTCCCTATAGTGGTATAAAGCTCTTACCTTTTTTTTTTTTGGTTGTCCCATTGGCTTTTTAGTTTTTATTTTTAATACTCAAATTCAACTCAACTTTACTCACAAAACTTCATTTTCAAAGGTTTTATTTGTTGAATTTCCTCAGCCAGCATCTACCTTGGTGTTTATTTGCAGTTAAATACTGACAGTGAGCATTTTGATTTGCTTTAGGCACCTTCATTCACAATAGCCTCAAATGCTGGTTTTGATGGTGCACTGGTTATTGGCAAATTGTTGGAACAAGATAATCATAATTTGGGTTTTGATGCTGCTAAAGGTTTGTTCTTTTATTTGCTACAAGAATTACCATCGTAGCCAACTTTACAATTTCGCATCCCTTTTCTTATTTCTGGGATTCAATTCTTCTCTTATTGGTGCTTGGGCTCCTGTCTCGGGGGATTTTTGGTCTATGGTAAAGCAAAATAGTGTAGGAAATTTCATGTTGTCTGAGTTGGAGCCTTTTCTGTCCAATAAAAAGAACATGGAAATGTCTGTGTCTAGACCCTGTAGGAATGGGGAGTGTCCACAAAGCCTTGTGCATTGTATGAAAGTTGAATTATTGACAATGGAAAACTTTCCAACATGTTTATATTGGGAATTCTTATGAAAGTTGAATTATCCAATTTATTGCATGTGGATCTTGTTTCTCTTTCTTTTCTTTTCTAGTTTTTCTATATTTGTCTCAACACCTGGACTAATATCAAGTGATGATTGTTTAAAGCTGTTTATTTAATACTTTCTTGGACATTTATTTAATAATAGTCCTTGTGCAAAACAGGTGGAGGAGAGAATCATAGATCCTCTCAAAGTGGTTAGAACAGCTTTAGTCGACGCTGCCAGGTAAAGATCATAGTTGGTTAAATGTGGAATCAATTGGAAAAAAGAATTATCTTTTCTTGTTTCTAAGATCTAATCATATTAGCTTCTGCCCCTCTCTTTGCATCTGCATTTTTTAATAAGTGAAGGATAGAAGTTAAATAAGTAATGACTAATGAACAATGTATGCAACTAAAAACATACATACAGATATATATCAATTGTTTTATGATTTTTTTGTTTTTGTCTTTGTGCTAAACAAAGCCTAGAGTTTGACCTTTGTATTGGTGGAAAATTATTTGCTGCATCCCTAACCTGCTTTTCTTTTCTAGATGTTATCTTTGGTGGGCCTAGGTAGTCAAATTTGCATCCATTTTAACATAACCTGATGCAGCATTGTCTTCTGTTTGAGGATCTGACCAAAGTATGCCATTCCATACTGCTTTTATGAGGGTCAATGTAATCGTGTAATATGTCTCTTATTTCAGTTGAAAATATTTTATTAGTAAAGAAGTTGCATTATCAAGTACTAGGGACCAGGATCTGAATGGTGGCTATGGCAGTTATTTTAGCAGGTTTTTCTGTGGTTGAAAATCAAGCAAGGGACATGTGCAATATGTGAAATTAATCTTTTCAAGATGAATTTAATGGTGTGGGCTGTATGGTTGGGTGTTCCATGTCATTTTTTTTTCTTTTGCTTACGACACGCCAATGCATCACCTTAGCATGGAGGGGCATTATGTACTTGGTTATATGTAGATTTGAGCTCTTTGTGCTTGTATGATTGAGAACTAACCTTTTTTCTTGTGAATGTTTTATCATTGATGGAAGGATTTGCTCCTCTTCACCTCTAAATCTATCAAAAGGGCCGCTTTGCAAGCTATCAGCAATGACCAAGTTTCTGTTTCCAGCCTTGTAACAGCTGTATTTACTCATGATCTTTGGTTGGAACACTACGAGTGCTATTGTCAGCTGTTTGAAGATGTCTATGCCACTTGCAGAAGGACAACTCTGTTGTTGGTTGGCTTCTCTGCTGGGAGGTGACAAATGCAATTTCAAAGTGAACATTGAGTTGGAGCTTGGATTTGCCCAGAGTCTGCGCATTATCAAGATGCCTGAATTGATGGAGTGCTTGTTGATCAATACCACCGTTTGGCTAGGCCACTGGTGAACTCATGAGAACGAGGTTGCCCCAGAACTCTCAACTGGTTAAGCTTGTTTGCTGCCAAACTGATTTGTGGGGTGGATAGAAGAGTCCTGCCGATCTCTGAGCCTCTACTATGAGATTCAATGTTTTGTGAATAGCAAATTAAATCTTCAAAATATTGTCAATATTCTTACCTTACAATTAACAAAAAAAGAAAAAAAATCTATTTAATTTTGAGATCGCATTTGAATATATAATATAGTTTTTTTTTCCAATTTCTTTTTCACGGTGAATAATGATTCAAGTCATTTGACTAAATTTGGTTAGCTTTGTCAATTGAGAGTCAGGGTAAAGGTGTGGGTCTCCAATCCAACTGCTCCTGTCATCTACAATTCTTGGCATATTTCGGATGGATTTGTCTTTTGCAATATCCTGATTTACTTGATTTGAGGTCTAATTAAGCGAATTATTGTGCACCACAGATGCTTTTAATGCTTCACTTGCTTTCAATTTTGGTTGTCTCTCATCAATTTAAGATCCGCAAGAAATCTATAAGCCAAATGTTATAAAAAGAGCTCAATATTGGAATGAGTGGGCACCGGAAACGTGGGTTGATGCAGATTATCCTTTAGGGATATTAAAAGATGAACATTTCTGGTGTGATAAAAAGTATTTAGGGAGTAGATGGACGCTCCGTTTGTTTCGATGGAAAACCTTGTGTAAAGATAGTTTTCCGTGTTTTCTAGTGTTTGGTAGCATAAAAAAAGATGAGTCAAAAGAAAACTATCTTTGGTCAATATAAAAAGTATGACTTATTTTTAGACATTGTTTTCCATTAAACTTTTTTAGAAAATAACTTTATCTCACAGCAAACTAAATAAGGGAAGTTAGGAAATTGTTTTTTAACTCATTTAAAATTGCTACCAAACATCGGAAAATGAGATAGTTTTATAGAAAATAATTTTTGAAAAATGACTCATTTTCTAGAAAACATCATTACTGAAACAAACAGAGCGTCCGAATAATAAGTTAGAAGGTTGCAAAATCTTATTGACCGACTGCTAAGAAGTTTCAAAATTTTGGACACTAGGAATCAAACGGACGCCTAAGCCAAACATCTATCTGCTTCTTTTCTTTTTCTTCTTTGGGTTGGTGAAGCCAACCAAACATCTATCTACTTAAAATAAAAGAGCCATGGCCAAAATGTCATATAGTCTGCCAAGCAGATTGTCCAAACTCAACATCTCCAAACAATTGATAGTGCCGAATGCATGTACTAGCTATTATCTCATCATTCAGCATTACTTCACATAACAAATACAGTGCTGGAAACCTTTTTTTTTTTGGTAAAGCAGCACAAGTACTGGAAACTAGTTGGTAGGGGCAGAAGCATCAAATACATGTTAAAATGCACAATTTTGTGTTCATGACAAGAAGATTCCTGATTCTATTTTCCAAGCAGTGATTGCAGATTCCTGGTATTGACAATTCAGAGTCTTTCAATGGTACACTAGTGGAGATCACCATTCCATGGTGAGTGTAATAGAACCAGTACAAAAATATGAGAACAAATTTTTATTCTTACCCCAAAAATGAATCTCAGAGCACCACAAATATCTTGTATATAATCATTATTCAGAGAAAATTATATAATAAACAATAGTACTTACAGGTAAAGCTTTTTCATAAGCTGAGTATTGTCATGTAAAAGCCCTTTCGGCATCACTTGCGTCTCTATGATTATGCGGGTTGTCAATCCCCCCCCAACCATTCCTCCAGTTTGGCTTCTTTATCAGCCTTGAAATCATCAAAGTTTTCTGAAACTAAAACTAAATTTTTACTCTGTAAGCTGACATCATTCTATTCTTCTTGCAGTGGACCATCTTCAAACAACATAAATTGATATCTAAAAACATGCAGTGCAACTCACATAAACAAGGGTAGTGCAACGCATGAAATTCAATCTCCCTTTCAATTAAAAATAAAATTCACTAAATTGTAGCATTTTCCGAAAAATTCAGTTATCAAATTATACAAATCACTGTCATTCCAGTGACCGAAAAATATCTTGTAGTGGAGTATTTCTAGCATTTTCTATTATTTTTTAACGTTGTTAATTTTCCTTTGAAAGCACTAGATTTGATGCCAACTTATATCGAATAAGTTCTGACCAGCTCTCCTGAAAAAAGTAGACATTGCTGATGAATAAGAAGCTTAAGCAAATTATGCAAAAACTGTAAAATATACTTCCAATACATATATTACCATAAAGGTTAGATTCAGTTTGATAATTTTTGTATGCATGTGCTTAATAACATACATGCCGCAATCATACCTGAAATATGTAAACAGTTAAAATTTAAGAAACCTAAAGAGACACAATAGTTATCATGTAAAAACCTAAATGGTCTCCCTTGCAACCCCATTTTACTAGTCTTTCTCTTGTTGTAATTCTGTCCTTTATGACCAGTTAGTTTATAAATACATGCTTGGGAATATGACCTGTGAACCAAATTAGCTTGTACACCAACTAACAGCTTGTTGGTTGGTTCTTTTTGTTTTTTAAAATCTCCTACTAAAGAAAAAGAAAAAAGAAATATGGATTGTGTAATAATGTTGTGTGTTAGGTTGAATTGGATATGTAGGTTGTTGTCTTACCTAGAAGATATGGTCTTGTTATGTAGGTCTAAATTAATGTGGACCACTTTGATACACACAGTTGGGTCAAATAAGATATAAAAAGTAAAAGATAGTCATGATGTGTTAAGGCTTACACAGGGCATGACACATAATGTTTTGTTTTAGGACTCATTGTTGAATTCATGAAACTTGATGTCCTTCATTGAGTGAATAAAATTTGTACTTAAAGAAATTGCAGAATTTTACCCCACTCTAGAATAACCAAATCAAAGAAAAATTAAAATATAAAACTAAATAACCTAAATATAATTTTACCCGACTCTAGACATGATGGCCTTGTTTCTAGATATAATAGCCTAAAGGGCAAAACTTAGATACAATATTTTATGTACTGTGAGTTAGGTTCCCTCCCTAAAAATCAGCCTATGAAATATTATCACAACCCCATAATCTTCTCAATCAATTCAAATCAAGCTTGGACAAACAAGTAATAAGTTTGAAAAAAACAACTCAATCCCACTGAACTGTGACAGAGTCCTTTATGCATGTATTTCTGGTTTTTAAGCATCAAATTAAAATTACTTCCAAAACCCACTGGTTGTTACACTATTTATGAACAGTATAAAATATTGCAACTTGCCAAACCTAGGACTTGGTTCTTTGTCTTCTTTCTTTGGTTATAAATATGCACAATTGGGTTAGGCTTTGATAGTATCTAACTATTTTGTCAACTAGTTCTCCACTCTGCCTAAGTAAAAGGGTATTCCATGTTCAAAGCCATAACATAAGACAACAAGTCCTTTCACCCTTTGTGTTCTACTGGTTTTTTTTGTCAAAAATTTGAATTTTTTTTTTTTTCCCTGAGATGGAGAGCCTTTTGGGTTTGCTTAGGATTCATGTCCATAGAGGGGTAAACCAACCTTGCAGTCAAGGATGTCAGATGCAGTGATCCTTATGTTGTTATCAAAATGGGCAAGCAGGTAAAAACATATTTAAGCTATTTTGAACTTACACATAATTGTACTCCTAAGTTAAATACTTCTTGTAGAATTTTCCACATTCAAACTCAAGATTATTTTATAAAATAAAAAAAAATAAAAAATAAAAAATAAAAAAACCAAAAATTGATGAAAAAAAGTTCCAATACGAGAAATTTTATTTAGCCTTAATCTCTCTGTACATTAACTTATTCACTGACCAATATTGGAACAAACCAAAAATTAAAAAGCGAAGACCAGATTTTTTCTGACACAAAAGATAGACAAACACTTGTTATATGCATTTGCAACTCAATATGAACAAACTCATTTCAACAAACGCCCTCAAAGCCTCAAAACTATTGCTGATGCTTCTTCTTCTTCTTAATTTCGGTATTTATTTAGGACACTTCAATATTTTAATATAGCACAAACCAATTCTAAAATTGGTGTTCTTACTGCCAAGGTGGTTGAAAAAAAAATAATAATCTCCTAAGTCCATAGGTTCATAGTATCGTGTCCTCCCCACACTCCCAACCAAATCAGTTTAGAATTCAATCTCTGCCACTCAAAACTTGAAAATGCCAAAGAAGTTGGCAGAACCAGCAAATGGTGCATTACCCTAAAATAAACTTAGTTATAAAATTTAATATGTGATGGTTAGACTCTTTTTTCAACTAATAAGGACATCTTCTACAACTCCTAGTTTAGAAAAATCCTAGTGCTCACTTATATCTTGGTAATCAAATACTCTGCATGGAAGGCTTAACTTAGATTTTAATTAAAAGGGGAAGCAAATGACCACTTCAAAGTATGTTCAAATGTGAACTGAATGATTTCTAAAACTATTTTTTAGACATTCTGATTGTGGGAGAGAATTCACCCACTAGGTGGCGCATGTTAACATCATTATGTAGCATGTACTGCATTCAAACACCCAGATGACTAAAATCATTTATGGTCTGCATTTAATATTCCTAACGGTCTAAAGTCTTTAAAAGAAACTTGTAATGCATTAATTTATATAAGAGAGGCCATACCTTGAGTATATGCTGGTAGCCAGGTTCAGCCTCAACCTCAGCCTCAGCCTCAGACTATTTTTCTAAAAGTGTTATTAATTTTATCCCAACTTATGGATAAGGGTTCCCATGTCTCACATCCCAAACTCAAAAGTGTAAAGATTTTTTTTTTTTTTTGAGAAACCAGTCTGTGAGACAGACCGATGCTTTTATTAAAACATAAGAAAACTAATCAAACAGAGCAAGGGGGATAATGTCCCCAGGTAAGTCTTCAACCTAAACATGATGTTCTAGTTCTAGCCCAACCCGAGATTTCTTTGCCAAAACCCTTCGGTGTAAAGTTTAATTTGTCAAATATATAAGAACCGAAACTCAAACAAAACAATAATATCATAAACCCACAAAGTTTAGAGAAGTAATATAAACCCATATTAGCGTTAATCATATGTAAAGAGAGAACCTGAAGATTGTGGGTGGCACCGCTGATTTAGAATGGAAGAGTAGAAGGGTCGCCGAGTCGTACGGGAAGAGATGAAGCGCCGCCAAGTTGGATTGGATATGAGTGCGCTGCTGATTTGAATATGGACTGGAAGAGAATAAGCTAGAGAGTGGCCGACGATTTGGATTGGATGAGAAGAAGCGCCTCCGATTTGAGGTTGTGGGTGCGTCGGGCTCTGAGGGTTTTGTGGATGCATCGCAGATGTGGTATCAACTGTCTAATTTAAGGGTTTTGTTTAGAGAGGCAAACAGAGCAATGAGCAAACGAAGTAGAGATGTAGAGATGCAAACGTGAGACAAGAGAAAAGGCTGAAAAGCGTGATGAATGTTTTAATTTTTTGTTTATATATAAAACCGGTTTAACCGGTAACCAAAAACCATTAAAATTACATCAACGGTCAAGATCAAAATGAGAGTAAATTAACGACTCAGATATAAGTGGGTACCGTACCCCTTTTTTTTGGGTATGGTAGAATGACCCATTATACTATATAATAAAAGTTGGGATTAGAAGTCATGGTTGTGCTAATTAATTTTTTTTTTTTTTTTTTTTTTTTGAGAAAGAAACTGATGGATTTTATTAATGAAATTCAACTACATCCAATTGTAAAATCGAAACAATATGTGATGGGACATCTTCCATCCATACTTGAAAATCTGGTATGCATAATGCATTTTTAGCCAGACTATGAGCAACCCCATTGTCATTTCTCTTAATGTGAGAGTACAACAATCTTACAAAATTGTTAGCAAACATTTTCACATCTTCTAATAGAAAACCCATTGGTGATAAGCTACGCTCTTCTGACTTCAAAGCTTGAGTCAGTCCAAGAGAATCACCTTTAAGGATAGTACTACGAAATCCCAACTCAAACGCCAATGACAATGCATTGAGGGCTGCCAGTGCCTCAATCACTTCAAACTTGTATGCTTGAGGGATTTTTTTGTGAGAAAGAAGCCAAAACAGCTCCATTACTCTCCCGTATTCCTACTCCAATACCAGACACCTTTGCTTCATCTATAAGGTGTCCAATGGTTGCTAGGGATACGTCCTCGCACAACAGAGAATCAATAGTGCGCTTTGGGTCACCTTCGAGAACAATGGCTGATAGACCACGCTCTTGAGCAAACTTAAGTGCTTCCTTGGCTGCAAAAGCCTCCACTGCATCAATAGAAAAGGGTAGAGAAATACTATCTTCCATGGATGCAATAATCCTGCCGTGCTCGTCCCTTATAATTACCTCAACACCTGCCTTCTGCTCCTTTCTAAAAATAGCTGTGTCTAAGTTAACCTTGAACATGTGATTGACTGGAGGAGTCCACCTCGTGTGTGGAGGAGCAAGGTTGCCACGGTCTGGAGGTTTTGGAGGAATTGAACGTACATAAGATGCTTGTGCAGACCAAGCATCTTGCAGAACCCGTAGGATTGGGAATGGTTTGTCACTAGTATGAAGAGCATTCCTACAAAGCCAAATCGTCCACGTTCTGACATTGGTTGGCTACTCTTCAATCTCTGCCGTTGTTTGTGATGATTGAATTAAAACCCTAAGGTTTTGTGATATTGTGACTTAGGTTGACACTTCTAGGGTTTTTTCATTTGAAATTACTCTGCATTGAAAGGTGGCTGGCTAAACAGATGAATCCTTAATTCCAGGAAACCCGGTATTTGATTCTGCATTAAATTCCTCCAAACTCCCCTTATCACTACCAGACCTTATCACTACAAGCTCTTTAATGCCGTGTTTCATGCTCTTCAAATTTGGCCCCAATAATTCGGAATTAATACCCTCCAACTGTACCAATGATTCCGTATCATTATTGTATTTCAACGCTTGCGTATTGGACAGATTAGCTGTATCTTCACCATGAGTAACGTTTGTAACGTATGCAGTAATGTCTTCCCCACCAAAATCAATATCCATATTCGGAATGACCCTTGTCTGAGATTCACAGTCTTCGCTGTCCTCCGCCGCCTTAGGGTGGCAGAAAGTAACAAGATCATACATAGTGTGAAGGTCCAAGGGAAGGAAGGGGTGAAGAGAAAAAATCCCAAGTGTAAGACCTATCAGAAACTGTTTCCCAAACCCCTCACAAAGGAAAGACCACTAAATTAAGTGGCTTCACTAAATTGCAAAAAAATTTATAGATTTAAAAAAAAATAGATATAATCTTTTTCTTTTTCTTTTTTGTTCTTATCTTCTTCTCCTATAATTTTTAAGTTGATAAAAATCTTGATTTAGTTACAATCCAAATTCTTCATCTAATTCTTTGTAATTAAAAAAAAATCTTAATTAAAAAAAATAGCAATGGCAGTAACTTTTTTTTTTTTTGGTTGGGTGAAAATCACTCAAGTTTCGGTGTCTCCTCCCATGCTTTCAAGGACAAAAATTAAATTTTCATGTAAGTCTCTCTACTTCAGATTTTTAAATGTTTATTAATTTAGATTGTTCTTAATTATTGAATTGAGGTTTCCACTTAAGTATGCTTTCAACCATTTTTTAAGTCAATAAAAAACTAAATTTGATTACAATCCAAATTCTTCATCTAATCACTTATCTTCTTCTCCTATAATTTTTAAATTGATAAAAATCTACCTTAATTTAATTACAATCAAAATTCTTCATCAAATACTTTATAAAAAAATCTTAATTAAAAAAAATAGCAAAGTAGTATAATCTTGCGGTAACTTTTTTTTTTTTTTTTTTGGTTGGCTGAAAATCACTCAAGTTTTGGTGTCTTCTCCCATGCTTTCAAGGAAAAAATATTAAATTTTCATGTAGTCTCTCTACTTCATATTTTTAAATGTCTAGTAATTTAGATTGTTTTTAATTATTGAATTGAGTTTTCCACTTAAATATGGTTTCAATAATTTTTTTTAATAGATTTTAATAATTAAATTCAAGGTTTTTCCATTTAAATATTACTTGAGCCTTAAATCTCAATATACTATGCAAAATCCTTTATAATTTTTTTAGGTATCTCCTTTTATATTAGTTATATATATAGTTATCTACTATCTTCCTTTCAATTATTTTATACATATATATGCCTTTTATTTTTTTTAGGAAACATATATATGCCTTTTATAACACCTTAGATTCACACAATATGTATTCATTATATAACTTAAAAGTAAGATATTCATTTATTTTTATTATCTAGTTTATTTTTTATTTTTAACTACATTAATAAAAAAAATTGTTTAAAAATGAATTTTGATTAAGTCGTGTATTGTATGAGCATAATACTAGTTTAAACTAAGACTTAATTACATTAAAAAACAAAATGTATTTTGACTCGAACATGCCAACATATAAAAAAATGACCCCATCAACCTTCCTACTTTACCCAACTCATATGTTAGCTTTCATAAAAAAAAAAATAAATAAATAAAAAAGATCTCATATGTTAGCAATAACTTTTGCGGTTTTACCACATTTTCCATTTGGTCATTTCCCCATTTGACCCTTGAACTTGCGCGTTTGTTCTATTCTTCTTCTTTTTTCTTTTTTCTTTTTTTTTTGAGAAACAAACACACACACAGGGGAGAGGAAAAGAGGTTCTAATACAAAAGCACAACAACTCCACTCAAAAGGCTTGGTAACTCAAAAGGCGTTTGTTCTATTCAGTTTGCTTTTAGATACATCATTAAAAAAGATGGAATTGAGCCCCCACACTTACAACTGGAAATGTATTTGGATTTCGGAAGATTCTGTACCCACCACCCAAAATACAACTTTCTATTTAGAAATGTAAGCACAATAGAATACCATCATGCATAGTAGGCATCTCCTTACCAACTAATCCCAAAACTACCTCCAATGTTGTTTGCCAAAACAATAATGCTAATACCACACACTTTCACACACATACTTTGTTACGAGTGTCTTATGTGGTAGACTATAATTGGTTGTCTATTATTATCACATGGATGCATTATTTCTTACCGTTGTGCAAACTAGCGCCCCAGGACGCAAATCAATAATAGAAAATAAGCGGAATTAAATAACAAGCACACATAAAGAACACAAGAATTTACATGGTTCGGCAAACTGTCTACTTCCATGACGATGACAGAGAAAATTCATTATAAAAAATGGGATAATTGCAGTAAACCAACTTATGCTTTGGCCGGTTTTAACAAAGTCTACCTATGGTTTAAAAAGTATCACTTAACCTAGCCTACTTGAGGTGCCCTCTGTTAGACAGCCGTAACCCACTTCTCCCATTTCACCTTTAAAAATAGGGGTAAATGTGTTTTTTTCATTATATTTTATGTCTTCTCCTCTTTTCTCTCCTTCTTCTTCACATAAAATATAAAAGAAAAATATCAAAAAGCAAGTCAAGATAAAATTTGTTTCATCATTTGATTATACATAATTAGCACAAAGTTTTACGAAAGAGGGTAGACAAAGAAATTTTTCAAACCATAACATAATTTTACAAATTTGAGTTAATAATCTCCATTACAAAATGGGGTGCCCATTTTCTGGGTTAAATGAGCTAAAATCAAAACCCATAAAATGTATATGGAATGATGCATTTAATGTTCTTACCCAATGCCCACTGCAATTGCCAAACATACTTTTACAATGTCAAGAAAACCAATACACCTACAGTCACAAACAAAGCCACAAATCCACGTGAACATACACCCACAAATTCACTAGGCTTCCACTATGAAATCCAAAAATTGACTACTCAATTCTTCTCAGAACAATCACAAAATAAAATGAATTAAATACAAATTGAGGATAAAAGGTATCCACCAGTTTCCACATTCAACCAAATTTTCATTTGTCGATGCCTCACCAAATTGCAGCTCTTTCATTTTTTGTAGAAATTAACATCCAAAGGCATCAACGTTTTGACAATAAATATAAAAAGCCTATAAATTTTGGCCTCAAGAAATTTCAACTCCAATGATTTTTCTTTGCATTAACTAACATTAGAAGGCATTAAAACGCTACTTCTATCTTTAGCCTAGGCTTTCTCTCTCTACAACTCCAACCCTCTCTCTTTTGCTGGGTTCTTTAAAAAAAAAAACCCAGATCTACAAGTAAAAAAAAATCTGCAAAAAAAAAAAAAAAAAAACCTAGCAATCTAGCAAATCCAACACCACAGCCAACTTGATAAACCATCAAATCATAGCCTCACCAAACTACCACCTCTAACACCACCACCGCTGTTATCCACCACCCAAAAACATAGATCTGGAAGCAAAATCAAAGAAACAAGAAAAACAAAATCGTGAGAAGATGAAACATTCAACTCACGAGATCGGAGTAGCGGCGAGTAGCAGAACAACCTAATTGTCAACATCAGCTGAGATCAAAGCAGTGGAAAGAGTTGTAGCGAGATCGGCGAGACTTGAGCATGAAATCGGAAGTGAGCACGCTATTAGTATCTTTCGTGTCCCTCTTATTCTTTGATGAATAATCTGTGTCTTTGTAGATTAATTTATACATAACCAAAACATAGAAAAAGTAGTTGTAGTAATCTAATCCTGTGTTAACGAGCCCCAAGAAAATAGTGTGAGAAAGTTTTTCTTAAGAGGTGTTTGATCCATTTTCTTTCTTTTTTTTTTTCTTTTTTTTTCTTTTTTTTTTTATGAAAATGTGTTTTTTCTAACGGCAATGGGAGAGGTGGGTAACAACTATCTAACTGAGGATACCTCAAGTAGGTTAAGTGATACTTTTTAAACCACAGGTAGGCTTTGTTAAAACCAGCCAAATCATAGGTTGGTTTACTGTAATTACCCCATAAAAAATTATGAAGATACAATAGTGCACAAGAACACTCTCAAGAATCCCAAATCCCAATTAAACCCTAGCACTCTCACAAAAGAAACAATAAGAATAGAAGTTGACTGCCTCTCTTTTTCTCTATTTTCTTATGTGACTATACCTATTAGGTTATTAGAATTCTTGATCTCTTTATGCCGTACAACACAAACATAATATATGTATTTATATATGTCATAAGTCAGCAACACTAGGAATTATATTCATAGTTGTATTTTGTCATAATTGACCAACTTATAAGCAATGGGCCTTGTGGGCTTCAGTTGCAATTCAAGCCACAGATTGAACCCACATCAACAAATCTCCACCTTGGCTTGAATTAATCAAGCTACGCGAGCAATCTCCTCCATCGCCTCCACGTTAGTCCTTAAGGGCTCACAAGCTGTAAACACCAACCAAGTCCAAGTAGCTCTTGACTGTTGGAACTGGCTTTGTCAACATATCTGAGGCATTCTCTTCCACTTTCTGTGAGTAATCCTTAGCCAATAATCATGCTTTGAATTTTTCACCTTCATTTTCTGATAATGCTTCTTTCTTGTTGTATACCCACTTGCAACCATTAGTCTTCTTTCCCTTGGACAATTTCACTAATTCCCAAGTCTTATTCTTCTTTAGTGACCCCATCTTTTCTACATAACTATAAGATGATGGATCTCCATTGTTGCTTATAAGAGCAAAGCTAGCTATGTATTCAAAGCCATATCTCTGTGGTGCTTTGTGAATCCGCTTCTCTTTACCTTTAACAATTGAATATGGCTCTTCTTTTTTCAGTTGTGGATCAATATCATTATCATCACCCTTATCATTGGGTGAACTATTCTCGTCAAACTCCACCTCAATAGTTAATTTCTTCTGTGAATTATCATTACATGTTTCTGCTTCATTCTGTTTCAACAAAAAGGCTTCATCAAATATGATATCTTTGTTGGTTACCGTTTTCTTTGAGATTGGATCCCAAAGCCAGTAGCCTTTAACACCTTTTTCAAAACCAAGAAATATACATTTTCTTGACTTTGAATCCAATTTAAAACGCTCTCCACTCTACACATGCATATAACCTGAACAACCAAAGATTTTTAGACTCGAATAATAAACTGGTCTTCTTGATCAAACCTCTTCTAGAATCTTGAAATCAATGGCTGATGATAGAGATCTATTAATAATGAAGCTTGTTGCGTTAACTATCGCTAGCCAGAACACCTTAGGCAACCCTGCATTCAATCTCATGCATCTGGCTTTTTCTTCTAAGGTTTTGTTCATTCTTTCTGCAACCCTATTCTACTATGGAGTTCCTTTAACTATGAAGTGACGAGTAATACCTTTTAATTCACAAAATCTTATGAGTTATTTATCTTTATACTCTACTCTATTATATGTTCTAAGGTATTTTATTTTTGTGCCAATCTGTTTCTCAACTTGTGCTTTCCACTTTTTAAATATGTCAAACATATCATACTTATGCTTCATAAAATATATCCATACCTTTCTAGAGTAATCATCAATGAAACATACGAAGTATTGAGAACTACTATGAGAAAAAAACTGAGACTAAACCCTAAACATTTGAATGAATGTACTCAAGAACACCTTTACTTGTATGAGAGTCTGTCTTGAAACTAACTCTAAACTGTTTCCCATGCACATAATACTTGCAAAAGTCTAGCTTGCATGTCTTCACCCCCTTCAATAAATTTTTCTTGTGCAACTCTAACATACTATGTTCACCAATATGACCAAGTCGCATATGCCATAATTTTGTGTCGTCAGTATTGGACTCTACCGGAATGGTGACTGCAACTCTTCCTATAACTGTGTTTCCAATCAATTTGTAATCTGGCTTGCTTTCTATCCCTTCATCACCATCAAAGCACAATTGGTAATCTTCATGATTCCACCCTTTAATGAGTATCAATAGACCAAATCATCCAACACTTCTAAAGAAATTAAATTCTTGGGATAATTACACATAACGCACCTGTGGTTTGGGCGAAAATCACTTTGCCTACCTGTGGTTTGAAAAGTATCACTTAACCCACCTGAGGTATGTTTCCGTCACTCCCCGTAACCCACCTCAATCTTTGCCGTTACAAAAACACCTTTTAACCCCAAAACAGAACATAACGCGAATCAAAACACCCAAAACTCAAACACTTTTCGAGAGAGAGAACGGAGGTGAGATCAGCTTGTTCTTCGTGGTTTGGAGCATCTGGAGGGGGAGAAAACACTTGTTTTGCATCATCGAAGCTAGGCAAGTTATGTGTGACTGTTGTTTATCGCGACCCATCCACGTATTTGTGTCTATTCTTGATTTAGGGTTTCAGATTTTGTTCAAGTGTGAACTTACTATGTGAAAGTCTAAATTTTTACTTCCCAGGAATCGTGTTATGTTGATATGTCTTCATCAAGTGGTAATTTCTCGGGTTCATGTGGACATATGTGCAATAAGCAGACTTGAGTTTTGAGAACAAGTTTGAGTGTACAATTTTGGGAGGAGGTTCTTGAGTTGTAGTCGTTATAAGGTTAGTCCTAAGTGTCCTTTCTTTGTTTGGATTGATAACCCAACCTGTCCTCGTGGGAATGAAACTGCACCTTTGGCTCTAAAGAAGATGTCTAGGCTTCAGAGTGCTCTCCAACTTGCCAATGAGAGGGAAAGGACAGCTCTAGAAACGGCAGAAGAAGCTAGGACAATGGCAGAAAAGGCTCTTGAAGAGGTAGCCAAAGCCAAGGAGAGGGAGAAAAAGGCTCGAGCTGTCTATGCAAAAGCTAAGGAAAAAGCCATGTTTGCTGAAGAGAAGCAAAGAATGTGAAAGTCTGCATGCATTTGGTCATGGATCTTTTTTGTTATTGTTATGTTGTTGTGTTTTGGCTCAATTGAGTTCTCTGGAGTGAAGAGACCTAGATTGTTGCCCTGAAGTAGTTAATTGGTTAGTAGAGATAGTTATGGCAATGGTGTTAATGAATTTGCATTATAATAGCACTAGCTTACCGATATAATGTTTTGATGTGTCAATGAATGAAGAATTGGTCAATTATTGAGTATTTTGTGCATATCATAACAACCATTCAACGGAAGAAATATTGGTCATGCCACTAGTCTGTGGGCATATAATGAAAGAAATTGGTCAATTATCAATGACCTATGCATATCATAACAACCATTCCACAATATAAACTTCCATACACTATATTGGAAAAATATACTTGGACACGATCTGTAGTAGTAATAAATAAACTTCCATATAATTTAGTTTGGACAAATATTGTTCCATACAGTTACTTACGCATACCATAACAACCATTCCACAATAACAACTTCCATACAATCTATATTGGAAAAATCTACTTGGACACAATCTGTAGTAGCAATAAATAAACTTTCATATAATCTAGTTTGGACAAATATTGTTCCATACAAATTGTATTACCAAAACTTCCATATAACAACCTGGAGTGTATTGTACCTTAATTACAAAAAAGCACATTCCAAGGCCAGCTACATAAATATATATATATATATATATATATATTTATACATCTATACACATACATATAATTGCTCAAAACAAGGTGATTGTTTTTTACACTAATTGATAATTACAAAAGGCCAACAGTGGTCTTCACAAAAAAACAAAAAGGCCCACATGTTCCCACTAGCTTCATTCATTTCTTGCCTTTACTCTTTCCTCTTTCCACCCACTGAATTCATTTTTGGTGGCCTTTATGCAACAAGTTGTCCTCTAGTCCTCATACCACCAGTGCTCCTATTTGCATATGAAGGCTACAAAATAAAAAATAGATCCACTTGTTAAAAAATATCCCAGTCTACACAACCATCTAGGAAAGAGAAAGAGGTTGCTCAACTAAGTTACCTGTGAAGAAATTGGTAAGGAATCTCAGGTCTCCCTAGGTGTGTGAAACTCAGGCTGTGAGGAAGAGAACCATGTCAGGGTCAATCTCTGTCAGTAAACGTATAGACCCACCCACATGTTGAATGGTTGGCTCCTCCACAAAACATCCCCCAACATGAATTTCAATGTCAAATGCGAAGTCAACCATCTACAATTAAAATAAGTAGTTTGTTTACACACTAACATGCAGAAAATGACAAGAAGCCAAAAGAGACAACAAGCCAACAAATTGACAACAAGACAACAACAAACGGACAAAGGACCACATAAAGCACATGCAAAACCAGATTCACAACAAATTCATAAGGACCACACTACCCACAGTTCACAAACAAGTGCAATCATTGACAAATAAACTTGATTCTTTCAGGTATATGCATTATATAAACAACCATAGCAGTACATTAGCTACATCCTAAGCGATTCTACATATAAATAGCAAAATGCACAGTTAACATACAAAAAAAAAATTTAATGTGCAGATGAACAGCAAAACCTAACTACGTGGGTGGGTCACGATAAAAAAATGACATCAAGAACCCAAATGCAGATGAACAGCAGTCACACATACCTTGCCTAGCTTTGATGATGCAAAACAAGTGTTTTCTCCCTCTCCAGACGCTCCAAACCACGAAGAACAAGTTGATCGCACCTCAGGTCTCTCTCTCGAAAAGTGTTTGAGTTTTAGGTGTTTTGATTCGCATTATATTCTGTTTTGGGGTTAAAATGTGTTTTTGTAACGGCAGAGACCGAGGTGGGTTACGAAGAGTGACGGAAACATACCTCAGGTGGGTTAAGTGATACTTTTCAAACCACGGATAGGCAAAGTGATTTTCGCCCAAACCACAGGTGGGTTATGTGTAATTATCCCTAAATTCTTCCTAAGATCTGGAACATGTCTAACATTACTAGAACTCTTACAATTCGTTCAAACATCTTGATCGCATGTAGCATCATTACCCTTTTGGACCCTACCACTGTTGTAAGGCTTATACATATCAAACCAATCTTTCTTTGGAGTCATATGATATGTGCATGCTGAATCTAAAACCCAAGATTCCGATAAAATATTGTTACCTGATGAGACTGAAAGTAAATCTGCACCAACTTCACTGTCATCTGATGTTTCTTCAACAACACTAGCTGATTCTAGGGGCTTTTTTCATTCCTCTTCTCCTTTAAATGCTATTTTAATTCTTTACACTAATTCCTGTAGTGCCCTTTCTTGTGACAATAAAAGCACTCTACATCATTCTTTGTATGTGATCTAAACTAAGATCTGTTCCTATTGGATCTTGACTCACTTCTACCCTGATTGCTCAACTCTGACTTTACAATAAGTCCATCAGCCTCAGAACCATCACCATCTTGCTTCATCTTTACGTGTGACAGGAGAGCACTAGTCACCTCATCGAGTACTACAGTCTTTTTCCCGTATATCAATATAGTCACTAGATGATCAAAAGGTGTAGGGAGCATTGCTAATAAGAGTAACGCTTTATCTTCGTCCTCATAATTCACTACAAAACTTGACAATTGGGTGTCCAACATGTTAAACGTGTTGGGATGTTCCAACAGATTTGAGTCCTTCATATGCAAACTATATAGTTGCTTTTTCACATACAACTTGTTCGTTAGATTCTTTCTCATATTAAGACCTTCTAGTTTTTCCCAAACTTCCTTTACGGTCTTTGCTTCTAGGATGTTGTGAATGACCTCATCACCTAGGTTGAGATGAATAGCGCTAGCTGCTTTCTCATCCATCTCTACCCATTCTTCATCCTTCAACTTTTATGGTTTCTTCTCCTTCCTAAGCAAGGACTTTTAAACTCCTTGTTGAATTGGGAGATCCTTCATCCACCCTTGCCAAAGAGAAAAATTTCCCTTACCACAAAATTTCTCTACATCATACTTTGTGCTTGACATCTTTACTGTATTTGAAAGATTGAATCCTAACCTTACTCTGAAATCACTTACTGTGCAAACTAGCACCCCAGGACTCAAATCAATAATAGTAAATAAGCATAATTAAATAACAAGCACACACAAAGAACTAAAGAATTTATATGGTTCGGCAAATTGCCTACCTCTATGGCGACGATGAAGAAATTTCATTATAAAAATTATGGAGATACAATAGTGCACAAGAACACTCTTAAGAAACTCAAATCCCAATTACACCCTAACACTCTCTCATAAAAAAAAACAATAAAAATAGAAACTGACTGCCTCTCCTTTTTTCTATTTTCTTTTGCTGTTATACCTACTAGGTTATTAGAATTCTTGATCTCTATATTCCGTACAAAACAAACACAATATATATATATATATAGGGGCGTAGCCAGGAATTTTTACATGGGGGGGGCCGATTCGAACCATGAAGGTTGAAATCGACAACGATGAATATCATCGTTGTATGGATAGTCTATATTTTTAGGTTGATATGGACCTTCTTTGAGATAAGCTCGTCAGATTTCGTCTTGTTTGTTGATAGGGAATTCACATATTTGTTTACGTGATCCTGGATCACGATCTATTTCTTCAGATTGAATTCTTGAACATTTGGAGGGGTCAGGGTGTTCATCAGGCATCGAAGTATTAACATTTGTTTCTACAGCCACAGGTGTCCTAATTTCTAATTGCTAACATCTTTTTTCTTAAAGAATGCATCAATTGTTTTTCGCTTGCTCATAATTCTTTTAGCTTTAAGAACCCATTTTTAATTTAAACATACAACCCATTTTTAATACGACTTTAATTAATAATAACCCTTCAAACAAAAACAAAAATTAAACACACAAGTATTGGTACACAAAACCAAACAATTTAACAACACCCACGGCCACATCCACAGCCACATGATATCTAACTAATCAAAAATAGGTAATAAATCAAAACAATTTTACATTAGAACTTTGTCTTCACAAAGTGCAAAGATGAGTCACCCATGTGGCAATGTCTACTGCCTCTACCTGACTGCCTCCAACTTTAGATCTTCCCTTCAAGACCCATCACAAACAATCTCCCCATGCCTTCAATCATGTATTTCTCTAAAAATCTATGAAAATATAAAGAGCATGTGAATATTTAGGTGTAGATAGTTGAGAAAAAAAAAAAAAAAAAAAAGACACGAAAAAGAGATGAATGTCTATTGCTTAAGAAAGAGAAGAAAACTCACCAGTCATCAAGTTCCAAAACTAAAGCTGATGAAGAAAGAAAAAATTGGTCAAGATTTTTTTTTTTTTTTTTTTTTTTTTTTTTTTTTTTTTTTTTTTTTTCGGATTGTGAGTACAAAGGACTGGAGTTTTGGGGGCTGGTAGGTGGGCAATGGTACCGGTGCAAATGAAAGTGTATCAAAGAAGACAAAACAAAAGAATAAGAAGTAAAGAAAGGGATTTCGTGGGTCAATGGGTGGATTTTTTGAGATGAAGAGAAAGTGAAGTTTTGCTTTTAGTGTTTGGACTTAAGCGGGCCAGCTTGTTTTATTTGAAGTATATAAGGTGATAAGGCCTAAAACTAAAACTGGGCTTGGGAGAATAGTTGAGAATTGGGCATGGGGGGGCCCAATTTTTTTTTCTACCCACTCTAATGAAAAAAAATAATAATAATAAAAAAAAATTAAAAAAAAAATATTTGCAGGGATCGGGGCCCCCCCAAGCCACTATGTGGCTCCGCCTCTATATATATATATATATATATATATATGTCAATAGGTCAGCAACACTAGGAATTATATTCCTAGTTGTATAAGGTCATTACTTGACCAACTTATAAGCAATGGGCTTTATGGGCTTCAGTGGCAATTCAAGCCACAAATTGAACCCATGTCAACACTTAATCCACTACTCATAGTCTGCCAAGTAGGATAATTGTGATAATTGTGACAAAGTGCATGATGTTGTTGCCAAAAATGCCTATACTGCTATACATGTCATAAGAGACCGTCATTTGGCAAGCTACTTGTGCTCCTGTTTTCAAGCGATCCAAATGATACCAAACTTTTGTAACAATAACATTCAAGACTGGTCCAGAAGCAACCAACTTTGCAGCCCATAATGTACCATGGCCCTGCCCACCCTATATGGACCATTTGGCTCGCTCAGAATTCCTTCATTTTTAGAAATGAACTCACTCCCTTGGAAACAGACGAAGTCCTTCACGAGCATCATAGCTGCCAAATTCTCGGTCAGATTTGGATATTATCCAAACCCCACCATACTATTTAATTTATTTTTTTAAAAGGAAGAGTTTCTTCTTATATAACTGTACCAGAGACAGCATGCTAGTCATATTTCTATTAGAATACTATTTATGTATTAATTCTTTTTTTATTTTTTTATTTATATATATATATATATAGAAAGCATTTATGTATTAAACTGGTGCATGAATTTGGGTTGTAGTGGGTCCATCAGAATTCATGTAGGACAGTAGGAGTGATATTCTCGACTCACAAGAAAAAAAAAAAAAAAAAAAAAAAAAAAGTGCATAGTACGATTCCTACGTAGGAGACGTGTAGTAGGGGGTTGTTTTGTATTCCTATTTGTATGGGATTACTGATTAGGTAGAGTTGTATTAGTAGGATTTTTTTTTTTTTAATTTTTTTTATCTGTTAAATTGCAACATTCTAGTTTGTTAAGATGAGTATGATTCATCCGTTTAGGGGTGTGTTTGGTATACGTGTTTAACAGGGCCAGTCCTAGACATTTTGGGACTTTAGGTAAGAACTAAAAATGTGGCATTTTTTATACTTATATATTAGTTAAATTAATGTTTATTTAATATTTTTATATTATAATATATTTTATTTAAAATCTATTTTTCTTGCCTTTTGATATCCAAATTGACTAATTAAATTTTTGTATTCAAGTTCTTCTAACTTCTATTTTTCAATCAATAATATAGCTATCCACTTAATCTTTCTTAGGACATTGTCAATCTTAGATATGATTTTATTAATTTTAATTTTGAAAAACTTCTTTCTGCTTATTTTCAAGTAGACATTTCTAATCAAACAATATATTTATAAAAACTAAAATAAAAAATAACTTATAAGTGTAGAGCAAATGAGAAATAGAACATGATTTATATAAAAAGTATTGTTGTAGTTTCACCGAACAATAACAAGTTTTTAACAATCTCAACCTACATAAATAAAGACTTATTCAATATATTACCACTAACTAATATATATATATATATATATATAAACACAAGATTAAAATTAAAAAAAAAAAAAATTAAGCGCAAGCATAACAAAAATTTAAGCATAGCCATAACACAAGGCTTATTAATAAGACTCACCTACAAAAAAACACAAAACAAATCATATATTCATATCTGATATCTATAACCCAAAAAAAAAACGCAGGCTTTAAAAGAAAAAAATGAAGGCCCAAACAACGTGAAACTACAGAGGCAGGCAGCCCAATCTTTTTATCTTAACTCTTAAGTTAAGTCTAAGAAAATAAAACATAGAGAAAGTCTTAAACTAAAGAAGCCAAGCGCCCATTCATTTAAAAAAAAAAAAAAAAAAAAAAAAAAAAAAAAAAAAAAAAAAAAAAAAGACGCAAAGCGCCCAAATAGAAATAATACCTGATAGCAGACCAGAGATGAGAGAACTCAAAACCTAGAGGCTAGAGCAGAGGCATAGAGGCAAGCTTGCTTGAGATGAGAAGGATTAGGAATCAGAGAGGTGGAGAAAGGCAAGCTTGCTTGAGATGAGAGAGGCAGAAAGCAGAGAGAAAGAAGCATTGCTGCAGAGGGATTTAAGGGAACAGTAAAACTAAAAATTTTAGGGATTTGAGTTGTTTTATTTGTTTTGATTTGTGATTGTTTTGTGGTTAATCTCTTAGACTGGATTTTTAGTTTATCTGGTTGATTTTTGGTTTGTCTAGAGAATAATAATGGTATTTTTGGGCAATTGTTTTGTTTAGAACCAATGTTTAACATATTTTTTTTTTTTTGGTTAAAAGGATCTTCCAGATTTTTGTAATTCATCTTAAACTATTTTTTTTTTTTTTTTATGCCCCTACTACCCCTTTTTTTCTAAAATTTTGGGGCCTCCTTCCACTTGGGGCCTTAGGCAATTGCCTAACTCGCCTAAGGGAAGGGCTGGCCCTGGTGTTTAAAAACATGTGTTTTGTTATTTGAAAACATGTGTGAAAATATGTATGGGTGAAAAAGTGTATGAAAATACGTGTAATGTTGTCTAAAAACTAAAAATGTGTGTTTGAGTGGGTATACCAAACACCCCCTAAGTTTTGGAGTTGTAGAGCTGCTCACCAAGTTTTATTTTAGAATAAATGGCAAAATTTTATTGAAAAAAAGTAATAAGTCTATACAAAAGCAACCATGCTAAGGCTGTACTAGCTACATAACTTTCTCTTCTCCTAACAAATAATGTAGTGACTATATATAAATTTACATCAAGGACTACCTAACAAAAAACAAGACAATCTTACAAATACTCAAGGGAAGCTTCCATAATTAGCTTCTAAATATTCTAAAGCATGGGCTGCAGCAAACTTGGCTAAAGAAAGGGGATCAGGACGTGGGGTACCGTAACGAGCCTCATTCCGCTTACTACAAATCATCTAGCTAGTTGTGAAAAATATTGCAGTGTTTGAGTCATTTTTTCTTTGCACTATTTGATCAACCACATCCACAAATGAAAGATTTACGCAATGAGTCATGATCTCTCTCAAGCATGTGGACCTCCAAACCTCGTTAGAATATGGACAGCTTAGTAGGACATCACATGCTGGCATTGAATCTATTTGTCATGGGAAGATAATACTATTTGTGCTTTTATTGGTGATTAATAACAAGGTGTTTGAATTTAATTGAAGAACCTAGTGTATTGTATCTAAGGAATTATATCTTTTTTTTCTTAAATTTTATTTTTTTTCTTTGTTTTATAATTTGATAATTATGACGAGAAGGGGGATTTGAACCATGGATGTCATGGACACACTAAGAGGTTGTAAGAGTGCCTTTTTCTTTAGCACACAGGCCCAAGGATCCTGGGCCAAATAGTTGTGGTTTGGTAAACTGGGCTTGGTTCACTGCAGCTAAAGGGGCTGTTTAAGAACCAAGTGATACACAAGGCAAGCTTCCTACAATACACATAAACTAGCAAACGAGAATATTTTTATTGAATAACAATAAAAAACAGCAAAAGGAATGCAAAGTAAGAAAGAAATACACAAAACAATTATTGGGAATCCTCAAATTAATAAGAAATACTTCATTAGTTTTTCTTAATTATGGTTACAATGTGCTAACTAAGACGTGATACAAGGTTCAAATAAACTCAAAAATTACAAATTTAGATGGCTATCCAACCCTCTAAGACTTGCAAAGTTTGAATCCTTTTGAATCCAAGTATATGCTATAATGGCTGTTTCTGGGATACCGGGAGATATTTCACTACTTTCTTTGAGTGTTTTGACAGAGTTTTCTCAATGATTCTGTTGTGATTTTCTATTGTTTTCTCACAAAAATTCCTCCCTTTTGCCGGCTACTTTCCCCCCTTTTTATAATGTTATTCTAAAGTCCCGAGAACTATTGATTCCCCTATTTTGCTCCCTAGGTACCAGAGCCCGTTTTCTGCCTATCACCCAGAAGGTTGAGCCTTTCCCTGTTTCTCATATTTTCCTCCTTTTGGTGCTGTTTCTTCGAAAGCCCATGGTTGCCTCTCCATTCCGGAGTGCACTTGTTCCTAATGTCACGTTTCTTATGGTTCAGCTTTTGGCCATCCTTCCTCTTTGTCATTTTTCCCAAGTGAGCGGAATCCAACTCTGCTAGTTCGAAAGTTTTTTGCTGCTACTTCCTTTTTTATAGCTCCTCATTCTGGTTCCCCAAGGTTCCGTTCCTTTGCATTGTGAGTGGTTACTCTAGGTTTTCTCCTTTTTCTTGCTGGATCTCTGGTGCCTGAAGAGGACATATCTACCTTTCGTTTCTTGTGTTTTTTGACATTTCCTTTGAGCTGTCTTAATCCTGTCTTAGTTGTGTTACACGCCTCGAGAATCCCGAGCCTTTGGCAGCCTCTGGGGATCTGACTCAGCACTGGTCTTTCTTCAATCTTCTGATCTGGGCCTTTTTTCTTTTTTTTCTTCCTTCTTTTCTCGTAGGCTTTAAGGCTTATCCATTTATGGCTTTTGGGCTTCAAGCCTTTTGGGCTTACCACCTCTTCTTTAATTCCACTTTCTATGGCCTCTTATGTTATTTCTTTGGGCCTGGGTGTTGTGATTTTTTAGACCTCAACAGAGGTTCCAACCAATTGAGTTATAAGGGTCTCTTGGCAATTTCGTTCTTAAAATTAAATTAAGGTTAGAGTTTGAAAATTGATTAAATTTTCTCTATAGTACATGCAAATTTCTATTAGATACATCTGGCCTTTCCAACATTTCAACAAAAACTGAATAAATAAAAAAATCAACAAAGACTTTTGTATCAAACTCCATCCATAATTATAAGGATCATCATACCTCCTTCCTTCATTAAGAGCACTAGCATTAGGGGTGTAAACACCTCCTAGTTGCTATTTTACAACCAAAATCTCAAAAAAGTATACTCCATCTGGGTATGGGTTTCCAGAATATTTTACAATCTGTGAATAGTTGGTTGTTATATATACAACCAACTGTTCACTTGGATGTAAAACAAATAATATTATTTTAATTTAAAATATCTGATGTTCTCTCTCTTCATTCAGGCTACAACACCACTCTTCTCCCTCTCTCAACCAAGCTACTCAATCAGTCTCTACCCCTTTACCTTTTTTTTCTCTTCACTCTTCACCCTGTTGCTTTCTCCCAAACCAAGGATGGTCATCTCGCCTCTCTCTCCCATCTCGGCTGTCTCACTTGGTGGCGAAGCTTAAAGGCAACGGCAAAGCTTGAAGATGACATCGGTGATGGCAGAGCTTGAAGGCGACGGTGGTGATGCCAGATCTTGAAGGTGACAACAGCGATGGCAGAGCTTGAAGGAGACGGCGGCGATGGCAGATCTTGAAGGCAATGGCAAAGCTTGAAGGCGACGACGGTGATGGCAGATCTTGAAGGCGACGGCGGTGATGGCAAAGTCTGAAGGTGACATTTTGCTCGCCTGGGTTTGTTGCTGTGGGTTGTGGCTTTTACTTGCTTGCCGTGGGTTGTGGCTTTTGATCGCTAGAGTTTGCCGCCGTGGGTTGAATCAGTGTTTAAGGCTTGGGTTTAAATGGGTTGTGGGCCTGGATAGGTTGTGGTTCTTGGGTTGGTTTCAAAGTTTCAGTGGTGTGTGGTGTTGATCGATGGTGGGTATAAATGTCAATGGTTGTGGGTTGCTGTTAGTGGTTGTAGGTGATGGGTATTTGGTTGTAGTTTGTTCTGTGGGTTGGGATTTGGATTTGGGATTTCAATTTGGTGTTACAATGGTGGGTTTGGGGGTTTGGTTTGTTATTTTATTAGTGTTTTAGAGGTGGTAGTTGTGGTGGTGTTGTTGTTTGGTGTTTCTAGGTGGTTGGATTGGTGGTGCTAGTGTGAGTTTGGTTCTTTAGGAAAGACAGATGAATAGATGAGAGAGAAATCAATAAATTTTTATATTATTTGTTTTATAGTTTATATTATTTTATTGAGTTGCATGTAAAAATAGAAACTGAAATATTGGATAAGTTGTAAAATGAGATGATAAAATATATAAAGGAGGTTTTTAGGTTGTAAAATAGAATTTTTTTTGGCATCCCAGATGCTAATGCTGTGAGGTTGTAGTTGAAAGTTTGGAAGAAGAGGAGAGCAGAAGGTCTCAAGGAGGGAATGAGAGAAGAAGAAGGAGAGGAGAGGGGATTCATTACCATTTCCCTTTGGATGTTTTAAATTAAATAAGGAGAAGGCGAATGTATATCCATTCTCTTTGGTTGAATGTTTTAAAGGTTAAGTAAAAGGAGATGGGAGCTGAACAAACATATAAATCATTTTGTTTGTTTTTTTGTTGTTGTTGTTGTTGTTTTTTTTTTTTTTTTTTTTTTGCTTATTTTAAAGAAATAGTTATAAACTGAAACCATAAGGACATAATTGACAATTTAAATCTCTTTTCTCTTTCCGTATTCCACCTATTTAAGGAAATTAAAAAAGAGCGGTTACCCATCATGCCTACCCATAGCTCTCCCTCCATTTTTTAAAAAATCCAAACAAATTTCATTAAACCTACTTTCCTCTCCCCACCTCTCCTACAATCCAAATCCAAATAAATTGTAACTGTTTTCAACAACACTTTTTCCAACAAGTATTAGGCTTTTCTTTTACAGTTCAACTTTACCAACTTTTCTTATTACTCTCCATTGGGGTTCTCTAACCCATCCGAAGACCCAACCCACCAAGGAAACATATTGGATTCGATTTGACCACTAGTTGACTCGACTACTCCCACGATCGGTAGCAGGTCTTTAACTCCAAAAATTGACTCTAATGTGTCGGTTTCGGTTCTCCTCCCCTCAAACCTAAAAAATTTGAACTGGCCGATGTACTAAGATTTTTCGATGAAAATTTTCAGATTTTGGCACAAAATTTCCAAATTCTAGCAAGATATCAAGTAGATTCGGTGAGATTTCGGCCAGATTTGGTAAAATCTCATCAAATTTGGTGAGATTTTCTCCGGATCTAGAGAAATCTCATAAAATAGAATGAGATTTACGTCATATATAACGAAATCTCATCGACTTTTAACCATTTTTTGTTGTTTTCTCAGATCTCTAACTTTGACCAACCTGCCCACCACCTGTTGAAGGTTTGATATGCCCGATCCAATCAGTCTCTCGGTCGGTGGCTAGTTGATGGCTCTCTACCCAATTAGGTCAAGTCGAATGCAGGTTGAGCCCAAACTCGATCTAACTCGACTAGTGGACAGCCCTACTCTCCACATTCTGCCTCTCTATCTCTCTCTCTCTTCAAGTTTTTAACGCTTATCCATATATGCCACTTCCCCTTTCACTTTGTGAGTTGTAACCCACCTCGAAAGAGATAGTATTATATATCTAAATATTTTAAATGAGATCGTCTATAATATTTCATTAAGATTAACTTTGAGAAATGCTAGTGCCACAAAATAATTCATAACTTTTGTCACAACTCACCACTTTGCGAGTTGTAGCAAAAGTCGTGAATTATTTTGGCATTAACATTTCTTATTAACTTTAAGCGCAATTATTTGCAATATGCATTTTTGTTTTGGACCGGAGCAACTTTTGTCAATTTAAATTTTTTATTTTTTATTTTAAAATTTTATCCTGGTTAGAAATCTCTACTACTACCTAAACCTCTCCCATTCAACCCCAGACCCGGAGATGCCATTAGACCAACTTATTGGGTGACTGGGTCTTATTAGACAATGGTATTCCTTGAATTTAAAGCCACATATTGAATTAGCAGCCTTGACAGATTAGACCGGGATCCAATGCCAGTTAAATGAGGCTAAATTTTTTATAGAAGAAAATGAGGTTAATTTAGATTGACATTTTGTAAAATCCTATTTATAAAGACCCGATTTCAATCCCTAGCATAAAAATATAATCTAATGGGTTTTTGCCAGTAACCAATGTCTTAAGGGTATAGGTTTAAGATAAGGCTATAAATAAATTATGTCATTTATAAACTACTTGTACTTGACTCGATAAAATATTTTTTTATGTTTTTTTCTTTTAAAACAAACCAAACTTGAGTTTTAATTTTGTTTAACAAACAAGATGAGTCCTTAAAAATATATTCATTAATAGGTTTATGAATAATAGAGCTTGATAAAAAAAAAACAAGCTAATTCTAGGCCTGCTTATGGGCATAGTAATAAGCATGATATATGCTTGACAAATAAACTCATATCCTAAAATGAATGAATTAGGAGTTGGGACCACTCATCCAAGCTAAATGAATTATATATGAGGTTGGTAATATATGCGTGTTGGATAACAGCAACACTGAACACCCAGAGCAGCTCTGCGACAGCAAGATTCGAGATTGACTTGGCCCAAATCGGAGAGTGCGAGATCGACAACAGCAAAAGCGAGATCGGGAAATAAGAACCTCAGCCTTCAACGTGTTGTGGTGGCACCACCCTTGACCTCAGGCAACATCAAGGTATTTCAGTTCTCTCTCCTTTTCCCTATCTCATCTTTGCTCTGATTCTCTCTCTCTCATACTCATAGTGGTGGAGCCACGTTATGGCCCAAGGGGGCCACGGCCCCCCCAATTTTTTTTTGAATTTTTAGGAATGTAACTTACGAGCTTGACAATTTCTTGTCTCAAATCTGTGTCCTAGGAAAGTATTAGGAGTAGGAAACTTATTTCTTCTTTTCTCTGAGTTGTTTTCTAAAGCCTTTTAGTCTTCACGGATTTCTAAGGCCAAAAATAGTTTATTATTTGCTCTAATCCTAGAGGACCACACGTGTATGGTTTTAAAACTATACAGTACAAAAGCAAAAGTTGATCTCAGTTACTTCCAACTAGGTACGTGGCTTATTGGCTTTCATTCTCTTGTCTGACTTGTGTTGTGAGTCTTTTGACTTAGACTTATCGTTTGATAATATAAATTTCTTAGCTTTTTTCTTTTTGTGTAAATGTATGTAAATATAAAAATATGTAATTGTGTTGAAATTGCTGGTCGGCTCTTGTTTCTTAGTGTGGGGTGGATGGGGCCATGGCATTGAATTGGGGTAGTGGTCTGTGGTCCCTTAAAAGTAAGTGAACACACACACTATGTTAAGCAGTTTTGCAGTGGGTTGAGCTGAGTGGATGACGCATATTTTTTGTCTTTACATTGTGCAAAGCAAATTAAACTGTGGGATGTGTGCTATATTGTGTAATTTATGCTTCTTTAAGGATCACCCTAAAAAATATTTCTAGAACCGCCACTATTTACCGAAACACCCAAAATAGACCGGAATGACCCGAAATTTTTTCTACAGTAGAATAGGGTGGGTTATTGTTCTAGTTTGTTTACCGGCACAGTATTTTCGGGCCGTTACGGTCGGAACGAAATGGAATTAATAACATTGAATCAAACTTAATTACCTAAAGGCTAAGCAACAGCAACACTAAACACCCAGAGCAGCTCTGTGACTGCGAGATCAGAGATTGCGAGATCGGCGACGGCAAAAGTGAGATCGAGAAATAAGAACCTCAGCCTTCAACGTGTTGTGGCGACGCCGCCCCCGACCTCAGGCTACATCAAGGTATTTCAGTTCTCTCTCTCTCTCTCTCTCTCTCTCTCTCTCTCTCTCTCTCTCTCTCTCTCTCTCTCTCTCTCTCTCTCTCTCTCTCTCTTAATGGCGGAGCCACGTTATGGCCCAAGGGGGCCACGGCCCCCCTAATTTGTTTTTGAATTTTTAGGAATGTAACTTACAAACTTGACAATTTCTTGTCTCAAATTTGTGTTCTAGGAAAGTATTAAGAGTAGGAAACTTATTTCTTCTTTTCTCTGAGTTGTTTTCTAAAGCCTTTTAGTGCTTCACGGATTTCTAAGGCCAAAAATACTTTATTATTTGCTCTAATCCTAGAGCACCACATGCTTGCTCACTCCCAAGTGCAGGAGATCGTAGCAATATAATTCTCGGAGTATCAAGATCGAACCATAAGGAGCAAGATAGATTCAAAGACAATATAATTAAACAAAATTTTGGGTAAAGAAGAAAAATACTTTTGCTAGGTGATTGTTAACAAGAATAATAATAAAAACTAATTTAAATCAATAATGTAAATACTAGGGCATCGAGGTGTTTCCCTATATCGATATGAAATTCTTTGTGATCTAAGAAATTATATATTTCATAATTGATTGTTCTTATACAATTAAATACTTATGATTCGGTTGAACTAAGACAATTCAAGAACGCATGATAACCTCGATTGATAATGCGGTTAGAAAAGTTTTCAGAAAAACCCATTCACTTTAAAACCTGATTTTTATTTGAAACTATTAGAAATTTATCTAAACAATAAGAAAAACATGATTGAACTTATTGAAAGCATGAAAGAACTAATACATCAAAAGAAATCTAATTGAACAATCAAATATGTCGTTGATAAAATCCTAGAAAGAATCACATTGAATATTCATACCGTATAGAAGAAACATAACCCCTGTCCCTAGCAAAGAGTTTAGGCTGCCATTAGAGAAAGAAAAATACAAGGTTTTCTCTACCCAAAATTCATTCTCACAGCATCCCTTCAAAACCCTAATGTCTAAGTGTCCAAAGAAAAGAAAACTTTTACTATTTTAATTCCCGTCCAGGTTTACAGCAGTAATTTGTGAGTTAATTTTGGCCTTCAAAACTTGAGAATGTCGAAAAACTCTAAACTGGAAAGTTGTAGATATTTAAGTCATGGTTCCAACCCATTTGGCCTTGTGTCAATTGGATTTTTGAGGAGAGAGATACGCCCAAAATACTGATCAGTGCTCAAATCAGATTTTTCCTTTTCAGATTTTGCCTCTTTGATTTCTTTCCTTATTTGAAGCTTCCAATCATGGTAGACAATCCAAGCACTCCAGCTGCACCTCTTTAGAAATTTAAACATGGTCCTTTAACTCCACTTTAATTCTAGTTTGGCCTCCATTCTCTCACAAATTCTTGTAAACTCATTTTTCTCACATGATTTCCTAAAAGTAGAAAATTACACACAATGAATGGCATCTTATAGATAAATAATAGGGACTAATGCAAATCATGGCTTAATTATACAAATTAAGCATAGTAGTAAGAAGATAATGCCCATAAAAATATATAACAAGTATACATTTTAAGACGTTATCATCACACGTGTGTGGTTTCAAAACTATACACTACAAAAGCAAAAGGTGATCTCAGTTACTTCCAGCTAGGTACGTGGCTTATTGGCTTTCATTCTCTTGTCTGACTTGTGTTGTGAGTCTTTTGACTTAGACTTATCTTTTGATAATGTAAATTGCTTAGCTTTTGTCCTTTTGTGTAAATGTATGTAAATATAAAAATATGTAATTGTGTTGAAATTGCTGGTCGGCTCTTGTCTCTTAGTGTGGGGTGGATGGGGCCATGGCATTGAATTGGGGTAGTGGTCTGTGGTCCCTTAAAAGTAAGTGAATACACATTATAAAACACACACACACACACACACAAAAAACTATGTTAAGCAGTTTTGTAGCGGGTTCAGCCGGGTGGATGATGCATATTTTTTGTCTTTACATTGTGCAAAGCAAATTAAACTGTGGGATGTGTGCTATATTTTGTAATTTATGCTTCTTTAAGGATCACCCTAAAAAATATTTCTAGAACCACCACTATTTACCGAAACACCCGAAATAGATTAGAATGACCCGAAATTTTTTCCGAACTCCGAAGTAGAATAGTGTGGGTTAATGTTCCGGTTTATTTACCAACACGGTATTTTCGGGCTGTTACGGCCGGAACGGAATGAAATTAATAATATTGAATCAAACCTAATTACCTAAAGGCTAAAAATAAATAAGATTGTGTAATTTATGTTTCCTAAGAAACACCCTGAACAAATTTCCTAGAGCCGCCACTGGTTGGATCTCGAGTTTAAGAGCTTGACATTGAATTCGAGCTTTGCTTCACTAAAACTGACCTCAAATTTTTTTACTTGCTCTGAGTTTGAACATTGTAGGCTATCAAGTAGATGAGACTGATGAGTAAATGAATTCGGTGAGTAGTAGTAATGGTAGCTTTCAAAATCCGTCTGCAAAGAGAAAGTATGAGATATCTAAAGATTCCACAGAGTAACTTTAAACGCCTACAATTATTTGCAATTTGCTTTGTTTCGGACCCTCAGTTATTTTCTTAGATAAAAAATTGCCATTGTTTATTTTGGGATATTCCTATACATTTTCGAGGAAGGAGTTCGAATTATGTTATCTTATTTGATAATCTTCGCATTACTTATCTTGGTCATAATAATGACCCGATACAAAGACGAAAAGGTTTAGGGTCAATAATGAAATTGTAATCCAATAATCTTTTTAAAATTTTAAAAAAAAATAATTGAAAATTTTCCGTGAAAATTCTAACTATGGTATCACCGACCTCCTCCACGTGTTTCAAGCTTTAAAAAGGTTGTATGAAAAGGAATTAATACTGCTCCTAATAAAGAATGTGGCTAACCAGTACCGATTCACTTAGGGTCCGTTTGTTACTGTTGTTTCAATAACTGTTTTCAGTGTTTAAACATTATTACATATATTTTTTACACTTTTTCACCTGTATTTTTAAAAAAATATAAATAATATTACTAGAACAATATTACCAAACGAGCCCTTACTAATCATTATTAAGAGCCCGTTTGGTCATGGATTTCAAAAATTGTGGTTTAAAAAGTATTATTGAAATACGTATTTTTAGTGTTTAAAAAATAAATAAGTAAATGTGTTTTGGTATCATAGTTTAAATAACATGTTTCAGTGTTCAAAAAATAGAAATATGTGTTTGATATTTGTGTTTGATTTTAAAAAAAAAGCTGACCAGGTGGACTTTGGGATTCGGCATGCAGAGACTTTGGGATAACTGTGAGAGGAAGAGATGAGACATACCTGACCAAGTGGGCCCTTACCATTTTCAAGATAATTACCCAATTGCCACTGAGAACCCTTGTTTTGTTGTTTAAAAACAAGCCGGAGGTGATTTCAAAACTGTGTTTGAAAATCGGTTTTGGAACAATGTTTTCTAAACAACCTATGTTGAAAATGGATGACCAAACACATTTTTCTTTTTTTGGATACATATGTTCAGTGTTTAAAGACTGAACGCGTGTTTTTAAACTGGATGACCAAACGGACACTGAATATTTGGTGCTGTTTTCATCTGATGAATTTTCCCTTCACGTATTTCAAAATTTTTTAAAAGGTGTGAGAGCATTTTTCGGCTATTATCTTTGTGATGTCCCAAGCAAATAGTAGTGCAGTTTGAAAAAGTTTGTATAAGATTATGAAAGGAATTTCACTGGAGGGACCCATGCTAGAAAAACTGGTATACTTATAGAAGATTGGCCCCTAGTTCTTATCTTGGGATTTTCTAATACTTTTCCGCGAACGAGTTCGGCCCTTACACGTTATCTTGTTCATAATTCCATGTGAAAAAGACAGAATTGACGGTCTTTTTGGTCAATCACGAAATTGTACCCAATAGCCTGGACAAAAGAAATTAGGAGGGGGAAATTTTTCCACAAAAAGTCTTGACTTTTATGTTGTCACCGATCTCTTTTCACTGTTTCAAGTTTTGATAGGGTTGTGTGAAAAGGAATACTGAGTCATGTGTGATGCCCCGAATGAGGCTTTCTAGAAGCAGGATTCATGGCCTCCGTAGTTTTTATAAGGCTCAGAATATTGGAAAAAAGTTTGCCTTCAAACCAATTTTGAGGGAACTTCCTCCAACCCATTATAGAATGGAGAAGGTTAATATATGAAGCTCAAGAAGTATTGCCAAGATAATAGGGACGATCTTTAGCGTTAGCAAATCAGTCAATACTGCATTACTCTCGAGGCATGACTCAGAAAAATGGTTTATGCATATAACTCTTTTGGTGTTTTTTTTTCTTTTTTCTTTTTTTGGTTGGAATTTTGATGTGAAGTAAGGATTAAGTTTTTCATGGCCATACTTCTTACTTGGATGTTTTCCAATGACTTTTTGTAATGTACACATTTTGATTACTTAAAATTTTTCTTACAGAAGTTGAATTGGATCTGTAGTTAACTTTTTTTGTTTAGGCTTGGTGCACCACAAAGAGGTCCCCTCTTCTCAAATGTACACATCTAAATGTTGCTTCGACCATGGTGTCATTTTTCTTTCTTAGAACAATTCAGGTTAAAAAAAAAAATGGACATTTATAAACAATTTTGACTTGAATAAGTTTGCATTTTATAAAAGTAAACTATTTATAAATGGAGTTTATAAAAGCAAACTGTTTATTATGCAGGTTAACAATTATTAACCATTTAGCTTACAAAATATATATTACATTCTATCAATTATGAAAAATGTTAGAGATACAAACTATTTTATAAAAAATTTTACAAACTGCTAATGTGGTAAGGGATAATTGGTAAATGAAAAGGCGATATTAATGATGAGCCTAGATGAAAACCAATAAGAGATTAACCACATCAATATTTTGTAAAAATGTTGTAAAATAGTTGGTGGCTATAGCATTACTCATCAATTATGCTCCAAAAGAAAAATAATTAGGGATGGCAATTTAGATCCGACCCGCGGATACCTAGCCCGGCCCAATCCTAATGGGCCGGATTTTACCCGATCCGATAAAGAATAGGGTCCGGTATGGGTTTAAAAAAAAAAAACCCGAAGCGGGTCCGAGTCGAGTCCGGGTTTTATCAAAAAACCCGAAACCCGACCCGGATAAGACCCGGTTATATATATATATGTGTGTGTGTGTGTGTGTATAATTACTAAACTACCCTCACATATATATAGTTAAAAACCCTAAAATTTTCTATTCCTCTCCTCGTTTCAGCTCACACATCCGCCTCTCCCTCTTCACCTCTCAACTCTCACACACACGCGGTGACACGCCTCCCTCAGTCCTCACTGCCTCACTTTCCTCTCCCTCTCTCCTCTGACCACCACAACAACAGCCAAACCTCACTCACTCTCTTCTCTTCTCACCACGACAACCCTAACCAAGCCCAGAAAACTCGTACACTAGCGATGCAGGTGCAGCATCATCCGATGGACATTTCGTACTCAACATTTCCTTCACCCTCTGATCGAAACCCCCACTGTTCCTCAGCGAATTCGAAGCCTCCAAACCCCCAAACAACTTGTCGTTGAAGAATATCTATCGAACCGCTGTACTATCTCTGTAATTCGACCAAGAAAAGAAGCTGAGAAAATGGGTTGGTTTGTTAGATCTTGGATCCGTTTGGATGGCAAGAAAATAGCCGAGAAAATGTTGTAACTATTTTTATTTAAACATGTATATTCAATGATTTCTATGTTTGTGATTTTGGGATTTTTGTGTTTGTGATTTTGGGTTTGTTAATCATGATTTTCTGGCTCTGTTTGGTTACCGATTAAGTGTGAGAAAAAAGAGGAATATTTGGTTTTGATAGATTGCATTTTTAGGAGGAAAAAAGAGGAAAGTGTGATTAGAGTTTCGTTAGACTCTGTTTAGGCTTCAATTCTCTTCTTCTTTTCTTCTTCTTTTTTTTTTTTTTTTTTTTTTTTTGGGTTGGGCCCAAATCTGGTTGGCCTAAACGGGCCCGCGTGGCCCGACGGGGGCGGGTCCGAGCCCCGGGGAAAAAACCCGTTTAGTAAACGGGTCGGGTTTGGGCCAAGGGTTAAGACCCGTGGGTCGGGTCCGGATATGGAAAAACTCGACCCGAACCCAACCCGTTGCCATTCCTAAAAATAATTATATAATTTTGAGTTTAAGACAAATACTTATAAGTTCCATGTATTTATTTCTTCTTTCACTTATCAATAAATAAAAACAAAGTCAAAATTTCCCGCGCATCGCGCGGGTTTACGACTAATATTTACTATTGTGAGAATTGGGTGAATTAATTTGTTAACACAAGGTTAAAGAAGAGAGAGAAGAAAATATGACACAAGGAATTTACGTGGTTCGGCAATATGCCTACGTCCACTGGAGACAATAGAATATATTTTCACTATAACTGTGGAGATTACAATAATGACTTGAAGACACTCTCACACAAACCCAAATCCCAAATACACCCTTGGTTCTCTCACAAATAAATAGAGAACACCCTATTGTATTTAGACAAAAGTTGCAAGACACTTTAACTTCCTAACTCTAGTGCACACATAGAAGAAGTTATTTTGCTATCCCCCTAACTCACGTAGGAACTCTCTTTTTGCTACTCTTGCATCTTCTCTCAAACTCACATCTATTTATAGCTAGATATTCAGCAGAAATCCAAGAAATTTCAGCACATGAGAGACTTCTATTGTTTAGGGAAGTCAACAATAGTGGCCAAGCAATCCATGCAACATTTAATGCATGAGTGTTGTGTTTCTTCACGTAAGCTTCCTTGCTGAATTGCATATCTTTGACTTTATTGATCAAGCCATACTTTCACACATAGGCATGCATCCATTTATGGCCTATGGAGTCATACATTTCGACTATGCAATATAATTCAACCGGTGTTTTTCCTTGACGTTTTCTTTGACAATTCATACAAGATAGCATTTAATGCAACTCTTTGCATTTCTTCAAGTAAGAAATCATGTAACTTACTGATGGTTTGTTGGCTAATGTCAAGCCACCAAATTTGACAATTCAAACCATTCCAACAAATCTCCACCTTGGCTTGAATTTTATCAAGCTTCACAAACTAAACTCTTCAATCGCCTCCACCTTAGCCCTTGCGGGCTATCACAAGCCACAAACACTGATCAAGTCCAAGTAGTGCTTGAATTTGCTTGTAGGTACCAGTTTTGCCAACATATCAGCTGCATTCTCTGAAGTGTCAATCTTCTCAAGAATAATTTCTCCTATAGCAATCAACTCCCTTATCTTGTGGAATCTCACATCAATATGCTTTGTCCTAGCATGATAAACCTGATGCTTTGCCAAGTAAATGGCACTTTGACTGTCACAATGCAACTAAACTCCTCCTTGTTTCGAACCAAGTTCATTGACTAGCCCTTTCAACCATAGTGCTTCCTTTGCAGCTTCAACTACCGCCATGTACTCAGCTTCTGTAGTAGACATGGCTACTAGGGATTGTAGTATGGATTTCCAACAAACAGGCCCTCCTGAAAGTGTGAACACATAACCTATTGTAGACCTTCTGTCATCTATATTGCCTACATAGTTTGAATCCACATATCCTACCACTGAAATATCCCCATGTTGCCTCGCAAATAGGATCCCATATCCTGCGGTTCCATTCAGATATCTGAATATCCACTTCATTGCATTCCAGTGCTCTCTACCTGGGTTTGCCATGTACTTACTGACAGTACTTACTGCATGAGCCAAATCTGGCCTGGTGCAGACCATCGCGTACATTAAACACCTAACTGCACTTGCATATGGAAACTTTGACATGTCTTCAATTTCTTTTTCATTCTTCAGGCACTGACTACCAGATAATTTGAAGTGATTCGCCAATGGGGTGCTAACAGGATTAGCATCTTGCATGTTGAATTTTTCAAGAACTTTTCTGATATAGTTCTTCTGAGATATCCACAGCTTTCTTGAATCCCTATCCTTGCGAATCTCCATACGCAAAATTTTCTTAATGGTACCCAAGTCTTTCATGTCAAACTCTTTGCGCAACAAAGCTTTCAACCTGTCAACCTCACACATGCTCTTTGCAGCAATTAACATGCCATCAACATACAGTAACAAGAAAATATAAGAACCATCATCAAGCATCTTAACATATACGCAGCAATCATACTCACAACGGGTATAACCAATCTGGATCATATAGGAATCAAACCTCTTGTACCGTTGTCTGGGAGATTGTTTAAGCCCATAGAGTAACTTCTTCAATCTGCAGACAAGATTCTCCGTACCAGGTTTCTTGAACCCCTCTGGTTGTTCCATGAAGATTTCTTCCTCCAAATTCCTATGAAGGAATGTCGTCTTCACACCTAGTTGTTCCAATTCCAGATCCTGATGTGCTACCAAGGCCAGCATTACCCTGATAGAAGTATGCCTGACCATAGGTGAGAAAACCTCATCGTAGTCAATCCCATGTCTTTGTGAATATCACTTTGCTACCAATCGTGCTTTGAACCGTTCTCCTTCCTTTTCTGATACTGCTTCCTTCTTTCTGAACACCCACTTGCAACCTATCGGTTTCTCTCCCTTTGGAAGTTCTGACAACTCCCAAGTCTTGTTCTTATTCAAGGACTCCATCTCTTCCACCATAGCTTCCATCCACTTGTCCCTCTGTATCAATTGCTTCCTGAAAAGTGGAAGGATCCCCGCTACTAATTACTAAGCAATAAGAAGCAAGATCCTCGAAACCATACCTGACCGGTGGTCTTATGTTGTGTTTAGGCCGTTCTAATATCATGTTGTGATCTTCTTGATCACTATTGTGAGGTTCCTTCTCTAGCTGAGACTCCACTTCATCTAGCTCCACCTGCATCACTGATCTATTGCTGTCACTATTGCTTCCCCTTTCTTGAGACTCTTCTTCCTTTCTAAAATCTTTTATCATGGACTTCTCGTCAAACACCACATCCCTACTAATCACCACCTTTTGTGCCACTGGATGCCAAAACTTGTACACTTTTACTCCTTTCTCGAACCTGAGAAAAATACACTTCTTGGATTTTGAATCAAGCTTTGACCTTTCTTCGATAGGAATATGAACATAGGCTGGACACCCGAATATCCTCATTAACAAGTAATCAACTTCTTTCCCTGTCCATACCTCCTCAATAACTTTCCCATCAAGCGCAGCTCTAGGTGATCGGTTAAGAATGTAACAAGCCATGTTCATTGCTTCAGCCCAGAAGACTTTACAAAGCCTAGCATTCAGTCTTATGCACCTAGCTATCTCACCGATTGTCCAGTTAAGTCTTTCAGCCATTCCATTCTGTTGAGGTGTTCTTCGTACTATAAAGTGCCTCTTGATACCTTACTCTTCACAAAACTTCAAGAACTCCCCATCCTTGTACTCAGTGCCATTATCAGATCTTAGGCACTTAATCTTTCTTCCAGTCTGGTTTTCCACTTCGGCTTTCCACTTCTTGAACTTTGCAAATGCCTCAGACTTGTTTTTCAAGAAGTAAACCTAAACCTTTCTAGAATAATCATCAATGAAACTCATAAAATACCGAGCTCCACCTTTAGAGACCACTTGCACTGGCCCCTAAATATCAGAGTGTACATAATCCAATATACCCTCTGTCTTGTGCGTGGCTATTTTGAATCGCATCCTACACTACTTTCCCATGACACAGTATTTGCAGAAATCTAACTTACATGACTTAACTCCAACCAAAGATTTCTCTTCTGCAATTCCCTCATACCACGCTCACTTATATGCCCTAGTCGCATATGCCACAAGAGTGTATCATCCTGCTCAAATTCAGTCACTGCAACAGCTCCACCTACAATGGTATTGCCGAGTAGCTTGTAGATATTACCTTTTCCTTTCTGCCCCTTCATCACAACCATAGCGCCCTTTGACACCTTCATTAACCCATTCTCAGACTTATAGCAATAGCCATTAAAATCTAGAGTTTCCAAGGAAATTAAATTCTTTTTCACCTCTAGAACATTTCATACCTCTCCTAATGTCCTCACCACATTATCGAACATCTTTATCTTAATAGTTCCTATTCCAATAACTTTGCAAGTAGCATCGTTGCCCATTAGAACAAAACCACAATTAACCGACTTGTAAGTGTCGAACCAATCTCTGTAAGGAGTCACATGGAAAGAACATGCTGAATCCAGAACCCAAGAATCGATTAGCTTATTGGCGCTGGATGAAACAAAAAGCATTTCTCCATCTGAATCTGCTACCACAATGTTTGTAGATCTTGATGACCCTTCCTTGTCTTTGTCCTTGCCTCTTTTCCACTTTGGACAATCTCGCTTAATATGCCCCTTCTTTTGACATTTATAGCACTTCACTATCTTGCTTTTGGATTTGGATCTGCTATGTCCCCTGGCAGAACTATGATTTCTATCTTTCTTCCTTCCACATTCTTGATTATCTTTTACCATAAGCCCTTCACCAGAACTTTCACCCGAATTTGCTTCTGTTGGTAGTGATCCAACAAGGCTCCTGAGATCTCTTCAAATTCCAAAGTCTCTTTCCCCTAAAGCAGGGTTGTAACCAAGTGTTTGTAGGATGTCGGGAGGGAGGACAAAAGCATCATCGCCTTGTTTTCATCATCGAATTTTATATCAATCCGCAACAAGTCACTGATAATTTTATTGAATGTGTGGACGTGTTAAGCCAAATCCGCACCCTTTGCCATCTTAGCTCATACAGTTTTCGCTTAAGATTAAGTTTATTTGTGAGGGAATTGGACATATACCGGCTCTCCAACTTCAACCATATAACTACAGTAGACATGTCATCCATGACATCGTACATAAGCTCGTCTGCCAGACATAGTCGAATTGTACTGACCGCCTTCATATTGAGTTCTTCCCATTGTCATCGATCATCATCTTGGGTTTCTTTGCTTTCCCATACAAAGCCTTCACCAAACCTTGTTGTAACAACAAATCTTTCACCCTTCTTTGCCATAAACCGAAGTTACTAGTTTCGTCGAACTTAACTACGTCTACCTTGGCAATAGAAGCGTTGATCTCCATTGAATAAATCAACCTGGAGTTCTGATACCAGTTGTTGTGCGAATTGGGTGAATTAATTTGTTAACACAAGGTTAAAGAAGAGAGAGAAGAAAATATGACACAAGGAATTTATGTAATTCGGCAATATGCCTATGTCCATTGGAGGCGATAGAATATATTTTAACTATAACAGTGGAGATTACAACAATGACTTAAAGACACTCTCACACAAACCCAAACCCCAAATACACCATTGGTTCTCTCACAAATAAATAGAGAACACCCTATTATATTTAGACAAAAGTTGCAAGACACTTCCTAACTCTGGTGCACACACACAGAAGAAGTTATTTTGCTATCTCCCTAACTCACGTAGGAACTCTCTTTTTGCTACTCTTGCATTTTCTCTCAAACTCACATCTATTTATAGCTAGATGTTCAGCCGAAATCCAAGAAATTTCAGCAAATGAGAGACTTTTATTGTTTAGGGAAGTCAACAATAGTGGCCAAGCAATCCATGCAACATTTAATGCATGAGTGTTGTGTTTCTTCACGTAAGCTTCCTTGCTGAATTGCATATCTTTGACTTTGTTGATCAAGCCATACTTTCACACATAGGCATGCATCCAGTTATGGCCTATGGAGTCATACATTTTGGCTATGCATGAATTTAATTCAACCGGTGTTTTTCCTTGACGTTTTTTTTGACAATTCATACAAGATAGCATTTGATACAACTTCTTGCATTCCTTCACGTAAGAAATCATGCAACTTCATGATGGTTTGTTGGCTAATGTCAAGCCACCAATTTTGACAATTCAAGTCATTCCAACATTTACAAAGTTGAAGAAATCATTCATTAAAGAGAGACTCTTTTCTTGTCTTTTTTTGATAATCCATTAAAGAGATCTAGACTTGAAATGCTTGAAACCTACACACAAAACTTGAAATTAAAACTCAAACAATAATAAACCCAATGAGTAAAACATAAACAGAAGGCTAAAAACCAAATGTAGAAGTTGAAGATATCAGGAACCCAAAAGATCCAAGTAAAAATGCCAAGAATGGATATAACTTAATGATCATGGGACTTCAAAAAAATTTAAATTTCTATAAATTTCCAATATTTTGAGACAACTAGCATGTCTAAGAATAGAATTGGAGATTTGAAGAGAAACAATATCTATAACGATATTGAAGAATAAATTTCATAGTGCAAAATCACTGTAAATAAACAAATAAAAATTATTGATTAGTTTGGCACGGGCAGCGCTTGTGCAGCCCCCAGTGCAACAAATATTGACATAGGCTCTTCCACTAGGGAAGACCTTAGGCTGGCACCCCTCCTTCATGTGCAATGGAGGCTACCATCCTAAGACATGGGCCTTATGGACCACCCATTTGACCCCGTCTAGGTAAGTATGTCGATACGTGTCGCACGCTTTACTTTAATACTATGCGCTTACCTCTCCTCTTATTTATTTCAATGTGGGACTTGTGGTCATTGAAAAACAGAAACCCAACACAGACATTGTAAAAGTCCTTTTTGTCTCTTTTTCTTAATTTCTCTTTTCTTTTTGTGTGCTAAGAACGTGAATTTATTAAGATGGTCCTCTCTCTACAGTAACTTTTACGTAAAAATTTCCCAATTTCCACCATTATTAACTTTATAGAATATATTGTTTTGCTAAAAGGTATGAGTCCCAATAATATATATCCGCAGTGAAAGTGAAACTTGTGCACTCGATGAACATCAAATAAATAAATAAATATATATATATATATTGTAAGGACTCAATTTGTAACGATCTCAAACCGGTTCGTACGCTAAAAGGCCCAAACAATAAAAATTGTAGAGCGTGGGTTTGAAACGCTAGGCCTTGGTCACTGGACGGTGGTTAATCATGGTACTCATGGTGAACGCGCAGAGACGAGCTAAGGTCGTCCGTGGATCTTGTCCATGAAGCTTCATGTTCTTATTCTTCCTCTCCCTTTTTTTTGGATACCCTCCTTTTTAGCCCCCCCTTCTTTGGCGCATAAGCCTTTACATTATATAGCCCCTCTCGGATGATCCTGACCCTCCATCTGTTGATCAGGCAGGTACCTATTCGAGTACCTGTCCCATCAGCCGCTTCCCCCTATTTTCTTTTAGTTGCAGTAACCGAAGTCACACTGTTCAGGAGTCTTTTCCCATTAATATGGTTAGGAAGTTTGTGGGCGCATTCAATACGGAGGTGGCGTCTTTTCCTTGAACCACTCCCACTCCGTACCCCCATGTGAGCCCCATTCTACTCGCCTTTTCTTCTGGGGGCGCTTTGGAGGCCGCCTTTGACGACATGTCGCTCTTCCCTTTGAAGTCTTGGGATGCCGAGGACAGGGTCATCCTCGGCTGCATCTCTAGGCTATTTGGTCTTTCACTACTTGTTCTCGGCAACTACTCTCCTCGGCGTGGGCCCCAAGGTCTTAATGGAAAGTGGGTCGGGTCATAAGTTCTCTGGCCCCACAATAGCCCCTCAAAATCCTGCTGTCCGGATCCTCGGACAGATAGGAGGGTTTTGATGACATCGGGCCTCTATCAAAGCTTGTCAATCCTTGTCACCTATCGATTCCCGAGACTCTTCATCTGCCCGAGACACGTTCTTGGAGCCTTTGGAAGGTGAAACGTGTCTTCATTAAATGCGGGCGGCTCTATGCTCTCCACGTTCAACAGCGCGATGTGATCTAACGGTAGAGATTTCCTTGCCTTTATGGGCGGGAAAATTCGTGCAGTTACTTTCGATAGGAGGTATAAATGATTTTTGGAACTGATTTGTCTCTTCACTTTTGCACTTAAGAGTTCTAGCACATATATCCTGGGTTCATCCAAACTTTCATCCAAATTCAAGTCTATCTCCAGCACAAAAAGCCTGTCCAAGGTACCCTTCCTCCTTTCTATAAGCTCTCTGCCTTCACTAACTCGTGCTTTTTCTTTTCTGGGTTTATTTTTCTCTTGTTCCTCTCTTTTCCTGTCATCCACTGAGTTTGTTCAGTAGCTCTTAGAAATGGTTAAATTGAGAAAATTGGTTGATACTGAGGAGGCGATGGAAAAGTTCATCGCCGATTATAGGATTCCCCCCAACGTGAGTTTGAAGCACTGTAAGATGGGGGAGTGGCATCTTCTGAGAAGGACGGGCGAGGTGGTAATTTCTATTCTCGCCTTCATAGAGGGGGGTACGAGAATCCCCATGGGACTGGTAATGAAGAGTTACCTTAGGCATTTCTGGGTTGTGTGGATGCCTTAAACGAAAAAATGGGGCTAAGACTAACCCATTATGACGTAAATTGGTGCTACAATCTCCAAAATTTGAAGGGCAAATCCTACTACATGAAGACGAGAGACGATAGGGTTCGGCTAGTCTAGTGCCTCCCCGACTCTAACAAGGGGTTAAACAAGAACTTTCTTATCGTATTCGGGGAATGGCATGATGGCCTTCCATGCCCGATGGTGGAGGGAGAACCAGGTGGGGTATAGAGAGTAGAAGGGTGTCAATCCTTTGCGCCGTTTTAATTTGATGTGGTTCGGTTACTAACCATGTACATGTTTTTTTTTTTTTTTTGCAGATCCAAACGCCTTTCACTGACACTTTCATCTGGTTAATCGGGTTGACTTGGAGACTGTTCTTCAAGCGACAATTTTTGTAAATGATGAGGATGGTCAAGTCAAAGCCGCTCACAAAATCTTAGGATACGCTCCCCTTCAGAAGTCATTTGCCGACCCAAAGCACGTGATCAGCGCTAACCATCCTCGGCTTCCGAAAATTACCGTAGTCGAACAAGGATTTTTGATCTCCGAAGGATCTCCTGTCCTAGAGGGCATCCCATTGGTGGACTTCTCCCCATCTCATCAGGCAGTGGAGGACGAAGGCGAGTTGGGTCCGTCCGAGGAGAGATTCGGGGCATTTGACCAAGCCGATCCATCCGAGGATCCTTCTGGTGATCTAGGTGACCCAGACTTGTCCGAAGCGGAGCTGATGTCAATGGGAACATCCTCCCGAGCCGAGATAGGTCTTAAGAGAAAGCCCCCGACCAGCTTGTTCGACCTCATCGAGGGTCAACCGGGGAAGGGTGCACAGGGAAAATCGCAATCCAGTGTTCCAACTCCCCCGTCTCAACCTCAGCCCGTCCAGACTAGGTCCTCGTCTACTAAGTCGCAGCCATAATCTCCCCGCCCCAAGCTTCTTGCTTCTCCTCAATCAGCTCTGCCTCCTCGGCCGGAGCCCGCTGACTCAAAGAGAAAGAGGAGTTCCAAGGGGAAGGAACCCATGGATGGGGGAAAATCCCAATCCTCTCAGGAGAGGGATGAAGTCCCACGAGCTCAAAAACATTTAAAGATTGGACACCAAAGCAAGGGGAAAGGGATCGAAGCCCAATCCGCGCCGAGTGCTTGGCTTCCCGCCCCAATGCTCCACGGGGAGCCATTGTTCGAGAACGCGTCCATGAAGGACCTTGGAGACAGCAATGGCGGTTATGTGGCTGATGCGTTAGGGAGAACCATGCTACTTCCTACCGATATGGAAGAGTTGAAGAATATGAGGATACAGGAGGTTTTCCTTAACACGAAGAGGTACTTGGGTATGGTAAGACTCTTGAAACCTAAGGCTCTATCAATTCTTGCTCCCAGATTTTCATTCACAATATACTTGTCTCAATTGGCAGGCTATCCAAGCCACCTATAGGATGGAGGAAGAAGTTAAGGGGCAGAGTAAGGCCACCGAGGTTGAACACACCAAACGCATAGATGCTGCGCGGACCCTCAAAGCTTCTGAGACTAACCTCGCGAAGGCAAGGGAGGACTTAAAGGAGGCCACCCGAGCCAGGGATAGTGCCGCGGCAGGTTTGACTGGTACCCAAAAGCAGGCCGAGGAATAGACAAAGCGCCTACTCGTTGCCGAGGAGCAATTGCAGATTGCCAAGGAGCAGATCAGCGATTTGAAGAAGCAACTGATCGAGGCAAATAATGCTAAGGGCGTGGCGAAATTTGCCAAGGACAAAGCCGTGAGAGCCAAGCAGGAGGCTGAGTTTGCCAGAACTGAGGCTGAAGTGGCTAGGGACAAGGGCAAGGAGGAGGGTTACGAGGCAGGGATGGCTGGAACCCAAGCCTCCCTTAAAGCTCAAATTCCTAGAGTATGCAGGCTATACTGCTCTTAGGTTTGGGAAGAGGCCCTAAAACGAGCTGGAGTGGAAGCTTCGTCTGACTTGTGGATACTTGTGGAAGCTTCAAATTACATGTTAGTTGCCCTTGCCGATACTTACTATTATTGTGGATCTCCTGATTTTTGAATTAGTTATCTTAACATGTATGAATGGTTGTGCATATGATATATTTGGGATCATATCCCGAAATTCTAACTTACCCGCGCCCCTAGAGTGTTGAACTTGTATCTGAACATACTTCTGGGGAGATATAGGCATCATCCGAGATGTCATGTGCATTGTTAGGCCGAGCCTGGTATCTAGATTTCCTTTAAGTAGTTGGTCCCCATAGGTTTGAGTCCGAGGACCAAGCAATACCTTGGTTCTGCCAAAAATTTAGATTTCTTTTAAGTAGTTGGTTTCCCCATAGGTTTGAGTCCGAGGACCATGCAATACCTTGGTTCTATCCAAAACTTAGATTTCTTTTAAGTAGTTGGTTTCCCTATAGGTTTGAGTCCGAGGACCATGCAATACCTTGGTTCTGTCCAAAACTTAGATTTCTTTTAGTTTGGGGGGATTAGCCCCTCAGACATGGTGTGGGACGTTGATCTGACATTGGGAAGCCCCTAGAACCGTCCGCACTACTGACGCTTCGAAGCGTAGCCCCTAGTGGAACTTTATATTAGAGCACAACAATGGGCTGCTAGAAGTGATAAAGGGACTTTCTCGATCCACTGTCTATGCCAACGCACAAGCCTTTCCCACAGACAGCGTCAATTGTAAGGACTCAATTTGTAACGATCCCAAACTGATTCGTACGCTAAAAGGCCCAAACAATAAAATTTTAAGAGCGTGGGTTTGAAAGATTAGGCCTTGGTCACTGGACGGTGGTTAATCATGGTACTCATGGTGAGCGCACAAAGACGAGCTAAGGTCGTCCGTGGATCTTGTCCATGAAACTTCATGTTCTTATTCTTCCTCTCCCTTTTTTTTGGGTACCCTCCTTTTTGGCCCCCCCTTCTTTGGCGCATAAGCCTCTACATTATATAGCCCTTTTCGGATGATCCTGACCCTCCATCTGTTGATCAGGCAGATACATATTCGAGTACCTGTCCCATCAGCCGCTTCCCCCTACTTTCTGTTAGTTGCAATAACCGAAACCACACTGTTCAGGAGTCTTTTTCCATTAATATGGCTAGGACGTTTGTGGGCGCATTCAATGCGGAGGTGACGTCTTTTCCTTGAACCACTCCCACTCCGTACCCCCATGTGAGCCCCATTTTACTCGTCTTTTCTTCTGGAGGCGCTTTGGAGGCCGCCTTTGACGACATGTCGCTCTTCCCTTTGAAGTCTTGGGATGCCGAGGACAGGATCATCCTCGGCTGCATCTTTAGGCTATTTGGTCTTTCACTACTTGTCCTCGACAACTACTCTCCTCGGCGCGGGCCCCGGGGTCCTAATGGAAAGTGGGTCGGGTCATAAGTTCTCTAGCCCCACATATATAAATATATATATATATATATATATAAATTGAACACTACCAATGCTATTATAAGTCTAACCTCAATTTAGTGGATAATGATTGCTTGATCTGATGTTATGTTATGTTGAATTTACCATGGAGTAATCTATCTATATATGATTTCAAATGCTCGTATTTGATAGTTTATGAAGACTGAAAGATCTCATTGAATCAGAAGTTTACGCCTTAAAAATGAAGACTGATAAGAAGCTAACAATCACATTGTTTTATAGGTGTTTTTGTCAAATCTTTGATATGTCTCTGCTGGCTCGCGGCCCCCACCATCTGCTCCTACCATTGCCTTCACCACCAATGTTTTAATCTTTACCAATGTTGACACAACTATTGTCAGCACCACAATCTGTTTATATCACCTCTATTGCCACCAGCCCACCACTCCCATCATTATTATTGTTGCCTTCCGTTGGCTTGCAGCTATTGACACAACCACTATTGCCAATTATCATCATCATTAAATTGATAGGATTGAAATTTCCATCCATTTAAAACCTCATCATTTAGTAAACACTAATTATTGTTGAACATATGTAATAATGGAGTTTGCTTTGAAACAGTTTTTGTTTTAATTAAAGACCTTCTTTCTAAAATTATTTTAGGAACTCCTTTTATGACTTTAATTTATCCCTTTTTAGTAACAGATGAAGGAATTAAAACTAATATATTGGAAAAAGATATATTCTTTAAATTCATTGTACCACCTGTCTTGAAAGAAATACACTCTTCCAAAAAGGTTACTATTTTAACAGATATCAACAAAAGAGGAATCTATAGAATTGAAAGAAGTTTGTTATCTTTAAAGACAGAAATATTACTTGTTAATCAATTAACAGAAAATGACAAAAAGAAAGATAAACAAGACAAAGAGACAGAGATATGTTCTTGTTCTCCTATTGCTTTTTTACATAAAGTCCAATCTACAGAAGAACTCAGTAGAAAAGGCATAAAAGACGGAAATATAGATACAATCTTTTGTAATCAATATGCATGGACTAATAGTATAAGGATTGACGGATGGCAACTTAAGGCTATTGCCCCCACACCAAATATAGAAAACACTGATAGTTTAATAAAAGAAGCTTTGACAGACTCTCCTTTATTAATCATTAAAGAAAACATTAATTGTAGTAATTTCTTGAATAATGATAGATTTAATTTAACACACAGAATTAATTATAATTCTTTGATAGATTTTCCTATTAATGAAAGACTTTATGAAGAAACTTTATTAACTTTATTTCACATATTTTCACAAGATGAGATATATAGTAATACATGTATGAATAGAATCATACTAGATTTAAGAAGTATTCTGAATCTCACTTACCTTGACAGATCCCATCATGACTACTCTAATACTGTTGCTACTCAGCAAGAGCACAAAAGTGTACAAAGAAAAGTTTGTTTTATAAATGTTGTTTGTTTTATAAATGCTTTTCTTGTTTTTCTTATAAAATATTTCAAAAGAATTTCACAGAAAGACATTGCCGAAAGAATTTCAAAAGAAGTTTTGCAAAATATTTGCTCCAAACATAACCCTCTTCCCAAAACCCAATTGCAGACTATGAGTAAAAGATTCTCTCAGAAAGACAAGGGCAAGGCACCAGCGGTGCAACCCAGAGGTATCCGAAAGCCTTAAGTAAAAATTTCGGATATGCATGAAGGCGTCTCGATAAAGACAATATCCCTTCAAGATACGTTGCTAGCAGAGGCAATGTATTCATGTGGTGATAAAAGTGTAATTCTGCAAAAAGTGCTAGACAGTGATCTTATGTTTCAAGACGGAGAATTTAAAGACCTTCCTCTTCATATTAAACTACTTCTTGATAATTTACAGGCAGCATTCACCCTCAGACAGAAACCCTTATTCCAAATGACCCTTCAGGCTTTGGAATTACATCTTGTTAGCACCGGGGCATTTATTGAAGCACTCAATTGTCAACTCCCTGGCAAGGAGGATGGAGATTCAAGCTCCACAAAGACAGAACTACAGTCTCTAAAAAGCTATCTTATGGGAACAAGCTTTTCAAAGCTCCACCCTAAGATTCAGCAAAAAACGAGACTTGCTATTCGAACCTTACCCCCTGAAATCCAACAGAATATATTAACTCATAAAGCTATAACAAATTCTTATGATAGATGGATGTATCTTTTTAAACTGATAGTCTCTACAACATTTATCAGGACAGAAGACATGACAGGTGATATATGGTTATCTCAGAAAGCTAAATGGTATGAGAGCTGTGGAAATTCAGACAGACTTTATGAAAGAACAGGAGATATATTTAATCCCTATCCGGGATTACTTATCAACACAGAGACAGAGGATCCAGTAATCTGTGATCCCTTATGGTTATCTGAAATGCTAGAAGCAGTGTTTATCAGCAAATTAACCATTACTTCTGCAAATCAGATTAGTTTATTTCCCAGAGTCATCCAAGAAGCAGCAGCACAAATTGGATGACTTAATTATATGAAGATGGAATCTAGAGTACTCTTCCAGTTTGGGACACTAGCTATTATATGGAAGCTCAGTCAGCACACATTTTAGTCCTTATCCATGATTGGTGTGGTATCCCTAAATATAACTGGTATACAGGAGATACTTATTTATCACTTGATGATCCAGGTGCTCTGGCTCAAGAATGGTCTAATTTCATGAGTAATAAGATTTATGAAGTATAGAAAGAATTAGACAGAGGTTTCCATTTATATGGCTACACCGACAGGATAGCTGTGTATGGCCCAAGACCTTCAGCAGGAAGGCTCATTAGGAAAAAAAGGATTGTTAAAGATCCCAGATTGATGACAGCCAAGGATCATGTTCCTGTTTTCATTCCTATTTCATAATGTGCCCTATGTAATGATTATGGAGTGCTCCATGAGCATGAGCAATATGAGGACAACTCTGATCCGCTAGATTATGATAATTACGCGGATACAGACTGATAGATAGATAGACAGAAGGCACAGACAGACAGAACACTCTTCTGAACAGACAACGACCACAGATCACTATTCACCAACGACAGATCACTATTCACTGGAGACAGATCACTATTCACCAACATGCATGAATAACTTCCAGACAGATCCATTACAGTCTAGACAAATACAGACAGATCCAGAAAGATATTTTGAAAGATATTCTGACAGAATTCGCATGCAGATTCTCACAGATAGAAAGTTACTATTCACTAGCATGCATATTACCAGATAGACTTTACTGTTCAAGATTCTACCGACAGATTAACTTGAGTTCACTTTAATTAACTCAAGTTACTTTTAAAGACTTACCATAGTTCACTTTATCTATAAATAGACAGACTCAGAAGACAGAAGACAAGTACAGTTCTAAGGTCTAAGTTTCTAGTTTAATTCCACACCATCATTATCATCAAATTTTCTGTCTGTGGGGTTATAAAATTCTTTTAAGTTTATTATTTCGTCAATATTTCGCTTATTTATGTCTGTGGAATTTTCTTCTTTAATTTCCTTTTTTACCATTTTTGCTTCTGTCAGTAAATCTTGTAGATCTACGGGTTTTATCTCTACACCATTTTGTTTAATTTTCATTTCTTTCTTTTCTTTCTTGGCTTTTTCTTCCTTTCTACAATCCGTAACATGGTGTCCATATTTTTTACACCTAATGCAAGCAATAGGTATTTCTATAGAGTCTTTTAACTTTAATAAATATTATTTCTTGTCTGTATGGTGATCTAGTAGATTTTCTATTAGTTTTATTATTATGTCTTTTTGTTTTCTTTTTCTTTTATTAATCTTAAGTGGGTTGGTTGATTTTAACTCTTTCTTTACTTGATCTATTTCTTTTTTACTAACATTAAATATTTTCATTAATTCATTTGTTATATCTTTCTCAAATTCTAATTTACTAATTTGTTTAACAATTTTATTATGTCTGTCACATTGTTTTTTAGTATGTCCATATCATTTGCATTTATGACAAATAGTATTATTAACATGTCTGTCAGTTTTATCTAATGACTCAGTAGTATTTAAAACTGTAATGTCTCTTTCTCTGTCTATTTCTAAAAGTGAAATTAGAATTTTCATTTTTTTAGTTAATTCTGTCAAACTATCATTTTGGGTATCTATTATAGATCTTTCAATTAATTCTAGTCTTTCTTCAATTTTTTCCCTTAAACTATTACACTTTTTGTCTTTTCTATTGACTACTTCTTTCACTATTTCCTCTTTTGCTTTTACTACACTATCTCTTTCTATCTCTTTTGTATCTAACTTCCTACGTATTATTTCATTCTTTTGTCTTTCATACAATTCTTTCAAACCATCATCATTATTTCTAGGACTATCATCTTTTGTCTCTTTCTTTGTCATGCTTCTTTGTTTTACTATGTTTTTTCCTATATCTAATCCTTTACGTAGAGTTTCATCCTTTGAATTGTTTTCTATTCTTTCATACATTTCTTTCATGTCTTTTACCATTCCTTTTTTTATTATTTCTTTATTATTATCTATTAACTTCTCATGTAGAGATTCTTTCTTGCTTGTCTCTATTAGGCTATTTTGCCTATCTGTGTCTAGCTTTTTACATATAATTTGTACTGAACTAGAAACTTCTCTATTGTTTTGCTTTTCCACCATTTCATTTAGTCTGTCATTTTCTATAGTACTTCTTTCTTTTGTGAGATCTTTTATTTCATCTTCTATATGTGTTACTCTTTCCTTAATTGGGTCAATTTCTTCATCAACTCTTCTGTCAGTTGCTTTTAACATCTGTAAATTCTTATCTATATCTTCTTTTAAACTATTATTTATACACCAATTATCTGTCATGGATTTTGTAAAAGATGATCTTTGATGGGGTCCAAATTCTATTTCTTTTTCAAAATGTGAATTTAAAGCTTTCATTCTTTCATAGAGGTCCAAAAAACGATCATTTTTCTTTTCAACTTTAGTATATATAGTGAATCTGTCCATATTTTCCAAAGATTCTAATTTTCTATTGATTCTATCTAAAAAACTATCGTTGTATTTATTAGTCTGTCGGTTGATTTTATCTTCTATTAAAGTACTCCAATTATTTGTGTTATTGTAATTATAATTATCCATTTCACTGTCAGAATCAGAATCTGTTTCATATTCCATATCACTATATGACCAATTATCATCTATATCTTTCATACTATAACCTTCATCATCAACTATATCATCATAGTCCATGTTTCAAATTAGTGTGTGCCTAGCCTAAGTGTGAACAAGCAAACAGATGATGAGCTGATAAATGTATTTATTCTCTTTCTAAGCAATTAATAATTACTGGCAGAACTATTACTAATCACTGGTATCAGCTCATCATCTGTGGTTAGTAATAGTTCTGCCACGAAATTTCCATGTTCAGATTAGTGTGTGCCTGACCTAAGTGTGTCTTAGCAACAAATAATGAGCGACTAAACATATTCATTTTATCTCTAAGCAATTAATAATTACTGGCGGAACTATTACTAACCACTAGTATCCTTGCTATCGGGACCACCTCCTCGGGAAACTCCATTGCAGGACCACCCAAACAACGCCTGTCTGTCGGCTACAACAAAGGGGCTGACCAACGCGAAACTATGGTTTGCCAACAAGTCTCTAGGCTGACCAACGCTAACAAGGAGCAAGTAGTGGCTATGTAGTAATATAAGTTCCTAGTAACTTATTAATTGCAAAGAAATAAAACTCATACACCTACCATGGCTCTGACAAAACATAAATTTGATTCTTCATGCATGCAAGTTGCAATCTTAGGAAAAGACATTATAATGTAACATATGATCATATATTGACAGATGATTTAAATCAAGCACTTTAGTCCAAGATTTCACGCAATCTTCTTTTTTATCTTCTTCCTTTTTTCTTTTTTTCTTTTTTTTTGAGAAGGAGATTTCGTGCAATCTTGGAAGAAATCTTCTGATGAAAGATAAATTTGACTCTTCATACATGCAATCTTTGGAAAAGATATTATAATTAATGAACCATTTATTGAAGGATGATTTAAACTTCATGAACATGACAATTGACATATTAACAGCGATGGGTATACTAAAACTTGGGGTTGTTATTAAGATTATGTGGCATACCATTCACAAGAGCAAGTGGCCAAGGCTGGCATTAGCCTTAGGTCACTTCGTTCATTGGCTAGGACCTCTATTAGAAAAATGTCTTAAAATTGTGGGTCAATAATTACTTTCACTAAAAAGAAAAAAAAACATATGTAGATTGTGCACTCTTTCCCTTACCTCCAAATACACTCCCAAATTTTTAAATCAATAAAATTCAACCCGATTGAAATTTTAAAGATTTTTACAAAAATAATAATAATAATAATTGTCAATGTGTTGAATTATTATTGATTATCTTTCTCGTAACAACTTGAGATTTCAGTTTTTGTAATTTATTTTTTCACACAAAATATTGTCAATATTAGGTACCCAATCTTCCACCCAACTACATATCAAACAATCTCTCTCTCTCTCTCTCTCTCTCTCTCTCTACGCCAAAATCAAATCTAAAAATTAGATTTTAGCTATCCATAAATTAAAACTCATTCTAAAAAATAATAATAAATCTCCATCTCCTTTATTAAATTTTACTCTTGAACCATTATATTTGATTTTCTATATAAAATTAATCTTGGTTTGGTAAGTATTAATTTATTAAGTTCTGTTAAGGCTATCTGGTGATTCTATTATTAAGTAAAGTTGCAATAGTGCCTCCGATATATAATTCATATTATAATTTTACATTTTAGATAGTGTTTATCTTATTTTAAATACTTTTTAATTATAATTTCCTAATATAAAAATATCACTTCAAATGTGAAAAACGAGAGAGAGAGAAAGAGAGAGAGGTTGAATTTCAAACAAGATATCATGATAAACTTGTTACTAGCAATTTAAAATATAATAAAGCATATAGATGAAACCTTACAAATGATTTTTAAAAATATTCATTAAAAAGAGTTAAACAAAAAATAATGGCATAATACAATAGAAAGATAATAAAGAAAACAATCATAACGACATTCAAACATGTAATATTGCAATTCTTGATTATATTTAAAAACTATATTTTTTTTTCCAATTTCACGTTTACAAAATTTTATTTACAGTACTTGAAATAGATTTTTCAAAATTGAAATTGATAATTCTACTTGATATTTGATCATAGTACAAGAAGATTAAGTGAATTGGTCATTTTAAAAATTGAAAATAAGATGTTAGCAAATTCCTAATAACAAAATGTTAGATGTAACTTAGTATTACAAAAAATAATAAAAATGAATTTTTTTTAAATGTTATATAAATATATATATATATATATAATTTATTGATTTTTTAGAAAAAAAAAATATTATTTAATTGGTATACTTAAAAACCCCACTTTTTTTGTTTATTAAAAAAAAACACTTATAACTATCATATTAGGTTTCAATTATATTGAACTGGCCTAACAAGCAATTAAAATTTCACTATCACAAAGAAAACAATTTATAACTTATATTACAAGAATCGGCTTGGGTAGAATGCACTGGATCCAATCATTACCTTCTATTATTTATAGTGGTCCCAATTGAAGCTCAAATTTTTTTAAAAGTTATTCTAACTAATTATAGTAAACTATAGACTATAATATAACTATAGTATAGAAAAAAAAATGGAGAATAAAAAGACTTATACAATATTTGCACAGTTGCACTACATATCGTTGAAAAAATGGGTCAATTATATATATATATAATTTTGAAATAAATTATTTAATAAAATTACTATGATATGAGCTACCTCTCTCTCACACACACATATATATGAACTTATTCCCACCTAACATGTTTATAAGACAAAAAATAAAATAAAATCATACTCCTATCAGGGATCCATATCAGTAATGGACAAGTCGTTCGCCGTATAAACTTCAGGTTCTTCGTTAGGAATATTTGCCACAATTGATTTCCTTCCAATAGAAAAAGCTGGTTTTTTAGGTAAAGGTAATTGTGTACTTTCATTTGTCAACATAGATAGCATATCTGACATGGTAGGGTGATCAATTGCACCATCTTGCACGCATAAGAGACTAACGTGAATGAATCTCAGTACTTGATATTCGACACATGACTCCCTCATTGTCAGATCAACTAACTCTAGCCCTTTACCTTCTTGCCATAAATCCCATGCCTAAAAAAGGGAACAATTATTTAAAATTTTGGAAACACAAAACTATAAAAATATATATGATCCAAAGTTATATATATATAATACGTACATATCCTACTAGATTGAGTGCATGCCCATCATCATAGGAAGCTGTTGTTTTTTCTACTGCACACGATTTCAAGCATTAAAACTCCGAAGTTATAAACATCTGATTTTATAGAGAACACACCCTCCATAGCATATTCGGGGGACATGTAACCGCTACAAGAAAACACAAGATGAACATTTTCATTTGAAAAAAGAATTGATGAACTTAAAAGAGTGGTAGGCTTTAGCATTATTTACTTTTTTATAGAAGAATAGTGTGTAGTTAACTTACTATGTCCCAACAATTCTATTAGTATTTGCTTCCACTTCATTTTGCTTGAAAATTCTTGCCATGCCAAAATCAGAAATCTTTGGATTCATACTTTGATCAAGAAGTATGTTACTGGCTTTTAGATCTCTGTGAATTACTTTCAACCTTGAATATTTATGGAGATAGATCAATCCTTGAGCAATTCCTTCAATTATGTTGAAACGTTTCTTCTAATCTAGTAGCTTGCTTTGATTTGAATCTGGCCAATATAAAAGTTAAATCTGATCAATAATATACTTGATATAAAGTAATACTAATAAGGGTATAAATTTTATGAAGATAACTAATGAAGCCCTAAGATGAATAAAATTTAATGTTTTCCAAACCAAATAGGAAGCAGTTTAAGCTTTTATAATTATATTAATTCTATGAAGAAAACAAATCAAGCCTTAAGATGAAAAAAAAAATTTAATGTTTTCCAAACCAAATAGGAAATAGTCCAAGCTTTTGTTGGGCATGTATTCATAGACTAGCATCCTTTCTTCTCCAAAAATGCAACAACCCAAAAGCTTAACAAGATTCATGTGTTGGAGTTTAGATATGAGTATCAACTCATTCTTAAACTCAATTATGCCTTGTCCTGAATTTCTTGATAGTCGCCTTATGGCTATTTGTTGACTTGTTAGCAATGTTCCCTATTGTGATGATCAAACAAGGTTTAGTCACTGTTGGACACAAATTAATTTATACATCTCTACTCAGAAAGTTTTTGGGGCTTACCATGTAGACAGGTCCAAAACCTCCCCCTCCAAGCTTTGTTTTCTAATGAGAAGTTTTTAGTGGCAACCTTGATACATTCGTAACTAAATTTAGTTATATTAGATCCATTCTTTCCATCATTTGGAAACTCACTCACATCATCAAATCTATTTGAAATCACTAAAATACACAATTCTTTTTCTTCCGTGGTTTCGATATGTCCTGTATAAATTTACTTAAAATCAAAACTTCCATTTAAAGATAACAAATAATAATGAAAAAAGTGAAATGAATTATCTAACAAATTCAATTTATATGTGAATTATTTACCTTGAGGCACAACTTTTCTCTTTCTTAGTAGACAGCAATAGCACATTATACAAGAAAAAGTTACAAAAGTAATGGCAATTACAATACCAATCCATATCCACTTTCTTTTTCCTACAGGTCATAAACAGCCGTGGTTAGTAATCATTTCAAAAATTTTCTCTAAAAAAAATCGTATATTGACAGTGTTCAAATAGAATAGTTAAGTTTGAGTAGGAGCCGCTTACAATTAACTTGTTTGATACTTAAGTTAAAAAAAAAGGATCATTGGGCATGAGAAGTATAATAGGATGTTTATAGAATACTTATGGTGACTATTTTTTTGCAGATTGTTTCCTTTTATTTATTTATTATTTTTTTAGTAGAACTATGGTGACTTGATCCTGATCTGAATGGTCAAATTTTTGGTTATCTCCACATAGCGCATCATAAGCACATAGAGACAAGAGTCGAATCAAAATGAATTTTGTGATAAGACAAGGTCTTGTTCTTGTACCATGTACCAAAGTTTTAAGAATACACTACTGTAGTGATTTGAGCATTTTTTTTTTTAAACCAGCACCTGGTGCACATTATAAAGCCTACATTGTAGGCAATAATGTGGCATATCTCTATACACTTTTTTTTGTGTTCACTTTCGTTACACCAATTACTGAGAAGTGATTTTTTTACATCCTTTAGTCTATTATTATTGAAGGCGAAGATACACTCTCATAGAATTCAGTGGTCAATCATGGCTACCCACTTAATCCTTCTCAAATTTCTGTGGCTCTTCTTATCATCCTTTTGTACTTCTCATGCCCAATCCATCAAACTAGGCGGTACACTTAGCCCCTTTACTCCTCCGCTACATTCTCCAATTGGGAGGTTCAGTTTGAATTTCATTTTGTGGTCTAACATTTTTGAGAAAGACATTTTGCGGTTTAACTACACCTATTTAGGTGTAAGTCAAGCTTTTGCCGATGATACATTTAATCTTATATGGCGTTCAAGTCAAGGCATTCCTATTGCTAATGACTGTGACGAGGTTATTTTGGAAAACAAGGATGGAAGCCTTGAGAATTAGGCGCCAAGGTGGGATTCCTTTTACAATATGCTCTTTCGCTACCAACAAGACTGTTGTTACCTTATTGGATTCCGGAAATTGTCTTCAACGAAGTGTACTCCAATGGATCTACAATGCGGGTGTTGTGGCGTTGTGGCAAAGTTTTGATCCTCTGGAGGATGTGCTTATTCTTGGAATGAAATTAGGTGTCAACCACAAAATTGGTCACCCTGAAATGAGAATGTTTGAAGTTAACGGTGATGTGAGTGACCAACTTTGACCAGTTTTGTGGTTGACAACTAATTTCATTCCAGGAATAAGCAAGTCCTCCAGAGGATCAAAACTTTGCCACAACACCCGCTTTGTAGATCCATTGGAGTACACTTCGTTGAAGACAAAATTTCCGGAATCCAATAAGGTAACAACAATCTTGTTGGTAGCGAAAGAGCATATTGTAAAAGGAATCCCACCTTGGCGCCTAATTCTCAAGGCTTCCATCCTTGTTTTCCAAAATAACCTCGTCACAGTCATTAGCAATAGGAATGCCTTGACTTGAACGCCATATAAGATTAAATGTATCATCGGCAAAAGCTTGACTTACACCTAAATAGGTGTAGTTAAACCGCAAAATGTCTTTCTCAAAAATGTTAGACCACAAAATGAAATTCAAACTGAACCTCCCAATTGGAGAATGTAGCGGAGGAGTAAAGGGGCTAAGTGTACCGCCTAGTTTGATGGATTGGGCATGAGAAGTACAAAAGGATGATAAGAAGAGCCACAGAAATTTGAGAAGGATTAAGTGGGTAGCCATGATTGACCACTGAATTCTATGAGAGTGTATCTTCGCCTTCAATAATAATAGACTAAAGGATGTAAAAAAATCACTTCTCAGTAATTGGTGTAACGAAAGTGAACACAAAAAAAAGTGTATAGAGATATGCCACATTATTGCCTACAATGTAGGCTTTATAATGTGCACCAGGTGCTGGTCTAAAAAAAAAATGCTCAAATCACTACAGTAGTGTATTCTTAAAACTTTGGTACATGGTACAAGAACAAGACCTTGTCTTATCACAAAATTCATTTTGATTCGACTCTTGTCCCTATGTGCTTCTTATGATGCGCTATGTGGAGATAACCAAAGATTTGACCATTCAGATCAGGATCAAGTCACCATAGTTCTACTAAAAAAATAATAAATAAATAAAATGAAACAATCTGCAAAAAAAATAGTCACCATAAGTATTCTATAAACATCCTATTATACTTCTCATGCCCAATGATCCTTTTTTTTTAACTTAAGTATCAAACAAGTTAATTGTAAGCGGCTCCTACTCAAACTTAACTATTCTATTTGAACACTGTCAATATACGATTTTTTTTAAAGAAAATTTTTGAAATGATTACTAACCACGGCTGTTTATGACCTGTAGGAAAAAGAAAGTGGATATGGATTGGTATTGTAATTGCCATTACTTTTGTAACTTTTTCTTGTATAATGTGCTATTGCTGTCTACTAAGAAAGAGAAAAGTTGTGCCTCAAGGTAAATAATTCACATATAAATTGAATTTGTTAGATAATTCATTTCACTTTTTTCATTATTATTTGTTATCTTTAAATGGAAGTTTTGATTTTAAGTAAATTTATACAGGACATAACGAAACCACGGAAGAAAAAGAATTGTGTATTTTAGTGATTTCAAATAGATTTGATGATGTGAGTGAGTTTCCAAATGATGGAAAGAATGGATCTAATATAACTAAATTTAGTTACGAATGTATCAAGGTTGCCACTAAAAACTTCTCATTAGAAAACAAAGCTTGGAGGGGGAGGTTTTGGACCTGTCTACATGGTAAGCCCCAAAAACTTTCTGAGTAGAGATGTATAAATTAACTTGTGTCCAACAGTGACTAAACCTTTTTTGATCATCACAATAGGGAACATTGCTAACAAGTCAACAAATAGCCATAAGGTGACTATCAAGAAATTCAGGACAAGGCATAATTGAGTTCAAGAATGAGTTGATACTCATATCTAAACTCCAACACATGAATCTTGTTAAGCTTTTGGGTTGTTGCATTTTTGGAGAAGAAAGGATGCTAGTCTATGAATACATGCCCAACAAAAGCTTGGACTATTTCCTATTTGGTTTGGAAAACATTAAATTTTTTTTTTCATCTTAAGGCTTGATTTGTTTTCTTCATAGAATTAATATAATTATAAAAGCTTAAACTGCTTCCTATTTGGTTTGGAAAACATTAAATTTTATTCATCTTAGGGCTTCATTAGTTATCTTCATAAAATTTATACCCTTATTAGTATTACTTTATATCAAGTATATTATTGATCAGATTTAACTTTTATATTGGCCAGATTCAAATCAAAGCAAGCTACTAGATTGGAAGAAACGTTTCAACATAATTGAAGGAATTGCTCAAGTATTGATCTATCTCCATAAATATTCAAGGTTGAAAGTAATTCACAGAGATCTAAAAGCCAGTAACATACTTCTTGATCAAAGTATGAATCCAAAGATTTCTGATTTTGGCATGGCAAGAATTTTCAAGCAAAATGAAGTGGAAGCAAATACTAATAGAATTGTTGGGACATAGTAAGTTAACTACACACTATTCTTCTATAAAAAAGTAAATAATGCTAAAGCCTACCACTCTTTTAAGTTCATCAATTCTTTTTTCAAATGAAAATGTTCATCTTGTGTTTTCTTGTAGCGGTTACATGTCCCCCGAATATGCTATGGAGGGTGTGTTCTCTATAAAATCAGATGTTTATAACTTCGGAGTTTTAATGCTTGAAATCGTGTGCAGTAGAAAAAACAACAGCTTCCTATGATGATGGGCATGCACTCAATCTAGTAGGATATGTACGTATTATATATATATATATAACTTTGGATCATATATATTTTTATAGTTTTGTGTTTCCAAAATTTTAAATAATTGTTCCGTTTTTTAGGCATGGGATTTATGGCAAGAAGGTAAAGGGCTAGAGTTAGTTGATCCGACAATGAAGGAGTCATGTGTCGAATATCAAGTATTGAGATGCATTCACGTTAGTCTCTTATGCGTGCAAGATGGTGCAATTGATCACCCTACCATGTCAGATATGCTATCTATGTTGACAAATGAAAGTACACAATTACCTTTACCTAAAAAACCAGCTTTTTCTATTGGAAGGAAATCAATTGTGGCAAATATTCCTAACGAAGAACCTGAAGTTTATACGGCGAACGACTTGTCCATTACTGATATGGATCCCCGATAGGAGTATGATTTTATTTTATTTTTTGTCTTATAAGCATGTTAGGTGGGAATAAGTTCATATATATGTGTGTGAGAGAGAGGTAGCTCATATCATAGTAATTTTATTAAATAATTTATTTCAAAATTCTTCCAATACCTTAGAAGTCTATAATTGGTTGCAATTGTAACATTTTATTAAGTTTATTATCTACTTTTTTATTTTTCATTTTACTTTAGTAAATTTTACTTCTTTGATTGCATATGAGCCTAGTGTGCAGTAGTTCCCATCAAGGACTATGTGAATGGGCTGAGAAATATCATTTTGTTGCAATTAGAAACTCCAAATAAAGAAACAAACTGAAAAAATATAAAAAATATAAATAAAAAAAATAAACTGGAAAATTTTTCATTTAAAAATCACTTAGTCAAAGTCAAAGTGCTCAAATATTAATTCTACTCGGCATAGATGTTGACCATCAAGCTGAGGATACATTGTCGTATCTTTTTTACGATAGTCTTGGAACTTTAAAAAAAAAAAAAAAAATGTTTTAAGAAACAAACTCAAACACATTAAAATTGAATATATGAATTATTTGACTAACTTATGAGAAATTATTATTATTTGTAGTTATTGAGATTTTCAAAGAGAGGGGTATTGAGATTTTCAAAACCACACTCTTTCAAACGATAAAGCAAAAACCAAAGCATATAAAATCACACCCAGAATCGGCATATAAAATCACACTCAGAATCGATAAAAACCACAAGCTCAAAACTTTTCACACAGATCACCCTAAAGCAAAATCACCGTTCACTTGAAAAAAAAAAATCACAGTATAAACGAAACAAAACAAACACAGCCTAAAGTGTAAAAAACACTCACCGATTATATAAGAATCTGAGATATACGAAAGATCAGGGAAGTAGAGATCTGTTACAGTTGGTCTTCATCGATCTGAAGCGAAGAGAAGAAACTCGAAGAGAGAGAGAGAGAGAGATCAGAGAGACTGAAGAATTTGAGTGAAGAAAGCTTGAGAAAGCTCCTTCTTCCATTTTGCTTTGTGTGTGTGTGAATCGCACCGATGATTCCAACAGATCACCCTAAAGCAAAATCACCGTTCACTTGAAAAAAAAAATCACAGTATAAACGAAACAAAACAAACACAGCCTAAAGTGTAAAAAAATCTCACCGATTATGTAAGAATCTGAGATATAAGAAAGTTCAGGGAAGTAGAGATCCGTTACAGTTGGTCTTCATCGATCTGAAGCGAAGAGAAGAAACTCGGAGAGAGAGAGATCAGAGAGACTGAAGAATTTGAGTGAAGAAAGCTTCTTCTTCCATTTTGCTGTGTGTGTGTGTGTGAATCGCACCAATGATTCCAAGAAAAAAGACAGAAAAAATTGAGAGAAAAAGTTGGGGAAGGGGGCGGCTGAACTGAAGAAAAGAAAAGGAAGAATAAAATAGGGGAGGGGTATTTCCGTATTATCATGCTCTAGGGTTTTAAAAAATTAGCACGTGCCACCCTGCCCCTTGACTTGAGTAAGAAAATCAATATAGAGTTTTTATTTAAAAAAATATGAAACTATGTACGAAAAAAAATGTATGTTATATAATGCTAATCTCATTCAGATAAGAATTTTAATTACACAAATTTAGATTATATATTCAAATAAGAATATCTATTATACTATGATAGTCTTTTAGAACATATTTGTTAAAAGCAATATCCATTCAATAAAAACTTCTAAGAATGCTTACAAGTTACAAATATCATCCTTCAACAATAACCAACCGAGTTTTGCTACAACATTGTAAAAATATTTAATTTTTCGCAATTAATGTTGTCATATGCTATAATAGAAGCTCTTCATCAAATGCCTGCAGCCATCCATAACGATATTTTTGTTATTCATACTACCTTCTATATCATCTTACATTTTAGCTAGCTTAGTTTTAGCGAACACCCTTTTAAGCAAGAAAAAAAATCAATGTTAGGTAGCAAATAAAACACCCTAAATCACCATTCCAACTTTCCAAGCATGACTACCAAATAAAATTCTAAATAAAAATAAAAATTGAAACAAAAAGCGAACACCCAGTTTAGATATGTTGAAATGACAAAATGAAGCTAAATTAACTAACATAATCACATGGTGAACCTGAAATAACACTTGCAAAGATATGATATACTTAAATTGAAAAAACATATGAAATTAAATCCAATCAAGCAAAAGAAGTAGAATCCATAACTTGGAGTGCAGCCTGCATGAAGATTTAGAGGAAAAAGTTTGAAGTTGTGCATATTTGCATTTTTGAAAATCAAAACTGAGAGATTTTATATATACCATCATTGAAGCAACCAAAGTCCAAAATAGCTTCCATATATACAAAAGACCAAATTAGAATAATTCCTTTATATTTGAGAAAGATTAGATATCCAAGAACTTCAAAATTCATATCCCTAATCCTTTTTTCTTACCTTTTTCTCAATTCCTTTGAGAAGAGAAGAGAAGAGGAGTATGGACATTTTAATAAGCTAGCAAATACAAAGAATAAAATTTTGAAATCACTACGGTTGCTTTTATGATGTCTACCAATGGCTTAGAGTATCTGTTGTATGCATTAGTCCATATTCTCAAAACTAATACCAGCTTTGAATTTTCCTTAAAATTACATCAAAATATCAATAAGGTGATAAAGAAAATATAAAAAGGGAACATTCTATATTAGTAGTGACCATGAATACTGATTACATGAGATAGTGAGAAAACACTCACCTTTGTCATTTAACACTCCACCAAATGCCAATTCATATAACAAGTCTTTCTAGAAGATTAGCAAGAAAACAAACTTGAACTAATGATTCTTCATAACAACTGGGAGGCACGACAACCCTACAAGCTATATTATTATGTATTATATTATTTGCCGAAGTGTAAATTAGTTGTGTCTTGTTCTAACCATTGTGCATGAGTAACTCTCAATTTCGCTCATGGACAACTCTAGATGTTCTGACCACGCGAAATCTTGCAAGCTTAAGGAAAATAAGGGTTTGTTGCTCTTTTCCACTACATTTCATTGCATTTCTTTTTTTTTTTTACTAATAATTCTTGGGCCCTTTTGTTCTGTCAAGTTTGTCATAGAAACTCCGAAAGTTTCTTTTGGTTGATACTTGATAAGCATTATGTTTTTGGTCTAGTAAGGCAGCATAGAGTTAGTTTGTTCTTTATTGTAAATGCAGCGTGTTCTAAAGTGTAATAATTCTATTTTCAAATTGATAAAATTTACGTATCTATCATTTATGAAAAAAAAAATTGATGAGACTTGGCAATTCAATATGTTCAAAAATTTTATGACTTTTAGTGGCCAAGATGTTGTTCATTATGGATGAAGACATGATCTAACAAAGGGAGCTTAAGCAAGAAGGCTAAAGTACTCAAAGAATTGTTGGACAAACAACCCACCAACACATTGTGGGCAAGCTGTCATGAACTCAATGACACGGCCTAAGCTTCACAAACATGACAAACACGCATATAGACCAATATCTACAATTTATTTTCTTCTTCTTTTTTTCTTTCTTTTCTTGAAGAATTAAGACATTATCCTCAAAATGCAAAGCTCAGCCAAGCATAGCTATTGCCATGACAAGAAGCTAACCAAATCCAAACACATCAAAAACATTACCATGACCTATTACATAACTAAGGTATGGAAAGGAAAAATTATGCACAGAGAACAAAAAATATAAAATAGCCCTTTTTGGCATTTTCACAAACATGTATATGCATAAGCACTCTTATAAAAAAATGAAACTTTGAATGCAAAAAATTCGCCCATCCTAAATCCTATTTACTAACTCAATCACATGCAATTCAATATTATCTTCTCAAATCATAAAATCAAAAGAAGAAAGAGAGGAAAAGAACCTTATGGACATTTGCTTTCATGTCCTCGAACCTTGAAAATCTGACCTCATCAGGATGTTTTTCTATTAAGAAGAAACAGAACAGGAAATCGGAAAAAGTTTATCAAGAAAACACAATCAAATAGAAGGAATGAATGAATCAAAGTGGGAAAAAAAAAGGTTACAAAGAGATTTACCTGCTGCATGTGTGATCGGTACTCTTTGGAAAGAGAGAGAGCTTCAGTTTCACAACTCAAAGAAGCTCAACAAATCATAGCCACAGTCCATAATCGCTAGCTGAATAGCAAAAGTTAAAAGGCAATAACATGTAAATGTCAAATATCAATTACATGGCATAATTCAACACGTTTGATTAATTCAAAAGTAAAGAGTAACAGCATGTTTGATTAATTCAAAAGTCAAGCAAACACTTGATACCCATTCAAAAATTGATAAAATAAGAAATAACACATATCATTTAGTGAACAAGTAAGCAAAATAATTTGTTTGCATTGGAAAAGTATAATCTGTTAAAGGAACCTAAAATTGTAATGACAGTGCTATTTTACCTTTATCTAACAAAAGTGACATATCCTTTAGTGGGAGCCATAGAAAACTGCTAACTCATATAACAAAAATATATATTAAAAAGAAAATTGAGTCAATGGGGAGTAAAAAGAATATACAACTACAAACAAAGCTATAAAGATAAACAATCAAACAATTATCATATTGCTTGGCCACAATTAAGGGTAGAGGTTTTTGATCAATCAAAATAAGGGTATTATCCAACGCTTTAGCAAAAGAAGTGTGGCAAATTTAGGTTTCATTGAATTTGGGGGTCTGTTGAGTTTTAAATACAAGGAAAAAAAAATCAAAGAAAAATTAGAAACCTTTTGTGCCTGGCATTGAGCTCTTTGGTAATGTTGGTCTTCAATCCCTTAAAACATCGAACTTCTCAAGAACAATCCTTAAAAAGAAAAGAAAAAAAATCATATTACTCTCACAATTTAGTAAATCATGACGAAGGCATATTATTATTGACTAATCAAGTACACACAATTTTTTTTTTTTTTTTTTAAAAGAAGAATAAAAACAACAATATTTGAAGGATCTAATAAAGTCAAATATATATATATATATATATATATGAAAAAAGCTGTTTTTTCTATAGCATAATTATTACAGATTAAATTTTCTATGATATAATTGACAACTATTAGGTTAAAATGCTTGTAACATTATCAAATTATCTCAATGATAAGCCTTTTCAATCCAAGTACTCATTTAAAACCACAAGTTATCACAAAAATATTAAGTATCTAACACACACCTCTCACAACAAAATTCCTATACATAACTGTTCTATTACAAAACAAATTCACCACCGCATTTGTGCAAACTGCAAACATAATCTCAAATAACTATTCAGATCTATTACACTCACTTAGACATTAAAATAAATTAACAATCAAAGACAACACACGCTGCTCCTATGGTTTTATTTATATTTTAAAAAATTGAAGAAATTGCTCAATACCTTGTTCTTAATCAATTACCACATAACATATATTTAATATATATATATATATATATATAAGTTGGGAAGAGGAACACCTTATGACAATCCATTTTCCAAAACAAACTAAAAATTACAGCATCACATCCATCCAAATCATTAAACACTAAAAATATTTCTAACCAAAAAAACCTCTTTCATAAATTTTTTTCACAAAATACTTTCTCAAATAACCAAAGAGACAATAATTCATCCATTGGTTATACACAAAAAAACCAAGCCCCTTCTTCATATATTAAAAGTTTTAAGCATTTAAACCTAAAATCAAAGCAAACATGAAAAATACAACTCACTCTTGCTCTGCAGCCTTGGAATCACAAACCTCTACTTGATGACTGTCAGTGTGAACAAAAACAAAAGCCTATAAATCTAAAATCCTCAAAAGCTTATAATATTCAACAGAACCATGAAAATATAGAGAATAGGTCACAAATTATTTTTTTTTTACCTCGTGCCATCTCAAGGACCTCAGTGGATTTTTAGCCAATACCCCGACTCACCAAGGCTCGGGGTAAACCACAGGGCCCCTTCAAATCAAAGATAGAGCCTCTAATCTCCTTACCTCCAACAACCAAAAAGGCATTCTAATCCTACTCCACAGAAAGAACACCTGCATACACAAAATTCATAGGATATTAGTAAAAAAAAAACCCAAACTTTCATTCATCTACATACATACATAATTACATACATGATATGACAAAAGAACACCTAATAGCAAATATTAACACACAAAAATTATCTAATCTGAGTAAAAATCCAAACTTTCAATCTCACGTGCAAAGATAATTGCAAAGAAGAACACCTACAGATAGCAAACACAACACAAATTCAACCAATCAGACTAAAAATATCCAAACTTTCATTCATATAATCTAAATATGGCACTAAATATTCTGACCCATCTGAGTAAAAAACCCAATTTTCACAGCAACCATGATTTTGTAGTACCAGAAACCAAAAAAAATAAATAGAACACAGTTTCAAACCTGCAACCGTCTATCTTTAGCACATCCACCAACCCACAGAGATCACAAATAGCGTTTGAGCTCTTGAGCTCCCTTTTTTTTTTTTTTTTTTTAATCTCTCATGCAAATCGGCGGCAAATGTTCTTGAGTTCCAAATCTTTCTTTGATCGATATTGAGGCTGGGGTGTGAAGGAGTTCAAATCACAGGACAGATAGGTGATTTGGGAGGAAGAAGAGAGAAGGAAAAAAAAAAAAAAAATCATGTGTAGAGAGAAGAAGATAAGAGGGAGTAACTCAGAGTTTTGATAAAGAATGGTTAATACCCATATTAGCTAATACGGATCTTTTAGGCTTTGATAAAGAAAGGAGATTTGGTTCCATTGAAAAGAAGAAACTCAGAGTTCTTTAGTGCCAAAATGAGGTCTCTCGTCTTTCACCCCTCTCTGTTTGCCTCTCTGTTTGCCGCTCTCACCCACTCCCATCTCTGTTTCTTGTGTAAGCCGAAAATACCCAAAAATGGAACCAAATCTCCTTTCTTTATCAAAACCTAAAAGACCCGTACTAGCAAACAATCAAAGATTGAACCCCACAAGGAAATAAATACAAACACAGATCTTGAGAACCCAAAAAAAAAAAAAAAAAATGAAGAAACGGAGAACCAAATCTCCTTTCTTTATCAAAACCTAAAAGGCCCGTATTAGCAAAAAATCAAAGATTGAAACCCACAAGGAAATAAATACAAACACAGATCTTGAGAACCCAAAAAAAAAAAATTGAAGAAACGGAGAAAATAAAATAAAAAGGAGATACTCACTGTAAAAATTAGTCGGTGTTTCTTCCAATGTTTTTTTTTTTTTTTTCCTTTCTTCCTAAGCCGATCTGGTCCTGTTGTCTTGAAATGATAGAGGGAAAAGAGAGAGAGAAGAGATACAGAGAGTTCCAGAGAGAAAGAACATATACGGACTTGAGCTCCATTTTTTTTTCTGGCTCTTCTCTCATGCAGATCGGCTGCAAATGTTCTTGGGTTTCAAATTTTTTTTGTTGATCTGGATTCGTAGAGAGAGATCGGTTGGGTTGTGAAGGAGTTGAATCACAGTACAGATCGGTGGTTTGGGAGGAAAAGAAAAAAGTAAAAAACACGTTTATTAGAAAGGAGAAGAAGATAAGAGAGAGAGAAGAGACACAGAGAGTTCCAGAGAGAAAGAACCTGGGATCAGATAGCCAAATCACAAGGAGCGTACCACTAAGCCACTGATCAGTTAAATATTGATGTTACGTAAATATATATATATATATATATATATTCGGTCGGTTCGGTCGGTTTTAGGGTTAAAAATTCCAGCACCGAAACTCAACCGAAATTTTGGCAACAGTTCGGTTGGTTTCAACCAGTTTTTTCGGTTCCTCGGTTTTTTGCACTTCCCTAGACCATTAGGCCCTGCCCCTAGAAAAAGGGATAGAGTTCACCTTGTAGAATCTCATGTTAAAAATGTTAAAGACCAAGAGAATTAGGATTTTTTTTATGTCAAAAGAAAAGAAAGGAGGGAGGAGGGCAGTGAAGCCGTGAAACTATGAAAGCCAAAGGCTAGCATTTGGTGACAAGTTATTCTTTAATCAGGTAATCACTCTCAGTTCCATGTTTGATTCAGAATTAGAGACCATTGACATAGGAATTTGGGTTAGATTTGCAAATGACATTATATAACAATTACTAAAAATTGCAAAGAGATTTGCAGCTCAAGTAGTCCTCTTAATATTTTTAATAGAAATGTTCATAATTCAAATTAACTATCAAATTAATGGCTAAGAATTCATTGTAGGATGCCAATATTATAATTTGTGTTTAGGCGAAAATGTACTTTTGGTCCCTATATTTTGAGCTAATTCCCATTTTAGTCCTTACTTTTTTGGAGCATCTATTTTAGTCCCTAAAAATAGAAAATTATTTCTAATTTAGTCACTACTTTCATCTCACTAATTGAAATTGCTTATGTGGCAAATGAAGTGCACTATTGGCATGTTAGATGCTGATGTTGCTAATAAAATAATATATATATATATATATATATAATTTGGCATTTTTTAAATTCCACCTTAGTATTTTAATTTTTTTTTAAAAGCTAAGTCTAAAAATTTAAACAAAAAATTAAATTAAATTAACAAAACAAACCTTAAATCTAATTTCATTAAAAAAAAATTTTGTTACTTTTCATTTTTTTTTCGTAAGAACTTAAGAACTTGTTCTTCATGTTCTTCCCAAATCCAAGAAACAAACCCATCAGCCAAAACTACCGTTCACCAACGCTGCCACCCCAGGCAGTAGCTCCCAAACCCACACCTCCCTCTCTAATTCTCTTGCCTTCGCCCACTCTCTCTCTTTTCTGTCTAATCTGAAGGGCCAGTAATAGAGGAAAAGAAAGCCCACTTTCTCTCTTCACGATCTAATATGAAGGGTCAATAAGAGAGGTAAAGAAAGAGTCTGAACTTAAACCAGTTTGGAGAGAAAGGGCTTGAGACAATTTTGAATCTATATTGCCAGTGGGTTGGGATTTTGATCTAGGTTTGTGGGGTTTCAAAAGTTTTATTTTTTTATTTTTTTTATTTTTTTGTGTGTGTGTCTAAAAACTGGTATATTTTATTTTGTGAAAAGAGAGAAGAAGGAATTGATAGAGACACAAAGTTGCTTCATTTTTTTCCTTTTTATTTTTTATTATTAGGAAAAGAAATTTTGTGAAACCGAATGCAAAATAGAGATTACAGAGAATGGCTGAGTTATATCACTGGCCTTTAATGCAGTTTGGCATTTTTTATAAATATTTTTCTCACATTCATCTGTGAAACAAAATTGAAGCAAAAACCGAAACCAAAATGAAAAGAACAAAATTTTACTTCTATTGATAGAAACCCAGAATATTGGAAACCATAGGTTTTGTGAGAGTTACTCCTTGAGTTCAATGGAAGAGGAAGAGAAGAGACTGGGTTTTCTCACACCATGGAAAATAGAATGTGGTTTTAATCCATTAAGTGTCTCTGTCAAAATAGCCACATAGCTTAATTTTAGAAAAGAAATTTAAGGTACAACACATAAAGTACTGTATTTAAGTTTTATCCTTTATAATATGCTCATCAGTTTTCAATCGTCTACAAGGTTTTCAACATCAAATATATTGTGAAGGCAATGAACTTATGTTAAGTAGTTTGAAATTTTCATAGTATTATTTTGTGATTATCTTATTGAAAAACTTCCTGAGCATTAGCATCTAATTTCTATAAAATATCTAATTTTACCATCTCAAAAGGTACTTTATCTATTATACCATACAATTTATAGCACACTCAACATTTTATATTCCTGTACAACACATTAAAATAATATATCTACACAACAAAATATATAACCAAAAACAATAAATAAATAAAGTATTTTAATTTTGTGGAGAGAGAGAGAGAGATGTTTTTGAGGAATGAATAAAAAATATTATTTTAATTTTGCAAGTGAGCTACAACACCATCATAAATTAAGGATGGTATTGTAGTACAATTGTAAGTTTTTTTATAGTTGCAAGATCGGGTAACGGGCTATAATGGTACTATAGCACAATTGTAAATATAGCATATGGAAGACCGAGTATTGATGCTCTATATATCTTGGGATCGAGCACTTTGTGAACAAAGTATCCAAAGTCTAATAGTAAGGACATGTAAGTGATGTAAAATTGAAATTGTGAATTTTCACTTGATTTGATGATTTGAGAATTTTGGACATGTCTTTTGAATATGTTGGATGGAAGTTTTGGAAGTGGATTCTAATTGAACATATTTGTGATTTATCATAGCCAACAGGGTTCAATATATTGGCCTTTAAAACCAATGCTCTAAACGCCGTTATCAAGGGAGCATGTATACCCGTATATTTGTTTTTGCTGAAGTATGTATACCCGTATATAGGGAGTCTGTTTATGATAAATTTATGCCCATAAAAGTCTAGTGCCCCAACCAATGGGGGAGTCTATTGTGTCTCTACCCATTATGATAGTTTCTAAATCAATTTTCTCGGTAAATATCTATCATTTACTAAGCATGTTACTATTCCATTGATAAATTTATAGTTTGATATATTGTAAGCTCTATTATATGATCTCCTTTATATATAATCTCCTTTATAAAAAGACTTCCAATAGTTAACTTGATCCTATTCCAGTGTATATTATAGATAGATATACTTATTGAGCTCACCCCATTCTAATATTGTTCAGATTGAGCGTTGAAGCTCTGAAAGAAGATTTGACGCAACCAGAAATTTGTGGATTCGCAAAGACTTGTTCACTAGCTATTAAGTAATTCTTGGAAGTCTATTTGTTCTTTGGAGATTGTTTTCATAAGAGATTTGTTTTTTTCTTGTAATATTATTTACTAGTTGGAGTTTTTGAGAGTGGAATTCGTATATTTGAGATATGTTTGATTATGGAGGTATTGTTATCTTAATTATTATTATTTATAATTAGGTTTAGCTTGATAGTTTTTAATCATGTTCTTGAGTTCACAAAGATCATGTAGATTTGAGTAGTGACACGTGGTGGTGACACATGGCATCAAGTGTGTGGTGCTGATATATGGTTGGCACATGCATATGTGTGGGCACTTGTTAACGTGTGATGATACGTATAGGCCCCGTACGTGAGCTCTGGTGCTTGCATACATAACATGGGCGCATGGGCTGAGTAGTAGAATCTTCTTCTGCTCAACATTGGGGGATGATTTTAGCTGTTATAGGTTGCTAGTCCCTGACCCTGAGCTATGAATATATTTCAGTGCTCGCTCAATCTAATTGCTAAGCGGACGACCTGGATTTGACATGTTAAAAGTTGGCACTGAGTTCTTTTTTTTTTTTTTTTTTTTTTTTTTTTTTTTTTTCTTGGCAAAAATGTTCATGTGAATAGGCGGTGTTAATAATTTTTTTAAGATAAATAAAATAAAATAAAATAAAAATTGTAAAGAATTGATAACAGGTTGATAAAGACCTGAAAATTCATAACTATGACTAGAGCTGTCCACGGGTAGGGCCAGGTCAATTTTGGACCCAACCCAGACCTGACCCACCAGCATCAAGTGAGAGGCGGAGGGACCTGAAATCGACCGCCAGCTTCAATCGGTCAAATCGATTTCGTGTTCAAGTCGGTTTGGTTAGTGGAGAGAGTCACCAAAGCTGCAAACGTCACCGGAATCTTCAAAAAATTCACCGGAATCTATAAAAACTCACTAGATTTGCACTGAAAATTGCCGAAATCTGCTTGGATTTGACCGAATCTAGCTAAATCTTACCAAATATGGTCGAGATCTCGTCAAATCTCCTCGAATCTGAGCTTGATCTTGCTGGAGTTGGCCGGATTTGTATATAACATCGGTCGGGTCGAGTGGATCGGGTTTTGGAGAAGAAAACCCGCCACTCGACTCGTCGACATCAGGTCTTGGGTACGGAAACCTGTTACCGACCGACGAGAGCGTTAGTTCGGGCTGAAATTGGGTGGGGATCGGGCGGATTGGTCAATCCGACGGGTCTGAGTTGGGTCTAGACACCACTAATTATGACTATTTTTTAAAAGAAATTAGATAAGTGTAAAGAATTGAGCTACTCTCAAAAAGTAAGAAAAACAAAAGAAAAGATTAAATTAAATAAAAAGGGAGAAAGTTCTTTCCCCCTCTATGTTTGAAATTGTTCATAATTCCTCATTTATCTTAAAAACCAATCAATTTCCCTCTCTCTATGTTTGGGAAATGCTCAAATATTCAAATCATTTACTTTTTAAGTTAAATCTAACACAGGATAAAGTGGCATTTGAATGAGAAGAGAATGAGTGTGTGTTTTAATGTGCATTGTTGATTCCTTATTTGCTAGAAGAAATGTAGAAAAAGAGCTGAAAGAAGGCGGAAAGTGAAAATAAAATTTGTCAAAGTTGGAAAGGTAAAAGGACACATAAAACTTTGTTTGAAAAACTAATGTTTGAAATCTGTCAATGAAAGGAGGAGGTATCTAATAAAAATTTACATGCCATAGAGTGCGTGTAGACTTTGACGAAAATTATCTACACGAATTTTTTTTTTTTTTCTCTTGTTTCTAAGTAAATTGTGAATAGGAGATGTCTCTACTCTGAATTTAAAAATTTTTGCACCTCTCAAATGGTTGGGGCCGAAAATTTTGAACTTTAGATGTCGTTTTAGAAACTCCCAAAAAAGAGATCAATATTTTAAAAAATCTATGTTAGAAAACCTTGAAGTTTGTTTTGAGCTATTGTGGAATGCTTGGAGTTCAACAATGGTGAATCGAGAAAAGAGAGAAAATGATTTCACTTTCACATATGCATTAATATACAGAGGCACTGTTCTTATTTAGCGGAAAAGAGGAGCGATAACTAACTAGAAACAGACTGAAAAGAATCAACCAATAATCTACATACATCTGGCACCAAATCAGTATAAGTAACAAAAAATATACAGTATAAACGACTTGTATTTTGTATATATACAAAAGAAAAATGACTTGTAGGTGTGCTTCTTCTTCACCTAATCAGTATGGGTTAGCTAAGACATCAACAATTAAAAGGCCATCTCAAGGGGCCCAAAGCTCTGCTAAAAAACCCCACAACCCAAGTCCTAACTTCATTCCGGGTTCATTCCGTCACATTTAAGGGCCATCTTGAAGGGCTCAAAATGCAACATCCTGTGAGCAAAAATTCAACCAAAAAATAAAAATAAAAATCATGTTACTTGAGTGCTTATGTATATTTGCTAGCAACATGCATATTTTCTTTTTCTTTTTTATTCTCTATCTTGTATTGTCTTTCTTTCTGTCTTCTCTATCTAACTTTAACATTTAAAAAATAGGGAAGGAATAGAAAAGTGGAATGATAAAAGAGATCTAATTGGTTGGGAGGATTGAAAAGTAGAAAGATGAAAAACTCATTTATTTAGTTGAAAAAAAAAAATGAGAGAATAAAAAATGAAGTTGGTATAAATTTAGAATTGATAATAATAATAACTCAAAATGAAAAGTGTGTTGAAAATTTGGTCAACACATAGGTCTTGACCCGACCCAACTTACTCGAGTTCAGGTCAACCCGTTTTTTATGATCCAAAAAAAAAATCCATACCCTTTTTTTTTTTTTTTGAGAAACAAATAACATACACAAGGGAGAGGGAAATGGATTCTAACACAAAGGCACACCAAAACTCCACTCAAAAGCCATGGTAACTTTTAAGGAAGGGTGGGGCAAATTATATTACACACAACACACTCTCTTAAGCAATGTGGAACAATTACCTTTTTTTTTTTAGAAACAAAATCACACACACACACACACAAGGACGAGGAAAAAGGATTCTAACACAAAGGCACACCACGATATTTGATGACAATCTTTTATTCTCAAAAAGATATTTTGGTGACGGCTTTGTGCAACCCTCACAAAAGTTGCGTAATTAAAGGGATTTTATTTTATTTTTTGGTATGGAATTGGGAAATGAGAAAATGGAAAATCCATACAAAGTTTAAAAAGTCAACTTTCACAATTAAATTTAATAAAATTCCTTTATGTCTGTATTAAGGGAATCTATGTGATAAAACAGAAATTTCAGTAATTATTTATTTGGATTTGAGTATGTATTATAATAAATATTTAATAAAAAAACATTTAGTTCATTGGAACTATTTAATGGATAATTATCAAAAACCAGCATTAACATGCTCATAAGTATATAATTATTATACAACAATGCCTTTATCGTGCAACCATACTGGAAATCGATAACCCATATATTGAATAATTTTCTGATTCTTTCTCACATATATGTGCTTCAATTGCTTTTCTAGCAATAGAAAATATGGGTTTTTCAGGGGAAGGTAGTGTCAAACAATCATTTGCCAACATAGTTATAACATCTGACATTGTTGGTCGATCAATTGCACTATCTCCTACACATAGGAGACCAACATGAATGCATCGAAGCATTTGATCCTTGATGAATGAATCACTGAGTGTTGGATCCATTAAGTCTAACATGGCATCTTCTTTCCATAATTCCCATGTCTGAAACAAGATAACAGAGTGTCAGAGATACTCAAAATAAATATCACAAAATCATTCAAGCTAATTCATTTTTCACATACATATCCAACAAGATTGACCAAGTGCTTAGTGTGGTAGAAATTGTTGCTTTTCCTACCACTCACGATTTCCAGCAATAGAACTCCAAAACTGTAGACATCAGATTTTATAGAGAAAACTCCCTCCATGGCATACTCAGGAGACATGTATCCACTAACATCAAATCATAAAACAAGTTTTAAGTCTAACATCATTATATGGAAACAATAATATTTAGCATAGAAAGTGAAACAAGTCTAAGAAGGTATGAATTAGTTTACTTACTATGTCCCCACAATCCTCCTAGTATTTGCTTCCAATTCATTTTGTTGGAAAATTCTTGCCATTCCAAAATCAGATATTTTGGGGTTCATATTTTCATCTAGGAGAATATTACTAGCTTTCAAATCTCTATGGATTACTCTCAATCTTGAGTACTTGTGAAGGTAAAGCAATCCTTGAGCAATTCCTTCAATTATGCTAAAACGTGTAGGCCAATCTAACATTTTGCTTTTGGTTGAATCTATAAGATATAAATTGTAGAATAAGACTAGTAATTTACTTTGAGCAAAATCATATATATCAACAAATTACTTGATGGAAAAAAGAAAAAAAGAAAATCAAGTGTTATATAAAAGTGAACGTCTTCCTAACCAAAGAGAAAGTAGTCCAAGCTTTTGTTTGGCATGTATTCATAGATTAACATTCTCTCTTCTCCATGAATGCAGAAACCTCGAAGTTGAACAAGATTCATATGTTGGAGTTCAGATATAAGTATCAACTCATTCTTGAACTCTAACATTCCTTGTCCTGAATTTCTTGAAAGTCTCTTTATAGCTATTTCTTGCCCTTGTGAAAATATTCCCTGATGAAAGAATCAATAAGTCATCACACAATGTTGAACAATTCAATCAAAACATCTTTCATCAAAGAGTTTTGTAGACCTAACCTTATAAACAAGTCCAAAGCCTCCCTCTCCAAGCTTGTTTTCCAATGAGAAGCTATTTGTCGCAGACATGATGCATTTATAACTGAATATTCTCAAATCACTCCCCTGCTTTCTATCATTTTGAAGCTCATTGACAGTGGTAAACGTATCGGAGTTCATCAACTCAAGCAATCCACCGTCACTCTTAGCATCCTTCTCCACTATTTAGATTAATACAGAGCTTTAGAGATCATCAGGAAATTCTGAATTTTACTGTAATAAGAGCATAACATATGTGAAGCATTCACCTTGAAGTATTACATTTCTCCTTCTTGATAGGTGGCACAAGACGCAGAAGAAAATTATAACTAGAGCAATGACACCTATGGCTATACAAAGCCAAATCCATTTCTTTATACCTGCATATAGTGATTGTCAATAGGTAAAAGGAGGCGTGCCAGGGGCAATTTCTTACCCTCTCCCTATTTTTTATTAATAAAACTTTTAAATTATATATAAAGTTTAATAAAGGGCCCCCTTCATATTAAGAAATGTACAAAAACTCATTTAAAGTATTATTGTCTCTTTTATTTTCATTAATTTTTAATTTTTTGTCATATATAACTCTAACTTCAAAAGCATTTATATATATATGTTCATAAAAATATATAAGTAAATCCATGTAATAAAACTCCTTTTTCTTTCCCCAAAACAAACTATTGTTCATTATGCATCTTTTTTTCTTTTTCTTTTTTTGAGGAACGATTTTTCATTATGCATCTAGAGAGCTAGCAAGTGTATTAATATATGGATTTTTTTTTCTATTTAAAAAAAAAAAGAAGCTATGATTTTTATGTTTCAAACTGTGGGATATATTCTACTTTACCCTCCGTAAACAAAAGAAAAGTTTTTCATTTAGTTTTATCATCATATATTTATGTTATATATGACATTACATGTGTTTTTTCTAAATCAATTACATTATACTACTTCTCAAAAAAAAAAAAAAAAAAAATTAAGGCATATGAAGTACATTTATTATTTAATTAATCTATCTAAAATTAATTCATTTGTACACATTTTCTTTTATCTAAAACTATTGTCATACTCTAATATGTAATTTTTAGTTTATTTGACAAAAAACATTAATTTAAAATGTTTATGAAATATTAATTATGAATAATATAATTTAAAGAATACTTATACATAACTTAATAAAAGAATATATATACACCATTCAATATTTTTTAATTTGATGCAAATTTTGACAAATCCATAATTAGATTACATTATTTTCATATATTCTCTATGCTTGCAAAATTTCAAGGTGATCTTTGATCAATAACCATGTTTTAAGTATATGTGTGTATACTTGGAACAAAAAATTTGATTCCACCACTATTTTTCATGACTCATGAATCTAGGGATGAAACCAAAATTTGAACTTAGGGGGAGCAAGCATAACCAAAAAAAGTTTCACCAATGTTGATTTAAGTTGACCAAAAAATGCATACATATCATAATATCATATTTGTGGATGTATTCTAATATTAATTTTTTGGAATTTATCCTACATGACCATTCAAATTATTTCTTGAGTTGCAAAGTCATGAATCTTTATCCTATATAAAAATTAATATTTTTTAAATTTTCTATTCCTATATTTATTTCTTTAGTTTTTTTTTTTTTAACCCACAAGGCACAGCAATATTTTTATTAGTAATTTATTAACACATAAAGTTTCAACAAAATTAATGCTAATAACAATTGGCACAACAAATAACAACTAGTGACCATTTATTTTTAATTTTATTGTGTTATTCACTCTAAGGAGTGAATACCATACCATTCTCCAAAAAAAAAAAGAGTGAATACCATACTAGCGATCATTTAGTTTGGTCAAAAAAATGAAATATATAGGTATCGATCACCACTAGTGTACCGTTTCTAGATTTTATATATACATTTATTTATAAAGTTTTGTGTATTTATAGATTATAAATATAATCAAAGAACTTGTAAAAGGTTCAAAAGCCTTTCTCAAAAAAAAAAAAAAAAAAAAAAGCTCAAAAGCCAAAACATTTGAAAACTCTTAAAAATGCAAATCTATTATCCAATCCATTCACCAGCCCAAAAAGTTCGGTAGGAATTAAAATTTAAAAGCTTAGCCCAAAGAAATAAAATACTACTACATGTTTTTTTTTTAAAATAGCTTTATGAATATGATCAGACCACAAAATTTTTTTTTAAAAATAAAATAAAAACAAATAAGTGCACATGGTTTTTATGTTGGCCACAAGAATCACAATGAGTTGTAGCCATCTTTGCCACAATCTCCAAGGTGCTTTTGTCAGTGCATGCCTTCTCTCTATGATGGTGGTGGCCAATACTACGCTAAAGGATTGTTTTGCTAAGGATTTGTCATTTGTAATTGTCTTGTTGGTATATATTTTCTAGACTAAATTTGTGCTTTGTCTAAAAGTTTTTCTAATAATCTGGGTTTATGAATTGTTTTGTTGGTTTGTATAATGGATTTTTATGATATTTTAGGGGGAATAGAGCAAGGGATGTTTTGATTATAATATTTGGCGAGGGAGGGCAAGTATATACAATTTAGGGTCAAAAGTTAGAATTTTGTGTAACTATGTATACTAGTTATTTTATCTGCATGAATCATTTGCTACTGACTGTTATGTTGAATCACAATTGCAAAATGTGTATCAACAATCATGTAATAAGTGGGATATGAATTAACTTTGACATATTCATATTGTTAGTACTGAGATCTTATTAATTTTTGTATCTACAATAATGGAATGAGATTCACTTATTTTAAGTTGTCTTCATTTTGTCATTTTATAGTTTTTTTTTTTTTTTTGAGAAAGTTGTCATTTTATAGTTAATCCTTTCTCTTTATTTTTATTTTTTTGATAAGTAATCCTTTCTCTTTAGATATGTGAGCATAAAGATTATCACGTCATTTAAAATTTTTTCCCTATTATTTAAAACTTTACAAAATTTAACGCAAACCATAGTACGCATCCATTATAAATGGAAACAATCTTTTTCCTAGTATAAGTAGATGTAATTAAAGTGAAAATTTCTCATGAGTTTATTAGCTTTAGAAACATACCATTTTGGGAAGACTTCGGTGTTAGAACATAAAGAGCTGGAATTATACCAGAGAGGTCTTGGAAGAATTCCCCCTTTTTCACCCAAAATTTGCATCCAGTCTGATTATCATATAGGAAAGTATAGGCATCACAGCCACAGTGGTTCCAGCAAGTAACCCTGCAATCATTCATGGTAAGTTTAGTGTTATTATGCAAGAAGCTAGGTTCAGGCCCTTGTATGAAGTAACCAGATCTTTTATCAAACATGTCATCACGACTTCGACACGATGGTAGCCATCTCTTGCAGCCTCCATCAGTACTGTGTCCATTACAGTTTTCAGTTTCTGCAATATAGGATCCATCAAAACTAAGAAGTTTCCCCTCAAAACTTAGAAACCATGCTGATTGTCCACCTTGGTTTATATCATTATAAACCAAGTGTTCTCCATCCTCGTTAGAAACAACGATGAAATTATACATGCGCTTGGATTCATCTGATATGAACTCAAATTTGTCACCTTTCAAGACCCCACTAGTCCAAAACTCCACCCCTTGTCGCCGAATGATCAATTGGAGACCCTTGGGATCCCACTCTAGAGAAAACTGCCCTGGAACTGGGACAACCTTGTTCAACCATGAGGTGAGTGACCAAGGTCTTCCATTCTTGTGGTTGACACCTAACTTCATCCCCGGCAGCAGTGTGTCTGTAGGCTCATCAAAACTTTGCCACAAAACCCTTTGCGTAGTTCCATTGGAATCCAACTCTTGCAGGACAAAATTCCCTGAATCCAATAGAGTTGCAAAGAGAGTGTATGTGTAGTTGGTTGCTTGATGGGGATACAGAGGTATTGCATCTCCACCTTGGGGCAAAATTTCGAAATTTCCATTGGCTTCCAACGTAAGAACCGCAGCAGTGTTCACTACAGGTTTGTTTCTGTTGCCAACCCAAACAATTTTTTTAGGGTCATTGGTGAACCATATTCCCAAGTAGATGTTGTTGGTACTTCCAGAGTGGAAGAACCCCAAAGTGAATGCTCCTTTGGCAGAAACTAGATGACTTGAGGAATTAAGAGTGTCGCCTGATTTGAGAGTGTCCCTTGGCCTTGCTGCAGCAAAGAAAATCCACATGCATGACAACATTAGCAAGAACATAAGTTTAAGATGGTTTTCATTCGTAGCCATGAATGAGCTCTGAATTTCTCCAAAGGGAAAGCACTTTGCTCGAACTCAAACTTAACGCGTAGGCAGCGTAGATATTTGGGGTTTGGAGACCATATTTCTTTACCTATCTTTATAGGGTCCGTTTGGATTGAATTTATTGTTGTTGAAACTAAAAATTAAAAACGGAAAAAACTGTAACAAAATAATTTTTAAATGTGTGAATAGTACCGTGAGACCCATTTTTAATATTTTTTAGTACGTGAACAGTGCTGTGAACAATAATAAACAGTACATGAACAATAATTTTGGTCTCTACACAGTGAACCCATGTGAGGTTACTATTCACGTGCAGGGGAGAAAAAAAAATGGAAAATGTGAAACGCAGAAATGCAGACACAGTTCCCAAACACATACATAGACTTGACTTTTTTTTTGAGAATCTTTATAGACTTGACTTAGAGTGGTTAACAAGGTTTCGAAGTATAATCATTTATTACTATGATTGTTCTTTATCATCATATTAAAATATTAATTAATTTTTATTGTAGTTACAACAAAAATTAATTAGTATTTTAGCATGAGATTTTATTAAATCTCTTGCTAAACAACAAGAGATTTTATTAAATAAGTTAAATGGAACTCACAAATGGACAAAGTTTAACTACAAAATTGTTTGTAGTCTAAGATTACAACCTTACTCAATAAAATAAACATTACTGCATATTTTGAAAATCTAACTATTGAATTGCATGTTCTTTATGCTCTTAATACACATGTCAAATTTTGTATCAATTGAATATTATTTACTATATGATCTATAATCTTATATTTTATAAATAACTTTAAACTACTAAAAATTGCAATTTAAACAATTTATTGATAACATAGCTATTAATCTTTAATTTTTTAGAAATTTTGCAAGCATAGAAGATATAAGAAGAAGAGGTAATTCAATGATGGATTTGTTAAAATTCATATTCAAAAAAAAAAAAAAAAGATATTGAATAAGATTGTAGACTTAGGCTATAACTAATTTTGTAACTAAATTTTGACTCTCACAAATATATAAAGTTTAAATTAAACTAATATATATAATGACGTATAAAATTGTGACATTTCAAAAAATCTAGATGGTACAATTTTATTGGATGAAGTAAAAGTCATGGTGTATTATAGATTTTTGGTACAGTACTTTCAAACTATCATATTTCAAAATTTGGAAAAATAAGCTGAATCAAAAGAGCATTTATATCTCTTTACTTTTCTTTTCTTTCTTCATGTACTGTATTTATCTAAGTCAATGAAAGACCAAAAAGCAAAAATAAATGGAACATGTGAACAGTGCAAATGTGCGCTGAGCTTTTCCTAAAACATGAGGCTGTCAAATCTAATGAGAAAATTATTGAATACTTGATTAGTACTATAAATATATATTCTCTTCTCTTATATACTTGTGGGTCGATGACTACAATTATATGAAATGAGAAAATACAAATTTATGATATTTTGGAAGTACTCAGTAATTAATTAAAATCGATAAAAATATTGAAAAATGAGTGTAAGTTAAAGAAGTTTAAAATATGTGTTGTATATTCAAGAGTTAAGCTCTTTTGGATATAGACCACTGTAAATTTCTTTAAGACCTTCTCCCCTCTCCCCTCTCCCCATATGTGTGTTAAAAATATTTAATATTCTCAAAAGAAAAAATAGTGGGTTAGTCCCACGTTGGAAAATGAGTGTAAGTTAAAAAGGTTTAAAGCATGTGTTGTATATTCAAAAGTTAGGCTATTTTGGATATACACCACTGTAAGTTTCTTTAAGACATTCTCCCCTCTCCCTGTGTATATGTTAAAATATTTAGTATTCTCAAAAAAAAAAAAAAAAAAAAAAAAAAAAAAAAAAAAAAAGAAAGAAAGAAAAGTCGATAAAAACATACGTTTGTTTACATTGTAATCTATAGTTCTAAGGACATGGCTTGCATCTAGCATCACGTGCATTATGCCCAAACCTAGCCCCAGTTCTAATATTTTCAAAATTCTAGTTTTCCTTTTCTATTTTTAGCTCCTGATTTGGGGTAGCCAGCGAGCACTTACTTCAACTGCGTGCTTTATTGTATATATGCTAATCTCAAGTTTAAGACCTTTACAAAGCCAATAGCTCCAGCAAACTATGAAATCAGCATGATAAGGAATTTCAGACAGCATTCACGTTGGCATAAATAATAATTTTTTTACAGCCAAATTGGTTAGTGAATAATGCGATTAGATTACAAAAATTCATGATTCTCACACCCAAAAAAAAAAAAAAAAAATGAAAAGAAGAAGAAGAAGAAAGATTATCGAAAATCATGAAGGTAGGAAAGAAGAATTTATGGGAAATGTTAGGGAATACTCTACTTAATGCATAAATATTACCTCTTAAGTAAAAAATTAAATTTTATTGGTTTTGGACCAATTATGTTATATTAATTCTTTAAATCTATTGCCAAAGACTGTAAGTCTATTATGGGTTTCTTTCAAACCTATTCTATCTCTCATACTAGGTAGCAGGGTAACGCAGTTGCTCATACTTTAACCAAGAGTGCTAGAATGTCTTACCCTCTCTCTGTTTGGATGAATTTTGTTCCACCAGACATTTTTTATTTAGTCTATGCTGATGTACCTCCCTAGTTTTTGATTTAATGCATTGCATACGGATGTTTTTCTCAACCCAAAAAAAAAAAAAAAAAATTGTTATTGACTCTCAAAAGAATATCTTCAAATTCTTTAATTTTCCTATATGTACGTTGGACTTCTACTCATACATGTATAGAAATGCCACTTGTTTAAGAGATAATACTTTCAAAATTTTAGACATATATGGGTTTGATGTTTGAGCCCAATTCTGTTATTTTAGTTTCTCAAATTCTTTATTTTCCTCCATGTCCCTTTGAAATTCTAAGAGAATTTTCAAAAATCATAAAAGAGGAACTTTGTGATTTTATTAGAGAACAGTCTCAGCATCGTGATACACAGGTTAGTCAAAAATTAGAATCTCTTTGACCTACCACCTTTTAGAGTTGAGAGTTGAGACTATTCCCATTTATTCATGAATAAATAAAAGGAAAGTTCCATCTTTTGTCCCTCAAATATGTCTCTGTTCGATTCTAGTCATAAATTAGCTATAATTTGGAAGAAAAAAAAATTCAAATAACACCTTTAAGTTTGTCAATTGTCATTTTGATTCTGTAAGTTTGCATTTGCTATTACTATTAGTCTTTCCTAGAAATGGCAATTTTCCCCCGCTCCGCTTAACCCGTCTCTCCCCGCTTCGCCTTGCATGGGTTTTACCCGCCCCGCAAAGGTGATGGGGTGGGGATGGGACAAGATTTTAGCCCCGCACCACGGGATGGGACAAGGATGGGTTTAGACTTTTTAAACCCACCCCGCCTCGCCCCTCCCCTCCCTGTCTCCACCCCGTCCCACATTGGTAAGAGTTATAATTATAAATTTTTATACCCTAAAACCCTACTATTTAAACAAACATATCAATATTAGTTTAATTATTTTATTTTACCTAATGTGGTTTTTTACCTTTATTTTGTTATGTGTTATACTATGAGATTTTTTTTTTTTTTTTAATGATTGTCTTGTTTAACACTTGGATATATTATTCAATTTTTTCTAAAAATTGATTTGATTTGATTTGATGGGATAAATTAGTTGTAATTTCAAGTATATTTTTGTCAATGAAATAGGTTTCATTAAAAAAATTGTACTAGTTGTAAGACAAATTAACAAAATATAGAGTTTTATGGGGTGGGGCGGGGCTTTGCGGGGCCCCAAGGGGCGAGGATGGGGTGAGAAAGTTTTCTCCGTCATGCGGGGTGAGGCGAGGCGGGGATGGGGCAAGACAAAACCATGCGGGGTGGGGACGAAGACCCCACCCTTCAGCCCCACCCCACCCCACCCCATTGTCATCCCTAGTCTTTCCGTCTATAAATCTTGTTAAATTAAGCTTTATATTTATTATAAACTTTATAGTATTAAAGTAGAAAATCTTGAATTTAAACCATGTTTCCATTCTTCCCTTTGAAAATTGGTTAAAAATCTCATATATTGAGCACCTATTAAGGTAAGCTGAGACCCATACATAAGCAAGAGTATTACAATAATGATTTCTTTCCTAATAGTTTTTGGGATAAACCATAGTTTATCATGCTACGCTTACAAACCGCGAAGTTTTTTTTTTTTTTTTTTTTTTTTGATAAGAAACCAAAACGTTTTATTCTGAAGCATGAGAAACACGTACATCTTGAGCACACGCAGAAACGATTTGGCTAGGACATTCCTCTAGCCAAGTGACATAGTCATCTACGTTACAAGCATGTTGGGCCAGTACATGGGCTGGGACATTCCCCTACCGTTTGATATGTGAAAAGGCGAAGGTCCTGAAGCTTTGGGCTTGTCGGAGTATACCGGTGACAATATTCTGGATGGCTGCCAACGGCGAGCTCAGACCATGGAGTGCGTTGTAGATCGTAAGCGAGTCACCTTCAAGATTTTAAAAAATTCGTAAATCTAAACATCCACTTTAAGTAGCATTGGATCCAAGTATATTCTGTGTAGGCTGCTTAGACTTCTTTTTTTCCCTTTTTGAGAAAAGGCCACTTAAACTTTAAATACAAAGAAAACTATTTTCTAATAAGATCCGCAAAGTGTTTTCTTTTTTAAATGATTCTACAAAAGTTTCTTTGGCAATATATATAGGCTATAAAGCCATAACCATTACAGATTCAAGAAATGGAATTTTTATTTTCTTGCACCCCGAGCTCTCTGAATTTCACAAATAATGTTACAGTCAAAAATTATTTTACAATATTTTTACAAATTATTGATGTGACAAATTTTTATTGGTTCTCATTTGGATCCATATCTAACATCATTTTTTTATTTATCAATAATTACTCACCATATCAACAATTTGCATAAAAAGATATATATATATATATATATAGTTTTTGCTTCTTCTTTTTTTCGATAGAAAAGGGTCTCATTCCCTCATTTTTTATTTATTTATTTATTTTTTTTTTTGGTTTTACTTCTTTGTTTCAATGAACAAATTTTATTCAGCGCACAAAATAAAAAAAAAATAAAAAGAAGAAGAAGAAGAAGAAACAAAACAAAAAACAAAGCCTCAATTAAGAATCCAAATTTAAATCTAGTTGAACACTAATATTATGTAAAGTGTCTTCACCAAAAAAAAAAAAAAATTGAACTATAATTAATTAATGCAATTTTTATACCTTCTGTTATACTATAAACTTTGTATCAGTTAATTTTATACGCATATTCATGAATTTAAACTTAGCAAATATAAAAAATAAAAAATAAAAAATAATTCTAATTTGTTATGAATGTGTACAGCCTATAATAAGTAGAAACATTAAATATATGTGTGTTGTTGTTCTTGCTTTAATTATAATATATCAAATCAACAATTGTTTTTTGTTATATATTTAAAATAAAAATTAAATTAAATTTTGAAGAATATTGTTACCCCGGTATTACTTAGCTTTAAAATACAACAAAAGAGCTGAAAATTCTCAGAGTTCAACACACTCAAAGAAGGTGAAAAGTAAAGTGAAAAGAGAATTCTGGAAATTAAGAGAAATGAAAATTATCAGAGTCAAAAACACTTGTTTGAAAAACCAGATGCATCAATAGAAAATTTGCACGCTCTTGTCGTGGAGTGCGGGTCAGCCTTCTTCATTTCCTCTCCTAACGTATTAGATGTGTTGTAGTCGACTAGTCACAAGATATGAAACCGTCTAAGAAGTAAGAACATTCATGACTTCCCCTAAATTTCCTCCCTATTTTAAGATAAAATTTACTTTCTTTTCTTTTCTTTTATTTTTATTTAAATATTTTTTTATGAGAGAGAAAAAAGCCTAGCCTTTGAATTTTTTTAATCAACTCCATCGATAAAACCCAGAGAAAAATCAAAACAATTGTCTTTGCCTCATTGCCTTGCTATATTAACTACCATTCCTTCCCTTTTAAGTTTTGACTACCTTTCGGATTTGAATTTAGATCTCATGCAATAACTAGGCTATCACATCATGCAATTACCATCTCTATGTGAGATGTATAAAATAATAGGGAAAAAATTAAAAAAAATAATTAACCTATCAACTTTTACATCTCACATGTGATGGTAATCGCATGGTGCACCGAATTTCAATCCTTTCAATTCTTAATTTCTTATTCCACTCTATTAGAGTTCAAATCCATTCATGCTTTGATTCTTTGAAATGGTTCTTAACAAAAACCTCATGCTTTCCACAAAAGATTGTCGCTTGGGCCTCCCAACTTATAGCCCCCACCATGGAATATGTACAAAAACTATTCGACACAATGACTAAAAGTGAAGTATGAGAGAGAGAGAGAGAGGAAAAAATAATTGATGGGTAACCTACAGTGGTCCCTATATTTAGGGACGCATTATACTTAAAAGTTATTTTACTTAATACATCAAGAAGTTAATATAGGTGTTTTTATTCGGTTCGTTACCCAAATTAAGCTTTTTGTCCTATTTTAAAGAACCCATAGTGAATTCTTTAATAAGATATTTTGAATAAAAATAAATTATTGATTGTGTCATGCATTTGGTAAATATCATCAACAAGAAATATTCATTTTGTTTTCTGAACCCCTTCATGATGGATTATTGTTTTCAAATAGAGATTTGGTGGATCTCCCCCTTTCTATATCTATCTGTTTAGTTGTGTTATTAGTAAATTCTTTTCTACTTAAAATGCAAAACAAAAAAACAAAAACAAAACAAAAAACGGTAATAAGTTTTCACTATTGTACAAATTAATGAGTGTTCAACATTAATTTCAAAATATACTTGTATCAAATTTGATGTTTTTACATATAAACTATATAATTCAGACGAAAATTTTGATGAAATTTTTTAAAAATTGTAAGATAATTAAACTGACCAGAAAAATAAAATAAAGTCCCTACAACATGTTTGAGAGGGAAATTCATACTTAGATTCTTCTGACGAAAGTAATTAGATAATACCTAGAGCACAAAACTCTTAACAAACCCATAAATTTATTAATTGAAAGTAAAATAGCATTTTCATAAGATGAAGTAAAGTTTTAATTGTATTCAAAAAAATTTACTATGATTTAAATAAAATAAAATAAAATCTAACCTCCCTCAAGGTTTTGAGAATTATCAGAATGAACTTTACTCTTAGAAATAACACTCTATCCCTTAATCTTTGTAATTCATATAATAAATACATTCTTATGAATATTCACATGCCATTATAAATTGCGGCCAAATATTCAATTTTCAAATTTAATTCCCATGTTAATTTAATCTCACAAAATGGTTATTAAAAAAACTAACTAGATTTATACGCAAGGAAAGTTATAAAAAATAAATGAATAAAACTAGTAATATTTGGGGGGTAGAATATCATTTCTAATAATTACTTGACATTTTAAAAAAAAAAATTCAAGAAAGGTTAGTACAATTTATTCATTTTGAAACTAATTTATGTTAAAAAGAACCTTTAAATAAATTAACTACACGGTACCCATACGTGCATATGACTGAAATTATTCTTCAAGAAAATTATGTACTGTATTTCCCAAAAAGAATACTAGAAGCTTTTTTTATTTTTATTTTTTTTGAGAAACAGAATACTACAAGGTAGATGAGTATGAGTACATACTGTATAAAACTACATTGACTTAATTTATATCTAAGAAAGTTTTTATTTTTTTATGAGGAAAAAAAAAAAAAAAAAAAAGGTGCGCATCAAGAGGCTGCTTCCTACTAATTCTCAAGCACTTGACTATGGACCCAAACCGTATTATTAAAATTTAAAAGCAGTTAAAGAGCAGGGCAAAATCAAACATACAATTAATACTATTAAGACTAAAACTGCATGGAAAAATATTTGAAACTTTTGAATGGTTGTTGACGGAATTCATTGAACTCTAAACTACTCTGGTGGAAAATTTCTCCAACTCAGTAGGTGAGAGTTCAAACAGCCAAATTAATCTAATGTATTTTAGATTTTTAATCACATAACCTATTTAATGAGTTACATAATTTATTTAAATAATTTAAAGAGTTATGCAGTCATCTGATTTAATACATGTAAATGGTTTTATAAATCACCACATAACGATAAATAATAAATAAAAACTCTGTTATCTAGTCTCGGTTGTAGTGGCGACTTTAGGAATTTTTTTTAGGGTAGTCACTAAGAAATTTAAATTACACAAAATTTAATAAAGAAACAACTTGAATATATAAATGTCATAAAAAAAAACATATAAATACATGAAATATTACAATTTTTTGTACTAGCAACGATAATAAAATAAAATAAAATAACAAAAAGACTAATAAGAGCTAATATGAGAATAATAAAGTGGCCACAATAATTTCTAACAACTTACCACATAAAATTTATTGTGAAAGTATTGTGGATGTAGTAATACTAGTATTTTTGTTGAACTTAAATTCTTGTGATTCTCAAATCATGTTGTTTAACATTTTTATTAAGGTGGTCAAAATAAGTTAATATAGTATATAATATTTTTTTTTTATAAGTACATATATATATATATATATATTTTTTTTTCAAGTTAAGATGGTCACTGAATAGATTAATTTAAACTAATTATTTAAATATATATTTTTTGCTGAGTATAAAAAAATAAAAATAAATAAATTGGCAAGTGAGGGTGGTCCTCACATACAAGTGGAGCCGCCACTGCCCGGTTGGTAGCCTGCAGTTTGTGTAATCACTTGAACTTTATTTAAACTTTCAAGAAAGAAAAAAAAGTGGCCTTTAAATCATCTGTTTTTGGAATTTAAGGAATATTCTAATGGTTCTAGCATCTCTTGTGGTGCTTGGACCCTATGGTCCGAACCCCACCAACCCCCCCTCCTCCTATATTACCAAGCAAAAAGAGTAATCTTTCTCTAGTTTTTTGGTTTAAAACAAGTAATCCGTTAAAATGATCTTTGAGGAAGTATGCATCCATAAATAACTTTTTTTTTCTTTTACATCTAAGAAAATTGTCACCTTGTGAATTTGAGATTTATGTTATTGATTACTGCAACAAGGATATTTTCTAAGATACCAAATGACTATTACTTTAACGAATTTAACGATGGGTTGCCACAAGGTTTTTCTTAAAATGAAAAAATCAAAATCAAAACGGTAGAAAATTTTATCGGTAATAAAGCTACATCCTTCATTGTACATCTTTATTGATCTCATCTCCTTATTAAGAAAGATGAGCCGCATCCATTCCACACAGTCGTGGAATCAATATTACATGCATATATAATATATGGCTTTAGTCTGCATGATGTGTGCACTTGGCGCTAGCCTCTTCAACAACCCTCAGGGGCGGCGCTAAAAAAGAAAAAATTTTATATAATAATTTAAAATTTTTTATTTGTCTACCTTTTAAAAAAAATTTGGGAACATTCTCAGTTTTTTTTTTTTTTTTTTTTTGCCAATAAATTTAAATTTTGCTCCATAATTTTTTCTACAATCAGTGGATGAATGATTGCTTGGTTGTGTATATTGAAAAAGATGTAACTTATAGAATTGATAATAAGACTATCATGCAACGATTTCAAAATATGAAAACTTGTAAATAACAATTGTAAACTTTATGTATTTACGTATTTTTTTATTATTGTTGTTGTCAATATATGAATTCATTTTTGTATTAGATTATATAATTTATGCTTTCTAAGGAATACCCTGAGAAAAATTCTTAAAGCCACTACTGACAACCCTACCAAAATGCATTTTCATTCGCTAAATCAATGGCTATAATAATATATTTTTTTTTATTTTTTTTTATTTTAACATTGATAGCTGGAAGTAGAGTATAGTGATTTAAACCATGAATATTTTCGATGGAATAAGAAAAAAGTAGTAACCAGTTAGCTACAAGGCTAATAAAATAGCCATATTAAAAAATGAAACTCACAGAACTACGTAATAACATATAAATAGACTTGATGTGCAGTGACCGCAAGCATGAGGTTCTTTTTTCATTTAGCAAATAATTAAATAAATAGGCTTGATTCTAAAAATACAAATAAAAATAAATAAATAACTTGGAGTTTACACTTAAATTCTGTTTTTTTTTTTTTTTTTTGGAGGGGGGGCTTCTATAAATTATTAAAGCATTTATTTAATATTGGATATATGCAATTTTCCCATCTCATACTGTTGGCCAATTTCCACTCATGAATTCTTGAAAATTCAATCAATTTTTTGCCAACTTTCCTCTACTCACACTTTCTCCCTTTCTCCCTTCAATCCAAAATAGCTATAAAAAAAATGGTGTAATTATTCAATACTCCAGAAGCAAAATAAATATACACTCCTTTCGTCTATATGAATAGTGAGTCAAATACTCATGTCAAATCAGCAATTTAATTATATAAAAGGAAAGTGCCAATTTTTTCATTCTTTCGATTTCAAAGTAAATTCTTATCTTATGGTTGGAAATTGGTAGTTGGTACACACGTCGCAATTTCCTGTTATTTTCTCAGTACTGGACCCTACTAACACAAAAGGATCAAGAAGGAATTGACTCTAGTCAGTAGTTATACAATTCTAATCCAGGAAAAAACCAAAATTCAATTTCGGGGGCTAAAAGCATGAATTAAAAAAAAAAAAAACATAGAATTCTAAGATAAAGAATATTCTAAAGTTCAAGATTAAATTATCATATGAAAAAATTTTGGTCTCATGTATATGACAGTCTTGTCCAATGGTAATCACAAAAGTAAAGTCTTGTGTCTGCATAGCGATTTAATTGCATCCAAATTCAAATTAGAGTCCCTTTATTTATTGGCAAATACATATGCATTTTGTCGACCACGGCTTTCAGATCTAACCCCCAGTCAACTCGGAGTCTTGGAGATGCGAAATGATTTTGTTTATTTGTGAATTGTGTGTGATTTTAGGGTGGATGTGTGCATATATGCTTTTTCATTTATTTTTTATTCATTCAAAAGAGTGATCATTAACCATTGGATTTCTAAGGCATAATTAGTCATATCTTTAATTGAATTTATCTTCTAATTTAAGCTAAGGAATTTCCTAAAGGGTTCCTAAGGTCTAACATTGTGGCTCAAACAAGATGACAAGAACTCAGAAGTTTGGTTCGTTGTGAAGAAAGTGTTAGCCACCCCCACAATATCCGTATTTTGATGGTCCCTGTTTTGATTTATTCCTATAGTCTACTGTTTGAAAAGTAACTTAATATTCAACATGAAATTTTTGGAAATGAACTTTATACGCTTTTATTAATTCGAACAAGACAAATGGTTTTTGAATTATATACATCTGACCTTGCTCCTTTAGCAGAGCATATCAAACTTAATTTTATTCTCCCGTAGATTTTTCTCATGTAAAAGGAAAATAAGAAACACAAATGGTGGGATTTTTGGGGTTGATGGCTTGATTTTGAAATCTATTAGCTCAATTAATTTTATCCCATAGACAAAGCACCACTTTGAAATTTTGAAATTAATTTTCGAAAAAATGGTTTGTATGGAAAATAAGGTTATAGTTGGTAACAGTTTTTGTTTTCTATTTTCAAAAACTTATTTTTGGAAATATAAAGAAAAAACAATTTTCTTGTATTTTTGAAATCAAAAACATGTTTGGTTAGTTGAAATTAAAAAAATAAATAAATAGTTTTTTGAAAAAATATAGAAAATACTAAAATATGTTGTTATTAGGATTTGTACTCCAATGCTAACTCATTAAATGAGACAGATTCTGTAACACCCCGACCCAGTTTTATAATTAAACTATGTGTTTGAGTGGTTAATTATTATTTTTAAGCCACTTACTTTCTAAAATTAATATAAAAGTATTTAATAAACATATTATTTTATAATGTCATTAAATAAGAATTGTAAAGATTATAAATAATTGAATGGCTATTTGTATTATGTATATATACTAAGTATGTACAAATCTATATTAAGTGAGTTAAGTTATTACATACATAGTTGGTGTTTTAATTAAGCATGATGCATGAGATAGTATAGTAAAAATTTCACCCACATGCAACCAATGGGAATTCAACACATAATACCAAAGTTTCATGCATGTTGACAAACCCAAAGACCAAGATTTGGTTGGTCATGCAATCACCAAGTTCCACCTCACTTCTTTCTTGACTTTTCTCAAGACAAATATCCAAGAAACACACTTCCTCTCATTTTCCACGGGTCCAAGCAAATCAGAAATTTCAGCACACTTTGCACTCTTTTCTCTTAAGGGAAGAGCTAGGAAGCTCCCTTGAGTCTTTTTCTTGAGTCCACATGTTCACACACACCAAAAGAAAGATAAATCTCCATCTTATCTCTTATTTGACTCTTTCAAAGCAACTACAACAATCAAGAACTCTCTCCCTCTTTCATTCTCACGGGTCCCACACCAAAAGAAGGAAAAGCTCTCAACTCTTTTCTTCCTTTCACACCTATGAGTCCAGCAGCAAGGAAAGATGTTTCTTTCAATTCTTCTCAAGATTTTGTACCCAACTTGAAGCTAAAGTGATTCTAGCTCTATCACTCCAAGAATCCATGTCTAGGGTAAGGGGAAGTGTAATTCTTTTAGTCTATTGTCCATATATATATATATATATAGTGTTTTAAGAAGCTTTGAAATTGTGTTGATGGTTTGTTGAAGGTAGATTAGGGTTTTTACTAATTAATGATTTTATATGATTAAGGAAGTAAGAAAAAGTTAGGATGAGTATTTTTAATGTTGCTGCTGGGATTTTTGTTGTGTATATTTTTGCTCTAAATGGTTAAATGACTATGTATAAGTGTTTTATAACATATCTAATGAGTGTATAAAAATCCCCATATGAAAATACCATCGTTTGATAATTGTTTGTGAATTTATGAGAAAACGTTGCAAAGCTGTCACAGTGACAGATTCTGTGTTCATGCATGGTAAATTATGTATTAAATTTTATATAGTGAATTCTAAGGATATTTCCTATGGAATCTACGACACATGTGGTTGTTATGGAAGTGGTCTCATATCATTTGAATCAATATAAAAATAATGGTTTAATTTCTAAGTTGCATGAAACTCTGTCAGGACAGATTTGAGCACATTGTCTTGTATGATTTTTAATAAATTATGGTTTTATGCTTTAACTCCGAAAATTTTATGGTATATACTGGACATATAGGGGGGTGGTTTTATAAATTTTCATGATATTTGGATGTTTATGGACAGCCCATTTGTATTTTACAAATGAGGCATATGTTACTGAAATGAGCAGTAAACAGTAATTGATAACTCTAACTTTGAGAATTTAATTCTAAAGTTAGGGTGAATGTTTTGAGCTATAATTTATTATCCTCATCATTTGGTATGTTTAGATCATAGATTAATTTTGTATAACTTGGTTCAAGGTTTAGTACTCTAAAGGATGGTTCTAAACCATGCGACGGTTGTATTTATGAAGTTTTTGGTTCGACATGCTGTATGTTGCCTTATGAATATATATGGTTATATGACCATGCTTAAAAGAGTTTATGTTTATGCATGCATTATTGCCCTAATCTCAAAGCACCTTCTGAAATAAAGTTGGCTCTTCTAGAGATATGAGATTAGTGTGAGAATGTTGGTTTCTCTATGTTTTAGTACATCATGATGTCTGATGAATGTATTTTGTATTTGTGGGAACCTCGTTGAGATGGGATTAAAACTTCCTTGATTTTAAGAGGTAGGCTTTGAGATGAATGTATAAGTTTATAATAAGAAATTATAGATAGTAATAAGTTTTGATATTTGGTTTAGGTGTTACCAGTTCTCCAAGTTTAAGCTCCTTCGACTATAGGCTCTCGGTTCCTCTGCTTTCAAGTATGGGATAAGTTATATGGGTATTTGATAAATCATGAGGTTATTTTAAAGTATATTATGCATAAAGAAGTTTATGATTAGAGATATGACATATAATCATTATTTTGACAAAGATATGTTCGTGAGCTTTCGAAACCTTATGTATATGATTTAAGTATATTGATGCCATTACTAATTTCCACGGACATGATGTTTAAAGAAAAGAATAGAAATGCTATTATTATTTATGCAAAACAAGAAATTTCAGTATGATGTATAAGTATGAAAGGTTTTCGAGTTATGTCCTCTGGTGATCTGAACTTTGTTAGTAGGGATTAATTACTGACTTTTCATGGAAAATGTTATATGATTGGCCATTAAATGGGACTGACTCTGCTGTACCCGTCCTTGTTGGTTACGGCCAACTTGTGGAGGAAGTCAACCTACCCCAATGGTTGAAAGATATGTATTATAATGTGATCCCAAGAATACCTGACATTGTAGGAAATGCTGGATGCCTAGCACCGTGATGTTAGAAACCTCCCAAATAAGTACAGACTTATCAGATATGGACTAACCAATAAGTTATTTATAAACAGCTATATTATGTTATTAATCATGAGAAAATGATTTTGTTAAATGCATTATGAAAAGTTAAAAACTCTCATGAAAATAAGAAGTTTCTGATGAAAGTACAAGTTTATGTTAAAAAGTCATCAGATATTTGTTCTTTATGAAACATTAAGTTTTACGACTATAAAAGTTATAATATTTTACGAGAAGAAGATTATAAAGAAAAGTTTTCTTATTCGTCAAGATGTTTCTAGTTTAAGACAAAGTTACCAATTATCTGATTTAAGTCAAAATGATTATTTTGTAATGAGAATACATATATATTGAGATTAAACAATCAATATTACATTTGGTGACTTTGTAAGAAATGAAAGAAGTTTAATCTGAAAGGTTCTGGTAATATTATCCTAATAAGAAAAGGGAGAACAATTATTTTCCTATAAAGAGCGTATAAGTTATTATTATGAGTAGTATAAAATACTATACATGAAAAGGTGTTCTCCTATTCAAATATTCATAGAATGAAATGATCTGATTTACATGCATTCTTATTAAATTTTCACATATCTTACCTTTACTGAGCTGTGTAGCTCACCCCTTCCACTCTTTCAGTCAACAGGTTTTATTTTTGGAGCAGAGGGAGCCTTAGTCGAGTTTAGAAGGAGCTGGTTTTAGTTTTATATGTATAGATCCTAAATTAGCAATTTGATGTTTAGATTTGTAATATGGTGTATTTTAGGATATAATGAAAGTGTATACCTTAAAGTAAATAAGAGATGTATTATGTGAAATTTAGAATTTGAATAATCGGTGGATTGTGTTATCCTTTGAGGTACAATGTAAATACTCTGAATATCAAGTGGAAAGTTATATCATTTAAGTAAAGAAACGAGAATGAAAAGAAAGAGGGAAGCTTTTGTAAAAGTTCCGGAAAAAGTTAAGTTGGTTCTTGTTAATATCAGGTTTAAGCTTGATATTAGCATACCGGTTATGGTCACAAATCCGGGAATCGGGTTTAGGGCTTGATAGATTCATTAAATTAAACGTGTGTTTTCATTGACTTTTGAAAATTAGAAACTGAAAACAACATTTTGCATGTTTTCAGTTTCCTTCACAAATTGAGTTTTGAAAACAGTTTTTGTTTTTTGTCCATTTTGGGTTGCCAAACAAGTTTTTTAGACTCAAAAATAGAAAATTGTTTTTGAAAACAGAAAATAAGGAGAAAAAACAATTACCAAACATATCCTAAACTTTTGAAAGAAGGATTTTCAAGAAAACATTTTATTCTTTTTTCTTTGGATTTTTGGAAAATCATGGTTTTTATCAAGGAAATTGTTTTTAGATTTTTTTAAGGGAAAACTTGCTTTGTAATGGGTCACGGTGGGTTGTGGTTCTTTGTTTTTATTTTTTTAACCGGTGGTGGTTAGTGGCAGTGGGTTTGGCGGCAAAGAAGAGAAAGAGATGGAGAAGAAGACAGAGAAAAAGGAGAGAGCTAGAATAAAAAAAAGAATAAAGAAATAATATTTAAATGAAATTGTAAAAAAATAGAAGTTTTGTGGGTTCCAGTTAACTCAACTAGTAAAGTTTCTGATGGTTGAATAAGAGATCTGAAGCAAAAACTTAACAAAAACATTCACAATGATAATAGTATTTTACAAAAAGACTATTTTACCACCAAAGAACCAAAAAATCATGTGTTATTGAAGAAGTTAAAACTAAATTTTTTACAATTATAGTAAACTGGTATATATACCAGTTGACTGTAGCAAGTTATTAAAAATAAAATATAATATTTTATTAAGATTATATCTATTCTTTCAATTAAAAAACTCAAATTCTCTCTCTTCCTTTATTATTTTAATATGTTATTTATATTATTTTAAATGAAGTGATAAAAAAATAAAATATTTGATATTGAATGTATTGTAAAGTGAGGTAATAAAATAGATAAAATAGTTTTTTAAGATGCTAAAAGCTAAAATTTTTAACACTACCACTATGAATGCTCTAATTTCAACAAAAACAACCAAAAATCCTAGCTAGCCTAGTATTAAAAAAAAAACATTATTTTGTTTTTGTTTTTGTTTTTGTCTTTGTTGGTAGATGATTGTATCTTAATGTATTTAGAAACAATGATTTTGTGTATTTATAATTTTTTAATACTATATGGATGCTTATTTAGAGTTTTTTTTTTCTTTATAATCTGGCCCCTGCTAGTTTAAAGTCCCGAATCCATCCTTGAAAAAAGCATACTACAATGTTTGGGGCAAAGATAAAAGTTTTAGCTCTTCAACTACAGTGCACAACCATCTATGGCTGTGCACTATAGCAAGAAGCTAAAAAAAAAAAAATATATATATATATATATATAGATATATTTTATTCATTCTCTCCCCCTAATTTAATTAAAGGATAAAACATAAGTACAATACCTTAAGTGCTGTTCCTTAGGTTCCCCTCTTAAAATTCAGCCATGTGGTTACTTAATTAGAAAATACATTTCCTTCCTATAAGAAAAAATTCACATGGCAGAATTTTAAAAGAGAAACCTAAGGAACAACACCTAAGTACTGTACCTAAGTCTTACTCTTAATTAAATAATATTTTCTCTCTACCTTGTCTTTTTCTATTTCCTCTTCTTCTTCCTACTTCCTCTTCACAGGTCAGTCACAGTGTCCATTATTCTCTACCCCTTTCATTTTTTTTTTCTTTCTTCCTTATTCTTCTTACAGCTCCACGCCAACATCATGAATCACACTGTCGTCGTCGTGGTGGGTCACGCCGCTGATCACGTCGTTTCCATTGGTTTCTCTGGATCAAACAGTAGGTGTGCGATGGTGGTGCAGTGGACGGCGACATGCATGTGCAGTGGTGGTTTGGGTTGCTATCTTGCTGGGTTTTGTGGGTTTCCCATCTATTGGTGGTTGATTTTGAGTCATGGGTTTGTGGGTTTCATATGGGTTTGTGTTTGATATGGGTTTGTGGGTTTTGTATGGTTTTCCAATTTATGGTGGTGGTGGTTGTTGTTATAATCATGGGTTTGTGGTAGTGGTGGTGGTGGTTGTTGTTGTTGTTGTGTGTGTGTGTTTTTGTTTTTTTTTTTTTTTTTTTTTAAAATCAGAGTTGTGGTGATGGTGATTGAGGTGTGTTTATGGTGGTGGTGGTTGTTCATAGGGAGTGGGTGGCAAGGCAGTGGTGGTAGGTATGGGTGGCAATTCACAGTGGTTGTTCACACTTCACTGGGAAAGGAAGAGAGAGAAACAGATAGAGTAAGAATAAAGAAATAATTAAAAAATGAATATTTAAATGAATTTCTAAAAAAATATAAAAACATTGATGTTAGGTGTTTTGTAAAATGAGGTGGTAAAATAAATAAAGTAGCTTTTAGTGGTGTCAAATTGCTAAATTTATGGCTTCATTGCTGTGAATGCTCATTCACAACAGTGGAATTAAAAATTTAGCAATTTAGCTCCACCAAAAGTTATTTTATCTATTTTACCTACACACATGCTACAACAGTGGATCTATTTTAGCTTTCAACACAATAAAATAATATAAAGATCACAATAAAATAAGATATCTACTACAATTAAATAATATATCCATTATAATAAAATAATATATCCACTACACCCAACCACTACACACAACCATCACAGCCATACACACACAACCACAACCACCACCACCACCACCACAGCCCACAACAAAGAAAAAAAATCAAGGGATAATTACAGTAAACCCACCTGGGGTTAGGCCCGATTACACTATGCCTACCCGTGGTTCAAAACTTATCACTTTGCTCACCTGAGGTGCCTTCCGTTAGGCATCTGTTACCCACCTCTCCGTTTGCCGTTAGAAAAACACATTTTTAAAGAAAAACAAACATAACAAAGATCAAAAAGTAGGGTTTTTATTTCTTAAGAACTTCTATAAGAACAAAACACAAAACACAGGAATAGCACAGATCAAATGCTATTCCTGATTAAAAGTGATTTCATTGAGCATTTGTTTTTTTATTTTTGTTTTTTTTATAGATCTCTCCAACTTTTATTCAAACCAAACCAAACCCAAAAAAAAAAAAAAAATCCAAATCCCAGAAAACAAATTACCAGAAATATATTTGCTGTTGATCCTTGTCCTCCATTCCAAATCCATTCTCTGCAACCAGTCCGACGACCGCGATCTCGCGAACGGATCGAGATCGCGATCGAGCGAACGCGAGATCGCGACGTTGATCGCGATCTCGCCTTCGCGAGATCGCGCCGGCGAGATCGCGATCTGGGATCGCGATCGTTGATGATTTTTTTTGGGTTGTGGCTTGTGTCCGCGATCGACGGCGCGATCTCGCGAACGCGAGATCGCGCCGTCGCGAGATCGTGACGTTGATCGCGATCTCGCCTTCGCGAGATCGTACCGGCGAGATCACGATCCGTTCGCGAGATCGCAACGTTGATTGCATCGGCGAGATCGCGCCGGCGAGATCGCGATCTGGGATCTGTAATTGCTTCCTAATCCACATTTCAATGGGTTTTCCAAGTGTGGAGCATGTAATTGGATTGTTAGGAACTATTTGATGAAGTCTTTATTGAAGGAATTGTCCTATATTCCCACCTCTGCGTGATCCTCCTGATTAAAAGGGATTTCATTGAACATTTGATCTGTGCTATTCCTGTGTTTTGTGTTTTGTTCTTATAGAAGTTCTTAAGAAATAAAAACCCTACTTTTTGATCTTTGTTATGTTTGTTTTTCTTTAAAAATGTGTTTTTCTAACGGCAAACGGAGAGGTGGGTAACAGATGCCTAACGGAAGGCACCTCAGGTGGGCAAAGTGATAAGTTTTGAACCACGGGTAGGCATAGTGTAATCGGGCCTAACCCCAGGTGGGTTTACTGTAATTATCCCAAAAATCAATCAAGCCCACACCCACCAAACCCACCAGGCAACACCCACACCCACCACCATGAAACCCACTCGAGCCACCCATTGATGCCGACGAACCCAGCCACCCACCGACGCCGATCTACCCACACAACCACAACGACCACCACACCACAACCCAAAGAAGAAGAAGAAGACCCAAGTAAGGGCGAGATGGGTTGGCAACATGGGTCTGTGGCGTGAGCCGATGGCGTGGGTCTGTGGCGTGAGCCGATGGCGTGGGTCTGCGGCGTGAGCCAGTGGCATGGGTCGGTAGTGTGGGGGTGGGTTGGCAACAGTGAGAGGAAGTTAAGAGAGAGGTGAGAGTTGAGAGAGAGAAAGGTAATATTTTAATCAAGCAGGGAATAAAAAGATATTATTATTTTTTTTGCTCTAAGCTATAGTGCACATCCATAGATAGATGTGCACTGTAGCAATGAAGCTAAAAAAATAGCTTTAGCTCCACTACTGTATGCTTATTTTTGTGTTTTGGAGGAGCTAAAGTAGTTATATTGCTTTTTAACCCCACTGCTACAAGTGTTCTTAGAAGGGTCATATTTGTTTACTAGAGAAACTAACTTCATGCCAAGTTATCAACCATCTTCCTAGAAGAAATTGTAGGTTACTAGATACTAGAGGGCACACCATAGTTATTGTGTGATCACCCCTTGTTCCTTCATCTCCAACTTGATCACTCTATAACGATGGGGATAAACTATGGCCAGCATAAAATATTGGTACCAATTAGGCTACATATACTAACTTTCATCTATGATCCCACATAGATCAGCATTGGTCAATAACATTACCAAGAGTACAAAGTCTGTTTGGCATTAATTTTAACTTTTAGATTTTAGTTTTGGGAGTAGATTACGTCCAATGCATCCAATGCATTGCATTCGTAGATATGGTGACACGTGTCCAAAAAAAACATGTGTCACAATCGCAGCGGGTCTAGTGTCACTGGATACTAGACGTAACCTACACTCTTTAGTTTTTATGTACAGCTTTTAAAAACCTCAAAATTTTCAGCAAAAAATTAAATAAGTTATTTCTAAACAGACATTAAGAGCCTATTTGGTTTGAAGCATCACTCAAACTGAGTTCTCATAACTCAATTCTTGTAATTCAAAACCCTATTTTCATATCTCATATTCTATTCTCTATTTTTTATTTTAACTCATTCCCAATTTGTTTGGCTAAAAAATTTGGCTTCAGTTTTCTTAACTTTAACCCAAAATGATGGAGCCCACACATCTACTTGGGTCAGAATGGTCTTCCCATAATCACAAACATTCTCTCTCCAATTGAGAGTTGAGACAACCCTCTAAGAACTGAAGAGGCAAAATCCAAAGGCCAACAACCAACTTAAAGTTTCCCCCACCCCCTACCACCACCAACAACCTACAAATCCACCAATCAAAACCCTCAAAAACCCAACTTACCACTGTTGTATTCCATCCACCACCTCATAAATCACAAAAAAAAAAAAAAAAAAAAAAAAACATCAAACCCATCCACCATAGCAGATCCACTCACACTACCAACACCTTCAACACCACAACAAATTCTCCCATAAAACCCATAAACTCTAAATAAAGAAATAAATAAAACCCATAAACGCAAATCACAACCCAAATTGGAGTGCTAAGAAAGAAAGAAAAAGCTGAGAAAAGAAAGAGAAAAAGTTGAGAGCAAAGAAATCTGGCCGAAGGAGAAAGAAAGAGAAAAGAGAAAAGAAGAAAGTAAAAAACATAAAAGAGAAGAAAGAAGTGTACAAACTGAAGAAAGAAAGAAAGAAAAGAAAGAAAAGAAGAAAGAAAGTGTCGGCACCTGTTTTTTTGATGTGGACTTGACATTGAGTTGGGTCCAACATGTTTGCCAAAATTTACAATAGTGCCACATAACTCATAAGTCATAACTCATTATTAAAAGCAACAAAAACTTGTTTTCAATTTTCATTACCCAAACTCAGGTTTTTGAGTTTTGAGTGATGAAAATTGAGTTATGAGAACAAAACCAAACAAGCTTAATTGTAGTGGAGTCCACAAATTTTGAGAATTTAGTGATGAAAATTGAATATTGAGTGATGATTTTGCCTCAACCAAACAACCCCTAAATATTTTAATGATTCACTATCTTAGCAAACATTAGTTATTGTTCAAAATTCAAATAGAAGTTGTGAAGCAAGAGAAACCATCCATACCTTACCAAAATCAACGACTTCAACTGTACATAGTCAACAGTGTGTATGCCTGAAATTGGCATGTACTTTCCTCTTATTCTACATTCTTAAAGCTTTTTCTCAATGACCTTATCAACGACTTTGACACTACTATATCATAGATACGATCCGTTGTCATCATTTATTTATTTTATTTATTTATTTATTATATTTATTAACTATATAAAAGGAGTCAGTAGACTAATGAATAGTTTCTTTGATTTATTCAACCGGTGAGCTGCCTTTTTTTCTTTTTTCTTTTTCTTTTTTTAAGGATTTTTATATGTTTACTTTGTAAGCTTACGTTGTAGACATACAAAAAGCAGTAAATATTATACACATATGCAAAAAGAAAAAGGTAAATATTATACAAATTTTGCAAATGTGTACAAAATTTGTCAATTTTATATGTCTATAATATAAATTTACATTATAAGTACTGTAGGGACACGATACGCAACGAACCACAACAGTGTTGGGTTCGCACGTAAAAAGGCCCAGACAATATCATTTGTAGAGAGTGGGTTTGAAAGGCTAGGCCTTGGTTACCCAGCGGTGGGTTTTTGTGGTATTCATATGTGTTTAAGGTGTCTTCACCCTTGGAGTCTTTCTCCTGGAGGTGGACTGGGAGGCCCTTCCTTTTTGGCCAGTTTTTCCAGCCTCCTCTCCAGATTACTTATTTTTTCTTTTATACTAGCCTGCGTTCACTTTCCTTCGTCCACGTGTAGGGTCGACCTTTCCAAGACTGATACTTGTCCCGTCAGTCCAAGACCAAAGTCGTTGGGAGTGGTTGATAAAGCTAAAGAATACGGCTCTGTTAGGTGCAGAGCCGTGTATGGGGAAGGTAGTAAGGGCAGCCTTTCCTAGATATTTTAGATTTTCTTTCAAGTTTGTCCCTATACCGTTTTTGCCCCTCTTCTCGGTGGAGCTTTGGGTCAGCCGAGGACTGGACTGTCCTCGGCTGGTTCTCCGAGCCAATTTGTGCTTTACATTATTGAGTTTGGACTATAGCCTTCTTCGGATTGGGCCTTAGGGCTCCCCATGAATAAGTAGGCCTGGCCCATAAATTATTGGGCCCCACAAGTACAATGTATACATAAAGATATTGTGAAAATGTTGTGATGCATATGTTAATTTGTTATGTGTCAAATCTATATATAAAAAGAGTGAATTGGAAAAACTACAATAGCTTCACTATAGTAGTTTTGGTTTGTTCAATTTTCATTGTTTTGTTGGCTTTTTTTTTTTTTTTTTTTTTTGTGTGAATGCGTAAAGTTGCAGTAGATTTGCTACATTGTTTTTTGTTTGTCCAATTCGCACTTTTCACATAATAATAAAATATTAACACAACAATTGGTACAATATTTTCACAATTATTAAGGTGTTAATTACTTAATTCCTTATAGGTCAAAATAAAACAATAAAATATCATACTGGAACTAACCACAACTAAAAATAATGGTATTGTGAAAAAAAAAAAAAAAGTGCTACATTCACAATATTTTTCACAATACTTTTATAACAAATCATAGGTAGTAAATTGTTATTGGTTCTAAACTAAACCTATCAATGAAAGTACTTTTTCACCCATCAATAACAACCTGTAACTAGGGGTGTAGGCAAGATTTTTCCCTTGAGGGAGCCAAATCATGTATTTATAGGTTAGTCATAACTCATAACTAATAACTATATTTTATTATTGAAATATAACTATAACTATAATGATAATGAGAAATATATATATATATATTTATATATATAAAACTATGAGGAAAACAAATTGGTGATATAAGAAAAAGATCAAATTTTGTGGAAAAAAAAATGATGATTGTGGGATGATGATGAGAGAATAAATAAATTAAATTTGAAGACTAACAATGAAAAAGAAAAACACACCAATTCAAGCAACGCACATTGCATTTCACAATTGTAATCAATTTGTATTCTTAGAAAAAAAAAAAAAAGAAAGTAAAAAGAGAGGCATCTGGGGGCTAGGGATTTATTTGGTCTTGGTAAAAGTCTATGTTTTGTTTAGGTGTACACTTGAGAAACTAACTAAATATTGGAATTGTAAATGGCTAAATACAGTCATTGCTAGATTTTAAAGGAAAAAATATAAAAACTAACACTGGACTAACCTTTGTGACATTTTTTTAAGGAAAGTCATAAGTTTTCATTATCCAAAAACAAAGTAAAACAACAATAAAAAATGAGCATGAACTCTGAAGATGATGAACATTCATAGCTAATTGAACTCTAAAACTAGGGACTATCTTGTATCCCATAGTTTAGAAAACTCTAGTTTTTGGCAATGTAATGCAAGTAGGTGGACTGCTTGGTTATCTTCGCTTTTAATATGATATGATTTAAACTAAATTAAGAGCAATCTTGCCTAAGTCAAGACTAATCCTCTTCCATTGACAACATGAAAGCTCTGTAAAAATGTTTGGAGGGGCCAATCATTACATTTGGTGGGGCCCAATTTATTTTTATAGAATACTATAAGAGGGTATCAAAAGTTTCGAGAGGTGTCTTTGCTCCCCAAGGCTATATGTGCCTCCGCCCTGCCTGTAACAACCTACTACTTATGATTTGTTGTGAAAATGTCGTGGACATAGTTTTTTTTTGTGAAAATGTTAAGACATCTTGTTGTCGTCACAATATTTTCAAAACTGCTAAACGTCAATTCTTTACAAGTCAAAATAATATATAACAAAATTATAAAGGTATTACAAAAATGTTGTGTCATTTTATTGTGTTTTTAGAAATTTTTTGTTGGTTTAGTTAGCTTTGTTGAGCCAAAATTCACTATTTCACATATAATTTTCTTGAGTTGACTTTCTGTATTTTTTTTCTTTGTGCACCATTTTAAGTAAAAAGTAAAAACACATAGTTTTACACACAAAAAAACAAAAACTTAGGATAAAAACACTTTTCATCCTTTATGTTTGGGATAGTTTACAATTCCACCTTAAACTTTAAAATCAAGCAAATTTTCCCTTAATATTTTGGAAAATAGTAATATGTCATATTATTATTTTCTCAGTTAAACCCTAATGAAAACTAATGATTCTTAAAATATTTTATTGTGTAATCTCTAAAATATTACCACTAAATTTTAACATCTCAAAAAAATTTTCATATATTTTGAGTTTTAGATGGTAGTAATTCTTGGAAAGCTGGAATGATGATATAGGATGAGTTTGGTTTAGTTTTTTGTAAAAGTGTATAATGAAAAAGTGGAGTTTTCAAAAAGTGCATTTTCAAAAAACTGAGTGTTTGGTAAAAGTTGTTAAAAAGTGCATTTTAAAAAAGCTGAGTGTTTGGTTAACATTTATAAAAGTGGCAGTTTGAGAGATAAATTACCAAAAAGGACAATGTATATATAAGAGTATCTCCAGCAGGTTAAACAAATTTTTGTACTGTTTGGACAATCAACAGTGATATTTATCTTTTACCTACCCACTTTTTTAATTTTTATTTTGTAATCAAATTTATTCTTTTTTAATATTTATTTTTTCTTTTTCTAGTCATTCTCAACAATTATATTTTTCAACAAAAAGTGTTACATCCACAATATTTTTTGCAATACTTTCACAAGAATCATAACAAAATCTTATATGGAAAGTTGTTACTAGTTCTAATTTGAACCCACCACTGAAATTATATTTTTACTCATCAATATTAGCTAATTACTTAAAATTTATTGTGAAAATATTGTGAAAATATTGTGGTAATTTTTTAAATTGTGATTTCTAATTCTTTGCCTTTCTTTCATCCATACGTTTCCTTTTCCTTTTTTTTTTTTTTTTTCTCTTGCATTTTGTCCACCACACACGTATACCATTGTCCACATCCTCTCCTTTTTCTTTTTCTTTTCTTCCACTTTCTAGAAGCTCCTCATTCTTTTTTCTTTTCTTTTTTTCCTTTACTTCCACTTGATTCCAGAAGCTCTCTGGCTCTCTCATTTTCTTCTCTTTTTTTTTTTGTTTTTTTTTGTTTTTTCTTTTCCTACTTGATTCCATAAATTCTCTAGCTCTCTCTGTGATACTTGATTCCATAATCTTGCTTGCCTTTTTGGTGTCATTATCTTCAAAGTTCAAACACACACAAACACAGACACGCATGGAGAGAGGAAAAATTGTCTTTGCTCCACCACACCGCCACCACTGCTCCTCCTCCTCACTGCGGAGTGCATGCAACCAGGGGTCATATCGATTTTTTTTTTCTTGATCATTTATTGTTGTTCTAATTTTTTTTTTCTGTTCTTGATCTGCTGTTGTTGTTGTTTTGATTTTAGATTTGTTGTTTAAATTATATCAATTTTATGAGAGCGAGAATTTTTTTGCTTTTATTGTTGTGGTTTGATTAATTTAAAATTATGTTTTTGAGTTTGTATTTTGATTATGCTTGAGATGGGAGGCGTGAAAGGAGCTTCGTGCAAAGGGAGAGTAGAGAGATTAGATGAGGGGCGTGAGGCTTCAGGCGTGAGAGAAGAATTGTTATGGGTATTTTCGTAATTCATCATCAGCCTAACGGTAACAGTATGCACATTTTGATTTATGGACCTCAGGAGGTCCATAAATTTTGCGCGTTTTGGACGCGATTTTTGCCTGAGCCCAAAACGCAACTTTTATCAAAAAGTTGTGTTTTGGGCTAAGCCAAACGCAATTTTTCTTCAGCTTTTTCTAATATGCGCATTTTCAGCTCCTAAAAGTGCAAACAAACGCACACATAAGGTGTTTTATTTGTTATCTAAAGAACATTGATTTTTTAGGTTTAAATTTTTGAAACTTATAATTTATCTAATGGAAAATTTGATGACACATGCATTTTGTTATCTTTTATTTATTTATTTAAATTTTCTTAGCAAGATTCAGTTGTTTATTATTGGAAGATAATGATATTCATTATTATTTTTAGAAGTTTTTAGTGAGTGGATATATTGTCTTTAGCAAATAGGTACTAAAATAATATAATATATATATATATATATATTTATATGTTAAATAGTTATTCTAACTTTATGGTTGATCAAAATTCTTATACAAATAAGATTAACTTTTTATAACATAATTATCAAAATTCTTAAAATTAATGTTTCTTTTTATTAATGTAAATATCTATATACTTTAAAAATCAAATGATTTATATCTTTGTTTTGTAATACAAATAAAATATAGAATTAATCTTAATCACTACTCTTTTTCCACGGCAAACATGACTTTAATCACTACTCTTTTTCCACGGCAAGCACATGCAAACATTAAAGTGAATTGTGATCTCTGTACCTCTTTAAATTAAATTAACCTACAGCTTGTGTCCCTCAACATAAATTTCATAGATGAATTCATCCATAGCGTCCCCATATAGCTCCGAGTATGCAATCGCCATGCAAAAACTATCTAGGCACTCACAAGCCCCATCATTGCTACATGATTCTAAATTTATCCAGAGTCAACTCATTGATAATGTATCAAATATGTGTAATGTATTTCATATAGTTAACATAGAGAAACTATTATGTCTATGTGTAATAAGCTTAAGGATGAAAATTTTCATTTTCATTCATTGCGTTCCATTTTATGCTTCACAAATTATGATATGTCTAGTGACTTCTCTTTTCCTTTTTCATCTCAATTAATGGAAGCAATTCCATTGATATTAACGGCTCAACATGCAATGTTATCCTATGCCCGCCTCCATGACAAAACTGAGAGAGGAACCATCTGAATTATTTTTTGTTTATATATGTTGACTTGTTTTACTAGTAAACGGTATCCATTAAAACTAATTAAATGAACGGTTAAGGTCAAAACAACACTAAATTAATTGTTAGTATTTGTGTGTATACCGTATCCCCCAAAAAATAAAGGGGTACAGTAGAATGACCCTATCTATGATATGATATCTTTTTTTTTTTTTTTTTTTTATTAGAACTAGTTTACCTCCACTCTTTTACACTAATATTTATAATTAATGTGATAATATTTGTATTTTAAAAATTTTTAAAAAAATGTCCACATTTTATACATGAAATTAGATTTTTTTTTTTAAATGTAAAAAAAAAAAGTAAGGGTAAGAGTATCACTATTAGTTCATTACCCGTTTACCTATTCTGATTCAAATGAGGAAACTCAATACACCTTTTCCAAATCGGGAACTAGAAATAGAAATAGAAAAAGAAAAAGCATTTAATTGTCATTTTCTTTTATGTTATTTACCTTTTCCCTTTTCGTTTCATATCACGTTAACAGGGTGTTTGATTACGGCCAACGCTAGCTGCTTACCAAGTCCAAGATACCATTCTTCTCAAAAAAAGAGTCCAAGATACCTGCATGACTTAAACCAGCCCCCGAAGTCATTATTTTTCTCTTATCTTCTTTTTTTAAGTTCTGCTTTTTGGATGAGTAAGGTATAACACTATAGATTCAGCCAAAATACAAAGTATAGAGAGCTAAGGATTACCAACCAAACAAACACAACACAAGGTGCTTTACCAACCTTCACTTTAGTTACCTAGAGCAGACCTGTGGACATCATAATGCTTTATAATTTCCACCGATTCTGGTCATTCATTGGCTGCGTGTAAAATGGTTCTACAAAAAGAAAAAGATAGGTAAAGAGACAGTCCTCAAAGGCTCAAACCCCACATCTCACACAATAAAGATTGGTAAAGAAATAAGGTCTTAAAACCCCAATTATCTATGCTGCCTGCGGGTAAGTTTGAGTTTGAGCAAAGTGTTTACCAATTGAAGAAATTAATTGTGGTCACTAATTCATGGCTGCAAACCAGAACCTTCACAACATTATTTTCTTGCTAATATTCTCATGCTTGCTTGCTTTCTTTGCTGAAGCAAGGGATACTCTCAAAGCTGGCGACTCTCTCAATTCCTCAAGCTACCTAGTTTCTTCAAAAGGAGCATTCACTTTGGGGTTCTTCCACCCCTGCATCAATACCACCAACAGCTACTTAGGAATATGGTTCACCAATGATCAGAAAAAAAGAGCTTGGATTGGCAACAGAAACGTATCTGTTGTCAACACTTCTGCTGTTCTTACTTTGGAGACCACAGGGAGCCTCAAAATTATGTCGCAAGGTGGAGATGCAGTAACTCTTTCTCCTGCTCAAGTCACCTACAATAGTACTATCAGTGCTACCCTATTGGATTCCGGGAACTTTGTTCTGCAAGAGTTGAACTCGAATGGAACTTTGAAAAGGGTTTTGTGGCAAAGTTTTGATAAGCCTACAGACTCACTTCTGCCCGAGATGAAATTAGGTATTAACCACAAGAATAGAAGTGCTTGGTCGCTTACCTCATGGTGGAACAATCTTATACCAGCTCCAGGGCCTTTTAGTCTTGAATGGGATCCTAAGGGACACCAAATGATCATTCGGCGACACGGGGTGGAGTTTTGGACTAGTGGAGTCTTAAAAGGTGACACTTTTGAGTTTATATCAGAAAAATCCAAGGGCATGTATAATTTCAGTGTTGTTTCAAATGAGGATGAAGAGTACTTGTCTTATACTAATATAAAGCAAGGTGGACAATCAGCATGGTTTCTAAATTTTGGGGGGAAACTACTTAGCTTTGATGGATCCTATGTTGCAGAAACTGAAAACTGTAACGGATACAATACTGATGGAGGCTGCAAGAGATGGCTGCCAAGGTGTCGTCGTCATGATGATATGTTTGATAAAAGATCTGGTTACTTCATTCATGGGCCAGACCATACTTCCTTGGATACAAACACGAGTCATACCCTGAATGATTGCAAGGTTGCTTGCTGGAACCAGTGTGACTGCAATGCCTATACTTCTCTATATGATAATCAGACTGGATGCAAATTTTGGATCAACAAAGGAGAGTTCTTTCATGACCTCTCTGGTTCTATTCCACCTATTTATGTTCTAATACCAATGCCTTCCCAAAATGGTAAGTTTCTCAAGCGAAAAATCTGGAGAAATTTTCACTTTCATTACATTTACCAAGAAACATACTTATAATAGATGCAACACATAAAATAAATAAATAATTTTCCTACCTTTATTTATTTATTTATTTATTTTTATGTATCTACTTACCTACTTTTTTCCTCTGAGCGACTTGGGTTTCTAGTTTTTTGAAGTATTGAACCAGCCTTACTTACCTACCCTTTTAATTTGAGATGGGGGTCTGCCCACTTGTGTTGCCTGTGCAGCCATTCAATCAAAATATATATTTTTTTTAATTAACAATAATTAAATTATCTTCAGTACGATATCTCTTTTCTTCCCCCTTCCATAATGCACAGCTCTAAACTCTTAAATTAGCAATGATGAAGTTATTAAAGAAATGAATCATGCAAAAAAGTTCACTGACCTCCCTCCTATTTGTTGACTGCTGAAATGGATATTGTAATTTTGATCCAAAGCAATAGCAAATTATTCACATGACAATCACTAAGAGGTTAGTTACTGAATGCAGATACAAAGAAATCGACATGGATTGGTTTTGTCATAGGAGGCACTACTGCTCTTCTTGTAATTTTCTTATGCATCTTGTACTATCTGTCAAGAAGGAGAAATGTAATACTTGAAGGTAGGTGCTTCACATTTGGTATGCACTTGTTAGAGTAACTTTCCCATTAGGATCTCTAATGCTCTGCATCTGAACAGGGGAGAATGAAGCAGTGATTGATGATGGATTGCTTGAGTTAGTAAACTCTGATAGATTCACCAGTGCCCATGAGTTTCAAAATGATAGGAAGCAGGGGCATGATTTAAGAGTTTTCAACTATGAATTCATCATGGCTGCCACAAATAGCTTCTCATTGGAAAACAAGCTTGGAGAGGGGGGCTTTGGACTCGTTTATAAAGTTAGCTTTACATTACTCTTTGAACAAAGATGTTTTGATTGAATTGTATTCAACAATGTGATAACTTATTGAGTATTGCATCAGGGAAAAATTCCGAAAGGGCAAGAAATAGCTGTAAAGAGACTTTCAAGAAATTCAGGACAAGGAATTTCAGAGTTCAAAAATGAGTTGATTCTCATATCTGAACTCCAACACATGAATCTTGTTCGGCTTCTGGGTTGCTGCATTCATGGAGGAGAAAGAATGTTAATCTATGAATACATGCCGAACAAAAGCTTGGACTGCTTTCTCTTTGGTTAGGAAAACATTCACTTTGTATTAACATTTGAATTCTTTTCTTCCACCAAGTAATTTGTTTTTGAATATGATTTTGCTCAAAGTAAATTACTAATCCTGCTGGTCAATTAATATCCTATAGATTCAACCAAGAGCAAGATGTTAGATTGGCCAAAACGTTTCAACATAATTGAAGGAATTGCTCAAGGATTGCTTTATCTCCACAAGTATTCAAGATTGAGAGTAATCCATAGAGATTTAAAAGCTAGTAATATACTCCTTGATGAAAATATGAACCCCAAAATCTCTGATTTTGGCATGGCAAGAATTTTTCAACAAAATGAATTAGAAGCAAATACCAAAAGGGTTGTGGGGACATAGTAAGTAAATTTAATTCATATATTCTTATACTTGTTTTACTTTGGATGCTAAACATTATTGCTCCCACATGATTAATGAAGTCAAATATAGTTTTAAAAGTTGTTTTATGATTTAATGCAGTGGATACATGTCCCCTGAGTATGCTATGGAGGGAATTTTCTCTGTAAAATCTGATGTCTATAGTTTTGGAGTTCTAATGCTTGAAATCGTGAGTGGTAGAAAAAACAACAGCTTCTACCACACTGAGCACTCAGTCAATCTAGTTGGATATGTATGTCAAAAAAAAACATTCAGCTTGGATGGTTTTGTGACATTTAATACATGCATCTAACATTGTATAATCTTTCTCCAGGCATGGGAATTATGGAAAGAAGGTGCCATATTAAACCTAATGGATCCGGCACTTACGGATTCATGTATCGAGGATCAGATGCTTCAATGCATTCATATTGGTCTCTTATGTGTAGAAGATAGTGCAATTGATCGGCCAACAATGTCAGATGTCATATCTATGTTGACAAATGAAAGTTTGGTACTACCTTCGCCTAAAAAACCTGCATTTTCTTTTGCAAGAAAAGCGATTGAAGCACAGATATCTGACAAAGAATCAGAAACTCACTCGATATATGGGTTGTCCATTTCCAGTATGGTTGCACGATGAAGGTATTGTGCTATCATCATTACATACTCTCATTGTACATACTGGTTTTAATTAATTAATATAAATACTGCGTATGAATTAAATGTTTTCTCGTAAATATTTACTATTATACATACTCAAAACCCTATATGTAATTACTGAAATTTTTGTTTTATGACAGATTCTCTTAATGGCAAATGAAAGGAATTTCTCAAATATAATTTTGGAAGCAGACTCAAAACTTTGTATAGATTCTGTACTTCTCATTCCTCAAGGCTCTATTGGGAGATTGGAAGATGCTAATATATTAGCTAGAGAGTTTTCTGGGAGTAAATTTAATTGGGTTCATACATAATAAAATGGGGTTGCTCATGCTTTGGAAAAATGGGCATTAAATGTAATTTTTGTTGGTTACTTTTTTTTGTTGATAAGATTGTTGGTTACTTAAGTCACCTGACTATTTCCCTCATGTTTTGTTAAGGCCTTATAGGAAAAATGCTTGTATTTTAGTTTGAGTAGTGATAGAAGTATTACAAATTTTACTATATTAAGCTTACAAATTAATGTGTAACCAATTGCAAAAAGGCAATGTAAACATTCATTTATGAGGTAGTTGAAATCTATCAATCACATTTATTATTGCGTTAGTTTATAAGCTTTATATAATAATACGTATAGTAACATTAGCATTTTCATTTTCGTTCCATTTGTTTCAATATTAAAGGAAATATCATTTAAAAAAAAAACATATTCAAAAAAACTATCTCCCATGTCCTTACACAAATGCAGCCGTTTCTTCCGCTTTAATTAAATATCTTTTAATAGTCTTCAACATGTAATTGGATTAAGTCTAATAAGTTTAATCGCAAAAAAACTTTTACAATTTTTTTTACAACTACTAATATGACATATTGTAATTAATGTATAGTAAAAGTAATATCAATGGTGGGGTTTATATATTCGAAAGTAATATTGCTTTAATCATAACCTATCACTTAACAATTTGTGAGAAAAAAAATTTGTGAACATAATATTAACTTATTATTATTATTATTATTATTATATAGAATTGTGAACATAGATGTTCTTGTTTTGAGGAAGAAAATAAGTCATCCAAAAAAACAATATTTTTTGAAAAACTATCTCACTTACCATATGTCACTATACACATGCAGTCGTTTCTTCCACTTTAATTAAATATCTTTTTCTTTTTTTACAATTACTAATATGACATTGTAATTAATGTATAGTAAAAGTAGTATCAATGGTGGGGTCTATATATTTGAAAGTAATGTAGTTTTAATCATATCCTATCACCTAAAAATTTGTGAGAAAAAAATTGTGAACATAATATTAGCTCCTTTTTTTTAATAGGATCGTGAACATAATATTACGTGATTGGCCATAAGATGGTCTTGTTTTCAGGAAGAAGCAAATAATGGCTTTTACCAAAGCCCAATATAAATAAATAAATAAATATATATATATATATATATATTAAATCTAGCATTAGCCATTAGATACAGTTTTTCACTTTAAAAATATCAAAATCAAATTGTAAAAAGAAACCCATGCTATCTAGCATGCAAGTGATGTCTTTCCCTAGTCACCTCACTATGCTTATTTGACTAAACAACTAAGAACATGTTGAAATCTAAAGAAAAAAGATAAAATTTATGTAGGAAATTGTAGAGAAGTGATTTGGAAGCAAGAAAAGAGAGGACACAAGGTTTATATGGTTTGATTTGTTGAATTACATCTATAGAGAAAGTCATAAGTGGTATCTTAATTATAAACTTTTCTTGATATTATATTACAATGGAATCCATATTTATAATGAGATTATATACAAATCAAAATAATTGAATATGAATTGCATGTCTAATGCGTCAATCTTGCAACTCTAACAATCAATCTCATAATTTTTTTTCTTTAAAATCAATGTCTTAATTTGATCTTCAATGACATTAAAAGTGAAATTCAATTTCCAACACTCCTTAAGTTGTGCACTAATCTATAATGAAATGCATAACAATGTTGTGCCCTTCCATAACTTTATTCGTAAAAATTTGTGTTCCAGACCAAAAGTCTTGTAACTCAATTAACACTTTCTAATATTTCAAATCCAAACATTCCCCCTCCTTAAGACCTTGACTATCAAAAAATCCAAAAAAAAGGGGAGAGAGTACCAAAAAAAAAAAAAAAATCCCATAGTTTTATCAATATTATGTAGAGAAAGGTTGTTAGACTCGAATCGAACCAAACAATCCAACCCGGGTAACCTTGAGCCATAGGTATACATTTCATGTGTGAGAATGGGATTTGTTTAGCGTGTTTGGGTACATACATGAAAGTTAATAACCATAAATACATGAAAGTAACCAATGAAGGTTGGCCTGAGTGGAAGGGGTTCTGGTCACTTAAGCAAGTGGTCTCGATTTTGAGCCCCTTGTGGATGCAGCAAACTTTCTTGGGAGAGGTCCTCGCCTTGGCGCCTAACAGTACCTCGAAGGATTAGTCCTGAGATAAAAACTTGGGATATCTTGGGAAACCAAAAAAAAAAAAAAAAAAAAAAAAAAAAAAAAAAATAATGAAAGTCAGTGTTTAATGTGTAACAGTAAAACTATGGTTTTTTTTGGGGGTACTTTTCCAAAAAAAGCCTAGCCCAGCCCAGTTTATAATCCATATAAACCCGAATTAGCTCGGCCCATTCGACTCAACCCGAATACAAACCTGAAAAACCCAACATTTTTAAAGTCGGCGCCTCCATTGTCTTCTGAAATATTGCTCTCTCTTTCTCTCTCTCTGTGAAAGGAGAAGAAGAGGAAAGAAGAGCTTCGGTGAGAATCGAATCGAATCAAAACCCTAATTCAAGCAATGGCGACACCGTCGCAAGCTCAGGCAGTGAAGTCTCTCAACAAATCCCCAGGACGACGCCGTTTTGTTGTAAGTCCCCCCCCCCCCCCCCCTACTCACCTTAAACCCTCTCACAAACCCTTAAACCCTAAACCCCAATTTTCACGAAATTCACTTCTCCTGACAAAAATTGATTTATTTTTATTCGCGTGCTTGAATTAGTAATTCAAAAGCTTAAATCTTAATTAAATTTAAGGTTTTTATTTGATTTTTATTTTTGGGTTTGTTTTGTATTGCAGTTCAAGAATTTTTCTCAGAGAGTAGAGGAGATTGAAATCGATGTGTTTCGAAGCCTTAATAAAGTGAAGGCTGAGCCTTCAGAAGGGTCTTCCTTTTTCCGTGACTGCCTCACAGAATGGAGGGTATGCCTTTATTTTTTACTGTGTTTTTGTTTATAGCTTTTGGTCTTTACTTTGTTAGTAAAAACTAAAAATATTAAAATGTGGGTTTGAGTACACAACATTTACTGGTTCTCGGCCGTCACTGACATCACTTTTTTACTGACTAAGACCAACTTGCCATTTTGGCAGTTGTGAAATATATATATATATATATTTTTTTTTTTTTTTTGTTGTGGCTCTAGACTTATTGGTTCCAATCAGCTCAACTAGTAATTATAAATTAAAAAAAAAAAAAAAAAAGAGTTAACTCGACTGGTAAACGCCCATGTAATCTCATCTATACCAAAAAGAAACCCATTGGTATGTTGACTTAATGGTTAAGAGTAATTACCATGGTGAGGATGCCAAAGGTTCACATTTTTCTTTTCTATATAAAAAGAAAAGTGGGATTAAAAGGAAAGTTTTTGTTGTTGTAATTAGTAACGTTTATAATTTGAAGTTTGTAATTGGAAGCTTGTTTTGGCTAAGTTGCTAGTATTCAACGAAAAAGGAACGGCCCATCAAAACAGTGCTGAAGTTTTTTTTATTTATTATTTGTTGGTTCTTTGTTGCTGCTATGATACTTTGAATAGGACATCCTATCGTTTTCTGTTTTTTTGTTGATTTGTTGATTTTTTGTTTGTGATTGTATTGTTATGAACAGGAATTGAATACTGCAGAGGATTTTATTTCGTTTTACGAGGAAATGTTGCCCCTGGTCCAGACATTACCCTTGATTATATTACAGAAGGAGTTAATTTTCTCGAAACTTATCCCACGATTACAAATGAGTGCGAGGCTATCTCTTGAGCCTATTCTTAGGTAAGCTAGTTTATATTGTTAATTACTTCTTTACAGTGTTCAGGATATTTATGTGTGTTACAATTGAATGATAAACTTATATTGGTGCTTGTGTTATCTGTTTATTCAATATTTCTGTTTCGATAGAAAAATGTTCTTACATGTATCTAGTAACTATAACTGAATTTACTTCTTCAGGCAGGGTAGTTTTGTTCTTCAGTCTATGAATCCATTGTTTGGCTTTCAATATTGTTAATGCATAAAAATTGATATTATATAATTCTTCTTAGATATGGTTGTAGTAATCAATGACATCAATTTATGTGGGTGTCTAAATATTGACTAATTTTTCTGTTTGAATCTGGATTGTCAGTCTGATGTAAATCTTCAGAAGCAGTAGCTGATGCAAATTAGAATTATAGAGTTGGAAATTAACTAAGGATTCAATTCATGTTATTTTTAATGGGGTTACTGGTGAATGATTTGTAAAAACTGCCCCTGAAAAGTAGGTTAATTCAATTTAAAATAAAATATTTGTTGAAGTCGTGTGAGAAGTATTTTTCTGGTTCAAAAGAAACAATGAATTGTAAAAGCATTTAGGGAATTAAGAAGGAAGGTATGTCATGTGGAAATTAGAAATGCTGATCTCTTTCAGGCCAAAGGATGCTAGTGTGCCAAAGAACCGCCATTATTGTTATGTGAATTGCCATTTCAACCATTCTTCTTCTTTTGCAATTATTTATTTTAGTCGTTTTCTTCAGAAGAACTACAGTTTACAGAATATCAGAATAATATTATTTATTTTTAATTATTAAAAATAGCACTGTGGGGGAAATTATTTGGAGGATAGCCTTCCTTTGAAAATAATGTTTTGGAAATCATGTTTCCAAAAAACAATTTCAGTGTGAAACATGTTTACACTGATGATGTGTTTTCCAAACACTATTTCAGTGCAAAGTGTGATATAACTGAAATCTTGTTTTGGAAACACAATTTTCAGTGCAAATGTTGAAATTTAAATGCTTAAAATCGTTTTTTCAAAACAAGGTTCCCAAAGAGAGGCTATTCTAGCAAATAATTTTACCACAATGCTATTTTTAATAATTCATCATAAATAATATTATTTTCCGGGAAAAACCCTTGTATTAATATACGATAAAATACTCCCATGTTTTATTTCCCAACCATCCACCTGGTTCCAGATCCTTTTGACTTTCATATTGTGCATTTGATGATTAACTTGCTATGCCTGAGATATATACATTTTTGGTGTACGTAAGTTTTACCTGAACTTTTATAAGGGTTTGCAATTTTTATTTTGTTAAATTTTCTTTCTGGTGTTGGGCTTTGAATTGTTTCTTTGCTGTAGACAACAAGTAGGGGAATTAGCTTGTGTTGTTATAGAATTCAAGATGAAGTCAATAGGTATTCAATATGTAATATCACTGCTTTATACACTGAGAGATTTATTAAGAAAAAAAATGACGTCCTGCTAGAAAAACTAATTATTCAGTACAAAATCAAACCTGTAAATACTAGGGTTAATTTTGATAAGGTAAACTATCAAAAGAATTCTAGCTTGTGTATTTTCTTCTTTCAACCTGTTTGTTGATTTTTTTTTTTTTTTTCTTCTTTTTTTAGTTGTTTGTGTGTTCTCCTTAAGTTCTTGTAGGTTGATTGTTTTATTTATTTATTTTTTTTTGCAGGTTACTTGCAGCTCTATCTAGAGATCTCCTGGTTGATTTTATACCGTAAGTTCTTTCTATTTGAATTTAACATATCTCATAGGATTTTCCCTGTCGCTAACTAGTCGTGGAGGCTTCTAACCTTAAAATTGCTACTCTGTTTGTTCCTGATTTTACTTTGTTAGAATTTCTACTTAAGAAGAGAGTGCCTAGATTGTTGTTTAAGATTTCCTACCCCTTATAAATTTCTTTGAATTTGTCCTATGCCAGAGTTGTGGTATTCTTACATATATATATGTCTCTATAGTTTGTTATATTTATGACTTATATGTTGTGTATTGGAGCTTTCCCAGCTTTATGCCAAGGATTGCTGATTCTTTAGTGTCTCTCCTGGAAACTGGTGCTGATAGGGAACCAGAGATAATTGAGCAGGTCTAGCTATAATTTCCATTTTTTTCTTTGCTGTATTTTTTGTTAGCTGCCTCAAAATCATTAAGCTTTTCAATTTTTGGCTGATATTATGCAGATTTTTACGTCGTGGTCATATATTATGATGTACTTGCAAAAATATCTAATTCGTGACCTTGTTTATGTGCTCAAGTAAGTACATTTGTACTAGTATGATTTAATTCGTGTTCCCCAAAGGTGTTTATCTTATCAGAATCTGGTTGGTTTTCATTGTCAGCGTCATGATTACATGTTATCTGATACATTTGTGTAGATTTTTTCTGTCATGGAGCTCACTGTAGCAATTAGATACTGGAGACCTCATTGCATTTTTTTTTCCTTGTGAAGAAGCCTCATTACATATTTACTTACCTACAAACCTACATAACATATGTACTTATATGGTTTTCTCAAATTTTTTTAAGGGTTACATTAAAACTACGATATTATCCCAAGGAGTACGTCCAAGAATTTATGGCTGAGGCAATATCATTCTTGTTTAGGAATGCACCAGCTGAGCAGCTGCAGGAAGGTAAGACCATGCTTTATTGTCTAAGTTTGTCCATAAGGAGCTATTTGTATTCATATGTGAATCATGGCTTAATTGATTCCCCCACACCATTGTACTCTTTGCCCATTTGTAATCATTAATTCAATTTTTTTTTTTTTTTTTTTTTTTTTTTTTTTTGTAAACAAAAAACAAAAAACTCCAATTCAACTAAACTTTAATCATCCTATTGACACTGCTGTAATTTTTCTTGATCAGAATGTTCACCATTGTGAACATGATGCTCAATTTTTTTGAATAAAAGTTTTATTACCTATCAAAAAAAAAAAAAAAAAAAAAAAAATCTTAATTCCATCATGTTCTATTTATGTTAGACATCAAAATTTTTATATTTATTTAATATGATGTCTTTTCCGGGAACTAGAGGAAATGCATCTCAAGAACACCAATTAGTCGGTGTGAGAGGATTAATGTTGGATCCACAAGGACAACTGATTATTTTACCCATTCATCTACGTGAAGGACTGACTTTCTTTAAGAGTATATTTTAATCTTTTTTCTTTGAGCTATTAATATTTTTATAGAATTTAGATCATTAAATCTTAGTTTCAAATATGTGTGTTAAATTAAAATACATATACATTGTATATATGTATATATACAACCTTATTAAAATAACACACTCAAAACACACGCACACATACATGTGTATTTAAATTTTATATTTGAACAAAAATTAAACTATTTTCATTTATAATAATATGAGGAAATAAATAATATTTGCATTATTTATTACTTTGCTTGAAAGAGGAAGTATGACAACATAGCAAGGTATATTTAATTTTTATTATTATGTTAGCTGATTTTTTTCAAATCTTAAGTTTTTTGTTTTTTTGATAAATATATTATCTTTAGAAATTATATTAAGGTAGCATAAGTGTGCTACTAATTGGAATATAGTAAACTTTACTCTTTAAAATACCATTAGCATATACTTCTATTCTAACTTCTTCGAAATAAAAGTACGTTCATATTTTGTACTGTATATACTTATCCAAAAAATATTGAAAATTGTACTGTACAAATTTCATCATGTTTAGTAGTAACTATGACTTGGATAATTCATCTATTTATTCTTCTTGCTTGAGACTATGCATAAAGCTGACAAAGATACTGGACTTGTCTTTCCATGTTTCAAATTACTTTAACTTCTAAGCATTATTTTGGTCCATTACCCACCTGAACATCATCAATGCTGCTCGTTGACTGCCACAATTATTTCCACCTTGTCACTCAAATGACCTTATGATGCCACCATTATCAGTATCACCATCTCCATAGTGAGCATAACTTTGCTAGAATTTGATGTATGCAATATTTATTAGTAGTATTAAAAAAAAAAAAAACAAAGTCCAAGCACAATTTTAAACCATTGGTTGTGTGAATGTTTACCTAGCCAAAAAAGAAAAGCACTTGTGATTTATTTCCAATTTTTTTTTAAATAAAAATAAAATATATCCAGATACTATTTTATAATGCTACTTATTAATATGCATCTAAAAGTGCATACATGAAGTTCTAGTGTAGTAAAGTCTCTTTCAAGGTAAGTTGATTCCTACCAACATGTATATATTTATATATATATATAAATTTATTTACCTCTCAAAAAAACTTTTATCTTATCTGTGTGTATATATATATGTATATATACATATAAAGAGAACTTAGATCTAGTGTAGAAGAAAGTTGTAAAAAGCAATTTCAGCAACCATAAGATTAAAGCAAATGAAAAGGATAGTAGGATTGGAGTTGGAACAATCAAATATCAATTTTTAGGCTGAAAGAGCTCAAGAAATATTCAACTCCAAATTTCATAAGGTAGATTGCCTACAATGACTCAAAATAGGCTATTTATAGTAGCCTTTAGTTTGTGGTTCATCAAATGTTCACATTGATGCATTCTTTCCAAACAGTGTCCTAAGTTTTAGAATGTTCTTTCGTTGTAACCTTGTTACCACATGAATACTAAGTTGATTTTGTGTAATTTTTTCGTGGTGCTTTACTTACACTTCTTCATCATTTTTTTCTATTCCCACATGTTTTTCATTTGGTTATGAACTTCACTTATATATGTTTTGCATACTGATATACATGTGCCAGACATTGTGGCACATTGGAAGTGACATGGCACTAAAAGGTTGGTCAAGGTTTGGGTTTTTATAATTGGCTGGAAATAGACGGATTGTATGTGCATATTTTCTTTTTGTTCTTTGACTATTGTGTTGGTAAATGGTATTTATGTGACTTCAACTAGTTGGTATATAGCATAGCCAAAGTTGTCTTCTAATGGACTTGCATTACTCTAAGCTGACTAAATAAATGTTTCATGGGATTGGAACAGGTATTAAAAAGATCATGACTGAAGTCATAAAGAAACCATTGCCTGCCAGGAAATGTGGCATCAGTGCTTTACTTTTTTATGTTATGAGAGGGTCGTCATCAAGGTTCCACTCAAGAGCAGAGCGAGTATTGCGGTTATTGATGGACGATTCAATATTTGGTAATGATGATTTCAACTTTCTTGCATGTATTTCATATCTTCATTTGTGCGTTTCACTTCTAATTTATACTTATTTTTAGTCCCACAAGATTCTTATGACGATCTTTTCTAGTTTCTTTCTTAATATCATAGGATCTCTATTTTTCTGTAATTGATTGTTATGTAAGATTTGCTCCAGTTGCTATATATATATATGAGAGAGAGAGAGAGAGAGAGAGAGAGAGAGAGAGAGAGAGATCCATTTAGAATTGTGCTTTACAACTATAACATTGCACACTAGTATTGCAAACATACATATACATATGTGCGCCACTGCCAACACAAATGTTTGAGTTTTGTTATAAATTTCCATTTACAATTATGCAGCACAATTAAAATAATACATACTCTAATGATTTATGGCCACAAATACCTGCTTAAATATGCATCTCTATGGGTATTTGCATGATCTTACGTATGTTAGGTGAGATCTGTTAAAACTGTATAATTTATACCACTTTCTAACTCAAAATTTTCACTGGACTCATATTGGAAAATTCATATAAATTCACTATTAGATGTATGGTTCTCATCATGCCTGTCTTGCTTTCTATGTATCAAGCTGACCGGCATGAAGCGTTGTTCCATCTACATAAAGAAGGTTGAATTTATTGATTTAGTGGGTATTGAAAGCATACTTGATTCTTGACATGCATAATGAACTTATAGTAGTATTTCATCCAACAATGAAGATTAAAGATGTTTGTTTTGGATAATAATGAAGATTTAAGAATTTTATCTATAGGAGTGCTGTAAATTAATTTTATCCATGTGCTTTGGGGCATGATTTTGCTATAAACATTTTTGATAAATGATAATATAAAAGCTGAAATTCACTGAGTTTCGATTAACATTTATCTTGGACATAAAAAGCGTTGTCTTAAATGAAAAAGGGATAAAATCTACAGCTGAAAGGTGAATGACATTATCACATTCCAGATAAGATAGAACTGTAAAAAGGATACATTATGTAGTTGCATTCAATCAATTTGGCATTTAGGCTTAGGTGGGCTTTAAATATTGAATTTATGGAATAAGATTTTTGCAGCAGAAGCCAAAACAGTTTTAATAAACACGGATAAGATTTTGGTCTATGAGAGAAAGGCTGGACCTTGAAAAGAATTTTAAATTTGTTTGACTATGTCTAGAGAGGTGATTGATGTACATTTCATAGGGAAAGTATAAGTAATTATAGAAATAGGTGTATCATATCTTATAAGTTACTATAATTATGACATGCACCCCACCTCCCCCTCCCCCCGGCCCCCCAAAAAAAAAAGGTTATAGAGATATATGTATTCATAACCATGATAATGAAATTAGAAACCTCCTTTTTAGGAATGAAATCAGCATCATCATTAGTTGATCCTAGTGATAATGAAGTTTATAGCATGATATGTCCCTAAAGAAGAAATACTATCTCATGTCTCATGCATCAAATGAGTGTATGGCTAAGGGCACAAATCAATACATCCTGCACTTCATCAATGATAATGCAGTCTTTAGCATGGTCTGAAAATGGCTATCAAAGAGAACTATAATATTTATTTATTTGGATTTAGATATTAATTTTGTTATTGTTAGTGTGTTAACAGCAAGTTTGTAAACCAGTAGTTTGTGAACAACTGCAACATAAGAAAGAAGTGTGCTTTATGGAGCAGATTATGTAAGCACGTGGACATTACTTGTTGTCTAGTGTGATGAAGAAGAAAGCTTAAAATTTATGAGTGGAACAAGGAAAAGGGGAGGCAAAAAAAAAAAAAAAAAAAAAAAAAAAGAAGAAGAAAGAATCAAGAGTGGTATAAGTCTTGTGAATTTTGATTTTTTTTGTAGATGATAGGTCTTGTTGTAGTAAGTGATTTTCTGAGTTTCCTTTAGTCTCTATACTACTGCCGAATTTGGCTCCGAGTGTTAACTTTAAAAGCCTACTTTTTTTTTTTCCCCTCATCTGCTCATAATCATAGTACTCCGCATTAATTTGTTTACTAGAATATGCCAATGAGCTCTAGCTCAACTGACACCTCCTCTTACAAGTTCTAGATGGAGGGTGAGGTCATGGGTTCAAAGCCCACTGGGTTTGTGTAACTTACCAATTAAAAAACAATTACTTGAATTTGTAGGTCAATGGTTGTGTTACTATGTAGGTTGACACAATTTACAAGTTCATGGTTATGAATCTTTCTAAGACTCTGCCTCTGTCCTCCCTGCAGGTTCAGATGCGGTTGTTGAAGTTATAATTACTGCCTTTCAAAGACTATGTGAGAACATAGAGCCAAAGGAGTTGGATTTGATGTGGAAATGCTTATATGAGAAAATTACTGAGTGTGTGACTAATGGATGCATTTTGCATTTAAGTCATCTATTGTCGCTGCTTATTTCCATTGTTCAGATCCACAATGGACAAATAGTTTATGGTGAGCTGTATAATATTTGTATTTACTAGTGTTTCTTTTTACATATCAAAACTAGTGTTTCTTTTTTTAATTTTAGAAGGGCTGTAAAGCAAGCTGATTCGAGTCAAATATTTGGCTACTCAAGCTTGGTTGGTTTATTAAATGTGCTTTTTGATGAGGGCCATAAAGCCAAATTTCAATGAGCTTTACACTCCATTTGTTTTGAAGTAATATATTTTTACTAAACATTTTACACATTTTACCATGTTTGTTTTGTAGTAAAATATTTGGTCAATTGTGAAATATTTTCAGTGAACTTTCAAACTCAAGGCAAAAAGTTGTAAAATGTTTTAAGCTTAAAAAACTGCTTAAACATTTTACACATTCTCAGTGTCTCACTCTCGACTATTCTTAGCCTTTCTCACTCTTAGCTCTTCTCTCCCACAAACCAGACCAGCCACTCATTCCCAGATCCACCATTGTCGGCACCACTCATCACTAGCTCCACTGTCATCAATCCTCAAATTGGTTCTCGGGTTCATGACCCAACTCTAGTCTGACCCAAACGCAAAAGCCACCCACCGGTTCTAAGGTTCGCGACCCAATGCAAATGCCACCAACCTCTCTCTCGCCAATCAGCTTCTCAAGTTCTGATCTGGGATTTTAGATTCGTGGGTTTTTGGTTTTGAAATCTGGATTTGTGGTCTAATGCTAAGATTTTTGGGTGGTTTTTTTTCGGATCTGGGTTTGTGGGTTGCTCATTTTGTGGTGGTTATGGCGACTTTGGTGGTGGACTTTCTAGGTCCACTCCCTCCAACAGCCATGGGTCTCTGTCTCGATTGGCACTTGAGTTTGATTACTTCGATTGGTTCCTAGTACTTGCTATACATGTATCTGTGTGTCTGTTTTGACCGTTGAGAGTGGAATTTTGTTTTATTTTCTGAATTTGGGTGGTTGGTGGTGGTTCAGCGGTTGTGTGCAGCTGTGCTTGCATTTGATGGGTTTTATGAAATATGAAATCTTTTTAAAATTATTATTATTATTATTTTACGGTGAAACAAACATTGGAAAATAATTTCCACAACATTTTCATGTAAGCAACCAAACACTATGAAATGAAAACATTTTCAGCATTTTCTTGTAAGCAACCAAACACGGTAAAATGAAAATGTTTCCCTGAAAATATTTTCAGTGTAAAATATATTATTTCAAAACAAACGGAGCTTTAGTAGTTTGACTTTTCTAAAGTAGACAATCAATTGGTGCCGATCCTGATAATAGGTTGCTCGAGATCAGTTCTTATTGGTTTTTGAGCCATGTAGTTAATCGTTCAAGTATCACTTCACCCAATTTTTCTTGAGTGGAGCTTGAGTAGCTTGGTTTGTTTTACAGCTGTACATTTTAAGTTCAATTACTGTAATAATGTCAATTGCATATTTGTGTTCTTGTCCTACCAAGCTAAACTACTATGATGTTGCACAGATTACCAATCATTACTTGAACATGTGGGATTGCTTGTGCAAAGGTTTGTTGTGCCTTCTGACTTGGTGAAGGCAGAGGATCATCAAGAAGAAGTTGTTGATAAGGTTCTAGAATTGATTGTATGCATTCTCAATGGGCTCCATAGTTCTAATGATATGTCAACTATCTCAAGTTGTTCATTGCAATGGGCTCCTGTATTTAAGTTAAGGAACTCAAGGTAATTCCTAGTTTGGTGCCCCCCTGCCCCCTACCTCTTTCCCTTTTCTTAATATCATTTGACATAGATTGTTGGGCTTGTCTTGCAGTTTGTTGACTTTTATTAGAGAACTACTACAGAAGGACCCTTGCATAGTAGATATCTTCAGAGTTAACATCTTAAGGTAATGTTATATGTTAGTTATTTCTGGGATGCAATATGGTTCTTTTTATAGGACAGTCTTAATTTTCTGATATAATTTTCAGTGCTTTGAATGATATGGTAGAGACTTCGGAAGAAGTTATTTATCTATTACTGTCCTTCTGTGAAATAATGGAAGGGAAGGCACAAGGGTCCAACTTTTTAGTCGGCACATTTGGAAAAGGATTTCCAAAGATTCAGAGTTGTTTGCAGGAGGCTGTCTCTGATTGGATAAGGGAAATAAAAGAAATTGTGCGCATAGATCCATCATCAACTCATATTCATGAGACTAAGTTCGCTCTGCTGTGGGGAATCATTAGATGCTATCCTCAATTGATTGATATCCAAAAGAAATCATCCTGTTTAATGGATTTGATAGATGCACTCAATCAGCTACTGATGATGGAAGCTGGTATGGAACATTCTGTATTATTCTGATTAATTTCTTGCTCTATATGAACTTTGAAACACTGTGTCTCTTCACCTTATTTTCAAGTGAGGATAGTGTGGGTGCTTGGCAAATCTCGGAATTAGTTTAGTTCTGATACGAGCTGAACCAAATCAGTTTATTTTATATCAAGTTTGTCTAGAATCAGCTCAGATCTAGTATTAATAACATATGCATCTGAAAATTTCAAATTTAAAACTAGTCTGGTGAGAATATTCATGTGAAAAACATCAAAATTTTAAAACTTGATTTTGTAGGGAAGGTATGTTTAAAAGAACTAAAAGTTAAAACTAGTTTATTAGGGATGATATATGGTCTCAGTTTGAATAAAAAAGCTACCAAGCTAAAAACAATTAAAACCAGTTAAGTTGTTCTTAGCTGGCCTGGTTCTATGATATACTAAACACCCTGAATATATAATGTCTATCTTGGTTTTTCATATAAGCACTAATGCACTTGATGGAACCCGTCAATGTCTTGTGTCTGTACTTCATGGGACCCATCAAAGTGTATTGTATCCCGCACTTATGCACTTTATGGATCCATCAGTGTATTATATCCCAGGGAGGATATTCTAATAATGTCTTTGTGATTGTTTCTGTTGACATTTTCTTCCGTCTTTTCACTATATCCACAATGCTTGGCCTTCTCAATGAATTTTAAATGCTCACAACAGGATAAGCAAACGGTATTCTATTTAGTAAATAGAACTTTTCTCATTTTCTGTTGTACAATATTATGCTGTCGTTGTCTCTCTTAATATTCATCTATATGTTATTCATTCAGGCTGCATAGCTGGTGTTCCTAAACAAACTTGGCAATGCCTAATTGGGGCTGCTTTGAGTTCTTACAACAAGTCACATCTTGGTAAAGAATCTGACTCTGAAGAAACGAGCAAATTTTTGCATCTTGTGAAAAGATACAGATCTTCTTTGCCGGTATTGTCTGCTGTTGCTGATTATTTGGATTTTGTGTATGGGTAAGTTGACCTGTGTCAATAATTGATTACATATTAATATATTACTAATCTAAATTCTTATCGTTGTTCAAATTTTAATGCTTGTTGATTGCTGGCTATGTTAAAAACTCCGCTTTTCTAAATTCTTGATGTTACATAAATGTTAGGCCTACATCAGAAGCTGTCAACAGCAATAGAATGTATCATCAAGAACTTGCTGGCGAGAAGGTTGTGGATGCAGTAAGCATATTTTCTGATAATTTGCGCCACTCAAACAAGGAGATTCGCCTCTCAACTCTTAGAATATTGTGTCACTATCAACCTCTGGGGTGTGTGGATTCTACAAATGATCAACCGGCTGCAAAGAAAATGAGAACTGAAGTCTCTCAAAATTCCCTTGTGGAAAGTCAGGGTATTAATGTATGTGTCTATTTTCTTGCTGTTCTTGTTGTTTGTCACTATATCATACTAGATGATCCTGGGCTGATTTTCCTTCAAATGTCAGGTTATTCAGTTGCTTTTGTCTATTGAGGAAACTCCTCTTTCAATTTCTACCAGCAGGAAAGTTATCCTATTGATTTCTAAAATACAAATGGGCCTCTCAGCCGGCAGATTACCTGATGCCTATGCGCCCCTTGTTTTGAATGGGATAATTGGCATATTGAATAACCGATTTAGCTATCTTTGGAATCCAGCAATAGAGTGCCTTGCAGTCTTGATGAGCCAACATTTTGGACTTGTAGGAGATAGATTTGTTTCTTATCTTGAGCAATACCAATCCATATTTCATACATCTAATGGAGTATATGAAGGGAATTCTAAAGCTTACGAGTCAAGTGGTATGTGACAAGTCGAGTTTTGATATTATCATGTATTGGTAGATATTTATTTTGACTCAGCTGCTGTTTTATTGTGCATGTTTTAGAATAATAAACTGGTTATTTCCTGAGTTATCTCTTTCTTGAATCCAAAATTCCTTTTGAAGTTCAGTTTTTAACCTAGTTTTTTTTTTTTTTTTCCAGATCTTGTCAAGCGTTTTAATTCGTTTGTATATCCGGGCTCTGAGAGCACTCCTTGTGCAACAATATTATCCTTGTTGCTCCAATCGTTACAAAAGATTCCAATTGTTATTGAATCTCGGTCACGAGAATTTGTACCTTTGTTCTTAAAGTTTCTTGGCTATGATTGCAATGTTCTTGCAAGGTAATCATCTGCAGGATCTTATGCCTTTTATTGGATATATTTTGGACTCGGTGAACTAGCAAATCTTTATAACCTATCCCATTAAAAGTTGGTTTTCTTTTTAATGTTGTATTGCAGCGTGGGAATCTTCAATTCACATGCTTGTAAAGGCAAAGAGTGGAAAGGTGTCCTTAAAGAATGGTTGAACTTGCTGAAAGTAATGCGGAACCCTAGGTCCTTTTATCAGAGTCAATTTCTTAAAGAGGTTCTGCAAAATAGGTTAGTGCACTGTTTTAATGATGTAATAATATATATTTATTTAATGCTCATCTTTTCTTTTAGTTTTTGATGTGTTTGATTTTGATCTCAGCCCGGGTGCACTAAGTCCTTTTTCTTGTTTTGCTTTTCCTTGAATCTTTTGGATGTTTCTATTAGGCTTTTGGATGAAAATGATGCTGAAATACAGATGAAGGTTCTTGATTGCCTCTTGATTTGGAAGGATGATTTTTTGCTCCCATATGATCAGCATCTGAAAAAGTTGATAAGCTCCAAATATTTGCGAGAAGAACTAACAACATGGAGTTTATCCAAAGAATCTAATCTAATTGAAGACCAACACAGAGCTTATCTGGTTCCTATAGTTATTCGTCTTCTAATGCCGAAAGTCAGAAATTTGAAGACACTTGCCTCTAGAAAGGTATACCTAATTTGAATTCTATGATGGTCATTCCTTTATGCAATCTTGTTAATATCTGTAGGGGTTTTCACTCCGTATGTTTTCCTCACTTTTCATTCAAAATCTCATCTAATTTACTCAATATGATTTACCTTTTTATGCAGAATGCAAGCATTAATCACCGAAAGGCAGTCTTGGGTTTCATTGCTCAACTTGATGTTGAGGAGCTTCCTCTTTTCTTTGCATTGTTAATAAAGCCACTGCAAATTATTTCACAAGAAGCTGATAGTACTGCTTGTTGGCTTTGGACTTCACCTGAAAATTTTATGGATCAATTTCAGGCTTTTAATTTCTTAAAGTATTTCACCGTGGATAATATAATAGCTCTGTCTTGGAAGAAAAGATATGGTTTTCTGCATGTGATTGAAGATGTTCTAGGAGTTTTTGATGAATTGCATCTTAGACCTTTTCTTGATCTATTAATGGGGTGTATTGTTCGGCTATTGGGAAGCTGTGCATCAAATATTGACGTTGCAAAGTGCAATGGATTTTCCTCACTTGAAGATCATTCTAGTGCTGACCTTACTTTACTTGAGAAAGACGATGCTCCAACAAATCATGTCCTGGTACTATGTTTATCATTTTGGGTGCTGAATCTCGAATACTACTGAAAGTTTTGTTGTCATAGTTGATTGATAACTCCCCTAATCTTATACTTTGATACTAGGTTGGTTAAAATCTAGAAAGCATGGATACTTCAAACTCTCTGTATTTGATACGGATCCCTTGGATGCCACAGGATACTTCGTTAACCTTCTAATTTTTCTCTTCCTCTCCCTCACTTATGATCTCCCTATGAAAGTAATAGCTTCTTATTTAGTTTCATTATTGGGTAAAATTTAAAAACTATCCTTGAGGTTTGGGCTAATGTCAGTTACTACCAAAACATTTCAAAAATATCCAAATTTCTCCCTAAGCATAAACATCACCTAACACTGTTTGAAAATTCCCCTGCTTCTACATCCTCTCCATCTCTAGCTGTTATTTATCAATCATTGGCTACTCAGAAACTCCCTCGTGCATATAATTTTCATAATGCAAGACTTGAGTAGTCAAGGCAAGCTGTTGGAAGGATGCAGAGAACTTGGAGGAGTACGGAACTTTAAAATGGTGTTCAGTGCCGTTTGTGCTTTGGGAACAAATTTGATATTTTTGAAAAGTCTTGATAGTACCTAGTATTAGTGCAAACCTTAGGATAGTTTTAGTATGTCACCCTTTATTATTTAGTTGTATTTTACACTTTAGCATTTCTTCTTTATCTTTTAAACATAAAATTAGAGAATAAGTGCCTACAAATATTTATTTATGTATTTATTGAAGTATCCATGCTGTATCATATTCTAAATTTTAGATTGATGTATCACCATGTTTGTACCGTGTTGCATACATGTTCTGTATCTGTATTGGTGCTGTCTAGGTAAATAATACCCATCTTAATAGTGCTTAATATTGTCCCAATTTAGTAAGATGGCAGGTAGGGTCAATATCTTCTTTATCAGCCAATATTTTTGACTTGTAAGAGCTCTAGGGAAAGCTAGTGTGCTTTTTTGTTATGTTGTAGATGAGAACATGGCAACTTATTAATAAAAATTTATGGTCAACATGCAGACTAGCAGTGCTATGAAGCAGTTCAAAGATTTAAGGTCTCTATGCCTGAAAGTAATTTCTTTTGTCCTCAATAAGTATGAAGATCATGAATTCGGTTGTGAGTTCTGGGACCTGTTCTTTGCATCTGTGAAAAATTTAGTTGACGGTTTTAAACAGGAGGGTTCCAGTAGTGAGAAGCCAAGTTCATTATTCTCTTGCTTTGTTGCTATGAGTAGAAGCCACAGGCTTGTATCACTGCTAAGTAGAGAAACAAAACTTGTTCCAGATATATTTTCAATACTTAGTGTCAAGTCAGCTTCTGAAGCTATTGTATCATGTGTTCTTAAGTTTGTTGAGAACTTGTTGAATCTTGATAGTGAGTTGGATGATAAAGATGATGCTGCAAAAAGAGTTCTACTTCCAAACCTTGAGGCACTTATCTGCAGCTTGCATTGCCTTTTCCTAAGTGATAGTGCCACCAAGAGGTATGGATGGTGTTTTTGGTGCATTTATTTATTTATTTTGTATTCATGTGCTTTTGCATGTGTCAGACTCCACATATGCAAGGATGCTTCCATTCATGCTATTGGAATAAACTATCCTCAAACCCTAGTGTCCAAAATTTTGGAAACAAACTAGTGTGTTCTTTGTCACTTGTTATTGTCATACAATTTTGTATAAACCACACTCACATCCATCTTGTAAAGTGAAATGAAAATTATCATTTTTAGTTGAGAAAAACAAAAAATACTGACAGTTCTGGTCAGAATCAACACATTTAAACCACCATTTTCCCTTCTATTTCTGGTCATTCTGCATATGCATTATGTTTGTGAATGTATGTACCTTTAGTGTAAAAAGTATTTATGGAAAAGGAAAAAGCTTCTTGTTAAAGATGTCCTCTTTCTGACTTACCTTTTTTATGTACCAGGAAATTGGTCAAATGTCCTGGGGAGAGAGACATAAGAATTTTCAAATTATTATCAAAGTATATAAAGGATCCATTGCTAGCAAGCAAATTTGTAGATATCTTGCTCCCATTTTTAGCAAAAAGAGCTCAAAATTCTGGTAAGAATATCTCATGAAACATAAGTTTGGTACTCTCTGTAAGAGTCTTAAATTTTTCTTCAAAATTCTATTTCTTCTTGCAGATCTTTGTTCTGAAGCTGTGCAAGTCTTTCGAGATATTATACCAGTGTTAGGGAGCGACAGTACTAAAACAATTTTGAATGCAGTTTCTCCACTACTTACTTCTGTTGAACTGGATATGCGTTTGTCTATTTGTGATCTTCTTGATTCTCTTGCTGAAGTAGATCCTTCTATCCTGTTAGTGGTAATACTCATATCTTCAATTATTTTTACGTTTAAGTATTGCTTTATGCCCTGTTTGTTTCAACATTAACATTTTCTAGAAAATGAATAATTTTCCAAAAATCATTTTCTAGAAAATTATATCATTTTCCTATGTTTGGTAGTGATCTTATAATAAGTTGGAAAACTTTCTCTTAGACTACCCTTATTTAGCTTGGCGTAAGATAGAGTTGTTTTCCAAAAAAATTAGCGGAAAACAAATCTATCTCATGCCAAGTTAAATAAGGGAAGTTTTCCGTGACTTTTTTTTTTTTTTTTTTTTTTCTTCTGATACTACCAAACACACCAAACATAAGAAAATGCGGAAAACGATCTTCACACAAGGTTTTCCATAAAATGAACAGAGCGTTAACGGAACCTAATTGATTTCTAAAACCCATTTGTCCCTGTTGTCTACTTCTTTGACTGGAATGCAGGCAAAACTTGTTCGTGACTTGAATGCAACCTCTGCTGCAGAAATGGGTGGACTTGATTATGACACTATAGTCAATGCTTATGAAAAGATTTGTGTTGATTTCTTCTATACTATTCACGAGGATCATGTGTTGCTCATTTTATCACATTGTGTGTATGATATGTCATCTGAAGACTTGATCTTAAGGCATAGTGCTTTTAGATCAATGTGTTCGTTTATTGAATTTTCTGCACTAGTTATCAGCCAAGAAGGAAAAAGTCACCAAGAAGTAATTGCTAAGATGATTACTTCTGATGATGGTTGTTGGACGAGAGCATCTATTCAGCGTATAGCAAACAAATTTCTTTTGAAGCATGTGGGGAATACATTGAGTAGAGAAACTAATATAAAAAAGGTATCAAGTTTCTGTGATTCATCTTGTAGGAATTGATGATAAATTAACATTAAAAATACAGAGACAGACAAGTGCACTTGCCTCCTTGCATGCATGACTTAATAATAGTTCAATATGTTACTTGGACCTTTTTCTCCATACCTTTAAAAGGACTGTGCAAAGAGTTGGTGGCAGACAGAAATATCAAAAAACTTTTAAAACTTTTTCATGATTAAAAATAATAATGATTATTTTAATTAACCAAAATTGCATAAATTAAATCCTTTCTATCATTATGTTTTTTGTTTCAGGAATGGATAGATTTACTACGAGAAATGGTGTTGAAACTTCCAGAAGTAGCAAATCTTAATTCATTGGGGATGCTGTGCAGTAATGATGCTGAAGTAGATTTTTTCAATAATATTATTCATTTGCAGGTGAGTTTTCTGTGTTATTTCCTCCTAAGGCTTCACATGTTTTTTTGTTTATCATTATCTGAACTTTATTCATTCCATGTCTTACATGTGATATTAGAGTTGTTTATGTCTAATCTTCTTGATAATAATCACCTTGCTCTATTGAAAGAATATGACTCAGAATGAATAAGGATGATCCTTTGCATTTCTTTTCTCTAACATTGGGAGAAGCATTTTAAGTGTCATGGTTATAACTATTTGTAACAGATCTCAGTATGCTATAATCTTTAATGAAATATTTTTTATCATTAGTTTCTCCCAAGCAAGTAGACTTACCTCTGATGTATCCACGTGTTCTTGCAGAGGCATAGGAGAGCAAGGGCATTATTACGTTTTAAGAATGTTATCAGTACTAGTAATATGTCGGAGGTAATTATGTTACGCTTTATGTTCTTGCTTCCTCAAAATGTGCTGCTAAGTACTGAAATTTACTGTGCTGCTATTTTGCTTCAGGGAATCATAAATAGGATTTTTGTGCCGCTCTTTTTTAATATTTTGTTTGATGTACAAGACGGAAAAGGAGAACATGTTAGAGGTGCATGCATAGAGGCCCTTGCAGCTATTTCTGGTCATGCGGAATGGAAGTCATACTATGCATTATTAGTTAGATGCCTTCGAGAGATTACTCTGAAACCAGACAAGCAAAAGCTCTTATTGAGACTAACTTGCTCTATTCTGGACCAATTTCATTTTCTAGAAATTTCTAAGAGCCAAGAAGGCAACGACTCTTTCGTGAATGATTCTGATTCCATGACCATTGGTAGTGATTCTTCAGCCATTTTGCACAAGTGTAGTACTTTTAATATTGCAACTGAGATACAGACGTGCCTGCATAAAACTGTTCTCCCGAAGATACAGAAGCTACTGAATTTTGAGCCTGATAAGGTCAGCGTTAACATCAATCTTGCTGCACTGAAGCTACTAAAGTTGCTTCCTGGAGATGTGATGGACTCACTCCTTTCAAGTATCATTCATCGCATTGCAAACTTCTTAAAGAATCGTTTGGAAAGTATACGTGATGAAGCTAGATCAGCTTTGGCTGCTTGTTTGAAGGAGCTGGGGCTGGAATACCTGCAGTTTGTGCTCAGGGTTTTGCGAGCGACCTTGAAACGAGGATTTGAAATGCATGTATTGGGATACACTCTCAATTTCATCTTGTCCAAGTCTCTTTTAATACCTGTCATTGGGAAGTTGGATTACTGTTTGGGAGATCTCCTTTCCATAGTAGAAAATGACATAATGGGAGATGTTGCCGAAGAAAAAGAAGTGGGAAAGATTGCTTCAAAAATGAAAGAAACAAAGACACGAATGTCTTTTAAAACACTGGAATTGATAGCCCAGAGCATAACATTCAAAACCCATGCCTTGAAGCTTCTTTCACCTGTTACAACTCATTTGCAGAAGCAGATGACACCAAAAATCAAAACAGAATTGGAAAGGATGTTGAATCACATAGCTGTTGGCATTGAACGTAATCCATCTGTAGATCAGACTGACCTATTCATCTTTGTGTATGGCCTCATTGAAGATGGGATTAAAGATGGAAATGGTCAAGGTGAACAATCATTGGGTGCAGAGGCAAGAAAACATCCTAGAAAAGACATGAGTGGAAAAAGAATAACTTCTGGCCGAGTTGTGAATGTTTCTTCACATCTTATTATTGTGTTTGCTCTCAGGATATTGCATAAACGAATAAGAAGTTTGAAACGGGACAAAATTGATGAACATGTGTTATCAATGTTGGATCCTTTTGTCACACTTCTAGGCAACTGCTTAGGTTCCAGGTATGAAGATATTTTATCTGCATCCCTTAGTTGCCTTACTCCATTGGTAAGACTGCCTTTACAATCCCTTGAGTCTCAAGCTGATAAAATAAAGGTGGCAGTCTTGGATATTGCACAAGGTTTGGTATCTTCTAGCAGTCCTCTAATGCAGTCATGTCTAAGATTGCTAGCTGTGCTTCTGCGGAGTAGCAAAATTACCCTTTCATCAGCTCAGTTACATCTGTTAATTCAGTTTCCCCTGTTTGTTGACCTTGAAAGAAATCCTTCTAGCCTTGCCCTTTCTTTGCTCAAGGCAATTGTTAGTCGCAAGCTAGTTGTTCCCGAGATATATGATCTTGTAACTCAAGTTGGGGAATTGATGGTGACAAGTCAAGTGGATTCAATTCGAAAGAAATCTAGTCAAATTTTGTTGCAATTTTTACTTGGTTATCAGCTTTCTGTAAAACGTTTGCAACAACATCTAGCTTTTCTGCTTTCAAATCTAAGGCAAGTATCTGCAAGTAAATTTTGGTTTCTTTTTATAAAAAATAAAAATTCCTTATTTTTCCTAAAATGACTTGACAATTCTTTCAGATATGAGCATTCAACTGGGAGAGAATCTGTGCTCGAAATGATTCATGCAATCATAGTCAAATTTCCAAAAAAAAATGTTGATGAGCAATCACTGACATTATTTACACATCTGGTGATTTGCTTATCCAACGATCATGATAATAAAGTTCGGTCCATGACTGGTGCTGCTATAAAGAAACTCATTGGGTGTGTAAGCCCACATTCACTTCATTCCATTCTAGACTACACATTATCTTGGTATTCATATTCAGAAGAGACACAGAAACTGCGGAGTGCTGCTGCCCAGGTAATATTCTGTGAATTTTATTCTGAGGTGGTTAATTTTATTTCAGTTTTTGTAAGTATTCTGAGGTGGATAATTCTGATGTGGGTGGATTAGTCGTCTTCATTAGTGCAATCCTGTCATACATGTATTGCTCGTTGTACTTTGTATCATCAATATCTTTCATTTATAATAGTAGAAAATAGTCTGTTTTTAGTTTAAGATAAAATAGGAAAAAGATGAAAAGTATATAAGTCTATTATATCAAGACCCGGAGTACTCGTGAAATTTTATGAAACAAAAGTGTGTTTCTCTGAGAAGAAGAAATCAACCAGAAATTAAAGTAGTGTCAGTATACTCATGTAGCACTTAATGGTACTTTTCTCTCTCTTTGCGCCACCCCCCCCCCCCTCCCCCTTCTGGGGCACCACTACCTCCAACTATGGTTGTAAACATGCTTAAAGTGTTAATGTCTTCTGAATCTAGTTATTTTATCACTCAAAGTTACCTAGATAGGGCTGATGTCAAGAACTACTGAAATCGTCTTCACCACGAATTTTGCATACCTGCAGCTTTTTTGAAATTTACTGTTTGTAGAACTATTTGAAGCGATCCTCTCCTCTAATAAATTATCTTATTTATCAAAAAGAAAAACTTTTTGTAGAGCTATGAATTTAAAAATCTTAACTATTCAGACACTAACACCCCCTTGTCTCCCCCACACTTACAGGCTTAATGATAGAATTGTCAATATAAGTGGGATACCTAAAGTTGATATACAAGGAACAAAGACAGGCAACCAGGCTCTTTTGTCATGTTGTAGAACCATTACTTCAAAAATTTTGGGCAGTTATAAAATGGTCCAGCATGCATACCGTGCACATACTAACGTAGTGCTCCAGCTTGGGTCAGCTGGTTTGGTTGGAGGCCAAACCAAGCTCAAAGCTCAACCCAAGTTCTTAAACCTCAAATACTAATGCAGTCCAGCTTGAACTTTAAGTCATATTACTCATCCTAACCAAGTTTTTGGGTTTGGAATAGCTCAAGCTAGCTTAATTTGAGTCAAATTGATCTTCAGGCAGGGTGAGGTTTAGGTCAATGTAGGCTGGTAGTTAGTTTCATGTTAGAAAGATAATAATTTGAATTTTTGTCCTTATTATCATGACCTAACAATATCAAAGGGGTACATAAAATGATAAGATTACTAATCGTCAATTACAAAATGCAAATAATGACATCATAGACATGAGAGATATGTAAAAACCAAAGACATGGCTATAGAAGAAAGTAAAATAACCTTATAAAAAATGCAGATAACCAAAGTCAAATAATCATGGGTTTATCTGGGCAGTAACAAATAATTTAATGAAATCACATAAACCGATGAAGTGACAGGTTAGCTTTGGATTGTAGGAACCACAACCCTAGCCCAGCCCAAACTAAATTAGGGATGGGATTTTCATCAAAAAGCTAACCTTGGCTTAGAAACACCAAATCAAGCTTGCCCAATTTCAGGATTGGCCTGGTTGGTCTGGGCTAGCTTGCCTAAGCTGCGTGCTTACTAATCTTTTTCAAATCTTTTTCGATAAGTAAGAAAAAATTTATTAAAAGAAAGGACTACTTCATTCGAAAAGGATGAAGTAGCCTAAAAACATATGTACAAGCAACCAAAACCAAAAAAAAAAAAAATTATGTACCAGAGAAGAGAGTATGAAAAATGGAATGGAATAACTAGAAGTGAGTCCCCAAGCCCAAGAACAATCAAACAAAGTCCCTGCAAAATTTAGCAGTTTTTTGAATATACAAGTTTCTTACCTATCAAAAAAAAAAAAAAATTCCCTGCAAACAACGCTATGAGATGATTCCTTGAATACTCCAAATCCTCAAAAATATGATTGTGATGCTCCCTCCAAATTATCCACATCACACACAATGGTACCAAGTTCCAAATATTTGACAAGCGCTTCCCCAACCAATTCCTCCACCCAGTTAACAAATCAAGCACCCTCTTAGGCAAGACCCAAGAGACTCCAGAAGATCTAAAAGCATCATTCCATAACTAAGCCCCCTCACAATGAATCAAAAGATGATCAACATCCTCTCCGCTATACCAGCACATGCAGCACTGATCTCCTATTGAGAAACCTCTTCTCCTCAAATTCTTTCCTATGAGAATCTTCCTCCATGTAGCCATCCAACAAAGAAGGAAACCCGACGTGGAGCTTTCACCCCCAAATGCTTCTCCAAGGGAAAGTGGAGAAAAAGATTCCTTCAATGCCAAAGAACTATAAAAAGAGTGGATGTTAAAATCTCCATTACTCTTGAACTTTCACCTCACCCAATCCACATCCTCATTTGAAGAAAAGCCCCCACCAACTCCACCTTCCAATCATTAAAATCACGTTGGAATTGCACATCCCAACTCCGACTTTCCCCCACACTCTGCCACACCACCAACTTCTTCACAGATGCCTCCCGATTTGTAGCAATAAAAGTGGGAAAGCCACTTTAAGCAGCTGATCTAAACACTAACAACCATGCTAAAACAGAACTCTATTCCCCAAGCTGTTTTCATTAGTGGATGGTGCTTTTACATTTCATTGGGATATGTAATCTTGCAGTGTTCATATATTTGATATGGCGTCATAAGGTGTTCTGTTGAGTATTATGAGATTAATAGCAGTTCCAGAAGTGCAGTGGGATCTGTATTTCATCACATTTTGTTTCCAAACATTGTAAACTAGATTTAATGATCTGATATGATCTAATCCCCTTGTGTATAACAGAAATCCTAATAAATTTAGATGCTCATTCAAATTTCTTTCTTGTGTTTTAAAATATTCATAGTTTAGAGATCTTTGAATTTTTTGGTACAGGTCTTGGGATTATCAGTTGAGGTTATGAAGAAAGGATTTCAAAGATATGTCAATAAAGTATTGCCTGTGACTAGAAAAATTTTGCAATCTGCCATCAATGTTGTCACTAATAGGCAACTAGATTTTCCTGAGGAAACTGCTGTTACTTCCTGGAGAGAGACATATTACTCACTCATCATGTTGGAAAAGATGCTGCATCAGTTCCATGATTTGTTCTTTGAAAGTGATCTTGAGGTATGTCACTCTTTGCATAATATTTAGTTGAGTCAATAAGTTCTACTGTTCCCTACTTGGCTAAGCCAGTGATCACTGACTGTGGAAGTTAGGCCTTGGTGGGCAGTTATAACTGTTATAGCTGGGGAAATCTACAGTTACACATGTTGTTTGCTGACATGGGCTATTGAGTACTCTAGGTTGATATTAACTCATTGAATGGGGTACATTTAGATAATGTTCTGAAAATGACTTTTGTTGGTTGAACTTAGTGTGGTTGGTGGTCTGGTACAATCCAACCTTGAATTTCAGTATTGTTCAAGAAATCTTTACATTATTAGTCTAAATGTACTCGCAACTGTTTTTTTTTTTTTTTTTTTTTTTTTTTTTTTTTTTTTTTAATATTGTAGTGGTTGTGTAAAAATGGAGATGGTCAGTACTATGGGTGCTCAAACCAAAATTATAATCTCTCTTCATATCCTTTTAGAATGAAGTCCTTTGGGCTATCTAGTCATAAATCATATCCTTGAAAAATCCTCTGACAGGCCTAGTCATGGTGAATGGTTTGTCTGAGAAATATATGGCCAATTCTTCTTATTCCTAGTGTAACATAATGATCTTTTAAATAATCTGAAACTGAAAATGTATATTGTTTTGAAATTGGCTGCCAACAAGGCAATTGTAATGTGATTGTCTGGTTAAATTGTGAAATTGTTTTTCTGGATTCTAACCAAGTTGGACATTCTTGCTTATCAATTATCAACAATCCCTTGGTAGCTGGATAAGGCCTTGTAATTTTGGATTTTGTTGCTTTAAGCTGGTTTTGGTTTATGTTGACTTTCCTTAATTTTCTCTTTTTGGAACTTGATGATTGAAGGGTTTAGGGTCTGGCTTACCTCTAGTAGTTTTTTAACTAGACATGAGAAACAGCCACATCACCCACTAACTAATCCTTTGGTGGAGATTAAAATCCACTACCACATCATTCTTTCTCAAAGAAAAACTAACTAAATGTTTAGTTGAAAAAGTACTGGAGGTAAGCCAAACCCAAAGGGTTTACTGGAGGTAAGCCAAACCCAAAGGGTTTATTGGATTTAAAAAAAAAAAAAAAAAATAATAATAATATAAGTCCCTTTTGGTTTCATTTCTTCTGTTGTTTGTTTATTCTTTTGTATAATTTTCAGGATATCTGGGAAGCAATCTGTGAGCTGCTTTTGCACCCACACATGTGGTTACGCCACATATCAAGTCGCCTTATATCCTTGTACTTTGCCAATGTAATAGATGCTAGCAGAGAAAACCAAGAGAAATCACTAGGGACTTATTTTCTTATGAAACCAAGTAGACTTTTTATTATAGCTGTTTCCCTCTGCTGCCAATTGAAGACACCATTCAATGATGATGCTGCCAGCAACCTCATAACACAAAACTTTGTGTTCACAATATGGGGTGTGCATTCTTTAATGGGACAAATGGAGTACATAGATTCTCCAAATTTCTGGTCTAGCCTTGAAGAGCATGAGCAAGGCCGATTTCTTAAAGCTTTCCAATTGCTTGATTCAAGAAAAGGGAGAAGCGTATATTTCTCTCTTACATCTGGTGATCAAAAGGATCATGACCACTCCAAAGATATTCGATCTTTGATCATTTCTTATCTGCTTAAAAGAATTGGAAAGATTGCCCTTCAGATGGATGCTATTCAGGTTTGTTTTCCAGATGTTGAGAAATATGATTTGTTAGGTTCATTATAGATATTCCCTGAAAATTTCCACAATGGTTCTGATTCCTATTCAGACACTAGTCATACTCTTGAAATCAACACACTTCTTTATCTGTTTTTACCTCCTAAAATACTTGTTACTAATGAACTTTTAAATGTTTATGCAGATGAAAATTGTATTTAATAGTTTTGAAAAAATTTCATCACAAATCAGTCCGGACGATTGCCTGCATTATGCATATGAAATCCTTCTACCCCTATATAAAGTTTGTGAAGGGTTTGCTGGGAAAGTGATCCCTGGTGAGTTTGGTTCCCACTGTTCTACATTCCTAGTTTGATTCCATATATGAATAGTGATGCTACATTACAAATATATCTATTTTCTGTCTGAATTGTTGCTCAGGTGCTTTGTTTTGTTTCAAGTGTTAAGTAATTGAGATATGTGATAATGAATTATGCATCAAGTTTTTCACTTTTTCCAGGGAGCAAGGGATTTTTTGTTTACTCCCTTTCTTTGGGTTCTGAGCCTTTATCCGTTGTTTATAATATAATCTTTTAAATCTTAATATCCTTTTAGTGGGTTACTATGTGTGAGCTTTGTTTTTTTTTTTAATTATTCAAAATTGTTGCCTATTAAATTAATAATATGGATTTTTTTTTTTTTTTTTGGGGAGTGGTTTCTTTCCACTGAGTTCGGATGATTAAATGGATGTCTATTATTAGGCATTAGCTGATCGTCTGAAGAATGTGTGACAGGGACTATACATTAATGTATTATGCCGTCTCTATCCGTTGATTTTTTTCCCCCGTATTTGATATTTTGTTAATTTGTATATGATTTGGTCAAAGCTTCCACGGAATTAACTTTTTAACTTCTGGGCTTAAATAAGATGTAGCAGCTGGGCTGAAGTGGGGCTTTTTTACACATCACACACACCTGCACAATCCTGCAGTGCTTCCATAATATGGTTATCTTTTCTACAATCTCCTGAGTTGACGTGATACAATATTATGGTTTGAATCATCTGTTGATATGATTGAAATTTTCTCACACAATATCAGATAGAAATTGCATGCTCTATGTCATGTCGTGTACGTACTGTTTTTCTAGTGCAACCTAATGAATTTGCTTTTAATGTGTTTGCCATGTCCTCCAGATGATGTTAAGCAATTGGCGCAGGAAGTTTGTGAAACTCTAAGGAAAGTTCTAGGCATCCAGAGCTTTGTACAAATTTACAGTGAGATCAGGAAGAATCTCAAGGCGAAAAGGGATAAGAGGAAACAAGAAGAAAAGATCATGGCTGTTGTCAATCCAAAGCGCAATGCCAAGATGAAGTTGAGAATTGCTGCTAAGCATCGTGCTAACAAGAAAAGGAAGATAATGACAATGAAAATGGGGAGATGGATGAACAACAAGAAACCAAGGACGATGTAAAAAAAAGGGGTAATATGAGATTGCATTCCAATCAACAGGCATGTGTTTGGGTCAAACCCCAAGCATCTATTGTAAAAATACATGATATACCCCATTCGATTTTTTGGTAGCATAGAAAAAATGTATATAATATGTGCTTAAATATAATTTATTTTTTAAGCAAATGAGAAAATATCCAGCTGGGGTACGTGTTCTTTTTTTATAACTGAATTCCAGTTGGGGTGCATCATTTCTTCTATATTGTCACTAATGAGTAATGACTGCAAATCAAAGTAGAATGTTAAAAAATAACGTGATGACAGCATAAGCCTTTGGCAAGCCATTTGTTGAGGGTAATTGTTAAGCCTGTCCAGCAGATGAGTAATTTTTAGGTACTTTCAAAGCATGAAGAATGGTACTCATTCCTTTTATATTTATAGTGAGGTCTACTTATTAAATTCATTATAGGGTCTATCATGAATGTGAGAAGAGGAAGTATCATTTCTCCATACTCTGAGAGTAACTAAAAATTTTCCTAGCTTATTTCTCTTCAAAATTCAAAGGCCAAAATTTCACTTTCTATCCACTTGGAATATCATCCAATTCACATTAATTTACAGCCAGCGGATCTCTCTTTTTTGTTCTTTTAATTATGTTTATATGTTAACACTGAGCTTAAGACTACTATCTTCTATCTTGTAGCCACATTTTGGAGACCTATTAAACTAAACCAAGAGAATTTAGAAACAAAAAATTACGTCACCCTCGACAGAAGATCCTTCAAAATTCATCCTAAAGAGCTACCTGGTCATCCTAAAGAGCTATCTTGGTCATTTCCGTGCGTACTGTTGCCAAATAAGGCAAAAATTTTGCTTATGCATTTACTCTGTAAGTCCCAAGAACTATCAAATCAAATGTATCTTGCCATTGCAAATCTTATAAAACAAATGAGAATCGAACTCTTTATCCATGGGCCTATTACCAAGAGAAGCAACCTTTGGATTTTTCAACCTACAAACTAGTTGTGAATCTTCTTAAGATTGCATCCATTTGCTTATAAAGTTGGTCTGGGAGTTCGAATGTAACCATAGTGGAGGAGTAGAATACCACCCAACTTGACTAAGGTCAGTTTCCGAGGTGAGGGCAGACCTGAGAGGGTCTAACCACCCGACCCTATGCTTTTCAATAATTTTGGGTTTGGCAGCAAGCCATGATCGTAGCCGAGCTTTGGGATAGCGGTGCTAGTCCAGGCCACAAGGCTCAAGCTTGGTATCAACAATAGGGTTCGAGCAACTTAGTATCAAGTCACGAAGGCATTGACTTAGAATCTGTTTGATCACACCAACCTCACTTAAATTTATTTTTTTTGCTTCTAGAGTGGAATTGGTGATTATTTGATTTGTTTTGAAGGTGATATTATTTTATTTTATGATCATTACAAAGAAAATAAATAAAAGAAGATGTAACACTAAAAGTTGCTTTGTGGGTTATTTATATATAACTTTTAGTCTTTATCCTTATCCATTAGGAAAAATGATAAAAGATTAAAACCTATTTGGAATAGAAGTTTAAGTGTTATTGGAATCCTTTAGAGTTCTAGCCTATCTAAATAGATAAACCTTAATTTTAGGTTAATTGGGAAATAAAGGGCCTGTTTGGTATATCAACTTAAACACATGTTTTCAGTTTTTAAATAGCATTATACGTATTTTCACACACTTTTTAATTCACACGTATTTCCAAAAACTAAAAACTGTCGTTTAAACATACGTACTAAACGGGCCCAAAGTTTTGGAAGTATATTTAAACTTTATGGGCTTCTTTGAGACTAAAAAGATAAGTTTTAGTGGGTTTTAAACTCCAGTCCAGGTAGAAAACATATTTAACGTGTAAAGCTGAAGAGAAATCTTAGGGTTTCTTGTGTGAAAGGTAAAGAAAGAGACTGCAAGATTATGAGAAAAAAAATTCTGCATCCATGTGGTCGGTGTGATCAGGTATATCTCTCTCTCTCAAAGATCTGTGGGAATAACCTACGAAACTAGTGTAGTCAATAGATTTGCATGATTATTCCATATGAACTCAAGAATAGGTGTTAAGCCTTTAAATGTATAGTTACTGGAGTTCACGCAAATTTGGAGTGGTGCTGAGTTCATAAACCTTGTAATCTATAATATTGTTTCAAGTTTCAAAAATTCCGTCAGTACATGCATAAGATCATTTGGATGCCATATATATATATATATATATTGGGTTAGTATCATCTACAAGCATATGTTTATTTGGAATTCAACTTGTACAGGGAGAACTTCTAAAAAACATAGATATCTACGTATTCGGCTCATTGGAATTGGAATTGTTTACTAGGTATTGATTTTTGGAGTACTTGATAAAACAATTGAGTACTAAATTAGTCGTAGTTTTAAAATAAGTTGTGAGATACAAATTTTAAGAGTGAAATTTATATTTTCATTGCTACCAGTGCACCCATTCTTATTGAGTTGTCTTGTCCTTATTTAGGTTATGGTTGACATTGATTCAAACAGTTAAAGTAAAGTTTAGTTTAGCGACTAGAGGTAAGTGGATTTCAGAACATGACGTCTCCCAAAACATATATATATATATATATATATATATATAGGGACACGATTTTGGTTGACTCGGTCCTGGATGGTCAGGCCTTGGCCCAAAAGGTCCCACACAATGAATTTTTGTAGAGTGTGGGCTGAAGAACTTGGTTCCAGTTGGCTTAAACGGTTCGTTGCATGGGCTCAGGAGATATAGCAACAAGAATGAAGAAAGTGGATGTGAAGGGGGGAATTTTATTCATGGGCATGCATTCGTACAATGAACCTTTGCTCCTCTATTCCTTCTCTCCTTTTTTCCTCCGTCCCCCTCTCTTGGGGGACTCTTACATATTATATAGACCCTCTTTTATCATCTGAGCCTTATACTTGTTGATCATCCAAACCCCTACTTGAGCACCTGTCCCATCAGACACCCCTACTAGTTATTTGTGAGTTGCGGTGACCAAGGTAGCACTGTTCAGGAGTATTCTCTTCATTAATGCGGCCAGGAGAGTAGCTGTGGTGTATTTAATGCGGTGGTGACAGCCTTTGCTGGGATATTTTGGGTCTCCTTTCTTTTTACGTGCTTGGAGTGAGAGCTACAGTAGTTGGGATGCACCTTTGACTTGGACTTTGGAACGTTCGAGGAGGAATTACTCCTCGGACGTGTCCTCTTTGCTCCAGTGGGCCTGAGCAAGGATTCTGGGCCGCGACGTCTCCTCGGACAGAATGGTCCTCGGACGGGCCCAGGACCCAGCCAACCTACTATTCTGGGCCGGTCCCCACAATATATATTTGCAAAAGTGAAGTTTCAAAATCTTATATCGTTGTCAATGCATTATTTCTTATATGTTTCTTTCAAACTGTATATGTTAATAATGACTCAAAAACTATGAGTACGTTTGGTACACTGAATGTGGATTACAACAGGAATGGTAATCTTTATTACCAGGAATAAAATGTGTTGTAATGGAATAACTAAACCTATTTATTAGTTTGGTTGTGAGTTGTAACATTAGAATAAAACTTATGATCTATTTCTGGAAATATCTCATTCTTATAATTATATTTCCTAGAAAACAATATATTTTAAATTTTAGAGAGATGAGTTATTTTTTGATGATTTTTTATTTCCATAATTGTTAGGTGGATATAGAAAGTTTATTTATTTGGAAATATATTAATGTTATAAATTATTATATCTACTAAGGAATAGCTATTACAACCATTTTAGAGAGGAATAGTTATTCTTCATTTTAAAGAATTCTTATTCATAAGGAACGACTATTCCCTGTAATAAAAACATAATCAAACTATTGAATAGCTAAACTATAGGAATAACTGTTACATTACAGTGCTTATTACAGTCTACCAAACGTGCCCTATATTTTTGAGAAAGTATTCATGATATATGATTTGTATTGACCATATTATAATAAAGTAATAATGTTTTCAAGTGGTCAGCTAGACAGTCTGCAACCTTTGCCAACATAGGGTTAAGTGTTGGTTTTCAGGCGAAGTAGTGTTATTATGGTGTGATGCAGTGTTATCATTTGTCTTTTGGAGCTAGTGTTATTGTTTGCTTTTTAGAGCCAATGTTGCCTCTTTGAGATTATTGTTATTGTTTCCCATGGGAATCACCCACCGAGTGTTTTAGTGTAGTTTATTTCTTGTCTGGTAACTTTTCTAAATTGAACTACTGATTTATTGTTGTTGGCCTTTATAAGTGGAAAAAAAAATTTGTTTATTACTATATTATATTGTTTTTACCTATTTAGTGTATTTTGGCCAACTAAAGTGGTTACTATTTTATTTACTGATTACATAGTTATAATTAAATGTTTTCTTCCTGACAAATAGAAATAGTATAATATGGTAATAAACAATTTTTTTTTCCACTTATAAAGGCCAACAACAATAAATCAATAATTTAGTTTAGAAAGGTTAGCCGACAAGACATAAAATGCAAAAACACTTTTGGGTGATTTCCATGGGAAACAATAACAATAACCTCAAAGAGGTAACACTGGCTTCAAAGAGCAAATGATAACACTGCACCATACCACAATAACACTACTTTGCCCGAAGACCAATACTTAAGCCTGTGTTGGCAAAGGTTGCAGACTGTCTAACTGACCACTAGAAAACATTCTTACCATATGGCAAAGGTTGCAGACTGTCTAACTGACCACTAGAAAACATTCTTACTTTATTACAATTTGGTAATCATATATCATATAATGAATACTTTCTCAAAAATATAGTTTTTGAGTCATTCTTAACATATATAGTTTGAAAGAAACATACAAGAAATAGTAAAATTCAGGTATGTATAAAGCATTGACAATGATAAAAGATTTTGAAACTTCACTTTTGCAAATATGAGTATGTTTATATATATATATATATATATATATACATGTCTTGAGAAATGTCATGTTTAGAAGTCTACTTACCTCTAGTTGCTAAACCAAACTTCACTTCAACTGTTTGAATCAATGTCAACTAGAACCTAAATAAGGACAAGGCAACTCAATAAGAATGGATACCCTAAGTCAGCAATGAAAATATAAATTTCATTCTTAAAATTCTTATATCACAACTTATTCTGAAACTACAACTAATTTAGTACTCAATTGTTTTATCAAGTATTCCAAAAATCAATACCTAGTAAACAATTCCAATGAGCCGAATACGTAGATATCTATGTTATTTAGAAGTTCTCTCAGTACAAGTTGACTTTCCAAATAAACATATGCTTGTTGATGATATTAACCCAATATATATATATATATATATATATGGCATCCAAATAAGTTTATGCATGTACTGACGGAAGTATTTGAAACTAGAAACAATATTATAGATTACGAGGGTCATGAACTTAATTAGCACCACTCCAAAGTTGCACGAAGTCCAGTAACTATACATTTAAAGACTTAACACCTATTCATGAGTTCATATGGAATAATCATGCAAATCTATAGACTACACTAGCTTCGTAGTTTGTTCCCATAGATCTTTGAGTGAGATATATACCTGACCACACGGATGCAGAATTTTTTTCTTGCAATCTCTTTCTCTACCTTTCACGCAAGAAACCCTAAGTTTACTTTTCAGCTTTACACGTTAAATATGTTTCCTATTTGGGCTGGAGTTTAAAATCCACTAAAACTTATCTCTTTAATCTCTAAGAAGCCCATAAAACTTAAATATGCTTCCAAGACTTTAATTCTCAATTAGCCCCAAATAAAGGTTTATCTGTTTAGATAGGTTGGAACTCTAAAACATTCCAATAACACTTAGAGCCCGTTTGGGATAAGCTACAAGCTTCAGCTTATTTGAGTTTTTAGCTTTTTTTTGGTACTATTCATGGGTCTCATTATACTATTCAACTAGCTTTTAACCTTATTTTTTAGACTTTTAGTAAAAAATTTTCAATTTCAGCTAAATAAGCTGTTCCCAAACAGACTTTTAAACTTCTAATTCAAATAGGTTTTAATCCATTATCATTTTTCCTAACTGATAAGAATGAAGACTAAAGGTTTTATATAAATAACCCACAAAGTAACTCTCCATGTTACATCTTCTTTTATTTATTTTCTTTGTAATGATCATAAAACAAAATAAGATCACCTTCTAAACAAATCAAATAAATCACCAATTCCACTCTAGAAGAAAAAAAATTAAATTTAAGTGATGTAGGTGTTACAATCTCCCCCTCTTATAAAATTTTCATCTTCGAAAATTCAAAACATACCCCTAATATTGAAATAACAGGGGATATTTGGATTGCATTTCATTTTTACGCTCCCATGAGGCTTCTTTTGTGGAATGATTCCTCCATAATACTTTGACCAAAGCTATAGTCTTATTACATAGCGCTTGCTCTTTATGATCCTAAATTTGAATTGGAACTTCCTCATAGGACAAGTTCTCTTGAACTTGGAGTGGCTTATAACTCAAAATATGAGAAGGATCAGGGACATACCTTCTCAACATGGATACATGGAATACGCTATGTAACCTTAACATAGCCAGTGGTAAGGCAAGCCGGTAAGCAATAGAACCAACTCATTCCAAAATTTCAAAGGGCCCCACATATCTAGGGCTTAACTTACCCTTCTTACCAAACCTCATAGCTCCTTTCACATTCATTAGTCCAATCAAACTTTGCATTTTTTTTTTTGAGTTAATCGAGTCAAAGGAGTTGTAATACTAGAAAATCCTTCCACAAACCTTCTATAATAACCAGCAAGGCCCAAAAAACTTCTGACCTTACTTACGTTAGTTAAATTAGCCCAATTAAATATTGCTTCAATATTACTAGGCTCCACTATAATTCCATCTCTAGAGATCACATGCCCTAAGAACACCACTTGATTCTACTAGAACTCACACTTCCTCAATTTAGCATACAACTTCTTGTCCCTTAAAATTTGCAAAACATTCCTCAAGTGTTCCTCACACTCTTCTTGGCTTTTAGAGTAAACCAAGATGTCATCAATAAATACAATAACAAACCAATCCAAGTACTTATGAAATACCCTATTCATCAAATCCATAAAAAAAGCTGAAGCATTAGTCAGACCAAAAGGCATCACTAAGAACTCATAATGACCATACCTAATTCAAAAAGCTGTCTTTGGGATGTCATCCTCCTTAACTCTTAATTGATGGTAACCAGATCTCAAGTCAATTTTAGAGAAGACTTGAGTGCCTTGAAGTTGATCAAACAAATCATCAATTCATGGCAAAGTGTACTTTTCTTATGGTTACCTTATTCAACTCCCTATAATCAATGCACAACTGCATACTACCATCCTTCTTCTTAACAAACAATACTAGAGCCCCCCAAGAGGAAGCACTAGGCCGAATAATGCCTTTATCAAGCAAGTCTTGCAATTGCTCCTTCAATTTCTTGAGCTCTGCAAGGGCCATTCTATATGGTACTTTGGAAATTGGGTTGGTACCATGACCTAGGTCAATGGTGAACTCAACTGCCTTGTCAGGAGGTAATCCAAGTAAGTCATCTGAGAACTCATATGGAAACTCTTTCACTACTAGGATGTCTTCAACTTTTAATTCTATTTTATCACCCTTTAAAGCACAAGCAAAGGACCCTTCACAACCTTTCCTAAGCAATTGTCTTGCTTGCATAGCTGAAACCAATAAAGGTGGTTTCACCACACGATCTCCCTCAAAGAAGAATTCTGTTTCTCTAGGAATTCTAAATACCACTTTCTTTCCAAAACACTCTACAGAAGCATGAAAAGTAGATAACCAATCCATTCCGAATATCACATCAAATTCAAACATATCCAACAATATAAGATATGCTTCTAATTCCCTCCCAGAAACTAAAACATTATAAAACTTATAAACTTTATTGGTATTCATTTGTTGTCTAGAAGGTGTAGCAACACACAATTCATAATATAGACTTTTAGGTACCATATTTAGCCTTTGAGTAAATCTATGTGAGATGAAAGCATGTGTTGAACTAGAATCAAATAACACTTGTGCAAGTTGACTAGAAACAAGAAGTGTACTTGAAACCACTGAAGGGGATGCCTCGGCATCTTGTTTAGTCAAAGCAAAAACTCGACCTTGAACCTTGGGTTTTTGTTGGCTCCCATTTGTATTGGTAGTTTGTTAAACTCGCAAATTTGGACAATCCTTGATGAAGTGTCCAGTCTTGCCACATTTAAAACATGCTCCTGACTCTAAATAACATGTTCCACTATGAGCCTTTCCACACCTTGGACAAGTCCTATGTGTCTTCTTGTTTGAATCAGGCACCCCTTGCTTCTTGAATGAACTTTCACTAGACTTTCCCTGAAGAAAATTACTCTGATTTGGCTTCCTCTCCTGATCATTGGCCTTTGAGAGACGATTGCAATTTCTCTTTGCTATGAGAGCTCGATATACCACCTCTGCATATGTTTCCAATTTGAACATGGAAACCGGTCCCTGAATTTCCTCCCTTAAGCCCCTTTCAAAATTCATAGCCTTCCTTGCTTCCGTGTCAACCATGTGTGGAGCAAAGCAGGATAATTCAGCAAATTTCCGCTCATACTTATACATTGATTAAGTACCCTGTGCTATGTGAATGAACTCAACTTCCTTTTGGACCATTAGACTATCGGGAAAATACCTCTTACGAAAGAGCCCAACAAAATGCTGCCAAGTTATAACTTCTCTCCCATGTGTCCTCACCGTGGACTCCCACCATTCCAATGCATCACCTTTGAATACGAAAACAGCAAAGATAACTCGTTGCTTATCTCTAACCTCCATTGCCCTAAAGAGCCTTTCCAGCTCCTTAAGCCAGTTGTCAGCCTCTATTGGATCCTTTGTACCCTTGAAAGGAGGAAGGTCAAGCTTTCTAAACTTCTCCAGAGCACTAGTTGGATTGGTGGCTCCTACTTGATGTTGCACTATATTGATTAAGCCACCAATGACTTCAATAATAGCCTGAAGATTAGTGGTTCCCCTAGCATTCGATTGACCGTTCCTTGTGTTCCTCCTTGGTGAAGCCATTTCTTTAAGCAATACAACAATGTATCATAAGTACATATTTTAAATATCCCTGAAGGTCAAACCAAGCACACAGTTAGTACAACAACCATCCCTACATGCTTTAAAAAAACAATGAAAGGTCAAATAATTCTAACACTAAAATTCCTCATGATCACACTCTTGTTCCAAAATAATCTCAAGATTAAACCTATAAGTCTATAGAATCATAAACCAATGCTTTGATACCATATGTAACGATCTAAGGAAAAACGGTAGTCATATTTGCGCTATACCTCAAAAGGACTAGTCACAATTGAGGTTCCTTGTAGTTATTAATAAAGCCTAGTTCAACCTAGTATATGCCCAATGTGGGACTCATCACACACCCACACATATCACACAATCAATCAAATTAGGGCATCACAGGAGGTATCTAAAACCAATGAGGTACTTCCTTCAGATAAGTCTACCACTATTTTGGAGGAAAGTATTTCAAATACAAATACTCCAACAAATAACAAGAAGGATACGTGCTCTAGGCAACAATTGGTAGGCGAGAAGGATAATTACAACATTCAATCATCTCTTGATATACAAAATAACTATCTTCATTCAACCAAACACCCATCCATAGTTCCTTCTCCGTTAGAGTCTCTTACTCACAAAAAACAAGCTATTAATAGTGATAGCTTGTGTCTTTCTCAACCCTTTGGTGGTGGTACTCTTCCACCCCTTCCTTCCACATCAAAATTTTAAGCCTTAATTGTTGAGGGCTTGGGATCCTAGAGACAGAAGAAGGTCCCAAATAGGGTTTTTTTTTTTTTTTTTTTTTTTTAAGGTCTAAAACTTGACTGGATGTGGATGGTTTTCCTAGATCACATCAGTGGGATTTGATTTTCTTATACCCAACAACAGAGGTGAAGTGTTTGTTGCATCATGTGTTCAAGAAGAGAAAAATGAGGTCATTGTTTGGTAAAAGAATATTCATCTTTTCTCTTTTTCATTGTACAATGTGATTATGTATAAATAAGTCTATTGTTGTTTCTGCTAAAAAAAAAAAAAAAAAATTAGCAATGTGAGTTAGATGAAAAAGATGAGTATGAATTGAATTTTGAAAGTATGTGATTTTTTTTTGGAGAAAAATATAGTAATACTTAAGAGAAATGTTATGTCCATAATACTTTCACAACAAATCTTATGTTGTAGATTATTGTTATTAGTGGGAAAGAAAGTAATTTCAGTGGTGGATTCAAATCAATAAGAGAGATGTTACGTCTATAACATTTATACAATATTTTTATAACAAATCATAAGTGGTTAGTTGTTATTGGTTCAAATTTGAATCCAATATTAATATTACTTTTTTGTCCCAACAATAACAACCAGTAACAACTTACTACTTACGATTTGTTGTAAAAATATTGTGAAAATATTGTGAATATATCATTCTTCAATAAGAAACCTGTAAGAATCTACTAATTAGGATTTGTTATAAATGTGTTGTTAAAATATTGTAAATGTATAACTTCTCAATACTTTAAAAAAAGAAAAAAAAGAAAAAAGAAAAATGAAAAGCACGGAAACACTGAAAAGTATAGCATGCTCTAACCCAAAACGGTGTCGTTTAGATTTATTTATTTATTTTTATTTATTATTATTTTTTTACTTTAAGCTATATATTATATAATTCGGTGTTTGTTCTCTTTGTGCTCTTTATTTTTCACATTCGACAGACTCCTCTGCAAGAAACCTCAACTCTCTCTCTCTCTTTCTCTCACTCTGTGTGAAACGCTCTCGTTTTGAACCATCCAGGTACACATTTGAAATCTCTACTAGAAACCCTAACTAAGATTCTGTTTGGTTGCTCAGAAAACCGACGGAAGAGTTAAGAATTTTTTTTTTTCTCGAAATCGATCTTTATGCCTTTTTTTTTTAGTTGTTTTTAGTTTTCAAATAATGAAAATTTAAGCTTCAAAATTGACTGATTAGGAGAATTTTTTTTTCCTATGATTCAAATTTTTGAACTCGCTTTGTATTGCGTTTTTTCTCCTGCTTTTTTCTTGTGAATCTAACACAGATTTGAACTCTTTGTGTATGTGTGCGCTATATAATGTAAGCTTCGAAGCATGTTTTTGTATATTGTAATGTTATCAGTGGTATATGGCTTTCAATATGTGATGGCTGTGAATCAGTGTAAAAGCATTGAAATTGATTTCATTGCTGAAATAATAAGTTAGATGATTTTATTTATAGAAGAAAATGAATACACTTGGCTCAAGCAGAAATTTTTATGTTCAGTTGGTTCTGAGCTAAACATTAATTGAGAAGCAATGGGAAAAATTGATATTTGTTGATTTTAATGACATTTATAGGTTTTCTAGGGAATCTAACACATACAATGTGTATGGTATAAATTATGATGTAATCAATGGTATGGCTTTCAATAAGTGACGGCTATGACTCAGAATGTAAAAGAATTGAAATTGATTTCGTTGCTCAAATCAAAAGTTAGATTAGTGTTTTTAAAGAAGAAGAAGAAAAAAATCAATTGGCTTGAGCCAATAAGGATTTATGTCTTATAAGATTGACTCTAGCAGAAATTTTACGTTCAAATGGTTCATAACTAAAAACAAATTGAGAAGCAATGGGAAAAAATGATACTTTAATGATTTTAATGATATTATATAGGTTTTCTAGGGTTGAGGGGTTTTGATATTTGTGATGGCCAACCCATTTGAAATTTGGCCATAATAACTTATATCAAGAAGACTGATTGGGGTTCAAGTGATAGCCTAGTGATAGTAGCCTCATTTGTGTGCCTCATGTCTGTGGTTAATTACTATCTACTACTTGTTGAAAAAAAAATTTCACCATTTGTGAGTTCCCTTTTTGCAGGGTTATTTTTTGTCCAAGACATTATGGGGGATAGCCAGTACTCATTTTCTCTCACCACTTTCAGGTTTGGACTTAAAACTGAATGCACAGATGTATGCTAGAATGTACATTCTAAGTTACATGACTTTGTAGCATTATGTGATTCCTTGATTAAATCACCTGATCTTCAATTACCATGTTACATGTTGAAACAGTCCTTCTGGGAAGCTTGTCCAGATTGAACATGCTCTAACAGCTGTGGGATCTGGTCAAACATCTTTAGGAATTAAAGGTAATCTGACAGTGCCTATGCTTTGTTAGTCCTGGGATTCATTTTTCTGTGTTTGGTAAGTTACACATGCACCCCAATTGTTGAACAGGATGGTTAGTTCAATCAATATAAACATAAAAATCAATGGATAATGGAAAATAGTAACAAATTGTGGTATTGTAGTAAAGTAATGGTTTATGATGTGGTATAGTAGATTTGCTCTTCTAATTTGGTTTAATTACTGTTAAAAGTTTTATTATTAGAATAAAGTTAAAATAAATAAGTCATTGCGCTACATTTCTGTTATTTATTTATTTAAAATTTAGGTTCTTGCAGTTTTCCTTTCGTTTGAAAGCTTTTATTATTATTATTATTATTATTTTATTTTATTTTTTGTGAATGATGAAATATTACCTTTTTTTTAAAAGGTTAACAACTTAAGATTGATGCATTATATTCTAGTTTTGATTTACAAAGAAATATAAAAAATCATGAAATACTGAGGATTATTCATTTTATTACTTGTATGTAGAAACTTAAAAAAACTTCTCACTGTAAAGGTTCATGTTTGCTATTTTTTTCTCAAATACACCTATTATCTTATATATTCTCTAATATTCTCGTTCATTACATTAAAAATATGTTTAAAATAAATTATCACATTTCTCTCTATTATCATCTTAAGTGGATAATGTCTGATTTTATTGCCTGCTAGCAGAAACCTTGATCTTAAAAATAATTGCTAGATTGTTTGCATTCTCATGTTATTTTATAGGTTTTAATGTCTTGTGATATCGATAATTTAGCCTTACTTTGTTGTCATTGCTATTGTTATTTACATATGTTCAACTGCTTGTTGCAGCTGCTAATGGTGTTGTCATTGCAACAGAGAAGAAACTACCATCTATCTTAGTTGATGAAACATCTGTGAGTGACATTTTTTTCCCAGTCTATAGAATGCATGTTGTTGGTGCAGAAAAAACTATGTTATGAATGAAACATTCCAAACCTTTCTTTATGTTTTACTAGGAGAGATTCTCTGAGATCTTACATACATGTTTTTATTGCTACATCACCTAAAGGAATTGTATACTAATATAAACATTAGAGCATCCCTGTTCTTTGATCTATTGTACCAGGAGACTTGCACACATTTGAACTCAATTGATGCGGCCATGGAAGATTAATTTGTTACTACTTCGTAAATTTTCCTATTCAAGACTTTTCTTATGGGGCACACGTGAAGTCCAATTGAAATAAAATCCATGTGATTTGAAAGGTCTAATTATGTGTGTCCTAGGATTGAAGCAGGTTTTTCTATTTGAGTTTTTCTTTAACAAGTTATGGTCAATTTTGTATTAAGGACAAAAGTACAATTTCTGTAATCCTTGTGAGAATTATTGTATGTAAATCACCTTCTTTATTGACTAGTGGTAGGATATATTTGGTTGTTTGTACTTACTCTTTTTGGTGTGTCTTGGGTTATGTCTGGTTATGTTATTATGTCAAAGAAGATGATTCAGATGTTTGAATGTTATTAAGGAAACTTTCAGTGTTGTAGGAATTCAAAGATTTGGAAGTTTTATGCACACTTTGTTTTTTGAACTATCTCCTATTTGGAGGGAATGGAATATTTAGTTGACTTTTTTGACCATTTAAGTCTTCTGTTGTAATCTTTAGGAAGCCCTTCCGTTAATAGAATTCTTTAGTACTTATAAAAAAAAATGCCATGAACTACATCTTGTGCATATTATGAGTTTTTTATTTCAGAACTTTGGTGGTGTTTGGTTCTTGGACAACTTCTCCAAGAGTTTTTATGGTATACCAGAGCTGATATTTTAAATTTGCTCGATTTTCAGGTTCAGAAAATTCAATTATTAACACCAAACATTGGAGTTGTTTACAGGTACCATATGACCTTCATGTTTAATTTATTCAATATATATATATATATATATATATATAATGTTATATTACATCCTTTGTGCCATACTGCCTCAGGAATAATGGGATCATGGATTTTTATTGGGGACTACTCATGACTATAGATGCTGCATTTGTGCTGAATACATTTTTTTTTTCTTTTGGCATTTATGTGAAAACAAGCCTTAAAAAGGTTCCTGCCTTAGACTTAATGCTCCTAACTCCATCTTAAAGCCATCACAAAAGAATGCATGCTTCTTACCTTTTAGTTTTAACCCACAGCATTTTATTGATGTAAATTTTTTTCCTCATCATTGGGTATATAATTGCTACAACTGCTACGTCTTTACTGCAGTGGGAATTCCCTACAATTTTGGTATATATATATTTTGATATGTATATTTCCCTTTGTCGTTTGATGTGTGAAATTGATTAATGGAATCATATTTTGATTTTCCCTTTGTATTTTGATGTGTAAAACTGATGAGATAGATGTTCTTTTGAATGAGTACCATATGCACCTTTAAAGAGGTAACTAGAGAGGTTATATGACAGTTTTTAGAAAAGAAATGAGTTTTTCTAAAGTTTATGAAGGTGATTTAAGGATATGTATGACGGAGTTGTGAGTAGCATGAGAACAAGTTGAACATCACAAATGAGTTTTCTTTCATAATTGGTTTGTATCAAGGATCGACATTAAGTATATATCTCACAATATAGGTTTTGGATGAACTTACTAACTTGATTTAAGATAAAGTCTCTTGGCATGTGCTTTTTGTAGATGATAGTTTTAGTGGATGAAAGTAGACGTGGAGTTGATGCTAAGTTGAAGATTTGGAAGGATGCTTTAGAAGGTTGTAGCCTAAGTAGGACTAAAATAGAGTACATGGAGCATATGTCTAGTACAAGTAGAAACCAAGATGAAGGGATTGTAAAACTTGATGGTGAAGAGATACCAAAGATTGAGTGCTTTCAATATCTTGGATCTATAATTCATAAGGGTGGACCATTGTGTGATTGTCGAATACGTAGTAAGTTAAAGGGAAAAATTTATAAGACTGCTTAAAATAAGGCCAGCCATGCTCTATGGTGTTGAATCTTGGATTATTAAGAAACATTTTCATAAAATGAACGTAGTTGAAATGAAAATATTAAGATAAATAAGTGGAACTACAAGGAGAGAAAGGATACTAAATGAAGAAGGTTTTTTTTTGGAAAGATAGGGGCAATTCCTATTGATGAGAAGATGAGGGAGACTTGTTGGAGATGGTTTGGTCATACACCAATGCTGTGTGTGTTGAATCTTGGGCTATTAAGAAACATGTTCATAAAATGAAGTAGTAGAAATGCAAATATTAAGATAAATAAGTGGAACTACCAGGAAAGATAGGATGCTAAATAAAGAAATTTATTTAAAGATGGGTGATTCTTATTGAGGAAAATGAGGGAGACTTGTTGGAGATGGTTTGGTCATACACCAAGGAGTGTGATTAATGTACCAATAAGAAAAACTTATTAGATTCAAATTGAGGGAATGAAAATGAGGTAAGAGGAAAACATAAAATAATATTAGTAAAACTAGAAGCCAAGAGCTTTGTACCTCAATTGGCACCTCTTGGTGTTTCCAATGGAGATGTATAGGTTTCAAATCCCCCTTCCTCCTATTATTAAATTATCAAAAATTATATATATGGGTAAAACTAGAAATAGTGAAAAAGGACGTGTTAAGTTAGAAGGTGAGGGAGTATGATTTTGGATCAGAAAGAATGATGAAAAGTATACATGTAGCTGAATCTAATTAGTATGTTGATGATATATTCTGATATATAGCCAACCCAAAGAGGTGAACCTAATTAATATGTTGAGGATTTATAGCCAATCCAAAGTTTTAGAACTAAGGTTTTGTTGTAGTCTAATTGTGTTAATGCCCTTGGTAATGATATCTGTGTTTGATATAATAAGTAGTTTGAGAAAACATAGAGGATTTTTTTTTTCTTTTATTTGTTAATTAAGAAGTATTTTTCTAGAATTGTGTAACATTTAGGTTAACTTAGAAATATGACCTTGCTAGTTATTTTATTTAGGCTGACAATTTTGATTAGGAATGTTATTTTGTGGAGAACTAGTTGTTATGTCTGAGGATTGTTGTATAATAGGTGATTCCACCATCTCAGCTGTACGCCTTGGGTTACTCATATTAAATATTAGCCTTGGTCATCACGTGAATTCTGAGTAAATGTATTCATCTTTTGTCTCATACTGTGAATTACAATGTAAGTAACTATAGACTATGGAATTTGCCACATTTGCGGGTTTATATTACTATCCAAAGATGTATGTATGCTTATGTTAAGCTTTTGGGGGAAGTCTTAGCATATGATTTTCTTTTTGAAACACTTTTTAAAGAGTCAAAATGGCAAGGATGCCTGCCTTTAAAATAAGATTGTAGCTGATTTACATTGTAATTCTCTTACTATTCTCCTTGCCTCGTTGGAGGAGATATCTCATTTGGCACAATGGCACTTGACAACAAGCTAACCTGTTGGTTGTTGCCATTATCTACATGATTAACCTTTCTATTTGTGTTCATTGTATTGGTTGGACTTATTTTTTCCTCCGCTTCAAACATGGTAAACAATTGAGTTTTAACTAAAATGAACTTTTCTGCAGTGGCATGGGTCCTGACTTTCGAGTTCTGGTACGAAAAAGTAGAAAGCAGGCAGAGCAATACCACCGCTTATACAAAGTATGTGTCAACTTCCTTTGTGTTTTTTTTCATTTTCCTCATCATCCATATCTCTCTCTTTGATATTATTTTGTCACATTATCATTTGGTTTCACTTATAGTGCTAAGTTGTAAAGCTTTGATTAGAGGCTATTGCTCCTTTGTCTCTTTGATTTATACTACATCGTTTATGCTTTTGGCAATGTCATACTTGTAAAAAAATGGTTGTTTACAGTTTTTTGAAAGGAATTTATCGTGGATGAATTTTTTGGTGTCCTGGATAGAGTGATCTGAGTTTAGATTGAAGCAGATAATATTCTGTTGACTGGATTGCAATTGTGTTCCTAAAGACTCATAGTTTAGGAGTCTGTATCCTAGACTGGATTGATCTCGTAGGGTAATCTGCAAATTTCACAACCTTCCAACTTGATCGAAATTGGTTGCCTTCCATTTGAGAAGTACTAGCTGTTTTCTGCATTTAAAATTTTAAGGAATGTGGTGATTGTTTTACATGGTTCTATTGGTGACTGATGATTAATTTGGTTGTTTGGTTGATTTTCTGCCATTCCAGAAGTTGCTCTGAATCATACACTGGTATAATGTTTCTAAAAGCTTCTCTCTATATATATTCATTTTATGTAAATTGTGAAGATAACAAGTAATGGTTCTTGATGTTTTTAACCCAATGACATGTCAGTTCATCATCATCATCAGTCTGTGCATTATGTTGGGGAATAGCATCCAGTTATCTCTCTCTCTCTCTCTCTCTATATATATATATATATATGTAGATATTCATTTTATGTAAATTGTGAGGATGACAAGTTATGGTTCTTGATGTTTTTAACCCAATGACATGTCAGTTCATCATCATCATCATCAATCTGTGCATTATGTTGTGGAATAGTAACCAATTTTATTTTTCTTTGGCATTTATCATTCTGCACACATTGCGACACAATAAAGTTCAAGCTGTATATTAATTATATGCTGTTGTACCTCATGTCTTCATACCATACCATCTGACTTTCTCTTTTCTGTCATTCCGATCTTTCATCTTTTTCTAATAGTGGTTCCATCAAGTTTTATTTACATAGACTTCAATAATATTTCATAAACCTCCATTTTGACCTTTCTTGTTCTGTTAGATGCCACTAGTTGCTAACTAATGTCCGTATTTGGCTTTTAAAACAACCTGGATTACCCTTGCTGGTTTCCTTGGGCTGACATATTTTAAATTACTCGGAAGAATAAGAGAGGACCATCAATTATTTGTGCATCTAGGTTATGATTTTTTAATTAGGGAATCTTAGTTTCCGTCTTCCTATTTTGAGTTAAACTTCACTACTCTTTGATGTGGGGGAGGCCAGAGAGGGGGAATTCATACCTTGGATGACTCCATTGGAGAGACTGGGAAATGCTATTTGACCTAAAGGTCATTGGCTCTTTTGAAATAGAGATTCACATTTTGGCATCTTACTCTGTTTCCATCTCTGAGGTGGCAATGTCTTTGTGTTGTTCTTGTAGTGGCATTCATGATTCACCTCTTTTGGGCATTGTCTTTTCTTGCTCTCTCTTACATGGAGGAACATTAGTTGAATTGATCTTGTTGAACATGCTTTGCGTTAAGTATGACTTCATTTGGATTGAAGTCAATTTAGTTTTGGATTCACTCACTAGCTTGTTTTACTTATGGCATTTTTTTTTTTTTTTTTATTTTTAAATTTTGGATTCCCAACTTAGAAAATCTTTTCTTTTGTTACTTTGTTCATTGAGTGAATTGATTATTTATAAGTTGCTAAGTGATATGTCAATGGAATTTTATAGGAGCCCATCCCTGTTACACAGCTTGTAAGGGAAATTGCTGCTGTTATGCAGGAGTTCACTCAGTCTGGGTAATTATTTCTCTTCTGGAATATGATTTGCTTCTTTCATTTAGTTCATGCCCATTATGAGAAGAGTGGAAGTTTTTTATTTTTATTTTTATTTTTTTGTGGGGGGGGGGGGGTGGTTGAAGTCTGTTGGGTATCATTATGCACCTTCATCATAGGTGATTTGAAAAAAGAAATGTACAGGACACAAGGCTGAGGTTATTGAGATTTGAAAGGATGCAAGTACATCATCTTGCAAATGACTCCAAAACGAGTTTAAAATTCAATGCGAATCTGAATTTTACTTTTCATCTGTTTAGACACCAGTTGTTACCTCAAGTAGCCTCCAACTTGCAGAGAAATTTCTACTCATTTAGGATCAGTTTTGCTTTTCCTAGTACAAAATGTAACTTGGGGCAGATGCCAAGCTCTTGCTAAGTTACTTTGGTCTGGTGGCTTCTGTTGTTCCATGTTGGTCTGTTCAAGGGATATGTAGAAGCCGGATATAACCCCTTTAGTAGATCGTGAGGGGTCTGGTGAAGTTTAGGGAATTGGCATCATAGGTGGTGGCGGCATTTGGGGTATACTACCCTGGGAAGCACGGGTGCGGCTCCAGGGCCGCCGCACCCAACTTGTTTTGACACGCCGATTCACACTCGACGTGCCGATTTGCCACTTTTTTTTTTTTTTTTTTTTTTTTGTCCTCAATTCGCGCCAATTCTAGCCGATTTGGAACCGATTCGCGTTGATTCGGTCCAATTTGGGCCGAAATCCGCCGAAGCTGGCTGAGAAACTGGCCGAAACAGGCCCCGATTCGGTCTGATTCTGTCTGAATAAGAAGAGAAAGAAGAAAGATCTGCTACCAAAAGATTCGTGAGAAAAAAAAAAGGGAAGGAGAAGAAGAAAGATTTGCTACCAAATGATTTGTGAGGAAAGAAGAAAAGAAAAAAGAAAAAAGAAGAAGACGAAGTGGAGATGTGTAGGCTTTCAAATAGAGCCTTGGAATGTGATATTAATAAAGCAATGCATGTGGGTAGTGGTGGGACTTGGCAATGGAGCTTCTTGGAAGCCTCCTTGTTTACAAATATCCCAACATATTTGTTTATTTATAATAAAACCCCCAAATTTGAATATCTTTATTATGATTTTTTTAAAACACTATATTAAATTCAACAATTCATATCATTTAGCTTAATAATAGCCAAATAATTTAGTAATTGTATCAATTTAAATAATTACTTATCATTAAAAAATAATATTATTTTGCAAAATTTACCCCTAAATATTAGCTATAAATATTAAATTGATCCCAAAGGTTTTTTATTCACTATTGCTCTTAAATTGGTATATGTTTACCATTACATGAAAAAATATGCTTAGCAATACATAGAAAATATAAATAAAAATATATTTAATAATTTATTAATAAACGTATTCTGCCGCACTTGCACCCTACTTTTTCAAAAATTGCCGAGTCGCCGCACCACACCTGAACCCGAATCCACACCCGTGCTTCCTAGATACTACCCAAAAACGACGGAAGAGGTGCCCCCATTGGTTGGGTCTGACCAACTGCTTGTTGAGCTTGGCCCGCACTTGTTGGGCTTGATTGTTCACAAATTGCAACCTTATTCTACATACAAAAAGAAGATATGAAGATATCAATAACAGATTTCTAATGAATTACTGAATCATGTTTGCCAAAATTCCTTTTAGTCCTTTTAGAATGATCTTGAATACCCCTATATTGAGTTCCTTGGGACCCTCAGGACTTCCATTTGTTCCATGTTGAGGATAATTTGGTATGTTTGAGAAACTTGAATAATTGAAAATGATCTGCCAAGATTTTCTCTAGATGTGTATTTTCACGAAAAACTTAAAAGATCTTAAAGTTGGTCAAATTAGATTTTGTATCTATTTATGATTGGTAAGTTATGCACCCAATATGTCATGAGTCCATGACCTCATCCTGCGCCTATAACTTATAAGGGGAGGAGGAGCTGCATTGTCATTGGATGAATCAGATTTTGAACCTGACTTTCAATTATAGAGCTTTAATACTAGTGGATGCTTGATTTGTGTAAACTCAACTAAGGAAAGTTTCAAAAGAATCATATTTCATTCCTGTTTTGGAACTCTGATTTTTATTTTTTTGGTTCTGTTAGTGGCGTTCGTCCTTTTGGAGTTTCACTACTGGTTGCTGGGTTTGACGACAAAGGCCCACAATTGTATCAGGTACATCAGTTCTGTCCTAATCTTGTGTTAACCAATTTTCAGATGCCATTGCATTTGAGCTCAAGCTGTTAGAGATTATTAATGTCAGATCTTATTTGGATCTGATTCTTAATCTGTGATGCAACAAATTTTGGGCTTATGAGAACATCTGTGCGCATCTGTAAAAATCCAATTTTTTTGAATAACACCCCATGGCATGTTAAGATCTAGTCTTTTTCAGTCTTCTGACTGTTAGCTATGGATTTTATATTTTATATTTGTGATGCATATGAGCAGGCTTGAATTTTCTTGCTCTGTTTTCCCCAGAACTTTGGTTCCAGTTATATTTATGACACCATATATAATATATGCTATGGCCATGCATTAAATAGTTTGAACTAAACCCAAAACCCAGATTTTGGAGTTCAAAATGATGCTCCTCCAATATGCTTTGGATAAAAAGCATGTTATTTTCTGAGAGCTCCATGGTTGCAGAGAAAAAAAATGTCAAAGTTAAACTTTTGTTCATTTCTATAGAACAGAAGATCAGAAATTAAGGGCTATCTCATCTAACAAATGTCAAAATTTTGAGTTTTTTATGTTTTGAAAAATATACTAAATGTGTGAAGTCATGGATGTGATAATAAATGATGAGCATAAAGAGAACATGTGATCTAACAGTAGGATTGACAAAATATTAATCTCATATAAATGTCTATTTATTGTTAAAGTTTCATGATTTGTATCTTGAACCCATTTCTATTGTTTTTGAAAAAAAAATGTGATAGACTCTGGTTAGGCATTTTAATTGGATTTGCAACAGAGACACAGACGTGGAAGCCTTTTAGAATTTATTCTTTCAAATTACACTTTCCAGTAGAAATTATCATCAACCTTAACATGTTCCTGTTATTTGTCGTTTGCTGTAGGTGGATCCATCAGGTTCATATTTTTCTTGGAAAGCTTCTGCAATGGGGAAAAATGTCTCTAATGCAAAGACATTTCTTGAAAAGAGGTATTAGGTTTGATTCACTTGCCAGCTACGTGTTAGAGAAACTTTTTTCTTCTTTTTTTTTTTTTTTTTTTTTTTGGGGGGGGGGGGGGGTGGGGGGGTTGGTTGGTGGGGGTTAATATATCATTTGTCTCAATTCATACAATGAAATGAATTGAATTAGGGCTCATGTATGTGGAATTCACATGTACTACCCTTTCAACTTTCTTTGCATTGGCCATAATTTCCTCCTATAATATTGTTTACCTGTCCGTCTTACAGGTATACAGATGATATGGAGCTTGATGATGCTGTCCACACTTCAATATTAACCTTGAAGGAAGGGTAGGCATTGTAGCTTAGAGTTCTACTTCTATACTAAAACCACTGTCACAGTACAAATGTGAAGGTTCTCTTTGATGAATGCCAATCAAATGAATCTAAGCATTTTTCTTTAGTTCTTTTTTGTTCTGGTTGATTAATATCCCATTACCTTTCAAAGAGAGTTGCCTAAAATCTATTAAGGGAAGAGGAATTAATTCTCTCTTCTTTCAATATTTTTCATCAAATTCGTGCTTAATATAGCTTCACTGAGGAATCCCTTTCAACAATACTGTGTAGCAATGTATTAACTTTAGCATTATTCCAGATTCTTCTCGTTTAATTCAGCTTGCTAATGATTCTTGTGTCCTGTCTAGGTTTGAGGGACAAATCTCTAGCAAAAACATTGAGATTGGCATAATTGGTACAGACAAAAAGTTCAGGCAAGTTTCCCTGTTCTCTTTTGCATATAACTGCACGTGGTTGTAGGTGGATTTTTCCCCTTTTATTTTTTAATTTTTTTAGGGTGGGGTGGTGGTTTCTTGGTATTTTTTTGTATTTGTTTCTTATCTAAGATCATGGTTGAATAATGCTATGGCATGAATAAGTAAAACAGATCTGATTTTTGTGCTTGGCTTAGTTTTTATCCAAGCCACAGGGGCATGTTTGAACCTGACTCGTTTACATTTGTACAAGCATGAATTTGAAAATTAAAGACCTAACAGAAATGTGAAGATGAAACACTTTGTTTGATATAATATTTTAATTCATAAATGTACTATGGATCTTCATAAATATGAGTTGAATGTTAAAAGTAATCCCAGTTATTTATAACAATGCAGTTTTTGATTTTAAACTTATCACAGAAGTTCATATTTCCATTTGAGTTCTGAATTAAATTCTGTAAACTTTGGCTTTGACCTTCACTATCATATTTCCATTTGAGTTCTGAATTAAATTCTGTAAACTTTGGCTTTGACCTTCACTATCCTAATTCACCCTTTGGTTATAAAGGTACAGAAGTTTGGTTGCTTATGTTTTCTTGTTTACATGATCTAAATTTTGGCAGAGTACTAACACCGGCTGAAATTGATGATTACTTGGCTGAAGTGGAGTAGTTCATTTTCCTTTAATTAAGAAACTGGGGAGAACTTTTATTACAGGGCTATGACTGGTTTGCGTTATACGATTTATACTGGTCCTTGTTACAGCAAAATGCCTTGTTTGTCATGATGATCTGCTTAATTATGTTTGTACACTCTTCCCCCCCTTTCTTCTCTCTCTCTCTCTGGTGCAAGTGGTAGTGGTACTTATTGTATGATTTTGTTGACTTAAATTACTATTTGATATCACTTTAGTAAGTTATCATCTTTTTTATTTTTTTTTAATTTTATTTTTTGCTAAACTGATGGCATATGCATGTGGTCTAATCTCGTTCGTATTTTTTTGTAAGTAAGGGAATAATTTGTTAGAAAGAATGAACGCCCAAAGGACAGAGTCCTTAAATACATACGGACACAAATGAGGTCTGAAAAATGACAATAGAACTTCAAGACACTCCCCCCAATCGAAGTACAATTTAAAAAAAAAAAAAAAAAAGGATCTCAAGGAGCATATTTAATATCTTGCATATTGATTCTTCTTTGTTTTCAATAGTTCGGATCCCTCCATATGGTTCACATAATGCAATTCTTTGTTGCTAGCCACAACACTATTGCCTCCCCGGCAACAAGTGAAGATAAAGTTAGTTGTGCGTCACGAGCACACTAAACTCCCCTTTTCCATTTGAAGTCCAAAATAGACAATCTTCGTTCCTTTTTACCATCAGCCTGGAGTAAAGTAAACCATCAATTACTTCACTCCTAGCTAGCTCCCAATCATGGAAATACCTATGGAATCAAAGATTCCTATCATCCTCTTCAAACATAATCAACTAATGCAGTGATGCAACCTTCTCCACTGCAATGGAGTGTTAGTTTGGAAACAAGACCTGCAAAGATTTTTTTTTTTTTTGGTTATAAGACCTGCAAAGATTGATCTTCACATCACACATCATGCCAAAACATGTCACTATTGTCATTTCCCACCCTAATCAATATGAAATTATGAAATATTTTCCAACTAGCTAAAATGCCTTTCCACATACTACAACCATGAGGTCTTCTCGTTACCATCCTAGACCAATCACCCCTAATGCTCCTTATATTTAGCTTTGATGGCACCATGTCAAAATAGCTCTTGTTCAATCCCATCTCCATGACTATTTATGGAGCAAAGTTATATTAAAAATAAGACAAAATTTAGATACAAAATTGGTTGTAGCCTAAAGTTATAATCTTATTTAATAAAATAAACATTCCTTCATATTTTGAAAATTTAACCGTTAAATTGCATGTTCTTTATACTTTTAATACACATATTAAATTTTGTGTCAATTGAGTTTTATTTACTATATGATCTATAAGTCTATATTTTATGCATAATTTAAACTACAAAAACTTGTAATTTAAACAATTTATTGATGGCATAGCTATTGATCTTTAATTTTCTTGAAATTTTGTAAACATGAAGGATATAAAAAGAAGATGTAATCCAATGGTGGGTCTATCAAAATTCATCTCCAATAAAAAGATATTTAGTAAGTTTGTAACCTTAGCTTACAACTAATTTTATAACTAAACTTTGTTCTTAAAAATAGTTGATTATGAATGATGAACAATTACTTTCATATGAATCTATCACTTTTTCTACACCACTTACAGTCAATCACTTTAGAGTTGTAACAAAAGTTACATTCCTAAACTTTCTCAACTAAATGCGAAGATTCCTAAACCTTACCATCATACCACTCATGTCCTTGGTAGCAAACTAGGGATCCCATCCAAAAGTTCCAATTAGATAATAATTAATAAGAGCATTCATATTAGTCTCAATAAACTAGCTTGAAGTTAAAAATATAGCTAAAAACCACAAAAAGTCTATGCATTAGTCTCAACAATCTACCAAAATAATTTAACACTGAGTTTTACTTCACTAGAAGGAGTGAGTTATTATCTCTTGCTACTCCAAAAAAATTAATCTCTCTCTCTCTCTCTCTCATACAATTTTTGACATGTACTGTTAAAAATAGTTGCTTACCATCATGATGTGTGGTTTTGATAATAATTTTATGATAGATGAATAGTAATATTTCTTGGAACCATAATTTGTTCACTTCTTGACAATTTGACTAGCAGTATTACGAAAACACAACAAAATGGTACATTATTTTCACAACAATTGAGCTGTAGCTAAAGTTGAATAAATTAAAATAAAATAAAAAATATTATGTTCAAATTTACCAATTAAAAATATTTAGCATTTTGTCGTATTTTTAGACTTTCTATTTCACTAATATTTAAAATGTAGTAAAAAAATAGAGTATTGACTTTGATACGTGTGCATACAAAACATCCTTGCTACACTAGAAAAATTAGAGTTTTTGGATTAGTTTACTTAAAAATCTAAAGAGACTGATCTAAATGCTCGAATACCCACCAAATTTCCCATATACTTTTGAATTCTGAATGGCTTCTTCTTGAGGAGAGAGTCAATAAAGCAAAAGCCCAAACTCACAAAACTGGCCCTCTAATGCCCCCTCTATTTTCAACAAATTAACCTGCATCCAAAATTATTAACATTCAAGAACCTAAAGACTCTCATAACCCAATTGAACCATCAAACTTGGCCCCAAATTTTTCCGAAGTCCACAAGCCCTCCCAAAGAATCTAAAAAAGAAAGTTTAGCCCAATTGAAAATAGTCTTGCCCAAAGTAAATACTAATTTCTGGATTTGAGATCAACTCAAGCCCCATAAATTTCCAAAGCCCTGACCATGTCTTGTATAGTGGTATTAGTATAGATGAGATTATGGTAATTGCAAAAGATGCAAATCCCCTCCCGCATCTAAAGCTTCCAATGCATCTCTTAACCATCTGAGAAACCCTGAAGCAAGTTTGCAGAAACTGAGGCCAAGCCTAAAAACCTTGCCAAATATCCCATCTTCATTTGAGGCCAAAGAGGCGGGCTAAAACTTTCTACCACTCGCTGTGATTCTCTTAGCATGGAATTGTTGTGATGTAGCTTGGTCCTCGGTAATAAGATCTCTTTCAGCCCTTGGTTAGAAGCTACACATGACTATTTTCTTTTCATTGAAACAAAACTAACTAGTACAAAATATCCTCCACACTTGTAGAGTTAAGAAACGCTACCTATTGTTCCTCAAAAAAAAGAAAAAGAAATGCTACCTATTTTGATTAAAAGAGAAACAAAAAGTGAAAAAACTAACTTTAGGTGCGTACACAGTGGAAATGAATGGAGGGGCAGATTTGTTGATTTTACATCTACCCCTCCTCTCAATTTTCTCTCCTCTCAATCACTCCAAACTGGGAAGATAAGTTTTGGGTAGATCCAAAAAAAGAAAAAAGAAAAAAAAAGAAATAGGCCTCACCAAGATTTTTTTTCTATTTTCTCTTCCAACCAAACAATATAAAATATCTTTTTCTCTCCTATATCTAGACATGGCCCTACTGCATGGCACTTAAAAAAAAAAAAAAAAAAAGAGTATTTTAATCCCTTTCAATGGGTCCTAAAAATTTATGAAGGAGAGTTTAATGCAATCTTAACTCAAATTTATTAAAAAGAAATAATTTTAGTCCCGCCTTTTTACATATCTTTTATTTTTTATTACGTGGTAGATTACATTGATTATCTAATATTTTTACATGAATTCACAACTATTTGTCGCACCTCATTGTTAATTGTATAGTAAAATTGTAACAAAATGTATATAAAACTAGATCGTACTAGAATTACCCCTTAAAAAGGGAAGTTGCCTTTTGGCTTCATCTTTGTCTCATGGTTTTACATGTCTAATGAAACACAATATCTTATCCTTTTTTTGTCAAAAAAGTAATACTACCAATAATTTTTTTCACACAAGTTAAGTTTTGGAAACATTTTATTGAATGAGTTAGGTCTTATTGTCCAAAATCTAAAATTCCACTCAATCCAAATCTATTACAATTTTATCTTCTTCTTTTTTTTTCTCCTAAATTAAATAAGTTCTTTGTGCTGCTACTTTCATGATCTTTGTGTTATGAGTTACACCTGTGCTTCCTCCAGCTGGGTTAAATTAATAATAATTTCTAGCCGTGTTTGATTGCCAATTAATATTGAATTACTGTATGGGCTAAGAGGAGGGAGGAGGGCATTCTAGACATTTGCGATGTTTTAACAATTTAAAACGGGGCAATTTGGTCTTTTGATAATATGCAACCTTTGCAGCTGTCACATGACTTGTACAGGAGTCTAATTTCCATCCAAGTTAAAAAGAAAAATAATCAGTGGGGTGCAAGGGAAAAAGGTTGCCTTTGATTTACACACAAAATCTGCCGTTGTGTAGCCTCCACGATCTGCTATGCTTGATCTGGTTTTTCAGCTCTCTATTTCTCTCTTGTTCTCACTGTGAGAGTATGTTTATAGTGTTTTGATATATTCTTTCATTGAATCTGTGTGAGTGAACCACCATGAGTGGGTGTGGAGTTATACTGTTATGGTCTTTTGATTTTTTTGTTTGAGTTTTGAATCTTTGAGACCGAGTGTGTGTGGGGTTATAGTGTTCTTCTGATTTTTGTAGTTGACTGGTTGATTTTTGAGTCTCCGAGTGAGTCTGACCGTGTGCGGGGGCCTATGGGGCCTATGGGGGTTAATGGGTTATAGTGTTTTGAGTTTTTTTTTTTTTTTTTTTTTGGAAGCCATTGCATTTTGAGTTTCTTTACTGGTACTGTAAGTGTTTGGATTGATTTGATATAGAGTTATGAGCTTCTTTTGCACTTTGACAATTGTAGAATTTCATTTTTTTTTTTTTTTTTTGATATTGATATATTCAAGTCTTTTTTTGTTTTAGATTTTATATAATTTATGTTTCTTATTAACCCCTATACAAGAATCCTAGGGCTGCCCTTGGCAGGATGTAAAAGTTTAGTGGAGCTAAGTATACATGCATTCCCATAATTTAGAAGGGCAAATGTAATATGAGGCATCGGTTAGGATGATAAATGATAATTTCTCCTTATTTATTTGGGTTTATAAATAAAATTAAAATTTTTGTGACTTTAGATTTATTATTTGAGAAAGTAACAATAGCTTTTTTCTTGTTACAATTTTTTCATGTGATGCAACTGTTGAGTCGGCTATCAAAATATTAAGGATGAATGGACAATGACATTCCCTAAAACTACTGTGTTTCACCTTTTTGTTGTTGCTTCCAACCTCGGTGTTATCTAGCTGCACACTTCTGGGGCTTGGTTCTCCTTCCATGAACCTCTCAAATTTGAGACTTTGTTGACTAGCAATTCATCTTGTGAAAAATTGGTGAAGAATGCTCAGAGGCGGCTTAATGCATCAGGGCTAAAATACATTTTTTACTGTTACCCAAAACATCGTGTTAACCCCTTTTTTTTTTTTTTTTTACTGTTAGCATTTACATTGTGCAGTGCAGTGCTACGTAGGACTCCACTCTCTGTCTTCTCTTCAAAAGCTTAGCTGTTGTTTCCTCTTCTTCTACAAGATTTAGTTGTTTCAAATTGCCAACCTCTCTGTCTTCCTCATAATTAACATGACTGTTCTTACGTTCCTGTTTTCATCTATTATAAGTGAAATGAACCTAAGACATTCACAGATACTAAGGGAGTAATCTTCAAAGGCTAGACCTAACTTGCTTTTAATTGAAGGTTAATCATTCTTCTTCCTTTTAATACGAATGTACTGTCTCTATGTTTATGCAATTTTTTTTTCATCCCTTTGTTTGTTTATTTTATTTGAAAGATCAACTTTATGAACAGAAAAAGTTGTTGCATGTAATGTGTTTAATTAAATTTTTCTAAGAAAGGTGGTTTGTAATCCTTTGATTCAATTTCTTAAGTGCTACAGACTTCTATATATGTGGTAATTTGTAAATTTTTTTTATTTAACCAAAATTAAAGTAAATTTTGTGTATAGGTTTTTAGATTTGCTGTAAGACTTAACGTTGTTGCTATATTTATCATGAAGTGTGGTTTGTGAGTTTCTTATTCATTTCTTGACTACTGAATATTGATGAGAAAACCAGATCTTTATTCTAGACTAAGTAGTGAAGACCCTTTCCACATTTGATGTTACAAAAGAAAAGACTGCGTCTTAATTTGTTGAGAGCCAGGATGATTCTTTTTATGTTCGCAAGCGCTAGAAGTATCTTCTCAAATCAATCTCATAGTGTCAGCTTTTTGGCTTAATATGTTTCTGTATATGTTCACATACGTTTACGTTTACATACGTTTACGTTTTTGCTTAATGGAGTTTGATAGTTTGACAGCTGAAAGTTTCTTCTAATGATATATGTACTAATCTTTCCAGTTCTTCAAACAGTTTTTGGCTTTCCTTGACATATATCAAATGGGACCCTCCCTAGAGGGTGTTTGTGCTTTCATTGTGACCAAAGATTAGAAACCATTCTCTATTCACTCTCCAAGGTATTTTGTGCTTAAAGTCATTAGTTTCATATATATTGATAAACAGTATGATTCTTCATATGTTCTACAATATTAAAAAGGTCCATTCTCATCTTGATATGTAGATGAGATTAACCTACGATGAACTCAATTAACAAGTTCAAAAACTCCTTCAATTTGTATTTAGTTCTTCCCATAAATAATATATATGAATTTATATATTTGATAAACTTAATATGCACTCAACAAAATTTGCTTATGTATCATTTTGATTCCTTTGATACAGCCTGCAATTAACTCCAGTAAACCAAGTGTTGGAAAGACCCGTCTCAAGGAAAAAGGCATGTTTACTGATGAATATTTGTATTGGGTTTGTTTTGCAACTGTTAATGGTCATTTTCGCGACAAATTTTATGGTTCGACGGAATTACTAAGCCCAATTGCTTAGCGGGTCCGACTAATGTATTTTATCAGTGTATTCTGCTCTGTTGCGTGGCCCAAGCCCATGCGAATAGTTGGAGAATTGAATAGGAATGGTTTTGGTGGGTGTGGTTTAGTTCCCATTGGATATTTTACATAGGCCCAGCCTGTGTGTGCCACGAAATGGGCTAGGGACACTGGGGGCATCTAGGGCCCATCAAGGAGGTCCAATGTCAGAAATTTCCACCCCAAATTTGACTCCATGCTCTGTGTGACTGTGCCCCTGATTTTCAGCCCAGCTCCATTTTCCCATACCAAGGCAGCTGACTTTAAGAAAAAGACTGAGCAGCCTAGCCCACTCAGCCACCTAAATGTAGTCTCCCAAGGCCTACAAAGACCAGAGGCAGCAGCTATAAAGATGAAACAACTTTGTTTTCCAAAATCATGCAAAAAGCAACCAAACCTTTCCCTAAGCATAAAACATAACACACCAAGTCATAAAGATAGCATCTGAAAGGTCCAAGGCCTTCCTCCCACCTAAGAACTGGTCACAAGCATCCCCTAAAGCTTGGTATAAATATCCATCACCAGCCCACAAGAAAAGGGGGAGGTTTTTCACACAAAAAACCCAAAAACTTTGACACAAAAAGCCTAGTCAGCTACCTAGTGTATGGACGATTTTGAAGGGTTGGGGGTGAAAATATTGAGATAGAGGAACTCTCCTTCTCTTGCTCGGGACCTCCTTCAATTTCTTCCTCTGTGTGACTGCGGGCTGAAATTTCTGACTCATGAATATACAGTTTCTGCGTTTTCTTATGTTTTCATTTTTGTGTTGGTTTCTTTTTCCATAAAGCACCATTAGCCTTTGTATACCCCACATTGTGAATTTTGGGCTTGGCTCTCCAAATAACTAACGAATTTGACGAACCCAAGGGGAGTTTTGGGCTCATCTCTGCAATCTCGGCCCTTGTTGCACACAAAAAAAAAACGTCCCCGACAGCAACACTGCTAGTTTTTCTCTTTGTTTTAATGTGTTTTCATTACATTGTAATCATAAGCAGATATTTTTCTTTTCTTACATTGGTTTTTCCTACTGCAATAAGATCCTTGTGGTTAGCGGGTGATATTATTCTTAATTATGATGGTTGGTGGACAAAGTTATTTGGCTTTCATAGAAAATAACATCTCAAAAAAAAAAAAAAAAAATTCTGAAACATTTCCTTTCAAAATTAAATGAATTTTAGGTTTATATGTGGTCTTTTAATGATGTTATGAATGATCTTACCCAGATGGATTGGCATAGAACCTCAAACCAAACTGTGATTATTGATGGCCTGTCAAGTTTAAAAAAAAAAAAAAAAACACTATGTTTGTGCTTTGTTTTTGTTTGTTTTTTTTTTTTTTTTTGAGAAAAAGGTAAGCGAAATTTTATTAAAAAAAACTTCAGAGAAAAAAAAAAAAAAAAAAAAAAACAACCAAACAAACTCAGGAGCAATCAGACTGAAATACATCAACCACCTCCTCAGGTAGAGCTTCTACCCAAACCTCCGCATCTGCAGTTAAAACTGCTTTTTTAGCTAGACTATGCGCTAAGCTATTCCCTTCCCGCCTAACATGCTGAAACCTACAACCTCTTAACAGCTGGCCCATCCTCTTAGTCTCATCAATGATATGCCCAAACAATAGATAACAAGGATCTGGACGCTGCAAAGCCTGGATAACGTGGAGACAATCACCTTCAACTACAATATTAAACAAACTCAGCTCCCTTGCAAAAATCACTGCCCTCCGAGCTGCCAAAGCTTCAGCCATATCCACCGATTGAACCTGGCCCAAATTCTGGCATAGAGCAGCAATGACTTGCCCAGCCTGGTCTCTAAACACAACACCAATCGCAGCTGACCCCGAATCTTTGGAAAAAGCAGCATCAAAGTTTGCTTTGTACCAATCTGCAGGTGGTGGAGACCAACGCACTCTAGGCCGTGGAATAGACACACGCTGCTCCTGCCAATTCACTTCCTCATATTCCATCACCAACGCCTTGGCCCGATCACCCAGCTCATGCAGCGGCCAAACAGGTTGTCGTTCCCGCAACCGATTTCTACGTTGCCATAAACACCAAGCCACCGTGGCAAAGAAAGCAATCCTGAAACTTGATCCACCACTGAAAAGCTCCCCTAATAGTTCAAAGAAAGTCCGACACTTCTTCTGAACCAGCGAGCGGAACTCTGGGATTGACATCCAGACCGAGCGAGAATGATCGCACAGCCATAAGCAGTGTAAGGTTGTTTCTGTGTGGTCATCACAGCCATCACACACCGGACTGATTGGGAGGTGCCGAGCCAGCAGGTTTTGTTTTGTTGGTAAAGAATCCCTTGCAGCGCGCCAAATGAAATGCCGTATCTTATTTGGTGTCCGGATCTTCCAAATCTTCTTCCAAACCAGACCACTTTCGTCTGAAGTTGATGAGCTCGGCATAAGAGAAGCTTCAGCAGAAACCAACATCCGGTACGCACTCCTGACACTATACTCACCATCATTGGTTAGAGGCCAAATCATAGTATCTTCAGCCCCATCCTCGCAAACCTGAATCCTACGCACCATATCTGCCTCCCACGGAAGAAAGCAACTCGCTAGGCGACCCGGGTCCCAAATTCTAGTGTCAGGGAGGAATAAGTCACAAACCCGCTGAACTGATGAACTAGCTCTTGGAGAAATGATCTTGCTATGGTTCAAATCAGGCAGCCACCTATGATGCCACACATCAATCAATTGGCCATTGCCAACCCTCCATATTGCCCCTTTCTCAATAACCCCACGAGCTTGTAAAATACTCCGCCAAGCGTAAGAACATTTAGGATGAACTGAGGCCTCAAGAATATTCCCATTCGGAAAATATTTAGCACTAAACACTTTGAAAAGAAGGGATTCTCGATGATGTAGAAAGCGCCACACTTGTTTAGCCAACAACGCATTATTAAACTTTTGGAAATCCCGAAACCCCATACCTCCAATTGATTTTGAAGAGCATAAAGAACTCCACTTAACCCACTGAATTTTCTTCGCATCACCACTTCCCCACCAAAACTTGCGAATCATGGCTTCAATATCTTTACAAAGGCCCATCGGGAGCTTGAACACATTCATTGAATAGACTGGGATAGATTGAATCACTGCCTTAATCATAACCTCCCTCCCTGCTTGAGATAACAACTTTTCCTTCCATCCTTGCATACGGCCCCATATCCTTTCTTTGATTTGAGTGAAACATGCCGTCCTGTTCCTTCCAACAAAAGAAGGTAAGCCTAAATATTTCTCATAATGTCTAATAGCAGGGACATTAAGGGCCACTTTTAGAGCTTCCTGAGTTGCCTCATCTGTGTTTCTACTAAAACAAAGAGTGGTTTTCTCCTTATTGATCACTTGCCCCGAGGCTACCTCATAGTAGGCCAATAGCTCTTGAACTTTATTGCATTCTTCTAGAGTAGACCTGCAAAAAATTAAGCAGTCATCTGCAAAGAATAGATGAGTTAGTTTAGGCCCATTTCTACAAAGTGAGAAACCATGTATATCTCCTTTTGATGCAGCATTCCTTAAGAGTGCGTTCAAACCCTCAGCACAAAAGAGGAACAAATAAGGAGAAAGAGGATCACCCTGTCTTAGACCTCTAGAAGGAACAATCAAATCTTTTGGCTCACTGTTCACAAGAATAGAGTATGATATAGTGGTTATGCATTCCATAATCAAAGCCACCCAAGCAGGCGGAAATCCCATCTTGAGGAGAATTTTTTCAAGAAACACCCATTCTACCCGATCATAAGCCTTGCTCATATCTAACTTCATAGCCATAAAACCTTTCTTCCCTGTGCAGCTATTCTTCATATGATGCAAAGATTCAAAAGCAATTAAAATATTATCTGTAATCAATCTATCAGCAATGAAGGCACTCTGGGTCTCAGAAATAATGGAATTAAGCAAAGGCTTGAGGCGATTGGCAATCACCTTACTTATGATCTTATAAATCACATTGCACAAACTTATGGGTCTAAAATCCGAAACTCTTTCAGGATTGTGAACTTTAGGAATCAAATTGATAAAGGTATGGTTTATAGACCTGAGGATGGACCTCGAATTTAGACAGGATAAAACAGCCTGAGTAACATCCATACCTATATCAGTCCAATAAGTTTGATAAAACAAAGGCGGCATACCATCTGGACCAGGAGCTTTGAGCGGAGCCATTTCCTTGATTGCCACTCCCACCTCCTCACTGGTAAAAGGTCTCATAAGATCTTCGCTCATAGTCTCAGTTACCACAGCTTCAACCCCATCCAAAACCCTGTCAAAATCACGTGGATTTGAAGAAGTGAAGAGATGAGTATAAAAATCAGTAAGGAGAGCCGAAAAAACTCCCTCATCCTCCTGCCAATCCCCATTCCCATCACGCAAACCCTTAATGAAATTCTTCCTCTTCCTTTGTGTAGCAGTCCCATGAAAGAACTTTGTATTTTGATCACCATGTTGCAACCACTGAACTCTGGACCGTTGATGCCACATCTTCTCCTCTTTATCATATAAGAAATTCAATTCTTTCTTAAGCCGCACCACTTCCTCATGCTCCCCAGTTCTGGCCGAAACTGCTTCAGCTTGCCACAGCTGATCCTTAGCTTTCTTGATCTGCTGTTTTACGTTCCCAAAGTGGACCCTATTCCAAGACTTCAACCGTTTCTTACATCGCTTAATTTTTGTGGCAGCAACGAACATGGGAGTACCATTAGGAGCACAATCCCAAGCCCTTTTTACCACTTCTTTGCACTCAGGATCTGAAATCCACATTGCTTCAAACCGGAAGGGCTTCCTGCGCCACTTTTGGAACTCATTTGCAGCATCCAAGGTTAGAAGAATAGGCCTATGGTCTGAGGTAAAGCAATTCAAATGCTTCACCCTACCTGTAGGGAACCGAGTCAACCACTCATAATTTGCAACCCCCCTGTCCAATCTTTCCCATATCCACTCTCCTCTTCGCCTACCATGCCAAGTGAAATCCGGTCCCGAAAACCCCAAATCAGCAAACCCACAATGGTCCAATGCATCACGAAAATTTTGCATCAAGTAGTGGGCCCGAGGTACCCCACCTTTCTTCTCTTGCACTTCAAGCAACTCATTAAAATCTCCCAAGCAACACCATGGAAGCTTAGGTTTAGAACTAAGCATACGTAACATATTCCAACCCTCCATCCTACACCCTGTATCAGGCTCTCCATAAAACCCAGTCAATCTCCACGCAATTTCCGAACCACCATGCACAATCGAATCTATGTGATAGTTCGAAAAACTATCCACCCATACATCAATCCCTGCTTTCCACAAAAGAGCTAAACCACCACCCCTATCATCCGTAGGTACCGTAAAACAACCATCAAAGAAAATCTGATCTTTAACCCATTTCATACGCTCCTTAGATGACCATGTTTCAGATAAAAACACAATCATGGGATCTTGTGCTTGCACAATATCGGCAAGCTCTTGAACTGCACGCCGGTTCCCAAGCCCCCTGCAGTTCCAAGCTAAGATTTTCATGGCTGTCGGCGGGGCTGAGCATCAGCCTCCACCGTTTGAATTTTGTGAACAATTGCTTGTTTCTTTCTACTAACTCTCACAAGATCCCTTTCCTCGCTCGAATCTTCCCTAGTACGTTTCAGAGAACAAAACTCCAAAGTTTGCGTGGAAGAAGCACTATCACGTACAGGTTGTAGAGGCACATCCTTCACCACCCTTTCTAACTCACCCATTCGAACTCCCACATCATTAACCCCGCTGCCCCTAACAACCTCCCCATTATTCTCCCCACCATCAAAACGTTCTAACTCCGCATCTATATCATCCAACTGAGCTTGAAAATCCTGACCAATGGGACCACTTTGCTGTCCTAGTTCCATATTTATATTCGGACTACTCACCTTCGGATTTCTGTCAACTTCCACATCCCCTGGTACCGTAACCTTAGCATGCATACCAACACAACCTGTATTTATATTCGGACCACTTTGTTTTTGTTTGTTTGTTTGTTTATATATATATATATATATATATGCTATAGTTAAGTTCTTATAGTAAGTGATGTGCTATAATATATGTACAACATTCTCCAAAACATGTGGCACTCTAATTTAATGTTCAGCCTTAATCATTAACTTTCTTCCTACTCATCCTACTATACTTCAAAACATGGGCTGGCGTTTTAAACTTCATTAAAGGCAAGAAGCCCATTAAGATGACAAATTAGAGCAAATTACAGTCCAGTGTAACTCTATTGATTGTCCCCACATTTAGATGATTTTTTTTTTTGATAAACCACATTTAGATGATAGTAATTGATTGTTCTCACGTTTAGCTCATCTCAAAACTAGGATTTGTAGTCTCAATGTAGTGATCGGTTTAGTCACTCAATTCTAAAGATTAAAAGATTTCAACGTTTTTAGTCTTTTGGACTTCAGTATTGGACTCTTCCACTACTTCTTCTTCTTCTTCTTCTTTTTTTTTTCCTGAAATCAAAGAGTTTCTCCCATTATTTGCATGTTATAAAAACCTATTATAGTCCTATAGTTCGCTAGACAAAGAAAAGTGAACCGGCGTATTTTTTTTTTTTTTAAGAATAACCCAAATGAAGTTTGAATCTGATACGTATCAGATTCAAATTTCATTCCTTCTTTGCTAAACTCAAGGTATTTTTTGCCTTCTATTTTCTTCTCTCCTTTTTATTATTTAAATAGTTCTGTTGTCTACTTGAATATCAAATGGGTATTTGCACGCAAAGTGTTTGTTAAAATGCCTAAGTGTTTTGCCCTTTTTTTTCCTTCTTTTTTTTAGAATTTGATTTTGATAACATACCTCCTATTTCATTTGGCCAGCCCCTAATAGAAATGAATAATAGGAAGAAATTACCCTTTAACTTTAACTTCTGTGATTTTACTTTACTATTATATAAATCTCCACATAGAATAAAGTCTCACCTAGGAAGAAGCTGAGTTGGTTCTAAGTAGTAATGGAAGCCATGAAAGTAGAATGCATGGATTTTTTTAAAGCTATCTGATTTTTTTTGGCTTACTGAGTCAATGTTAAGGACTTAATGTCAAACTTATTTTGTATAGGTACTATTGTTTTAGTTGTGGGCACAATTCGATGTGTTTTGATGTTTGTGTTTGCTATTCACAAGTAGAGGGATATTGCTCCATTGGATGTGAATGGTGATGTTGGGGTCTCAGACAATGATTGTGAGGTACATGTTTTTGATGTCAAGTTTTCTGATTTCCTTTTATATCAAGTTGTGATAGTTGTTTAGTGACATTTAGTGCTGCCCCTAATTAACTAAAAGTGAGTTGTTACTTCCTTCTTATTATTTTTTTTTTATTGAAGTTATTTGTAATTTGTGGAGTTGAAGATAAATGTTACGTTACAAACGCCCCCTAAACCCAATTTTTTTGTAGTGGTTAATGGAAAATTGTTTTGATGTAGCATGTAACTTCAATTTTTTTGGGCTCAAGTACAATTGGTGGTGCCCCTATTTAACTTCAAGTGAGTTTTGTTTTATTGAAGTCATCTACAACTTGTGGAGTCGTGGATAAATGAAAAATTCTATTGATGCAGCATGTAACTAATTAGCAAATGTCATTGGTATAATTCTAATAGAAAATTTAATTGCAATTTTTTTTAGTAGATAAAAATATGTTCATGTTATTACCATATGTTCCATATTCTACATAACATTCTCATATAGAAGCTTACAACATTATTTGTGCATCGTGCGGGCCCTCCACTAGTTACTACTAATTAACATGAACCACATAGTTTTTTTTTTTTTTTTTTTTTTTTTTTTTTTTTTTTTTTTTAACAAAGTCTATAGACAAAAAATTTGACAACTTTCCACACTTGTTGATGTGGCATATTGATAGTGGTAAGTAAAAAAACTGATGTAAGTGATAGACTTAGATAAAAACTAGTAAAAGTTTGCGAACTCAACTTATAAAAAATGTTATGACTTTTTGTGTAATGCTTTTTTTTTTTTTAGAAATGCTATATTCACAATATTTTCACAACAAATCGTAGATAATAAGTTGTTATTATTTTTAATTTGAACCCATCAATGAAATTAATTTTTTGTCATCAAGAATAGCCCGTAACAACCTACCACTTATAATTTATTGTGAAAGTATTATGAAAAATATTGTGGATATAACATTTCTCTCTCTCTCTCTCTCTCTCTCTCTTATTTTTCATTTGATAAAAAAGTTATTTTATTTATTCGCTAATATTTGGGCTTAATTAATATTATTATAATGAAAATTGAAATCGAGACATTTTATATATTTAAATATAATTTTTTTATTAAAAATAAATATTACTTAACTCTATTATCTTGTTTTGGATGCAAAATTACTACTAATTAACATAAACCACATAGTTTTTTTTTTTTTTACAAAGTCTATATAGACAAAAAATTTGACAACTTTTCACACCTGTTGATGTGGTATATTAATAATGGTAAGTAAAAAAGTGATTAAGTGATGGACTTAGTTAAAAACTAGTAAAAGTTTGCGAATTCAACTTATAAAAAATGTTGTAAATTTTTGTGTATTGTTTTTTTTTTTTTTTTTTTTTTTTTTTTTGAGAAGTGCTACATTCATATTATTTTCACAACAAATCCTAGATAGTAAGTTGTTACTGGTTTTAATTTAAAACCATCAATGAAATTAATTTTTTATCATCAATAATAGTCTGTAACAACTTAACATGTAAGATTTATTATGAAAGTTTTGTGAAAAATATTGTGAACATAGCATTTCTCTCTCTCTCTCTCTCTCTCATTTTTCTTTTGATAAAAAAGTTATTTTATTTATTCGCTAATATTTAGGCTTAATTAATACTATTATAATGAAAAAAAAAAAACCTCTATTAATTAAAATTTGGGGTTTTTTTTTTTTTTTCCTTGGGTCCTTAAGCGACCACATCATTTACTTTCACTATTGAGCCGCTATGAGAATGCTTGAACTTTGAGAATCTGGTTAGATCTTCATCCTAGGAACTATATATGGTCACATCTAGAGTAGGTTTAAATCACTAAATGAAACCATAGACAACTTAACAAGATATACTTTTAAGGAAAATGGAGTTTAGGAAGATCATCTCCAATCCGACATGCAGGAATTTGCTCAAGAGAGGAAATATTATGAAAGTAAAAGTCTAGAGTTAACTGGCTGAATTATCTAAATACCTTAAAATAAGTTCGTAACTCAATGTTAAATTTATTTTATTTTTTTCTTATTTTAGATATGATTAATACTATATATTAAACCTATGGTTCCATAGTGATTGCTCTTTATTATTAGGTCAAGACATCAATGAATTTTGGGTATTAGTGGAAATTTAACCATAAATCTTTTATTCGAGATAACAGAGTTACTAATTGAGTTAATTGAAACCCATATCTAAATACCATTTTTTGTTTACAGAAAATGTTAAAATCATTAATCAATATCAATATCATATACTATAAAATAAAAGTTGGGCTTAGAAGTCATGGTTGCGTCAAGTGGTTTCACCAAATTGCAAATTTTTTTTTTTAGATTTTAATATTTTTCTTCTCCTATAATTACTAAGTTGATAATTTTAATTACAATCCAAATTCTTTATCTAATCCATCTAATCCTTATTTCTTTTACATGTAGTTTATTATAATCCAAATTCATCATCTAATCCTTAATTTTTAAGTGTAGTGTTTTTTTTTGTTTTTTTTATTTTTTATTTTTTTATTTTTATTTTTATAAAAAAAGCAGCAACTTTTTTATTGTTTAATTACCACACTACACGTATTTATTTGTTTTTTTTTCTTTGAAAGGTAAATTTAGTTGGTTGGTGCCATACAACTACACACTACAATTGTGTCTATCTAAATATTATCAACAAAGCCTAAAATAGTATAAAAAAAAGGAAAAAAAAACCCCAAAGCATAAAATATTAAAATGTGTAGTTGTGTACGTAAAAGTATAGCTAATCCCATGAATTAAAAAAAAAAAAATCACTAGGAGGATATTCATACAGGAAGAATTGATAATAAATTTATTATCTAATTTTTTTTCAAATATATTTTGTTTTAATTTATTTTTTTGTATAAATATCAAATTTTTGAATAACAAAAAAAAGAAAAAAAAGAAAAAAGAAAAAAAAAAAGCTAATAATGTTAATAACTTGATTTTTACGATATGAAAAAATACTTGTAATTAACGTTAACAAATTGATCTTTATATCAACTTCTTCACAACATAAATTTATTGTTTTAAATAGAAACAACTTTTTATCAACTTTTTCTTTTTTTGGTTGAAGTTTACCGTGGTTGAAATTTTGATTGTTGGATAAATATTGGAATGATTATGGATAATAGTTTTATTATATCATGACTCTCATCTTTAAATTTTCAGGTCACTATAAATAATAAGGCCAGATTCACGAATATTCTTATTAATATTTTGAACGTCCAAGTATCTATCATTGCTTCAAAAAGTAAACTCCCAATTTTTTTTTTGTTTTTTGTTTTTTTCCTTTTTTCAGGGAGTTTCCTTGAGTTTTCAAAACACTCAATCAAACAATACTCTTGGTATTGAGTTTTTCTCAAAAAAAATTCTTGAAGTTTATATTTACACATTTTGTTTTAATAGGGTGAAATTCAGTGCCTCCTCCCTCACTTTCAAAGACAAAAATTCAATTTTCATATAAGTTTATCTACTTTTTTTTTTTTTTTGAATGTTTAGTAATTTGAGTTGTTCATAGTTCTTAACTATTACATTGAGGTTATCACTTAAATATGCTTTCAATCATTTTTTAAAATTAATGAATTCAAGGTTTTTCATTTAAATATTGGATTTAATTATGCAAACTCCCTTTATAATTTTTTTAGGCATCTCCTTTTATATTAGTTACATAGTTATCTACCATATTCCATTCAATTAATTTTGGACTTATATATGATTTTTTTAATTTATTAATAAAAGCTTACTCTTACACAATATTCATTCTTTATATAACTTAAAGTATAAGGTTACTCATTTAAAAAAAAAATAGAGTAAAAGATTACTTTATTTTTATTATCTATTTAATTTAAATTAAAATAATTTTTTTTCATTAATTTACACATAATTCATGATTAAGTCGTGCATCGCACGGGCATAATACTAGTATAAATAAAAGTAGAGACCTTATGTGAGAGTGTACGAGATTCTATTACGTAGCATTTTAATTTTGTATTTAGCCTTTTCATAACTCTTCATTAATTTATTTATTTATTTATTTTTTTTATGTTACCCAAAAGATCACATTAACTTATTTTTATTGTTATCTCATTAATTAGTCAATAATTGCCTGAGTTTACACCACACTTTTTTCTTTTCTTCATGTTTTTTAGCATACTTTCCATTTTAGTATTAAAAACAAAAGCTAAGAAAATAAAATAAAATTAAGGGCTAATAGTAATAACTAACCAAATAATGCCCTCAAGAGAGATTGCGAGACAAGAAAATTAATGTTGTGGATTATTAAATGAAACACATTGTTTCACCATTACTAAGATAAAATACCTAAGATTGATAAAGCATTTGTAAGAGAGAGAAAGCATTTGCCTGAGTTTACACCACACATTTTTTTCTCTTCTTCATGTCTTTTAGCATACCCACCATTTTAGTATTAAAAACAAAACAAAAGCTAATATAATAATAATAATAATAATAATAATAATAATAATAATAATAATAATAATAATAAAGGACTTATAGTAATAACTAAACAAATAAGGCCCTTGGGAGAGATTAAGAGAAAAGAAAATGTTGTGGATTATTAAATGAAACACATTGTTTCACCATTACCTAGATAAAATACTTGAGATTGACAAAGCATTTGTAAGACAGAGAAAGAGGAATCTAAGGGATTGCCACCTCCATCATGCTTGTCTCCCACCACCATCAAGCCTTTAAAAACCCTAGAGGTAGTAAATTTTAATTTTTCTTTTCAAATTAGGGGCTTAAATATGATTTAGGTTTGAGTAATTTAGTTGGATAGCTTTGCTTTGGGTATATAAGTAGAGAGAATATTTGGTGTGTAATGTAAAACCATATTCTACCCTGCATGATTTTAAATCATCTATAAGACAGATACATACGCATATAGACGGACCCATGATTTCAAGCTAGAGGGGGCTGGAGTATACGCAATTTTTTTTTTTTTTTTTTAATCCAAATAGACATTCATGTAGTATTAACAAATTATAAATAAATGATTTCATTTTTTTTAATACATTAAGATGCAATCATTTGCCAACAAAGACAAAAAAATTGGCTAGGATTTTTTTTTTTTTTTTTTGAAGTTTGAACATTCACAATAGTGGTGCTAAAAAATTTAGCTTTTAGCACCTCAAAAAACTATTTTCTCTATTTTACCACCCCACTTTACCATACACCAAACACCAAATGTTATAACTTAATTTAAAATAATATAAACAATTCTTTAAAATAATAAAGGAAGAGAGAGAATTTGAGTTTTTTAATTGCAGTAAGAGAGAGAATCCTAATAAAATATTGTATTTTATTTTTAACAACTTGCTACAGCCAACTAGTATTTTTACTTGTTTACCGTAGTTGCAAAAATTTAGTTTTAGCTTCTTCAATAACATATGGTTTTTTGGTGGTAAAAAAAAAAAAAAAAAATATATATATATATATATATATATTTTTTTTGCTAAAATACAATCACCATTGCGAATGCTTTTATTATTTTTGTTAAGTTTTTGGGTTAGATAATTGCTAATTGGACTTGGTTGCATAGGCTGATTGGAGAGTAGGGGGGCCTAAGGTTTTGGAAGAAGGGGCTCAGCTACAAAAATGAAAAATATAACAATTGAAAAAAAAATTCTTCAGGCCAGGTGGGCCCCGGGCCATCTTAGGTCCACCCCTATATATGCACTTGTCTGCGCCATGTCTTAATATAGCACTATCGATGAGTGGAAAATGGTAAGAGTTAGGTATACTTTAATTTCATAGTATGCAACCCATGAACAACAAAAATTAATTAATTTTCATGGTTTTGTTACTCTTTTACATTTATTTTGGTTTCATGATTTTTTTTTTAAATAATAATAATAATCTTACCTTAAGAATGTGACAAATGTGTAGTGAAGCTAATAAACTAATTTTTAATATCTTAAGATATAGAAGTTTATTTATTCTAATTTAGTTTACTTTTTATTTATAATATATGTACAACATTCTCCAAAACCGTCTTACAAAAAATATCACAAAATTATTTATGCATCACACAGACAACTTACTTACTAGTTACTACAAATTGCAATACAAAATACTTACAAATTATTGTGAAAGTAAACATAATTTGTGCCATTTTATCAACTTATAATTAAATATTTAAATTATTTTTCCAAGTTTGATGAAATATTAATTTGTAAAAATTATGTACTAATAAAATTTGTAATAACCCAAACATTATTCTTTTTTTCACATCTCCATCATCATCATAAGGTGGTGTAACTTTATGGATATATATTTTTATAAAAGATGATATTGGATGGAAATTGAGAAATGCTTTCTTAATGATATTTTTCTCTAGCAACCAATCAAACCAAAAGATAATACCATTCTGTGTGCTCATCAAAAATGAGAAACAAGTTGAAAGTGTCATCTTCCAACTAAGATCCTTGAATGCTCTTAGGCTTTACGGCTTTATTCTTTTATCACAGCTGGAAACACAGTGAAGGATATGACTGTTTCACTGTTTGGGTTTTCCACTGTTTCTTTATAGGATGCTTCATGGTAAAAGAGCTATAAGCTACTCACATTGACTTGTTCTCAAAACTGAAAACCTAATTAATCTAAGTCCCCAATATAATATCATTCTTGCACATAAGATCTTCCATCTTGTTAAAATAAACAGGCAGAGAAAGAACAACAATTGTTCTGAAGAGAATCTTTGTATATTTTTTGTATTCTTTGCTCTCCTCAAATGTATGGCCTTTAGTGAGTAATTGATAAGTTGGATTGAAAATGGCAGTCCTTTAGGGTTTTTGTTGGCTTGATATTCCAGCAGATAATACACATATGAGACTGTACAAATAACTTCTTTCAAGTAGATGAACGTGCTACATATTCCCGTAGCCAAGCTATCTTGTTGGTGATAAATCAAACCCTAAAAAGGTTCTATGCAATGATTATTGGACAAACGTGTCTACACATGTTGGCTTCAAATTTAGAATAGGTGGCCTTAAAAATCCTTACAAAGATTTTGCAACCTGTAACTTAGAAACTTGTGTTTTCCAATCATTCCCTTTGCTCTCAGTTCCATTATGATAGATATAAATTATGATATGTTTTAGAATATTTTTTTTGTTGGTTAAGTTTTAAGAGTCTTTAAATTGGGTTTCAGGGTTGTAAACAAAAATGAAGTACTTAGGTTAGTAGAATTTCATATTTTTGTCTCTCTATTTTTTTAGTGGATATTCTGGTAACTCTTCTTATGAATTCAAAGAACTCTAGTTGATCAATGGCTATTTTTTATTGAGGTAAATGCGATTTGGTTCTTGCTATCTTCTACCCCCGTTAGCTAGCCCTTTGTTGTTATTTGCTTAAGGAAGAAAAAATGAGATAATGTGCACTTTATTTTCCCCATAAAAAGTTGTGGCTAACTTGTTCCAATCAAATTTTCGATATATTTTTTGAAACATAATAATCTATATATAAAATAATAGATGAAGCAGAGAGAGTGTGAAATTGAATTCCAAATTAGAACTTTAATTTTGTGCCATGTGTCTAGAATCTGAAATTGAAGTTGAATTTTGCATCATGTGGCTAAATGTATGTGGACTCATTCTCATTAAAACCATTTCTATGTATCGGGTCAAGTGAGTTACTGTGCTAATTAAGTTTTTTCTTGATTTTATAGTCAAAAGTGAAAACCAAAGAGATTAATATCGGTGATAAGAACTTGGTTTGGGTACATTGCATAATTTCCAAAAAGATAGCAAAGCTAGAGTTTGCATCTTTGTTATAAATTGCTTACAAAGTTTGCATCTTTACATTTGCACTGAGTTTCAGATTAAAGTGCTTTCTTCTTGGTTTTGACACTGAGTTTTGTTTACTATTCACTTACAAAGTTCGCATCTTTACATTTGTTATAAATTGCCAATATGTGATTAGATGCACATTATGCCTAAAATTCACTATCCTTATATTTGACTTTTTGTTCAGGTTTGACACCTATAACAATGAAGAAAGCACTGCTGTGGACCGATGGATGATACTTTTTACAGGCTGCAAAGGAACTTAGTGATCAATGGAATCTCACACAAATTGGAGAGGACCCGGTTGTAGATGTCTGGATGGCAGATGTGAGTCACTATGTTTTTAAAATGTTCAGTGAAGGTAAAGGTTATGAACAATGTAAATTTTCCGAAGAGAGATTAATTATTCTATATTTACGCAAGTTTGGTCACCTTCTTAGAATGGATCACTCCACCCTGTCTTTCTACTAGAATTTTTTATTCAGATTGTTACAATTTAATTCGAAATTTTATTTGAATTTTCCTATTGTTGTTACTGTCATATATTATCATTCCAATTGTTCAATTAGAATCTGAAATTGGAGTCCAATTTTACTACACACGTGTACAATCTAATTATTTTTAATTTTGCTGTCATGTGCAGAAGCCAATGAGATGAAATTAATAACACATTAAACACTCATGCTTTGGGAATCGGTAGTACCAATCTAAATCCATTGGACCAGCTTCGTGATAATACAACTATGAAGGATGTATAAAAACACGCACAAACCCCTCTCTCTATAAAAAGAGATTGGAGAGAATTTCTTTTATCAGCCATGGAACTTCAGAGGTTTTTTCTTCACACAAATGCCCATCATGTTACAAAATGACCCATCGTAAAACTACAAAATGAGTACAACTCTGAGGGTTTTTTTTTTTTTTTTTTTTTTTTAATTTAAAATTTTTTAAGCTGCAAAAATTTCAATCACCAATAGAGATTGAAGATTCAAAAGCGTGAATGGATTTTTTGGATAAACATTGTCACCAAGGTTCATCTTTCTGTGTAAAAAATATATACTGCTAAGTTTTGTTAATGAAATTTTCTGATTAATAATATAAATTTAGACTTAACTGAGCCTTTTAAACATGAATAAACTCATGATTAATAATATATCCATTCCCGTGCGGTAGCACGGGGCTACATATTAGTATAAATAATTTAAAAAACAATATAAACATAATTAGTCTAATCTAAATTAACCATAACATGGAAAACAATTGCAACAAGAACATGGCTAAGAAATAAGGTATATATTAGTAATAAATTAGCGTTTAATGACTTTAATCAGAAAATACATATATGATATCGATGTCAATCTTAGTATTAATGTGACATTGACTGAGAATCTGGGATGTTCCACCCTAGCTATGAGAATCTGGTCGGTATTTAAAACTTTTTTTAGAGAATTCAAGATGATGAAGCCACATGTTGATTCAAATTTTATCAGTTGTACTTATTGACTTCTCCCAGATGTAAACCTTGACTCTATAGTAATAACATGTGTTGTTTTAGCAAATTGAACAATACGTCAAAGAAATCGAATTTTCTACAACAAATGGTTAATAAAAGAAAAAGATCTATGATATATATGACTAAGAAAATTGCACATTAATATGTAGCGTAGTTGAAAGGGGAAGATTTATTTTTTATTTTTTAGATAAATACCAATTTCATTAAGCACAAGACAAGAACAACACTAACATCCTTCCTCCACACATCCTGAGTAGATTGAGGCAGGGAGCTAGTTCATATTACAACAATTACAGGGAAAGGTGTAATTGACAATTCTCTACTATGAGCCACCATTACGGCCATATTTGCAAAGAAAGTTAATGAGGGAGAAAAGAAACCTGAACCTAACAGAAGTGGTAAAGCTAGATAACAAAGGATAATTATCCTCTCTATTACTATATCATCTGCCATAGCAGAAGTGGACAAGCAATCCACTAAAAAGAACGATTTGAGTCTTTGTTAGGACCTGGGAATAATTGCCCTAAAGCCATTTCATCCAAAAAAAAAATGGTTGGTTTTTTGGCAAAGGCAATGGTGTACTATCATTTCTTAACATAAATAACACATCTGACATAGTGGGCCGATCATCAGTGTTATTCTGTATACATAGGAGACCGATATGGATCCATCTCAACACCTTATCTTTGACACATGAATCACTTATTGAAGGATCAATTAGTTCTAGCCCTTGGCCTTCTTCCCATAAATTGCATGCCTGAGAAAATCATTTACAATATTAGAAGCACACATAACAATTAATATAAATAAAATCCAAACCTTAAATTTAATCGACATACATATCCTACTAAATTGAGTGTGTAGTCAACATGGTAGAAACTATTGTTTTTTCTACCACTCACGATTTCAAGCATCAAGACTCCAAAGCTATAGACATCGGATTTTATAGAGAACACCCCTTCCATCGCATACTTAGGAGATAAATAGCCACTACATCAAAAATACAATAAATATTTCATTTCACAAGTGATTGAATTGAGCACATGTAATAGTAAGATTAAAATATGACCTTAATCATCACAAGTGTAGGGGTTTATTATTAACTTACTATGTTCCAACAATTACATTAGTGTTTTCTTCCAATTCATCCAGTTTCAAAATTTGTGCCATGCCAGAATCAGAAATCTTAGGATTCATGTTTTGGTCAAGGAGTATGTTACCGGCTTTTAAATCTCTATGAATTATTCTTCGTCTTGAATAATTTGAGCGATTCCTTCAATTATGTTGAAACGTTTTTTCCAATCTAATAACTTTCTCCTCTTTAAATCTATCCGATATAAACAATTAAACAGATGTGATCAATAATCTAGTTTTTAGAAAGCAATATAATAAACTTCAATTTTATTTTTGAAAAATAAGCAAAGGAAGTAGTAGTAAAAGTCAATGTTTTTCTATCCAGATAGAAACCAATCTAAACTTTTGTTGGGCATGTATTCATAAACCAACATCCTCTCTTCTCCATGAATGCAACAACCAATAAGTTTAACAATATTCACATGATGGAGTTTAGGCATGACTATTAGCTCATTCTTGAACTCCAGTATTCCTTGTCCTGAAATTCGCCCTAATCACTTTATCGCTATTGTTTGCCCCCCCGCCAATTTTCCCTGATGTGGTGATTAAAAAAGATTAATTCAGCTTAGATGTAAGTTACTCAAAACTACTTGATGTGAAAATTTATTTAGAGGTGACCTTATACACAGGCCCAAAGCCTCCTTCTCCAAGCTTGTTTTCTAATGAAAAATTGTTTGTTGCAGCCATGACACTTGTATAGCTAATTACACTGAAACGAGCTCCATCATTCCCATCATTTAGAATTTCATTTATGTTGATAGATGGGTCCAAGCTCAATTTAGCAAGCAATCCATTTTCACCGTTTGTTTCATCACTCCCTATTTAAATTTCCATAGAACATCACAATTTGCATATATCATATTAATAATCAAGAGTTGGTAAATTTAAATATTATATATATATATACACACTCACCTTGAATTACAACTGCTCTCCGTTTGAGTAGATAACACAATATGCAGAAAACAATCACGAGTAGAGCAATGGCTGTGAAAATTGCAACGCATATCCACTTCTTTGTTCCTATACCTGGTCATATATAGCAGTGCTAGTAATGAGCAAAAGAGATCCATCAAAGGGATCATGCAAAGTTCAGATCCTTCAAACACAAAATTTAACTAATTAAAAAGGTGTAGAAATGCAAACTAATTAATATAACTTATTATCAGGCTCCAATCTAACCAATTTTTGAAATCTTTAACAGTTTGTATTTGAAACCTCAGTGAAAGAGAAAATTAGACATACCTTAGTTTTTTTTTTTTGAGAATCAGACATACCTTAGTTTAGTTAGTTTTACTAATGGTTTAATTTTTAAAATTCTTGCTCTAGATTCATTTTTTGCTGCTTCTGTAATTTGTGTAATCCCAGAGTACAAGGCACATAAACCTTGAATAAGATCCATATTTAAGATCCTTAGCCATGGCTAATTTCTGTACCATCTATATATAAGCAACAAACATTTTTCCACTAAAACCTCAATTAAGATAATTAAGATGCAATACATATGAATATCTAGCTAGGGCAAAACTTTTAATGAACAAAACTTTAGTGTGTGTGTATGTAGAGAGAGAGAGAGAGAGAGAGAGAGAGAGAGAGAGAGAGAGAGAGAGAGAGAAGGAGGGAGGAGAGATCCAAGCTGCTATTTCTTGATCAAGAATTTAAGTTTGGAGAAAGCTCGATCTGAATCTGTTTGTGAACTGAGGAAATGATTGAACATATCTAAATCTGCTGTGATGACCCTACCTGCATCGTCACAAATTATCTAAATATATACATTTAAAAGTTGCACTATTCACCACCCAGATTCGAAGTTGCTCAAATTCAATGACTCTTGCATTATTGGTAATTTTCCTTAAATAAATAAGCACAAACTTAAAAGTTGCATTATATATATATTGCTCAAATTCAATGACTCTTGCAATGTGAACCTTCTTTCTGTGGAAACTAGGAACCTTGAGGAATTGAGTGTATCACCTGATTTAAGATTATTCACATTTACACCATGAGAAGAAGTACACAACAAGCATGAGAAAAATAGAATGAGCACAAATTTGAAAATGTTTATCATGTTGTTAGCCAGTAAGATAGAAACTAATGACCTTTCACTTGTTTGCTAATTAGCTAGCTACTTATATGCTCATGCCAGCGTATATCATACAGCTGCTGCCTGCTAAGGTCAAACACGTTAGGCGGTCCATTGAAAGATGACATTTTTTTTTTTTTTTTTTTTTTTGAGAAACATTAATGAAAGAAGACTGGTATTTTTGAGACATAACCAAAAATTTATTAAAGAAATAATTTCATTGGTTAATGAACTATGCATAGACACAAAAGAATCAAAGGTATGAACTATCACAAATCCGTGGTCCAATTATTTTACTAAATAAGTACGCTCCAACACTTCATTTCACATTGCCTCTTTACCTTTTTTATCTTTTCTTATAAATTAAAGTAGTATGATTTTTGTTTTTCCAACCATCTATTCTATTAAAACTCTATATCATAGGTTTTAGGGCTTGGTTGTCACAAAATAAATCAAATTTTAGTTAAGTAATTAATTAATTATGCTCTTGATTGGATTATTAACACATTACACAAGTACAAATCACATATGACACCAATATGATGACCAATGAAAATTGATGAAACAATCCGCTTCACAATAAAAAAAAAAAAAAAAAAAAAAAAAAAAAAAATTGAGAATGATTTAACCTAAACAATCCTCAAGACAACATATCCACTAGAATAGAATCAAAGTTTGTACAATAAATTTAACCCTAAATTTAGTGCTACCTCATTTAGTACTTATTGGTGTGACTACACTTAACTCTGAAATCCACAGACTCTTCTATTTTGGATAGTTGTAGACGAACTCTTTTGTTCATGACTCCAAGATCCACTCTCAAAGATTTAATTAGTAACTATGTTTAGTTGATTTCAGAAACATCACTCTATCGTTGGATTTGATGTTTTGCATGTAATCTCTAGTTGATGCTTCAAGAGAGCTTGGAAAAATCCAGATCTACATAGTAACATTGCTCTCTTGTGTATGTAAAACGTGCTCAAAAATTTGTATTTATATGTACTTAAGTTCCATCAAAACCCTAGATCAAACGGTTGAGAAAAGAAATTGAGAATCCAAATTGCTTGACTCTTAATTAGTTGAGACATGTTGTTCGATTGGTTGAGATAAGTGGTTATCGACCTGTCAAGCTATAGTTGAAATGCAGTCTTGCAAGGGTTCCTTTTCTGCATTCTTGATCAAATATTATCTAATGTAATTTTATTTAGATAAACTAAATTGTTCATGGTTGCGAATCCAAAAATATGGACTTTTCAATATCATTAGACATTTTTTTATAATCGTGTTTGCATATGAAATTATATAGAATGTGATAGAGAAGCGGAAAATAATCCATCTCCAGCTCGTCCAAAGGGTTCGTCCAGAGCCTACAGCGCAGGTTGATCCAAGAGTCAACCCAGAAGAAGGAGAGACGTCCATTAAATAATAGCACCACTCCATAAGTTTAAGTCTCCCATGGACGAAAAGATCGTCCATGAGGTTCGTCCATGAGAAGTCGTCAAATATCCTTGGACGACTAAACCACCTTACACCAGACGGACGAAACCTCAACACTTAGACTTCCAGCAAACCTCAACTATCTCGACAAACCCTTCGAATAAGTTAACTTCCATTTAGCAGTTACCATTTTATATCCGTTGAGGGAAGTTTACTCCGGAGTTGTTGGATTCCACAAAACCTGGGGAGGTTATCGAACAAATAACCGCCCCAGGCTCCCTATATAAGGGACCGGTCTGGACCCGACAGAGGTAAGTCTTTTCTCTCAGACACATTTGCAAAATACTTGGAACTTATTCTCCTACAAATCTAACTTCTCCATCGGAGGGGGTTCGACCGGTCTTCTCCGGTCTCCTCTTTTGATCGCATTCTCTTCCTTGCAGGCCATTCTACCTTACTGATTTCGAACACTATCAGTTGGCGCCGTCTGTGGGAAACGAAGGTTGTTTTGCGACTTTCTTTTCCTCGACAAAAGGGTTAGGATGGTCAGGACCAGGTCGAGGGCTACTAGCCCTGGCCGTCAGGGAAGCAGAGGCGCTTCAAGTGATCCTCAGCGTGATCGCCAATCTGCACCAGTCATGCAGACGTCATCCGTTCAGAATATGCAATCCATGGCGGCTGCAATGGCGGAATTGACTCGCCAAAACCAGGAGTTAAGAATGGAGATCACTCACAGGAGACAGACACGTGAGGAACATGCAGGGCAGACGCAAGGCCATGGTGACACACAGAATACTGAGATTGGAAGTCAGTTTAGAGGCACCACTTCACGGACAGTGCCACACTTGAAAGAGGAGATGGACCAAATGAAGAAAGTCATGGAGGAGATGAAGGAGAACATGAGGAGAACGAATCCTATAGAGGATTTGGTTCACAGGACTGACTCTCCTTTTACGGCTTCCATCAATGGCCACCCTCTACCATCAAAGTTCAAACTACCTTCCCTGGACTCGTATGACGGGACGCGTGACCCCTTCGATCACATTGCAACATTCAAGACAACAATGCACCTTCAAGGGGTCCCTGATGAAATCATGTGTCGAGCCTTCCCTACTACCCTTAAAGGCCCGGCACGAGTTTGGTTCAGTAAAATCCCCCCAAGTTCCGTAAGTTCTTTCGAAGAGTTAAGCAAGTTGTTTGTTAACAATTTCATCGGGGGACAGAGGCACAAGCGCTCTTCGTCCAGCTTACTGACCATAGAACAAGGGGAGAACGAAAGCCTGCGGTCATTCATCACTCGCTTCAACAGAGAAGCCCTTAGTGTGGACGAGGTGGACGACAAGCTTCTACTGGCAGCCTTCCACAACGGGATTAATTCGGATTTATTTATCCACAAGCTATATGAGAAGGAGCCTCAAACCATGGCCGAGCTCGTCCATTCGGCTCAGAACTTTATGAATGCAGAAGATGCAATCATAGCCAAGAAGAGGAAAAGAGCTGAAAGGATGGAAGCGCACCCAGCTCGACACTCAGAACAAGCCCCTCGTCCAAAGAAGGGACGGACGGAAGATAGGAAGGAACGAGATAGCAGGAAGACAGGTCCCTCGGGAAGAAGCCAGAACTATACGCCCCTGAATGCTCCACTTAATCAGGTGCTCATGCAAATCAAAGACGATCCTGCTTTAAAATGGCTAGAGAAGATGAAAGGGGATCCCAACAAGCGCAATAAGAACAAATATTGTCGCTTTCACAGGGACCACGGGCATGACACGGATGAGTGTTATGACCTAAAACAGCAAATAGAGAACCTTATCAGACAAGGAAAGTTGAAGCACTTTGTTGGAAGGGATCGTACAGATGAGAAGCTGAAAGGCAAAATGGAGGAATCATCCCGGCCCCCACTAGGAGAAATAAGGATTATTGTTGGAGGGAACTCGACGGGGCAATCTTCCAAGTCAAAGAAGACGTATCTCAAAGCGGTACAAAGCGTCCAGCTCTCTGGACGATCACCAAGGACGAGATCAATGGACGAGCCAACCATTTCCTTCACCGACGAAGATGCTGAGAGGATCCATCACCCGCATGATGATGCGATCGTCATTACACTGCTCATTGCGGATTATACAACCAGGAGAGTGTTAGTTGACAACGGAAGTTCAGCAGACATATTGTACTACCCTGCCTTCCAACAGATGAGGCTTGGACGAGATCAACTTCGTCCAGTATGCTCGCCACTGATAGGATTTGGAGGAATGAAGGTGCAGCCTGTGGGTACCATTACATTACCAGTTGTGGTAGGGTCATACCCGCAACAGATAACCAAGGAAGTCAACTTCCTTGTGGTAGATTGTGCATCTTCATACAACGCCATTATTGGAAGACCCACTCTTAATAGTTGGAAGGCGGTAACTTCGACCTACCATCTATCAGTCAAATTCCCTACGGAGTACGGGATAGGACAAGCATAAGGAGATCAGTTGGCAGCTAGAGAATGCTACTTAGCCATGATGGCTTTGGACGAACAGGTGCAGACAATGAGCATCGAGGAAAGAAGAGTTATTGCAGAGCCCACGGAAATGTTGGAAGATGTTCTCTTGCAAGAAGATGATCCAGAGAAATTTACCAGAATTGGAACATGTATGAAGGAGAAGGCAAAAGAAGACCTCATCCAGTTCCTGAGAAAAAGTATCGACGTTTTTGCATGGAGTCATGACGACATGCCAGGAATCGACCCAAGTGTGATTACTCATCGGTTGAATGTATACCCCTTTTTTAAGCCCATCCGTCAGAAGAAGAGGGTATTCGCTCCCGAGAGGGACAAAGCAATCAAGGAAGAGGTTCAAAAACTGACAACAGCAAAGTTCATCAAGGAAGTCTATTACCCGGATTGGTTAGCCAATGTGGTGATGGTGAAGAAAGCTAATGGAAAGTGGAGAATGTGCGTAGACTTCACGGACTTGAACAAAGCATGTCCCAAGGATAGTTATCCTCTACCACGCATTGATCAATTGGTGGACTCTACTGCCGGCCATCAGTTGCTGAGTTTCATGGATACCTTCTCAGGATATAATCAAATCAAGATGGATGAAGCTGATCAGGAGAAAACTTCCTTCATTACCAGCCAAGGCTTGTTTTGCTACAAAGTAATGCCCTTCGGCTTGAAGAACGCAGGAGCAACTTATCAGAGGTTAGTGAATCACATGTTTCGTCCACAGATAGGACGGAATGTGGAGGTTTATGTCGACGACATGCTTGTGAAGAGCATAGACGAAGGAAGCCATCTAGATGACCTACAGGAAACCTTTGAAACACTTCGGCGATATAAGATGAAGTTGAACCCAAGCAAGTGTGCATTCGGAGTGTCGTCAGGAAAGTTTATGGGGTTCATGGTCTCGCAAAGGGGAGTTGAAGCAAATCCGGATAAGATCCAGGCTATATTGAACATGGAGCCACCGAAGAGTATCAAGGAAGTCCAATCCCTCACAGGACGAGTTGCCGCTTTGAACAGGTTTGTTTCGAAAGCCACAGATAAGTGTTTACCTTTCTTTAAAGTCCTCAGGAAGGCATTTGAGTGGACGGACGAATGCCAAAGGGCCTTTCAAGACCTGAAAGATTATCTTACAACGGCCCCATTATTAAGTCCATCTGTGCAAGGAGAAGAACTGTACCTATACTTAGCGGTGTCCCCACATGCCGTAAGTTCAGCTTTAATTAGAGAAGAAGGGAAAATACAAAAGCCGGTGTACTACACTAGCCGGGCACTCAGAGGAGCAGAGGGAAGATATCCGTTAATGGAGAAATTGGCTTTCGCACTAATAACGGCTTCTAGGAAGTTAAGACATTACTTCCAAGTTCATATCATTAATGTTATGACGGATCATCCGCTTAAGAAGGCAATGAACAAGCTGGAAGCCGCAGGACGACTCGTTCAGTGGGCAGTTGAACTTAGTGAATTCGACATTCGGTATCAACCGAGAAGTGCAATAAAGGCTCAAGCCTTGGCAGATTTCATTGCGGAGTTCACTCCATGTTATGAAGACCTGGGGGAAGGCGAGTACAACAAATGGGTCGTCCATGTTGATGGATCGTCTACATTATATGCTGGAGGAATAGGAGTTGTTTTGCAGTCGCCAGAAGGGGACAAATTGAAATACAAGGCCCGTCTGCAATACCAGACTACTAACAATGAAGCGGAGTATGAAGCCCTTTTAAAGGGGTTGGAACTGGCCAAGTCCGTAGAAGCAGACTCAATACTTGTCCTGGGAGATTCTCAACTGATCATAGGCCAAGTCAATGGGACATGTGAAGCCAAGGAAGACAGAATGAAGAAATATCTAAGGAAGGTAGTACGCCTTGTGAAGAAATTCAAAAAAGCAGATTTTGTTCAAATCCCAAGGGAAGAGAATGTGGAGGCAGATACTTTGGCGAAGGAAGCATCTGCGAATGAGGCCTTGGACGAGATGAATGATGTACACTACATGCCAAGCATAGACCTTCCAGAACTGATGCAGATAGAGGGAGAAGGAAATTGGATGACCCCGATAGTGTCATACTTAAAGGACGGAAGGCTTCCAGAAGAGAAGGACGAAGCTAGGAAGCTCAGGGTCAAGTCAGCCAGGTATGTGTTTATGGACGAGGTGTTATATAAGAGAGGTTTTTCCCAGCCTCTCTTAAGATGTTTGGCTCCGGACGAGGCCAATTACATGTTGAGAGAGGTTCACGAAGGAGCATGCGGGAACCATTCGGGAGCCAGATCACTCGTCCATAAAGTCATCCGAAGTGGATTCTATTGGCCGACCATCCAAACTGACGCTAAAGCATATGTCAAAGTCTGTGATCAATGCCAACGCTTTAGCAACATTCCCAGACAGCCAGCAGAATATCTCACGCCAATGATGGCCCCTTGGCCTTTCGCACAATGGGGACTAGATATTTTGGGGCCCTTTCCGACTGGAACTCGGCAAATGAAGTTTCTGGTGGTGGGAATAGATTACTTCACAAAATGGGTGGAAGCCGAACCCTTAGCCAAAATTACACAGCAGAATGTCAAGAACTTCGTCTGGAAGAACATTGTATGCAGATTCGGAGTACCTAGAGTACTAGTGTCTGACAATGGACGACAGTTTGACAACACACCCTTCAGGGAATTTTGTGAACAACTTGGAATGAAGAACCATTACTCCTCACCCTCCCACCCACAGGCCAATGGCCAGGCAGAAGTAGCGAACCGATCCTTGCTGAAGATCATCAAGACTCGGCTCGAAGGGGCAAAGGGGATATGGCCGGATGAATTACCAGGTGTTTTATGGGCTTATAGAACGACAGCGAGAACTCCAACAGGAGAAACTCCTTTTAAGCTAGCTTACGGAAGTGAGGCAGTTATACCAGCAGAAGTACACATGACGAGCCACAGGGTCAGGAAGTACCAAACTGAAGAAAATGACGAACAGCTCCGTCTTAACCTTGACCTTATGGACGAGGTCAGGATGGATGCAGAACAAAGGACAGCAAGGTACAAAAATCTCATGGCAAGACAATATGATGCTATGGTAAAGCCTAGGCGTTTCAACATTGGAGATCTCGTCTTGAAGAGGGTTACCTTGGCAACAAGAAACCCGGCCTACGGGAAACTTGGCCCAAATTGGGAAGGACCTTATAGGGTTATCAACTGCAAAAGGCAAGGATCCTATTATTTGGAAGCTTTGGATGGGCGGAGGCTGGAACACCCTTGGAATGTTGAGCACCTCAGGAAGTACCATCAATAAGTGCTGACTCTTCACCGGTGTCCTTGGACGATATGTATGGACGAGAAGAAGTGTTTTACTACTGTTAAGTGTTTTTAAGTATTTTAATAATCCCCTAGAAAGTACATTAGTGTTTTCACTTTTGTGCTATTCATGGACGAATTGGTTTGTATTTTTAAAATTCAATAAGGCACTAGCTAATAAGCATGTGCCATGCCTGTGGACGAATGTTTACATAAGTTTGGGTTTTCAAATATATATATATTGTTTTCAAATATATTATTGGAATCCTTATATGTTCATTCAGATTGATCCGCAAAAAGAAAGCAAGCATGGACGAATGAAATCCTTGGACGCAAGGATATATCGTCCATAAACCTTTCTCCAAAGGAAAGATGAAAAGGTACATCCGTCCAGAACATGGGACGAGGTGAAACCTAACCTGAAAATGAAACTAAGTTTCATCCGTCCAAAACATAGGACGAAGATGAAACCCAAGCTAAATACAAAGCAAGTTTCATCCGTCCAGAACATAGGACGAGATGAAACCCAAACTAAAATACAAAGGTCCATCCGTCCAGAACACAGGACGAGATGAAACCCAAGCAAAAAATAAAGCATGATTCATCCGTCCAGAACATGGGACGAGATGAAAAGGGCATACTCGTCTAGACCCCAAGACGAGATGAATTCCCAAAAGTATTCGTCCAAAACGCAGACGAGCCAAGACTTCAAAATTAGCTTAACAATCCATTACCTTGGACGAGAAACGCTAAAAGTCTAATCATCCAGGACGACAAAATGATCGTCCATAATTTCGGAATGATGGAAAATCTAGCCAAAGGAATCAACATACTTTATCTTGGTGATGTAATAAAATTCACCCCCATGACCAAGACGAGGTGAATTGAATTCCTAGATGGACGAACCACATTGCTGATATGAAAATAAAAAGTTCATACATAAAGCTGAAAACATATATATTCAAACACAATGGAGGTAAAAATAGAATTATTCATTTCTTTCATTCAAAGGGTGGACGACCAACGTCCAAAAACCCCTTTAGTTTTGAATATGTATATAAAGCTCGTCCACAATCCTGGACGAGATGATTGTACTTGCATGAGCTTTAAAATAAAAGAAAAAAAAAAAAGAAGTAAAAAGCCCAAAACAACGGGCACTTCCATGAAAAAGCAAATAAAAATAAATTCTCTAAGGAAATAGACTTCACTTGGGCTCGTCCTGGGTGACTTCAGTGTTAGCATCGTCCATGATGTTGACGTCCTCGGAACTCGTCTGCAACACAGAACTCTCTGTAGCAAGAGGAAGCTTGAACGAGTTGAAGTCCAAATCAGGATACGCTTCTTTGGCATCAGCACGGAAGTCTTCATACCCAGCTGCATAATGACTGTCTAGACGATTCTTATACTCGTCAGACTTCTTAAAAGCAGCAATTGCTTCTTCACGTGCCTTCTCCAAAGACGAGGTAAGCTTTGCGACTTGTCCTTCTAGATGGACGATGCGGGTATCCTTCTCTAAGTTGTCAGCTTTGAGCTCCTCAACATCGTTCTTCAGCTTCGTCTCGCTTCCCAGCAGACGATTAAAATCCTCGGTCAACCTAATGACCTCCCCCTTCTTGGATAAGACCTCATGGCTTAGCTCCTTAGCCTTATCCTTGGCAGTCTTGGCCTCAGTAGCAAGCTCCTTGGCCTGGCAAGTCGCTGTATAAAACTTTGACATGGCCTGCATTTGGACGAAAAGGAGTTAGACATTTCATTCAAAGTTAAATGTTTACACACAAGGACGAGGAAGAAACTTACCTTGAAAAGGTCATGGATGCCAGAACGCTCAAACTCCTTCACTGACATGTTGTAACATTCGTTAACTTCATGATCAGTGACGATCCCTTTGAACGTCCTCCATGCATAACCCTCGTCCAGAACCAAATTAGAGGGACGATCAGATGGCTCAGACGGGCTAGGCTTGTAAGAAGTTTTGGGAGCAGGGGGAGGATCAGACTGGACAGGATGAACTATTTGGACGGGCTCCACGTCCACAGGCTCGTCCAAGTTCACTGTTGGTGGTACGAACTTTGGAACCTTGGGAAGGGAAGTCTTACTTGGCTTTTGCTTCTTGTGGCCACGACGACTGGGAAGGTCGTCCAGGTCCACATTGCTTGAAATTGGCTTGGACTTCCTCTTCCCAGCCTGGACGGAAGCCACTTTAGGAGTTGGGGCAGCAACATCCTCGTCCCCGCTAGCCACAGTTTTTTCCTTGTTTTCCCTCATTGTGCTTATCCCTATGACGAGAAAAATTAATCAGAAAAATTAAAAAAGAAAATCAAAAGAAAAGAGAGCTGAAATAATAGAATATAATGGACGACACTTACTTCGACGAGTGACCTCCTCGTGACTTAGGTTCTCAGCAGTAGGAAGTGGACCAAGTCCCCAAGTTGCTAGACGACTAAGAGTAACTAAGTCGTGGAAAGTCCTTCCTGGAAAGGTGCGAACCACGTCTATCCGGTCCAAGGAAAACTTGTCCAAGCGTGGACGAACGACAGCTGCATCACCAAGATAAATGGTTAGACGAGTAACAGATAAGAAATTTTAAGGGACAAACAGGGTAAAATGGAAAGAAAGACATACCCTCAGGACGAAGACGACCTAGAGGGCTGGTAAAAGGTGGGAAGAGGGGAATACCCACATCAGCTGGGTCCCCAGCCCAATTTCCAGAAATAATAAAAAATTCTTTTTTCCAAAGCCGGTCAGACGAACTACGACCCGTTATTAAACTGTAATATGTACCTCTGGACGAAAATTGGTAGAACCCAGCAGATTTTTTGATCTCTGAGGGCTTATAGCAGTAAAGGAACTCGTCCACTGTAATTGGACGGTTCCCTTCCAATGCCTCACGCCATAATACTTGCATGGCAACAATCGTCCTCCAGTCATTGGGGTTGAGCTGGTTTGGCCCAATACCCAACCTTTGGAGGAGGTCTCTGCAGAAAGAGTTTAAGGGAAACCTAAGGCCAGCTAATAGGTAAGAAGTATATACCCCTAAGCCAGAGGAAGGGGAACAACACCATTCACCAGGCTGGGGTAGACGAGGGTTAAGCTCTTTAGGGATTTGGTATCTATCTACAAGAGTTTTTAACTTAGCACCGTCTAAGGTGGATGCTACCTCTGGGGCACAACTATAGATTACATCTTCTTCGTCCTCTTCCTCGTCTTGAGGAGGACTAGATGGCTGTCTGGACGAACTAGCCTTAGATCCAGAAGCTGCCCTACGTCGTTGCTCCTGAAATTCCTCTAAAGGAATGCCAGGAACCCCAGACGAGTAATGCTCGTCTGAGGAATCACTACAGGACGAACTACTGATACTACCCTCACTCTCAGAGCCGTCCAGGTAGTCGTCTATTTCTCTCTCTAAACTAGACGATGAAGACATGTTTGGAATGTAGAATACTTAAAATGAGAGCCTAAAAAAAAAAGAAAAGAGGAAATACCTGATGAAACTAGGACGAGAGCTAGACGAGAATCTTGGACGAATTGGCAGAAGAGAGAATGAGGAAAAAAGTGAGGGGCATGAAAGAGAATGTACTATTTATAGGCCCCAGCGACAGGGTCAACGAAACGACGTTCGCTACTCAGAGACAGACACGTGGCGATTCTTTTGGGAAACGAGATCGACAGGACTGGCCAACCAACAGTTTCGCGACACGTGGCGTACGAAAAAGTGAAACTTAGCCAAAATCACAACGATGTCCTGGACGACCCTTTGAACAAAGGGGCAACTGATAGAGAAGCGGAAAATAATCCATCTCCAGCTCGTCCAAAGGGTTCGTCCAGAGCCTACAGCGCAGGTTGATCCAAGAGTCAACCCAGAAGAAGGAGAGACGTCCATTAAATAATAGCACCACTCCATAAGTTTAAGTCTCCCATGGACGAAAAGATCGTCCATGAGGTTCGTCCATGCGAAGTCGTCAAATATCCTTGGACGACTAAACCACCTTACACCAGACGGACGAAACCTCAACACTTAGACTTCCAGCAAACCTCAACTATCTCGACAAACCCTTTGAATAAGTTAACTTCCATTTAGCAGTTACCATTTTATATCCGTTGAGGGAAGTTTACTCCGGAGTTGTTGGATTCCACAAAACCTGGGGAGGTTATCGAACAAATAACCGCCCCAGGCTCCCTATATAAGGGACCGGTCTGGACCCGACAGAGGTAAGTCTTTTCTCTCAGACACATTTCCAAAATACTTGGAACTTATTCTCCTACAAATCTAACTTCTCCATCGGAGGGGGTTCGACCGGTCTTCTCCGGTCTCCTCTTTTGATCGCATTCTCTTCCTTGCAGGCCATTCTACCTTACTGATTTCGAACACTATCAGAATGCTATATATATATATATTTTAAATGATGTACTAAGATTCTAATAAAGGGTATCATTAAAAAAAATGATACTAATAGGGGGTTTAAGTAGAGAATAAAAAAAATTATAATTCAATTAAAAAAATATATTAAAATAATGATGTGAAATTGTGAGTTCTCATTTGCTTATTTGGCATAATATTAAGGGTCAATTTGAGATAATTAATTAAGGGGTAACAAGAGCACACTACGGTGATAATTAAAAGTAATTTTTTTGCTGTATAAATTAAATATTATATGTTAAAATATAACATTAGTGTTAAGAAACAAAAAAATAAATTGTATACAAATCAATTAATTTTAGATAGATTAAATAATAAATTTTAATTTTAAATGCCTTAACATATATATATATATATATATATGAAGGGGTATGAAATCACACAACATTGGGCTTGACGGATTCGGGTTCATGGATCGACTTTGAGGAAGGGCCCACGGCTTAGCATCACTTGAAATACTTGGTGTACACGTTGGAAATCTGAGGGGATCCTAGGGAAATCAGAATGTCTGCAAAAGGATAATTCTAGAAAAACCCACTCTACAAGGAAATGTTTGTCCATCACGTTTGGGATTGCTCGAAGTAGAGTCCCATAAGGAAAAGACTTCTAGTCCAAGGAGGAGAGATCGACTTTCTTCTACTATAAAAGTTTCAGTACCCTCGCAAATCAAGGTACGCATAATTTACCCTTTCTAGCACTCTAGAGTTGTGAGAATAATTCTAACTTGACCTTTGGAGGGTATTTGGCCGGCACCACACGAGTGCTCCCTAAGGTCTTCTGTTATTTTGTTGTGTAGGTTCGCTTTGAGTCGCGAGTGCTGTGTAACCTATTGGTGATATTTTCGGCATCATCAGTTGGCGCCGTCTGTGGGAAACGTAGCACATTATCGCTTCCTAGACAAAAGAGTTACATGGTACTCACTCGCTCAATGGCGACCACTAACGACGTTCAAGAAGAAGAAGCCCCCACGATTGCTCTGGAGAGACAGGTCAAGACGCTTGCCATAGCCGTGGAGCACCTCACCAAACGAAACCACGACATGGAAGAGCAGCTGAACTAGAAAAATGCGGCACCCAATAACCAAGAAGCGGATCAAGAAGGGACTAGCGCTAAAAGGAGGAATCAAGGACCACAGGCTAGCAACGCCCCAAGTAGACCAGAGCGACGGGACACGAGCCTTCCCACTCTTGCAGATACGGCTCCGCCACCCATCATCGCGGAGATGCAAGCGATAAAGGAATAGATGGAAGTGATGATGAACGCTCTCAAGGGACGAGTGTCCAGTGACCTTGACGACCTTGACGACCTTGTCAATCGGACTGACTCGCCATTTACGACCACCGTCAACTCTTTCCCCCTGCCAAGTAAGTTCCGCATGCCGCATATGGATAGTTATGACGGGGTCAAGGACCCTCTAGATCACCTAGAGACCTTCAAGACCCTGATGCACCTTCAAGGAGTGGCAGACGCAATTATGTGCAGGGCCTTTCCTACAACCCTAAAGGGCGCGGCAAGGATTTGGTTCAGCCGGCTAGCACCCAACTCCATCAGCACCTTCAAGGAGTTAAGCGCTCAATTTATTATGCACTTCATCGGAGGACATCGGTATAAGAAGTCCACAGCTTGCTTAATGAATATCAAGCAGCGATAGGAGGAAACGTTAAAGGCCTACATATCCCGCTTCAATAAAGAGGCGCTCTCGATTGAGGAAGCCGACGACAAGATACTTGTAGCGGCATTCACTAATGGGCTGAAGGGGGGTAAGTTTTTATTCTCCCTATACAAAAACGACCCAAAGACTATGTCAGAGGTGCTTTACAGGGCCACCAAATATATGAACGCTGAAGACGTGTTGTTGGCACGAGAAGAGAGGCCCAAGAAAAGAGAGAGGCAAGAAGACACCCGACAGGACCAGGGGCGGAAGAAAGGAAGGGTAGGAGACCGAAGGGAGGAGAGACGCCCTAAACCCATGGGGGGAAGATTCACAAGTTTCACCCCATTAACCGCCCCGATAGACTAAGTCCTAATGCAAATTAAGGACGAGATGGCCCTGACGTTCCCTAGAAAGCTGAAGAGTGATCCCAACAAACGATCTAGGGACAAATATTGCCGCTTCCACCGTGACCATGGTCACGACACAGCTAATTGCTACGACTTGAAGCAGCAGATCGAAGCCCTTATCCGACAAGGAAAGTTGCAAAAGTTCGTCAGTAAAGAGAGAACAGATCCACCCCTACAAGAACAGCACCCCTGGCGAGAGAACGAGCGACCAAGACCCCCCATAGGAGACATAAGGATGATAGTCGGAGGAATAGCTGGAGCCGGGTCTTCAAAAAAGGCTCGCAAAACGTACCTCCGGATGGTACAGAGCGTTCAGCTGACGGGCACTGTGCCGAAGATAGCAGGAAGAGAAGGCCCCATTATCGGGTTCTCAGAAGAAGATGCATGACGCCTGCACCATCCACATGACGATGCTCTAGTCGTCAGTATGCGGGTAAGAGACTACAACATGCACCGGGTGTTGGTTGACAATGGCAGCTCAGCCGATATCTTGTACTATCCGGCGTTCCAGCAAATGAGGATTGACAAGGAGCGATTAATGCCGACGAACGCCCCGCTCGTTGGTTTCGGAGGGAGCCGGGTATTCCCTTTAGGCGCGGTCACGTTATCAGTGACGGTAGGCGATTACCCCCAACAAATCACCAGGGACGTAACATTCCTAGTGGTCGATTGCTCGTCCGCCTATAATGCTATCCTCGGATGACCCACGCTCAACTCGTGGAAGGCGGTAACCTCAACTTACCACCTGATGATCAAATTTCCTACGGATTATGGAGTAGGAGAGCTGCGCGGAAGACAAATGGCCGCACGGGAATGCTATGTGGCCATGATGGAGATGGAAGACCAAATCCAAGCCTTGAACATAGAAGAGCACCGAACGGTGGCGGAACCAACAGAGAAGCTAGAGGAGATAACTCTCGACAGCTCCAATCCGGATCGAACAACCAAGATCGGAACGCTCTCTAACCCTGCAATCCGTCAAGAGCTCATAACTTTCTTGAGGAGTAATCAAGACGTGTTCGCCTGGAGTCATGACGACATGCCAGGAATCGATCCCTCGGTCATGGTACACAAATTGAATGTGTTGCCCTCCTTTCCACCCGTCCGACAGAAGAAGAGAGTGTTCGCCCCGGAATGAGACCAAGCAATAGTGGAAGAAGTCCGCAAATTACAAGAGACAAGCTTTATTAGGGAAGTCTACTATCCCGATTGGCTGGCGAACGTAGTAATGGTTAAAAAAGCGAACGACAAGTGGCGGATGTGCGTAGACTTCACTGATCTTAACAAAGCGTGTCCCCAAGATAGCTATCCCATTCCAAGGATCGACGTCCTAGTAGACTCGGCGGCTCAACACCAGTTACTAAGCTTCATGGACACTTTCTCAGGTTATAACCAGATCCACATGCACGAGGCTGATCAGGAGAAGACTTCGTTCGTGACCAGTCAAGGCCTCTTCTGCTACAAAGTAATGCCATTTGGCCTAAAAAATGCGGGTGCAACATACCAAAGGCTGATGAACAAGATGTTCGCATAGCAAATCGGGAGAAATGTCCAGGTCTATGTCGATGACATGCTAGTGAAGAGCCGAAAGGAGGAAGATCACCTGGAAGATCTTAGAGAAACATTCGGCACGCTTCGATCCTATAACATGAAGCTCAATCCGGGAAAGTGCACTTTCGGCGTGACAGCAGGAAAATTCCTAGGATTCATGGTATCTCAAAGGGGGACTGAGGCCAACCCGAACAAGATCCGAGCCATAATAGAGATGGCTCCCCCAAGAAATGTGAAGGAAGTACAAAGCCTTAACGGCAAAGTAGCGGCATTAAATAGATTCGTGTCGAGAGCCACGGACAAGTGTTTGCCCTTCTTTCGCACGTTAAAGAAGTCTTTTAAGTGGACGGACGAGTGTCAGCGAGCATTCGAGGAGTTAAAAGCCTATCTATCTTCACCACCTCTGCTGAGCCCTTCGCAACCAGGTGAAGAACTCTTCCTTTACCTGGCTGTCTCCCTTGTCGCAGTCAGCGCGGCCTTAATCAGAGAAGAGGACGGGGTACAGAAGCCCGTATACTACGCCAGTCGGGCGCTCCGCGGTGCCGAAGAAAGATACCCACCTATGGAGAAACTTGCCTTTGCATTAGTCACGGCGGCTCGTAAGCTCAAGCCCTACTTTCAAGCCTATACGGTGAACGTAATGACCGACAAGCCCTTGCGAAGGGCGATGAGCAATCCTGAAGCTGCAGGTCGACTGACGTTGTGGTCAATAGAGTTGAGTGAATTTGATATCAAGTACCGCCCACGTACAACCATTAAAGGACATATCGTAGCCGATTTCATAGCAAAATTTACTCGTGACGGAGACAAGGGGGCAGAAGAGTCCCCTCAGTGGAGCATATATACTGACGGATCATCCAATAGACGAGCCGGGGGAGCCGGCATCGTACTGTTGTCACCTGAAGGAGACAAGATCGAATGTATGGTCCGTCTTGACTTCCCCACCACCAACAATGAAGCGGAATACGAAGCAGTAGTAGCAGGCCTCGACCTAGCCAAAGCCGCAGGAGCCACAAGCGTAGTCATTTACTGCGACTCACAGGTTGTGACCAATCAAGTGAACGGAGATTATGAATGCAAGGGTGAAAGGATGAAGAGGTACCTCGATCAAGTAAGGGCAAGAATCGACGACCCAGAAGCCAAGATCATCCAAATCCCTATAGGAGAAAATGAGCTCGCCGACCGCCTAGCCAAAACCGCTTCAGCAGAGCATATGATAACCCCGAGTAATGTCCTTTCTTTTGTTCAACTTTCTCCACTAATAGATCCCGGCAACATGCAGGAGATATGCTCCGAAAGCACCTGGACCACACCGATAGTTTCATACTTGAAGAACGGGGTATTGCTAGACGGAAAGAAGGCAGCAAGAAAACTGAAGGCCCAGGCGGCAAGGTTCGTCTTGATAAAAGACATCCTGTACAAAAGAAGTTTCTCCCGTCCATATCTAAGATGCCTGGGTGCCGAAGAAGCAGACTACGTAATGAGGGAGGTACACGAAGGAATCTGCGGGAACCATTCTGGATCGAGATCGTTGGTGCACAAGCTGGTACGAGCTAGGTATTACTGGCCAACCATGCAGAAGGATGCCGAGGCTTATGTTAAAAACTGCGACAAATGCCAAAGATTCAGCAATATTATCAGGCAGCCAACCGAAGAACTGACCCCAATGATGGCCCTATGGCCGTTCGCTCAGTGGGGACTAGACATTATGAGACCTTTCCCAACAGCGGTACGACAGCTGAAGTTCCTGGTAGTGGGTATTGACTACTTTACGAAATGGGTAGAAGCGGAAGCTTTGGCCACCATTACGGAAAAGAACATTAGAAGTTTTGTCTAGAGGTGCATCATATGCAGGTTTGGTATTCCTAGAGTCCTTGTCTCGGATAACGGGAGGCAGTTCGACAACGACTACTTCCGGGATTTTTGCTCACAGCTAGGGATAAAGAACCACTACTTACCCCCACCCATCCTCAGGCTAATGGCCAGGTTGAAGTCACGAACCGATCCTTGCTTAAAATATCAAGACTCGGCTCGAGGGGGCAAAGGGCATATGGCCTGAAGAATTGCCAAGCATACTATGCGCATACAGGACAACGGCGAGGACCCCAACAGGAGAGACACCATTCTGACTTACGTACGGGAGCGAGGCAGTCATCCCGGCCGAAGTTGGGCTCACAAGTTACAGGGTCCACAACCATGACGAGAGCGGGAATGACGAAGCAATGCGGCTACAGCTGGACCTAATAGACGAGATTAGGTCAGCGGCGGAACAAAGGCTCGCTAGATACCAGGATCGCATGGCCAGACACTACAACACTCGGGTCCGACACAGAGACTTCCAAGTAGGAGACCTTGTACTCAGGAAGGTCATGGGTGCCACTAGAGACCCTACAGGGAAGGTCATGGGTGCCACTAGAGACCCTACACAGGGAAAGCTCGGCCCCAATTGGGAAGGACCTTACCGAGTTACGTCATGGCAAAGGAAAGACACCTACCACTTGGAGACGATAGACGGAAAGAAGCTACCACGTCCATAGAATGCCGAGCACTTGAGAAAGTACTACCAGTAGCAGTAACACGGCGAACAACGACGATCCCCCAATTGACCAGTTTATTTTAAGCTTTTTAATTATTAAGTTTTTCTTCAACTATTTTTTCTACAATCTTTTTGTGCCTTTTTTAGCCCAAGGGGGTAGGTACTTTTCCTTACGCATTTCTATTAAGAAGAATAATCAGATACAGTTTTGATTTTCTACATGGATTTTTTATTATTATTGTCCACAAAATGGACGGATCATCCTAAGAGGATGACGACTTAAAGTCCAAAATGGACGGATATAAAATAAGTCCACAAAGTGGACGGTTCATCCTAAGAGGATGATGACTTAAAGTCCAAAATGGACGAATACAAAATAAGTTCACAAAGTGGACGGATCATCCCAAGAGGTTGACGACTTAAAGTCCAAAATGGACGAATACAAAATAAGTCCACAAAGTGGACAGATCATCCTACGAGGATGACGATTTGTAGTCCGAAATAGACGGATACAAATCAAGTCCACAAAATGGACGGATCATCCTAAGAGGATAACGACTTAGTCCAAAATGGACGTAGACAAAACAAGTCCACAAAGTGGACGGATCACCGAAAGATGAAATAACTGCCCACAAAGTGGACGGATCATTATGATAATGAAAGTCATCAAGGTGGACGGATCACCTAAAAGGCGAACTAACCTGCAAAGTCCACAAAGCAAACGGGTCCGCATAATTGAAAAATAACAGTCCACGAAGTAGACGGACCACCCGAAAGATGACATACTAGTCCTCAAGGGGACGGATCACCCAAGGGTGGACGGATCAATCAATACTGAAATTTAATTAAACTCCACAAAGTGGACGGATTGAAAAATGGCTAAAAATACTCTTGATTGACAAGTATTTTCTTAAATCTCCCCTACATAGGGATGACGAACATTTAAGAAATTTCCAAACAGTAATAGAAGACGTAAAAATAAAGTAAAGCATTAATAACGGATAAAAAGCCCAGGCGGCAACTGTTTAATACAAAAAAGAGACGAATTGTTCTCAAAATGAAATACAAAAGAGACGGGTAACATCAATCTACTTTTTTTGGTCTGCATCCTGTACATCTTTTGTTGGGATTGATTCTCCGTCACCCTGAGCCGCATCATCACCAAAGAGGTTGTTTGTATTCTCTGAAGCGACGAGAAAAGCAGACGTCTGATCTTGATCATTGACGTTTATCATTGATACATCCAGGTCAAGGTAGGCTTTTTTAAGCTGACGGAGTGCATCATCAAAGCCTTGAATGAAAGAACCCCCCAGCTCTCTCAGCAAAGCGTCGGAGTCGCGGTATTCACGGACTGCATCCTCCTTGGCTTGACGGAGCTTTTCCTTCAAGTCTTTAACTTCCTTGTCTCTGGCTTCCAAGGCCTTCCCAGCTTCCTCCGTCCTCTGCTCTAGCTCTTTCCTCGTCTGCTCTGACAGGTCAAACTTCTTTTCCATTGTAGACTTCCACTTATGAAGTTGACCGAGTTCATCCTCTGTCTGCTCTGCCTTTGCCCGAACACGTTCCAGAGCAGTCTCACGGTTCAGACACCGGTCCATTAGGCCCTTCATCATAACCAAGGACTGAAATAAACAAGTTAAAAGGGGTTAAAACAAAAGGCCAAAGCAAGATAGACAGACTCAAGTCGACGGATAAAAGTTACCTGTGCAACGGCAAACAGACCCGTCTCCCCCATCGCCTCCGTTGAGTGGTTGCCAAGGTCTTCGTAGTCCTCCGAGGAAATGATTGACAAGAGCCTCTCCAAGGTGAATTTGGAGTCGTCACGGAGAAGTGGAGGAGGTTTCTCCTGACTAGTGGACGGGGCCTTCATTAAGCCTTTGCCAGACCCAGGTTTTGAGGGGGTGACGGTCTTCACACTCTCTGCCATTAACCCTACGACGGGCTCCAAAGGGATTTTTTATTGCTTAGGTGGACGGTTAGACTTGGACGACTGTTTCCTCTTCGCTGACCACGCCGTCCCCTTAGGAACCACAATCTCGCCCGTCTCCTTTTGCCTGGCGGCTTGTGATTTTATAAGTGCCCTCCTCCTTGTGTCGTCCATCTCTGTAATACAGAATGGATGAAACCATCGATATATGGATGAAAATATTTAAACGAAGTGAAAGATGACGGACTTACGTCTGTGAACTCTTTTGTCGTATGTAATGGCCTCACGGGTAGGCTCAGGACCGTCACAATACCAATGGATTGTTCTCGGGTTTACTAGCTTCGCCCAAGTCCGTTCTTCCGGCTTCGTCTTTTGAAAAATTCTTTCTAGGAAGCTAAACTCTTCAACACTGACCTGTGGGCACCGTCTACCTGCATTGGAAATAGACGGTTAAAAGAAAACGACTATAGATGACGAATGTAAAATATTAAAGCAAATTGGATGGATGCATACGAGATGAATGTAAAACCCCCCAAGTTGTGTCGACGGGCATAAACTTCGTCTCTCCTAGACGGTTCATCCACCCGTCACCCTCTAGGAAGAAATACCGACTCTTCCAGTCTCTATTTGAGTCCGGTGTTTCGAAAATGACCTTCAGCAACGGGCTCCTACTGGCAAAGCTATAGATTCCCCTCGACTTATCAATCTCGTTTGGACGGTAACAGTGAAGGAATTCACGTATCGTCAGCCTCCGTTCACCGTTTGTCTTTGCACCGTAGAGAATCTCCATGGCTATGAAGACCCTCCAGGCGTTAGGGGATATCTGGTTGACGGACGGACCCAGATAGTTTAAAAGCTCTCTATGAAGTGTACTTAGTGGAAACCGAAGTCCTGCCTTCAGCATCTGCTTATACACTCCGACACCTTCTACCCCGTCGTAATAACACTTCTCCGACACATATGGTAGACAGATGGGAATGTTGTCTGGAATTTGGAAGTTGGCTCTAAAGGTGCTGAAATGTCTCTCCTTGATGATGGATCTGAATTTATGCACCATCCACTTTGGTAGCATGATGAACTCCCTAAGTCTATCAGCTCCAGCGATGGATCCCAATGCTTGATCCCCGTCGTCATCAGAAGATCCTTCTTCAACCATCTCCATATCCTCATTTGCTGAGGATGAAGAAGAGGCAGACGGACTCCTATCTTCGCTGGGACTCTCTTGGTCTTTATGACCAGACGGGTATACCTCTTCGTATTCCGTCCCGTCACGAACCACTGACTGGTTACTTGACGCACTAGACATTGCCTACAATTGACGATGAAACCTAAGACTGACGGGTCTAAAAGTACTGATGGGTGTGTAGCTCTAACAGAAATATAAGCACAAAATGCAACTTGAAAAAAAAAATGAAAATAAGTACTCACCACACTTAGTAAATGGTGGTTGACGGTTGAGTAATCGACGGATACGAATTCTTGACGGAGTGATGTGACAAGGATGACGACTTCACTCTGACAACAATTTTTGGCTGAAAATGGTAGAAATGAGGGAAGAGAGGTGTGTTATATATATGAGAGATGCATGGAAGACGAAGCGACGCTTCGATCCGATACACCATCCAATCAGGTAGCGACACGTGGCATGCCTCATAAATGTTGACAACCTGTCAAGCACACATCTACAGATTGTCCCCCTTGAGGGACCGTAAACTTCATAAATCTTCATCCGTCAACATAATCAGTCTGAAAAATGTCAACTTCGTAAAATTTTCAACCGTCATCATGAGCCGTCCTTGATCGTCATCCCTAATTATATTTAACCGTCACCCTAATGGTCCGACCGCTTAAAGTAATGACGGACCATAGGGTGAAGGGGGCAACTGAAAGGGTATGAAATCACACAACATTGGTCCTGACGGATTCGGGTTCATGGGCCGACTTTGAGGAAGGGCCCAGGGCTTAGCATCACTTGAAATACTTTGTGTACACATTGGAAATCTGAGGGGATCCTAGGGAAATCAGAATGTCCGCAAAAGGATAATTCTAGAAGAACCCACTCTACAAGGAAATGTTTGTCCATCACGTTTGGGATTGCTCGAAGTAGAGTCCCATAAGGAAAAGACTTCTAGTCCAAGGAGGAGAGGTCGACTTTCTTCTACTATAAAAGCTTCAGTACCCTCGCAAATCAAGGTACGCATAATTTACCCTCTCTAGCACTCTAGAGTTGTGAGAATAATTCTAACTTGACCTTCGGAGGGTATTTGGCCAGCACCACACCGGTGCTCCCTAAGGTCTTCTGTTATTTTGTTGTGCAGGTTCACTTTGAGTTGCGAGTGCTGTGTAACCTATTGATGATATTTTTGGCATCATCAATATATATATATATATAAACCCCCTTTTACACAGTTTATAATCATCTTATTTTTCTATCATAATTGATGTTCTAACGGTCCATCCATTGGAATGTTTAAATGTATAGTTTGAGATACAAATAAATGGAAAATAAAACCTAGCTCCAAAAAACTTTGGGCTCCTGTTATTTAAGTAGTGTGACTTCTGTTATCTTTAAATTAGTCTATATTTCACTCCACTATAAAAACATAATTGTACTATAGGGTTTATTTAATTATACAAGATATCCCATGACTAAAAATGCATTTGAACAATCCATAAAATACTAAAAATTCATTTGACCAATCCATAAAACATTCATAGTGAAATAAAGATAAAATAATTTACCATCACATTATTATTAGTATATCTTTAATCTTTGAGTCCCTAATTTAATTTCTTGATTATTCCTACTCTCTTAGAATTTCATTTCATTAAATATATATTTTTAGTAACCCTTTACTAAAGTGACCAGGCTTGATACTCTAAATAATCAATTCCCATTAAATCTATGTCAAGGGAATATATCTTATCTCTTATTGAGATTATAGATTCAATCTTAAGAAACAATGTTCTTGCAATGATAAATATGATTACCCAACGTATTAAGGTTTTAACTTACGTTTCTCATTTGAGTTCACAATCCTCAGGATTAAAAGACTATGCTCTTTAGAAATTATGAGTTTAATTATTCAAGTGATAATAGTTTGTAGAACAATCAATCAAATTGGTCTAATTCTATGTATTCTAATACATCCATATTTGAATCAATAATCTCCACTTCCATAATCAAGATATACAATCATGATTAATATGTTATACTCATGTCAAATAAAATGTTTGATGTCATCGTTTACTTCAAAATAAAGTTTATATGTCACAAAGGAATTGTGATATAGATCTTCAATATTCATAAAATGAGTATAAGTAAAATAAAAACATTAAGATATATTCGTGGAAATATACTGACATATAGGATTTGAAATGAGAAAATCTAAATGAAGATAAAGGCAGTCCCTATTGATCGATGTAAGGATAAATGATTCCACTTAGTTTCTAATTTTAGTTAAATATATGAAAATATAGGTGTCAACCTAGAATAATTAAATAAATTATGTAAAAAACCTATAGTTAAATAACTTTGTATATATAGCTAAAGTCAAAATTGTTAATTGAAAATTATAGCACTTTTTAATATGAATTGAAACCTAGATAGTTATATAGTGATTGTAGTCAAATTTATTTATTGTTGAATGATAGTATTTTTTTTTTTATGTACTTTACCAATAACTAATAAGTAAAATTATTAAAGAAATAATTGGTTAAATAAATTAGAACTAAGTGGAAACATTTATAATAAGTAAATATATACATGAGTTAATAATAATAATAATAATAATAATAATAATAATAATAATAATGATGATGATGATGATGAATGCATTTAATTATTATATTAATTGATTTTTGTTAGAAAAAATATTTATATGATAAATGACATGTGCCAAGCCTTTACACAACTAGGTGGCAAAACTTAAATGATTCTAGGGTTTTCAGAGTAAAAAGAGATATGTTTTATTAGATAACTAGTCGCTAATCCGTGGAACATACCTAATAGCTAGAAAATGTTAAATATCTTCACTTTGTTTAATGCAACAATTAAGTAAAAAATAAATGAAAATCAATAATTCTAATTCAAAATAAAAGTTGAAAATAGATATAAGAAGATTGGTTTTACATATAGCAGTCATCTAAAATATAATTTAATAATGAACTTTTTATAAAATGAAACAAAGATATACACATCTTGAAAAAAATCGCATGCATATATATATATTTTTCACCAAGGTTAAGCATAACTGATATAGCTGTTTCTGAAACCTTTACTCCATTTGATATCAAAATACTTCAGAGTCAAACATGAGAATAAAAATATGAAAATTTTTTGGTAGCATCCAATACCTACAAGCTTTCTTTTTGCATTTAGTCCATTTGTAGTTTGTATAGAAGTTTCAACCACATTGCTACAATCTGTACATAATAATAATAATAATAATAATAATAATAATAATAATAATTGATAGGCCAAAAATGTATTGACCCCTTTGGTAAATTAATCAATTAATTAGTCAAGTGAAATTAATTAGATTCAATTTCATGCAATAAGCATTGTAGTACAAACAAATCACCAACTAAGTTAAACGTAGTGGAAAATAAATTTGACACAAGTGATTTGTTTACAAATAGTGAAAACCACTAAGGCAAAACCTCACCGGATGAATTTAAGGTCACCACTCCTGAGAATCCACTATTATCAAAATAAGCGATTATAAGTAAAATGAATCACAGTACCTAATACCAACCTACAGTTAAACCCTTACCTTAATATCCAATTGGACTTGTAATATAGTAACAATCTCTCCTTTCAATGCACAGCTCCCAGTACGTGATTAACCAATGATTCCTAGATCCCAGTATTTGACTAACACACTAGCTTGAGGAAGATGTTGGCTGCAAAGTTCTTCAGTTCATCCAACAATGAAGATCAAGAAGCTCCTTGGTTACAAAACTCTAGGTGCAAAGACGCAGTAGTTTCTAGAAAAAAATATGATGAACTATGACAAATTGTCTCTAGTCACAATATGTAGGCAACAACAAGTGCAACAACTTTTGCATCACTTGAGACGGCCCTTAAAATAATCCTTATATATGTCTAGGGTTGTGAAAAAAGAAACCCTACACAGATACACATAGATATGCGTGAAATCAGATCTAAAAATTCTAATTTCATAATTCTCGACAGATACAGCTTCTGTCGAGCTACATCATTAAACCTCAATAGATATGATTTTGTCGAGCTATTTGTTGAGCTTTAAAGAACAACACTTCTTTACTTGTTTCTTAGATAAATTTGAATGACTTCAATACTAAACTTGAACTCTTGTTCCTTGAAGTACTAAACTCATCCTAGATCTACCCAATTACAAGCAAAGTGTGTTTTGTCAAAGTATTATCCAATATACATAACATATGTCTCTAAGAATTTCATATATGCCCTAACAATAATAATAATAATCATGTAAAATTTTAGTTAAGTCTAGTCTATATATATTATAAAACTGAAGTCTTTGACCATTTTTTTTAACTTTTATTTGACTTTGTAAGAGCTTGCCAGGTAGGATTTAAAGCTCTTACATTTTCCGCATCAGAAATATTAAAAAAAATTCCAAAATCCAATTTTTTTTTTTAAAAAAAAGCCCGATCAACTCCTTCTCCCCCCCCCTCCCCCCCCCCCCCCCCCCCAAAAAAAAAAAGAAAAAAGAAAAAAGGAAGCCCTACTCTTCCATACACAGACTCTATCATCTTCTTCCTCTTCAACTCTACCTTGATGGCACTTCATCGGTGGTGAGACACTTAGTGTTTAAGAAATCAAGGCTTACTGTCTTCACTTGTAACCTTTTTTGCCCTCTGCAGTTTCATGGTTTTATGATTTTGCCATGGGCTCTTTTCATGTTTTTAGTTAATTGCTATATTGTTCACTTTGATACACTCCCTTCACTGTCTCTAACCATCTATAGGCCTCCTCTTTTTATTTATTTTTTACTGAAAAAAATAATATTAAGAAGAGAAAGGCATAAAAAGGAAGAACAAATACTACTTTATATTCATTTCTTTTATTTTATAATTATTCCTGAAATTTATTCAATTAATTAAACAAAGGAACAAACACTATTGCATAACAAAGAACAAATACTATTGCGTGAAATTTAGTCAATTGTTTATGTAATATGTACAACGCACACCAAATAATATATGTAAACATGCATAAAGAGAAGATATATGTACTCATGTAATAAATGTACAACTCACACTAACATTTTCACTCAAGGAGAACAAAATGAGTGATTTAATGACTACAGCAAAGCAACAAAAGAAAAAGATACAAAAAATTATTTAAAGTTGCAAAACAGTCACAAAAATTGCTAAAAAATAATATAAAAAAATGATATTTTAACATTGCAACATTTATTGGATAATTGAGGATATTAAGGATTGGAATACTAAGATTTATTTAATTTTTTGTTTGATTGATTGATATTTTTCATATGCTCTATTTGTTTAGCTGGAAAACCTTTTTTAAAAATAGTTTTTCATATTTTCCAATATGTGGTATGTTAGGTTCTAAAAGTTTAGAACAATTGGCAAACCATAAACACAAACTTGTCTAAGTATCGACTTAGTTAATTAATTATGTTAAACAATCTTAGTGTATAGGGGTCTAAATGAACTAACAAGTAGTATCAAAGTAGATTAGCTCTTGATTAAGTAGGTGCTGTTTAGAAAGGCGTTGTTTCCATGAAGAGAAGTCATTAGAGAGGCCAGAGGAGAAGGGGTGAATTGTCAATTCCAAATCCTCTTATTTTCTACCTTGCGTGAGACTAATATAAAGTCTTCCACTTTGTTGATTATAGTAGGCCGCGCATATCCAAGTTCATATTTTCACATGAGAAAATCAAGGATTTGTAATTTGTTTTAGCTTAAATAATAAAAATGCTAGCTGTCCACTTATATGATCTGTCTATAACAGAATCAAAATTGTTGGGTTTAATAGGGTTGATCATTGTCTTTATTCGTCATAATTATTCTCAGAAGCAAAGTTATATTAGTAAAATAGAAGATCCATTGGCATTGAAATCGAAGGCCCAATGGAATACGTTTAGGAAATTTAGACTCCGGTTGATTTTATAGTAGCATTAGTCAACTTGTTAAATTAATCAATTAGAAATTAAGATTAATTTTAAGGTTTATCATAAACTCCTATAATAGTTTTTCCTTTCAAATTCCTCAGCAGGGAGCAGTTTCCTTTCTTAGAGAGTCAATATAAGTCAACATAGAAAAAACGAAGGCCAGCATCTACAAATTCCAATATTCCTTTCTTTTCTATCCTGCGTGATTACAACTGACCCACCTTCCTTCACATTGCCTTCTCTGATATCATCATATTTTTACGCGAGAAAGACAAATTGACTCTAATTGCGGGATACGGTGAACAAAATAAAATTATGTCGGTTGTCCTGCAACTATGGTTTGTCGGATAACAAAATCATACCACTCGGTTTGATGTTTAACATGTTTGACCACATTCTTTATAATGGTCATCATCTAAGTATGTGTTTGGATTCGCGTCACGTCTATTGCGTTTGCGTTTTTTTATTCTTTTTTTTTTTTTTACGCGTTTTGCTTTAAGCCAGGGGACAATTATCACTGTTCACATACTGTAACAGCACTGTTCACATACTGTAGCAGCACTGTTCATGAGACCCACAATCACTTTATTTAGAAAAAAATATTAAAAATTGGTCCTACGGTACTATTTACACATTTAAAAATTATTTTGCTACAGTGTTTTTAGTTTCAGCAAAAATAAGTTGTATTCAAATAGACTCTAAGTCATATTAGTTTTCATCTTTGAGAAACATCTACAACATATTAATAAAAAAAAGATTTTTGGCATTAAAACGAAGAAGGTTATAAACAATGTTATCAATGAAAAAAATAAAGAAAAAAAAGCGACAGGCCACTCATATATGTTTGTAGTTATCTTTTCTAACGTACTAGCTACTTGATAATTTATAAGATTATCATTGCACACAAGTTACATAACTCATTAAAGAAGTCATGTGTGACAAACTATACATGATCTCTTTAATTATCACATAATAAGATAAAGTAAAATAACTCTAAAATATTTGGAGCTAGCCAAACTTTTTTTTGCCATGCTTATTGTCTACAACATTAAAATTGACATGACATTGGTACTTTGCTAATAAAAGGAGAAGGGATAAACTACAATTTCAAATTGTGATTTTTTTTTTTTTTTTTTTGGAATAAGAACCATGAAGTATGTGTTAGATTTTAATTTTATCCCTGGATTATTAGTTGTATCAATTTCGTTGAAAGTTTTAAAATGCCACAATATATAAGAAATTTTTAATGTGATTGATCTTTTTATACATCTATAATATATATATATATATATATATATATATGTAATCAAAGATTTTTGATTTTTAATTAACCTCATAATATTGTACTAGAGAAGCTTTTGGAGTCTTAATGTTAGTTTTTAAACCCTTGTCAAAATGCCAACTAACTATTTTTAACAAGTTATTAATTAAATTAGTTATGAACAACCTTTGGTAAATGCAACAATCACCAATATAATGTAAAAAAAAACATAATAGAAATAAAATAGTACACGGTGATATGGTGACCCAAGAAAAATCAATGGAGTAAAAATTTCACAATAAAAATCCTGGGGTTTTTAACTAAATAAAATTGAATACCTTATATCGATTGATGACAACTACAAAAAAATAAAATGAAACTCAAGATGGGGGAGTAGCAAGGTGAGAAGTGAGCTGGAAAAATATATATATTTTTTGGTTTCTTCAAGACTTAGGAGCAAAGAAAGTGTGGTTTCTTTTTTGGTTGGCCTAATTTTAAGTGAGTCATTGTCTCTCTTGCAGCAATATTAAATTTCATGTAATAAATGTTGGATTTCAGTAATTTTTTTTATTAAGGATTTTAGTAATTAATTAATTTGTAAAACTATTAATTTTTATTCTAATTTTGATAAAGAAAGAAAGGAAAAATTTGTTCACCTTCCATCTCTTTTTTTAGGAAATCGAAAATTTTTACACTCTAAAACTGCCACAAATAGAGTAAAACACATTAGCATACTGCACAACATTTAAAAAGAAGATAATTTTTATTGTCTAAAATTTTTGCATTGTGAGACAGATAGACAGCATTTTTTTTTTTTTGATGAATAGATAGACAGCATTTTATTGCACAATAGAGGGGCTTTTATATATATATATATATATATATATATATAGAGAGAGAGAGAGAGAGAGAGAGAGAGAGAGAGAGAGAGAGGACCTTTTTTCATTTGGGGGATTTAGTTCATTGCCTATTTGGCCTAAATCCTAATGGTTGAGTCGCTATGGATGAAACTCCACAAACTTACATGAAAAATCGTAAAGTTTAAGATAAAAAGTTATATCATATTTGTCATGAAATTAGTCAACAACAAAACTTAATACTGTTCCTTTTGCAATTATTTAGATGGGGGATTTACTTTTTTTTTTTTTTTAAATTTATTTTTTTATTTAAGTTATATCATATTTGTCATGAAATTAGTCAACAACAAAACTTAATACTGTTCCTTTTGCAATTATTTAGATGGAGGGTTTACTATTTATTTATTTTTAAGTAATTCATAACTTTCATTAAGAAAAAATGAAATTCAATACATCTTAAACTAACAAGGACTCAATCATGCTAGAATTTTTCTCTATCTAAGTTACAAAAATTTATAATACTCTTAAGGTACATTTGAATACTGCTTATTTTGCTAAAAACTGAAAATAAAAAAATAAAATATTTTTCAGTTACTGTTTATTAATAAAAATATTGTGCATTTATTTTAATGTACTGTTCATCAGAGGCGCTGAAAAAAAAAAAAAAAAAAAAAAAAAAAAGCCAAAAACGCAGACATAAGAATTTTTTTTATCAGTACCCAAACTAACGCTTAATATATACAGCCAATACATGTGTTTTCTTATCACTTTTCTCTTGACACACTTGTACCTGAAAAAAAGCTAAAGACGATTTTTATGCTGGCATTTGTCAAAAGTAGACACATTTGTCAAAACCATAATTGCGGGATAGATGCCCAGTAGTGGCTTATCAGACGTGACTTCTTTTTATCTTAGATTTACTTTTTATCCTTCTTTATCTAATTTAGCGTGGAACAATGTTAGGAACTACCTGGAAAAAGGGCGGTGTTAGGATTTTTTTTTTTTTGACCAAATTTTAATATTAATATATTAATTTTCAATCAAGATAAATTATTGTATACGTACATACATAAATATAAATAATAATAATTTAATACTAAAGTAGATCATAATTTATAAATATATTGTATATAAAATTAATAACTTTCAAATATGTATATTCGCAAGATAATTTTTTAGTCCCATAAAAATAAAAATAAAAAGATAATTTTTTAGGAGAGTTTATCATCTTTCAAACTCTAATTAGTATACAAAAAATGTTTAGTTTGATATTAAACATGTATAAAAAACAAATTAAAGAAAATAAAAACTATCTTGTCTCTATAACTACTAGATCAATTAACAAATTCTATTAGTTTTTAAAAGCATTATTAGACTAACTCAAAAATTTGGAGGGCCCACTTCTATTGTTGTAGTTAAATATTTAAAAGTTTCAATACTTATTCATAATATAACTTTTTTTTTTTTTTTTGGGGGGTGGGGTGGGAGGGTGCCCCCAAAGCCATGTTATAGCCGCGCCCCTGTTTTATGCTTTTATTTTCATATGGTTGTGTGAGAACTAGGATTGCAGGTATCATTTTTTGTTTTTGTTTTATCCTCCCTCTTCTCCTTTTCATGAGAGGCCCAGTTTACTATATATGGGTATATTGACATCCTTAACCCCATAGACCTCTAACGAACGTAATTTTTTTCTCTTGGATTCTCTCTTTAATTTAACTGATCCCATTAAAAACAAATAAATACTACCATTTAATTTCTCAAAAATGAACTATGGATAGTATAGACACAAAATTTCAAGTTTGAAAATCAAACAATTAAAATAGTTTCACAAATATATTTTTGTATTGATGAATGAGTGGTAATAATTATTTGTATTTGTATTCTATTACCAAAAAAAAAAAAAAAAAACTTCTAAATCACTCCTTGAAAAAGTTTTCAATTCAAGAATTGTGTTGATGTAGCCTTGAGTTGAACACAAGTTGTTCCCCAATTTGATTGAAAAGTGGATCTAGAGATTTTTGGAATGGATTTTGATAAATATATCTCTGATTGTGTTTGTTAGAAACTTCTCGTTCTTTGTGTACTCTTCAATGCTCATTATCTTAGAAGATTTGTTGTGGAAGTTCCTTGAGACTTTAGAGATTAAATCCGATAAAACTGCAATTGATTAGAGTTCTTGAACTTTCTAGAGGCTTCGAAACTTGAATCCAATAGAACTCTATGACTTGGAGAGATTATTTGGATGAATGTTTTGAATGTTCTTTGCACTCGAAGAGTTGTGATGGAAGTTTTTCGTGGTTTTAGGGGCTTGAATAAATAGAGTTTTACTAATTTAAAGTCTTTTGTAGTTTTTGGAGGCATTTTTGAGCTTGATTCTATTGAATTTTGATTTAGAATGATGATTGAAATGATTTCTCTCTGAATATTCTAATTTGAAGTTCTTGATGTTCTTGACAGCTTTGGAGCATGATTTTGACAAAACTTTGAGAATATTGAATGTCCTTTTTAGGAGACTAATGAGAATCTCTATTTATAGGAGTCTTAAGAAGGTTTAATGACACATGATCGACTATGATTGGTAACACATGTCATAATTTAAATGAAGAGACTTTAAGTCTTGTTTTCCAAGGGCCACACGACATATATAATTTGATTAGTCAAATTTTTTTAATTAAAATAACACATGACAATATTTAATTAAGCTACTAGTGCAATTTTAAATTAAAATATCAACATCTGTCGGACATGTGATTGGCTTTTAGAAATTTTTGTAATTTTATTAGTGATATTTTGAAATTTTCTATTGGTTTTGAATGACAAAAGTGATACCCACTAAGTAACACATGGTGCTTTGCAATTAGTTTACTCTATGGTCTTAGTGGTATAATAGCTAGGACAATTTACAATTGGTTGAAAATTTTGCATTCTATATATGTCCCCTTGGTGCTTGTCCACGTACATTGTCTTTTTGTGTGGAGTGTTAATGGGTCTCAAAATTTGAATGGGTTGCTAGATTCTTGAATTTTGTCAATGCCTTTTTGAAGATTTTTTTTTTTCTTGTTTTGAGAAAAATGTAAGACAATTTTGTTAGGTTCTAAAACTTTAGGAACTAAATGTATTAGAACTTCATTTTGTATATGTTAACAAACCATAATCAAAACATTTAGTTTAGGTTTAAACTTGCTCAAAGTTTGTTTTAATGTAAGTTTGGAATTGAGTAATTGCAAGAAATTACTGTTCAATTCTGCAAGGCTTGATTGATTGAGAATTGTAGATTCGAAATTTTCTACAGCATTTTCAAATGCAACCTAAGCCCATATGACGTGTAGGGTTAAGTGTTTTACTTCTAGTATAAAAGGAAAAGCTCTAACTATGTTTTAGAAGTCTTTTTTGAGTTGTGTGTTGAGTCTTTTGTGAGATCTGAGAGGTTTGTACCTTCAAACACACACATAGAGCTATCAAGATCACGATTCACATCAAGAACATGATGTTTGTTTCAGTTGCTGCATAAAGAACATTCAAGGAGATCCAAAACCTTTAAGAGAAGTCTAAAAGTCACAAGTAGGAGAATTTGTGGTTGCTACAGATCTAAGAAAGAAGTAGTTCGTGGACTCGGAGCTTGCATGTGATCATGTCAGTAAGTTCTATGTGTAGTAGCATTAGGATGTTAGTGGTCTAAGTCCTTTTGTAAACTTCAATTCTTTTTATAATGGATTTGTTTTTACCTTGAGGATAGTTAAGTTAAATCCTTCTCAAGTTTTTTACCGGTTTGGTTTTTCTAGATCATCAGATTTTTGTGTTCTTTACTTTCCGCATGTTTTACTCATAATTGTTTAACCTAGACTTGAATAACAAACTTGTTAATCAACTTGGCTTAATATTAGGTTAAACATATTGTGTTAAGGGGTTTAAAACCTAACAAATTTAATTAAAGTAAATCAGTTTGGAATACATCATCCAAATCATTAAGTAGTTTTTCTACCTATACATCAGTGTCTGCAGTTAAAATTGCTCTTCTTGCAAGGGTGTGAGCCAACTTCCTCCCTTCTCGTCTCACATGCTGAAACTGGCAATGTTGTAGAGTAAGCCCCTGACTACGAGTATCCTCAATTACATTCTCATATAGCGTGTTATATTGATCAAGAGCTTTCAATGCCTGAACAACCTGGAGACAGTCACCTTCCACCACCATCTTGTAGATGCTAAGTTCTTCTGCAAAAACTACCGCTCTACGTGCTGCCAACGCTTCAGCCAACTCCACCGTGTGAAGTAAGCCTTACCAAGTAATTTTGACTTGCAGTACACCACGTTGTCACTTAGGTCATGATGTTCCCTTTTTTTTTTTTTTTTTTGCATGTTTTTCCTTCATGTATTGCTATTTGATGTTTTGTGAGGCCAAGAGTGTAAAGATACTAAGGTCAAGGTTAGAGCAGAAGTGAGGCAAGAAGCAGATGCTGAAACAGTGAGGTGAAGTGATTGTGGTGTGAAATGCTTGTGGAGTAAAACAGAGTGAAGCTAGTGACAGTGTTATGCACAAAACGACACAAGAACTTATACTACCTGTAGTTTTAGTTTGCATTAGTTATTTATGTTCACACACGAGAGTCACACGTGCTATGTTGTAACTGCCCGATGTAACTACCCAGCGCATAGTTTGGGAAATTAGTTTTCTTTCAGTTAGCATCTGGTTAGTGTATAAGTAGGACTTGTGTACAAATACAAAAATCAATTCATTTCTTATCAGTCATAATAGAAAGTTTTTCCAGAAGCTCTCTCTCTCTCTTCTCAGTTTCCATAGCTCTCTGTTCAGCTTTCTATTATTCCTTGGTTTCCATTCTTACAAGCCACAACCATTTGTAAGTTAAACCTAATCATGTCCCATTCTTTTATTATTATTATTATTATTATTGTTATTATTACAACCACAACGCCCTCTAACAATTGTTAGGGCACTCCTTGTCACAACCTTATAAAAGCAGCCCTGATGGCACAAATTTGTTTCCAAGTGAAGACAAAAGTGAAAGGAGATTTCCTTTGTCTTTGTATAGGTATTGTTCTTCTTCCTCTTAGCATTACAAGCCTGCTTCAAGCCTTCAAGCCTTCAATCTTTCTTTTTTCTTTTTTTCATTTCTTTTCTTCTTTAATCAACTTCATGGTAAGCTCCATGGCTTTTTGTGTTGCATTTTCACGCAACCAGCAACCTTTTTTTTGACGTATATCACATAAATCAAAGCCTCTGTGTTTTAATTAATTCCATCGCCCCTGTATCTTGTCTTTAGGTCTCACGAATGTGTTTCTTTTTTCTTTGGTAGCATAAAGAACTTGCGACCAGGGGCAGATCTAGGATTTCAAGTTAGTGGGGCCGAAGCGTAAGAAAAAAAATTCAAATATGTATCCATATAGTACTAACAAAATATCAACCAAGATAAATACACGAAATCATTATTTCTTAATATATTAAGATGTAATCATCTACCAACAAAGACAAAATAATATTGTTTCTTAAGATCATTAGCTGTTGCAAAAAAAAAAAACTTATTTTAACAGACCAAAACTTATTTTTGCTACTTTAATATAGCATTTAAAATGTTTTGTACATTAGTGTTTTTGGTATTTGGTGTTCTAAATACTAAATATTTATTATTTAGAAAACCTGATGCTAGTACTCTAATATTGGGTTAACTAGAATTATTTTTTTATTTTTTTAAAGTTTTGTTTTTGTTAAGTTTTTGAGTTTGATAGTTGCTACCTAGGCTAATTAAAATGGAAGATGTCTAAGTTTTTGGAAGAGGGAAATGCAGCTCTAGAAATTAAAATATGTATATATATATATATAACCAATAAAAAAAAATTTCTTTATTTTTTCTTTGGGCTAGGGGGCCCAAAATTTTTTTTTTTTTCATTTTTTTTTCTTAGGGCTGAGGGGGCTTCGGCCCCCTTGGGTCCGTCCCTGCCCTCAACATCAACAAGTTTTATGGCTCCAAGTTTTACTGCTTCTTCACATAGTTGTCTTTTCCTTCCATTTTTTCCCAACCAGTCGTAACACTTAGAGAGTATGTTTGGTAGAGTGGATTTTAGGGAGGAAAGAAAAAAAAAGGAGAGAAATGAGGAAGGAAAACTTTTTGGAAAGTATTTGGTTGGAATGGAGAGAGTAAAAAAATATTGCTTTTTTTTGGCTTGGGCCCACCAAAATATTTTCTCCCAAAAATGGAAAGAAAACTAAGGGGGATCAACCCTATGGAGGAGGCTATCCTAGAATAGTGTTAGCTTCACACCTTCTATGAGTGGTGCACTTAAAATGATGGAAATCCGCATGACCTTCAAATTTGATTCTCACATAGCAAGGCCAAGAACCCCAATTGCCCCCTCTGCATGCATAAACGTCCTTGCGTTTCATTTTTTTTCATAGTATTTTCCATGTTTTCACTTGTTCCTTTCTTCTTCTTATTTCTTTTTTTCTTTTCTTTTTTTTTTTTTTGGAAGGAACTAGCCATTGATTATAATGTAGTGTTCATCCTTGCAATGATGCTCTCACTAGTGTCCGTCGGCACACCTTTGCAACAAAGCTGCATTGGCACTTGTCTTTGCAACAAAGCTATACTAGCATCCATCTTTGCTATTAAGCCATACTAACATTCATCTTTGCTATTAAGCCATACTAACATTCATCTTTGTAACAAAGCCACACTTGCAAATGTTTTTGCAATAAAGACGTATTGTTATTCATTTTTGCAATGAATTCATATTGGCATCTATCTTTGGAATGAAACTATACTGGTACGCGGCTTAAAAGAATGAATAATCATCACCTCTTTCAAGGCATACTTCCAATTCCTCCACTTATCACCCAACCTCTTTAAAGTATGACACTTCAATGTTATCTTGAGGCTTCCTTGCAATATTGCCTATAAATTGATTAAACATACTATCTTCATGTTCAAAAGGCTAAAAATAAAACGTTAAAAAACAGCTTCATCTTTTTTTTTTTTTTTTTTTGGGTGGGGGGGGGGGGGTGGGGGAACAAATTATATATATATATATATATGTGTGTGTGTGTAAGATATACTTGTTATTCCACATGTGTTATATATATATATATATATATATATCTGCAAGATCTTTTTATACAAAAAAAAAAAAAAAAAAATTGTAGTTAACAACATAAGCATACTTTTAATTAAGCTTTCATGCTACGTCAAAGAACTAAAAACTTAAGTAGTCATATTGATAAATACCTCTAGTTTGAACTTTTACTTCCATATATTCCTAGAATGAAATGATCATATACTTGAGGGGTGAGACTCTAAAAGGGCACTTGATTGATTACTTATGGATGAAGTGACTGATTAAATCATGATGTGTCCTCTGATTGATTAGTTGTTGATGAATCATGTGCTAGGCCTTGTGGTTGGTACTGATTTTCAACCTCAACTAAATGATAACGTTCCATTGCCATATATACATGTATAAATAGATTGTTAAAGCAATTTAACAATTTTTTATTAGACATGATTTATCAATTTTTGTTAAACATAAAAATTGTTTAATTATGTTTAACATAGATAATTACACACAAAAGTTTGCACAAAAAATTAATATTTCAAAAAGCATGAGTACTATGAAAAACTCTATGAGTGAATGAAGACATTTCAAAATTTGAGGGAATAACTTAATACAATTGAATGTCTTAACTCTTAAAGCTAAAAATCACTTAATTTATTAAAATTATTATATTTTTTCAATTTGGTTATTATGGTATATTGGATCTTTAATTACTTTCTCTTAAAAATTATGCATTATTTCATGTCTTTATTAATGGTTATATAGGTGACCAACAAAAGTTCCTATGGCAAAACTGTGATAATATTCATGGAAGGAAAAAAATAACCACTTGTTTCCATTTTTTTAAAAAGAATATTAGGTATTTTTAACACACACATGGGGAGAGAGGAAAATGTTTTAAAGAAATTGATAGTGGTGTATATCCTAAAAAAAAACTGACAGCTTTCAAAATTGTTCATTGTATTTTTCTGTGTCCCACAACTAATATTTTAGTTTTTTTTTTTTGACAAACATTTTAGTAATCAATCATAGTCTTTCTAAAGTAAGCAATACATTCTCCGAGGAAAAAGAATAACTTTCACCAAAATTTGAATAAATTAGTATATATTCATAAAATTCAAGACTCACATGCACATATTAAAAGCTAAATACATGTCTGAATTCAATTGTTACTCATTTTATTTAAGAAAAAAAGAAAAAAAAGCTAAGTGTACAGCACTTATCTCATCTGGGGAGTTATTGTTAAAAAATATTCATGTGGTGATTCTCCATTCTCTTAGATTTGGAGCAATTGTCCAACTCTCTAAGCAAACTGTACAACACTCTTTTCTAGTCCAAGATATCTTATAAGGTTCCAAATAGTTTTTTGGGCCCGGACCCCCTGGCCCAAAAAAAAAAAGTTAGGTATTTTCAGACTATTTTAGGATTGGGCTCCACTTTTCTAAAACCTTGCCCCCCTATAAAAAAGAAGAGGAGATAGGATTAGTCAACCACGCCGCCGTCGCCGCCACCACAGCCGTCGTCCGCCCATGCGAGACTCACCTCATTGCCATTGTCCCACACCCATTGACCAGCCTATCAACCTAGTGGACTGACCTAAAGTTCACGCACCTCCAGTCGCCGCCGCTGCCGCCGCCCTGCTTGATCTGCCCACCTCCGACGCCGGCCGCTGCAGCCTCTAACCTCCATTCTGCTTCAAGTATTATTTTTTTTTCTTTCCTTCAACTTCATAACCTAACATTGATTTTGAATCTTGAAAAACTAGTGCATTATAAATTCATAGTAGTGGGGGTAATAGTGTGTTTGGGGCAGTGGGTGAGTGGCAATCTGGCAGAGACAAAGACAAAAGTACATAATGTAATAAAAATGTCAAACCAATTTAACAAAACCAAATAAAATTGACACTTGTGCTTGCTCTTGCGGTTTCTACTGCAACTAGGTTGTGAACATTGTCAGCTATGAAAGTTAACCTTTGTAACAAATTGAAAAATGATTTTTTTTGATGAACTCTTTAATGTAATACTATATGGATGTTTATTTGATTTTATTTATTTATTTATTTTTCCCTTATCTCTGGCCCTCCTAGCTTGAGATACTGGGTCCGTCCCTAGTGAGAGACAACACAGATTTTACCAAAAAGATGCCTCGTACAACCACATTAGAGTGCCCGGGTTGCCCTTCTCTTCGAGCTCTAACCTTCGACGCACTTGGTCTCATCAAAGGTGAATTTTTTTCTTACACCCTTTTATTCATTGATCGAAATTAGCAATATACCCTTTTGTAAAAAGCTTATCTTTTGGGTTTTATATGCTTTATTCTGTATTTATATATCTGGGTTTTTGATGCTTTGCTTGGTGTTTATGTTTTTGGGTAATAGTTATTGAAGCTAAGGGTAGTCAAGGAGGGGCTCCTAGAGTGGTGGAGAGATGGGGTGAGCTGGACTCATCAAAATGTGTACTGGCTGCTTCTATCAATGACCGTAAAGATGACCCGGTATGTGTTGGTGTGTTCAAATTGTTTGAGTTTATTGAATTTTGAATTTCAAGCATCTGTGTTGTTGTTGGCAATATGTTTCAATCTTTTTTAAGTGTTTGGTTTTGGTTGCAATTGTTAGTTTAGTATGGTTTGTTGAAGTTTGGAATGTTTGAGAATGAAGATATGCTTTCATGTTCTATGGGTTAAATGTAGAATAGGTGGAAAAGATTTTGTGCAGAAATGATTGTATGTTTTGATTTCAATTGGATTTCTTTTGCTGTTGAAGGTTTTGGTTTGAATGCTTGTTATGTAGCTAATGGAGTTTAATTAATGTTGCCCCAAGGGTAGTAGAATTCATTGTGTGCCACGCCTCATGAAGAGGTGGTCACTAGTTTGAATCTGCTATTCACCATCTTCTTGGGGCCAACACTCATTTTAAATAAAGCAATAGTAAGTTAAACAAATAATATGAGCCTTTGCGGTTTTTTTGCAATGGGTATTACAAACTGAGTTTGTAATTGTTCACGAAGTTTGGGACTTCAAGCATTGTACTTAATTGCCATTGTATGTTCTATTTGTTTTCTGAAGAAGTAAGAGGCAACTTACATGTATCATCCTTTGAGAGAAATAGGTTCTAATATTGGTTGCAACCAGTTTATTGGATTCTCTAGTCATTCCCTTGCATATATCTGGCGATAATGCATAATGGCTTGCTTGCCAAAGAGCAACTTGCAAGTTTCACTTATTGCCTAGATAGAAGCTTTTAGCTTGAACTAGGACAATCTATCCTTTTGTTTTACATACGTGTATGAATTCAGATATTCTATCAATCTTTTTCTAAAAATGTAATTAAGACCCTCAAATCCTTTATTTTGCAGAAGTCTTTTTTTATTTTATTTTATTTTAAATTTTAAATTTTAAATTTTTTATTTATTATTTTTTTTAAAGAATTATTTTTCTTTTTCTCTTGCAGTTATTAGCAGTGGCAAGAAAAACTGGTATGGTGAGTTACACTCTTGGGACTTATGAATATCTGGCTACATGTTTTGGTTTCAGTTTTGACTGTTAGTTATAGGCTTATTGAAGATCCTATTCAATATTTGTGTTCCTAATGTATACTACAGATTGAGGTTCTCAGTGCAATTAATGGGAATATTTGTTTCACGGTTTCTAATGCCAATGAGGATGGTCCTAGACCTGAAGATGATGCTGTTGTTGGGTTGCATTTATTTGTCGGACAGAAATTGGGGTTGACATCCAGGTACTGCAATATTGTTGCTTTCTAGGCTTTGCCACCTAATTCCACCATAGGTGCTTACATCTTTGATTTCCAGCTGCATTCTTCCCATATGCATACAACTTCTGATCTTTGAATTTATTGTTAAATTCTAGGTCTTGTACTTTGCTTACTTGTACAACAAAAGGAAACACAAGCATGAGGTCCATTGAAGTTACTGATTCACCTGCAGGTTCTGCCTCTATTGGTTCGTCAAACACATGGAGTGTATGCAGTTCCGGCAATATCTTATGTTCTAAAGTGGATGGAAGTGAAAAATATGCTATATTTGGAGGGTGAGTGCTCTTGAGATTCACAATTAGAATTTATAAGCTTGAGAATTAAGCCAATTGTCATTTCGTAGTGGGATTTTATGGTGTGTGCTAGCTTATTCATCTATGAAATAATGGTTTTCTTGGTTTTCATCTCAGAAAGGGTGTTGAAATGAACATGTGGGATCTTAACAACTGTACTAAAATTTGGGCTGCCAAATCTGTGAGCCTTTCCTTTATCTGCTAAATCTTGATTGAAATCTTTAATATGCCTTTTTTCCTTGCATTTATTTAATAGCTTCTACCCTATGCAGCCTCCTAAGAACAGTCTTGATATTTTTACCCCAACTTCGTTTACATCATCAACATTCCTGAGTAAGGATGATCATCGCAAAATTGTGGCTGGCACCAACAGCCATCAGGTAATCTTTCATTGCAAATTCGTCTTTCATTTTGGAATGAATAACTGGATATTAGGAATTTCTGGGAATGCAACATTCTTACAGATTTTTTCCTCACTTCCTACTGTCCTTTGAGCATGTGTTGCTTGATGCTGACTGGAATTGGGTTTTTTTTGTGTACTTGAATTCTCTTCAATTGAGATATCATCAGATGTTATGTCACAAGAGAGAATACCCCTGTTCTACATTTTACTGATCATGAGCGATTAAACTAACAATGACTAATAATACACCTAGGATGAAATTTTTTAATTTTTCTTCTTTCATCTGGAGCTAAGAAAATGTCAATTTCATTTATATCCTTTGTTAGTTTTATGATATACAAGTTATTGTTAAATACTTTTAAATTTTTTTTTTTTTTAAATTTCTTATTTTTATAGAACTTGGAATGCTTTCTTATCATTTTGTCTTTGCTGGTTTCTTGGAGGAACCACAATTTCTTTAGTACCTTATCTCCAATAGACTAGTAGCTCTATTGTAATCGTAATCATCCAGCTACTCAAAAATTTCAATTCATTTTTTTTCTTAACAGGTTCGCCTCAATGATATTTCTGCTCAACGAAGACCTGTTATCTCATTTGATTTTCGGGAGATGCCTATCAAATCAGTAACTGAAGATTTAGATGGCTATACAGTCTATGTAGGGAATGGGTCTAGTGACCTTGCTTCTTTTGACATGCGCACAGGTGAACTGTAGTTCCATCATGTTGTCACATATTTGATATTCTATATGTGTGGAAGTCTGGAAGATACATTTACCATTCGCTCTCTTATAGTGTATTCTGGTAGTGTAAGTGTTCTGTTTATTTACTTAATTAGTTTTCTTCAGTAGAAAGCGTTTGATTATTAAAAAGGAAAATGGAAAAAAGAAAAAAGCATTGCTTTCCTTTGGTACTATCTGGCTAATTTAGATTGGCAATTATCATTTAAGGTGATCAAGTCTTATATGTGGGTTTTCTCTATGTTCCTGTGTGAGCGGGTGTGCAAGCATGTGGGTTCATTTATATATATTGCTAAATGCTGGCTCCACCATGTATCTTTGGGTGGGGATATACAAACTGATAGACATGCCCTTATGCTTGTTTTGATCTGTGGAAAATGTTTTTCTTATGTAAGTTTTAGATCCGAAAGATGAGGCATATAATACTTGTGAACTATATGATGGTTTTCTTTTGGCTTCATTTCAATTGTTTGCTTCATGTTACATGCATCAAAATTTATTTGTCAGGGGGTCATATCTGGGAAGAGCTTGATCACTGCAGGAAAACACCTAATTCAGTATTGAAATTTTAATGCAATAGAGCTCAAGCCTTTTGTAGAAATTAATTTTTTTTTTCAAAGTAAATTGTTAATGCACAATTTATTTGCATATGATGTTTAATGTCTGGACATAGGTCCTTTCGCAATTACCATAGGAATTCAAGGGTATTATTCATTTTTAACTCTGAAAATTGAACCCATCTTACTCCAAGGTCTACTTTGGATAATTGGTAACTATTACATATTTTTGGATTGAGGTTAATTGAGTTGCATTAAAGTGGATGTGAAAATTGATTTATGATGTTGCTAATGTTATTCTTGCATATAATTCATATTTTTCGAATGATTTGAGATTTTTCTCTCTTGTAACTCCATAAATGATGAAAGTATCTTTTTATAGGAAAATTATTGGGGTGCTTTTTGGGAAAATGTTCTGGAAGCATCAGATCTATAGCCAGGCACCCAGAGCTTCCAGTGATTGCATCTTGTGGTGAGTGTGTTGTATTGTTTCACCTTTATGTTAATTTGCATTGGAACTCATACTGACACACATACATACACAACACCATTTGCGCACACACGCACACAGACACACACATCAAGAGAGAGAGGTCTGTAGTCTGTGTTTTGTATTGTGTGTACATACTCTCTTTTTATTTTTCGTTTTTGGTCAAAAGGTTTGCATGTTCACCCTTTGTTAGGAGGTCAAGTATTGGCTTCCTTTAGAAGACAGCCGCTACTTGTTTATGAGTTATGGATAGCAAGGTTTAGTTAGGGCGGTCTTTTAGTCTGGAGAAGTGGGAAAGAAAAGGAGGAAAAGTTTATCTTAGTTTATACTCAATCACTTGCTATATTATCTACTAAGCAATGACAACTTTTATTCTCGTATTATTATTTTTTTTCCTGAAAGTCATTTCCTGTATTAATATTCTAATTAAAAGAAGGGTGCGTGCAGTTAGCACTTCTTCATGTCTGGGTTCACTTAATTTTATCGAATCATCCTTTAGCCTTTTGAGGTTAAGTTTGTTTGTCTTAGGACCAAATTTTCTTGACCATCAAAACTGAGAACTTGACTAATTTCTAGGACTGGACAGTTATCTACGCTTTTGGGATATAAAGACTCGGCAACTTCTGACTGCGGTATGTTCTTACACTTTATGATTATGAAGATTTGTTAGAATTTCTTGCTGAAAGTCAGGGCTGAAGATATGTGCTAGTTTTAAACTCTTATATTTATTTTTTGTCCATACTAGAGTTACATTTTTGTAGCTTGTTACACATGGTTTTGGCATCTCAAATTTTCTTACCTAATGCTCAAAACTCTTCATTCTACCTTGAGGCCAAGAACAAATTTAGGCTGTGATAGAGATGAGTGATAGAGCTTTTTTGCATTCAAAGCTAAAAACTTGTTGTTCTAACCATTTAATCTTTTTTTTTTTTTTTTTAAAGGAATCATTAAATCCATTTCTGAGGGTTTAGCAATTTCATTAGATATTATGTTAATGAAAAATGAAGTTGTTTTCTGCTTTCAGTGATAGACTCAAATTATTGCAGCTACCATTCATTTGAATAATGTATAAAGTGAGATGCTGCCATCAGCACATTACTTGACTCTTATTAAAGGGACATTAGTAATCTGCATGTGATGATACCAAAGCAAGATGGTCCATTAACATGATGGCATAATGTTGAAAACATTGAGCAAAAAGGTTTAATGGTGAATGTATAAAACTAAGTGCTTTAATCTTATGTGTGGTGCACTCATATACTTGGCTGTGAAGGTCTGCTTAGGGTATGGTGCACTTGAACTTTTGGCTAGAAAGGTCTTCTTTCCAGTTGAAGCCTAAGCATTCCTAAACATGCACCGACTCTTGGTCCACAAGCCTACTGATTGCCCCTTATTCGGAGCTATGTATTGCTTTGAGTTTCATTGTTTGAATCTGTGGCCCTGACCCCTGTAAGGTTGACACTTTTACAGAGCTCATGCAGGGATTGTAGATAGTCTTTTCATTTGTGGTTTTATAAGCTAACGTGCTATGCTGCAAAAATTTCCATCATCTTATTTATATTGTCTTCATTGTGTAGGTTTTCCTGAAGCAGCATCTTACAAATGTTGTCTTTGACTCCAATTTTGCTGATGAAGGTTAGTTTTCTGTTTTTGTCTTGTCCGTTATGGACCAAGCCAATAGTATTGTTTCTTGTACTATAATTATTCTTGTAAGGTTGAATTTATTCAACCATCTAATTGGCTTTATTCCGTGCCAAATTTGCTTGTAATTCAGCATTTAGTAACCCTGTATTTAGGTGGGTTTGTTGTAAGGGTAGTGAGTGAGATAGAGTGAAGTTTGCTCAAGAGTGTGCAAGAAAACAGAGACTCGCGGCTGGGACTCGCGGGTGGACTCGCGGCTGCAAGCCGCCAGAAGCTGCACACGTGCCAAGCATGCTGGAAGATGAACAGTCATGCTAGCTGGAGCACTACAGGACAAAACAGGACAACTGGCCATACGGTTAACTCGCGACTGGATCTCGCGACTTGGTCAAGCCGCGAGGTCAAGCCGCGAGCCACCCCTATTTTGTAAAACCTGACGTTTCACATTCCTTTCCCACTCCAGTATAAATACCCCTTTAACCCACGATTGAATGAGAGCTTCCAGAGAGAATTTTGAGAGAGAAACCCTAAAGAAAAACAAGATTGTTTCACCCACAATCTATACCTTAGAGTCTCATCAAATTCCCCTACTCTCTTCCTCTCCATTGTCAAATCCTTGAGAGGCATTATACCAAACCTGGTTCTCACCATCATCATCACTGTGAGACAGTCGTTTGGATTTCTGGGAAGCAGTTAGGAAGGAGCCAATCTTCATTGGTTGATGCTACGGTCTAGTAGCGGAATCCGGGAAGCTAGAAAAGAAAAAGGTTCGGCGCAACCTCATTGGAGCAAGAAGCTTGGAGGGCTTAGGTGCACTGGGTAGATTAGGCTTGGAGGGTCTATTGCTGTCCTTGTATCCCAACTGTATTTTCTAGTGGATTGATTACCGCTTGGAGGGCGGCGGAGAGGTTTTTTGCCGAGGACTTCGGTTTCCTCTTCGATAACACATCGCGTGTTGTCTTTGTGTTTGCATCTTCCTTTCTCTCTATCTTTGCCTTTATTTTATCTGCTGTGGTTTTATTTTGTTATGGCTTAGATAGTTGTTTAACCAATTTCATATTATAGCATGTGTTAAGTTTCCGCACACTAGTTGTTTGACATATTGCTTGAGTTGGTTAAGTTGTATTTTGGGGGTCTAAACGTTCAAAGGTGTTTTGTACACGTTTTTGAACTTTCAATTCTATTAGTGGCATGTTGTTACATTTCGTGAACAAGGAATGATTGTGGGGACCGGTACTAGTAATATAGTTTATTGCTCATATGATATGAGTGATAATTCTAACACTGGGCTAGAGCTAATGAACTTTAGCTTAATGGGATGGAGGGGACTCACGAGATGTGTGTAGCTTACCAATGAGGAAAGGTCTTATCACTTTGCCCCCACCTGGGATGCCTCAAGCTAAGGGAGAGTGCCTGGATAACTGTAAACCCAGAAGTCTTTGATTCAACTCCTAGCTGAGGCATTTTGTGATTTACTTGATGCCTGCTCAGTGTTGGTATGTAGTCATCCTGGGTTTACCCCTTAGTGGTGGTCCCACTGGCTCATACCTTGAGGGGGTTCCTTGTCATAAAATAAAAAAGAAGAACAAAAGGTCTTATCACTTTATAATGAAGTTACTAAAAAACAATGCAAAAAGTTGGGTCATTGTTGAAAGCAGCTATATAAGGCGGAACTAATATTTTTGAAAGAAAACTTTGAGCCCAACAACTAGTCAAACTTTGTTTCACGTCTTTCTGGATTGGTTGACTTAATGTTATAACTGTGGATCCATTCTTTATACTTAACTTCAGGGATCTCTTAGGAGGTTGGAGTCTGTCTTTATCCTCAAACTACTAATAAGTAAACAACTCCTAATGGCCTAGGAGTGAAGACTAGACCGATCCTATACTCTTGGTATTTTTTTCTCTGCAATGTAAAATGATGAAAATATTTTAATTTCCATTACTACACACATAATTTTTAGGCTAAAATCCAATTTAGTCCCTTGACTTTTACTTTAGTTGTCAATTTAGTTCTTAAGATTTAATTTTTATTATTTTGGTCCCTTACTATTTCAAAATGAGTCAATCTGGTACTTCTGTGTTAATTTTTTTTCCTAAGTAGTACTCATCAAATGACAAGATCTATTAAACGGAGCAACTTATGAATGTTTTCAGTTAAAACTGGAATGAAGAAAAAAATAATATTAAAACAGAGTCATTTAGTAACAAATTTGGATGAAAGGACTAGATTGACAAAAATTAAACCCTAGCGACTAATTTGACAGCTGAAATAAAAGTAGTGGACTAAATTTAATTTTAGCCTAATTTTATTTAAAAAGGGTTTTTAGGGGATCAAATATGCTTTAAATTTGATAAGGATATATGAGATCTGACTCTCCAGTTTTTGAAGTTGCTAGACCCTGAAGTTTGGTACACACCGTACACTTTTTAGTTTATATGATGGTTACCTTAATTGTTCTTCTTATGCAAAGCTAGTTATATAATATTTTAATGTCAACATTAATCCACACCTACTAATTATACATTCCTCATTCTTATGAGCAGAAGTTAAACCTTCTGTAGCAGCAGATCTACCGCTAAATGCTGAACAAATTGCTAATGAGACTGAAATCAGAGAGCTGGAAGAAACACTGCCTGTGAAAAGAAAGAAGGCATCAAAAGAAAAAGAAAGAAGGAAGAAGAAAAAGGCAACGAAAGAAAATGAAGGAAACAAGGAGGCATCAAAAGAAAACAATGGAAGCAAAAAGAAGGTATTGAAAGAAAATGAGGGAAGCAAGAAGTTAAAATCCAAGAAAAGCAAAAGATCAACATGTGAGATTCATGATGAATCATGATTCAGATTTATTACATGAGCATGCTTGTGTGTACAATCCAAAGTGCTGGAGTCAAACGTTGACATGCATTATGACTAAGAAGGTAGGGTGAAAGAAGCCAAAGATTGGAGTGCATTTTTGCAGGAAGAAAGACATTTGGAGTACAGGAAGCCTTCATGTATCATTAACGTAAGGGCTGATGTTTTTGTTATTTATTCCGCTAGGAGGTGAGACTGAGAAGCAAGTAGATGACCATATTGTAGCAAAATGACGATGTTAATTTATTCAGTTTGGGGACTTGTTTTTCTTTTATTCCTGACTAGCATGGGAAAGTCCAGAAATGAAGTTTTGTTTTGTTTTGAAAGAGATAGTTATGCTTAATCAGTGACTGGTTAACACAAATTAACATGAAGATAATGAATTAATGGGAGAAGTTAATGCTTCATTTTGATTGAATTTAAACAATGATTTACCCTCTTGCTTATTAATGTCCACCATCCAAATTTCTTTTCTTACTACTCGACTTATTCAAGCAACTGAGTGTGAGTTAAAGAATAAAGGGTGGTTGGTGATGTATTGTGCCTAGAGCTGGAAATGGATATCCAATACACTATACTTTGCCGCCTGTTTGATGCATAGGTTTTCCTTTAGGAAATTTTCCATTACCATTGTATTCAAGTTAATAATCTGCTAAATGCCAATGGTGGGAGAAGGTATCTCATGTACTGCGCACATGAAACCTTTGTCACACTGGTAGGTGAGCCCCAGTGAGACAAAGTCTCATGCACCTAGCGCATACAAGACTTTTGCCAATGGTGGATATCTTGTTAAACAGGAGCTCTCTGGCATGTCTGCAAATTGCATCTTCTAAACATCCGCCTCGATTGATAGTTAAAAGGGTTAAAAATGTGCACTCTGAGTAAGTATTAGCCTTGGGTTACTCATGTTAAATATTAGCCTTGTTCATCGTGTGAATTATGAGTAAATGAATTCATCTTTTGTCCCATACTGTGAATTACAATGTAAGTAACTATAGACTATGGAATTTGCCACATTTGTTGGTTTATATTACTATCCAAAGATGTATGTATGCTTATGTTAAGCTTTTGGGGGAAGTCTTAGCATATGATTTTCTTTCTTGAGACACTTTTTAAAGAGTCAAAATGGCAAGGATGCCTGCCTTTAAAATAAGATTGTAACTAATTGACATTGTGATTCTCTTACTATTATCCTTGCCCCGTTGGAGGAGATATCTCATTTGGCACAATGGCACTTGACAATAAGCTAACCTGTTGGTTGTTGCCATTATCTACATGTTTAACCTTTCTATTTTTGTTCATTGTATTGGTTGGACTTATTTTTTCCTCTGCTCCAAACATGGTAAACAATTGAGTTTTTAAATAAAATGAACTGTTGTGCAGTGGCATGGGACCTGACTTTTGAGTTCTGGTACGAAAAAGTAGAAAGCAGGCAGGGCAATACCACCGCTTATACAAAGTATGTGTCAACTTCCTTTGTGTTTTTTCATTTTCCTCATCATCTATATCTCTCTTTTTAATGTTATTTTGTCACATTATCATTTGGTTTCACTTATAGTGCTAAGTTGTAAAGCTTTGATTAGAGGCTATTGTTCCTTTGTCTCTTTGATTTATGCTACATCATTTATGCTTTTGGCAATGTCATACATATAAAAAAATGGTTGTTTACAGTTTTTTGAAAGGAATTTATCATGGATGAATTTTTTGGTGTCCTGGATAGAGTGATCTGAGTTTAGATTGAAGCAGATAATATTCTTTTGACTGGATTGCAATTGTGTTCCCAAAGACTCATATAGTTTAGGAGTCTGTATCCTAGATTGGATTGATCTCGTAGGGTAATCTGTAAATTTCACCACCTTCCAACTTGATCGAAATTGGTTGCCTTCCATGTGAGAAGTACTAGCTGTTTTCTGCATTTAAAATTTTAAGGAATGTGGTGATTTTTTTACATGGTTCTATTGGTGACTGATGATTAATTTGGTTGTTTGGTTGATTTTCTGCCGTTCCAGAAGTAGCTCTGAATCATACGCTAGTATAATGTTTATAAGAGCTTTTCTCTATATACATTCATTTTATGTAATTTGTGAAGATGACAAGTTATGGTTCTTGACGTTTTTAACCCAATGACATGTTAGTTCATCATCATCATCATCATCAATCTGTGCATTATGTTGGGGAATAGCTTCTAATTATCTCTCTCTCTCTCTCTCTCTCTCTCTTTATATATATAAATATATATGTATATATATATATATATATATATAAAAATATATATGTATATATATATATATAAATATATGTATATATATATATATATATTCATTTTATGTAAATTGTGAAGATGACAAGTTATGGTTCTTGATGTTTTTAACCCAATGACATGTCAGCTCATCATCATCATCAATCTGTGCATTATGTTGTGGAATAGTAACCAGTTTTATTTTTCTTTGGCATTTATCATTCTGCACACATTACGACACAATGAAGTTCAAGCTGTATATTGATTATATGCTATTGTGCCTTATATCTCCATACCATACCATCTGACTTTCTCTTTTCTGTCACTCAGATCTTTCATCTTTTTCTAATAATGGTTCCATCAAGTTTTATTTACATAGACTTCAATAATATTTCATAAACCTCCATTTTGACCTTTCTTGTTCTGTTAGATGTCACTAGTTGCTAACTAATGTCCATATTTGGCTTTTAAAACAATCTGGATTACCCTTGCTGGTTTCCTTGGGCTGACATATTTTAAATTATTTGGAAGAGTAAGAGAGGACCATCAATTATTTGTGCATCTAGGTTATGAATTTTAATTAGGGAATCTTAGTTTCCGTCTTCCTATTTTGAGTTAAACTTCACTACTCTTTGATGTGGGGGAGACCAGAGAGGGGGAATTTATACCTTGGATGACTCCATTGGAGAGACTGGGAAATGCTATTTGACCTAAAGGTCATTGCCACTTTTGAAATAGAGATTCACATTTTGGCATCTTTCTCTGTTTCCATCTCTGAGGAGGATTGGTCTTTGTGTTGTCCTTGTAGTGGCATTCATGATTCAGCTCTTTTGGACATTGTCTTTTCTTGCTCTCTCTTACGTGAAGGAATATTAGTTGAATTGATCTTGATGAAAATGCTTTGATATTATGAAATATTATTGAAGTCTATGTAAATATTATGACTTGTTTATTGGATTGAAGTCAATTTTGTTTTCGATTCACTCACTAGCTTGTTTTACTTATGGCATTTTTCTTGCTGCAATCTTTTTTTCCTGTTTTTTATATTTTATTTTGGATTCCCAATTTTGAAAATCTTTTCTTTTGTTACTTTGTAAATTAAGCCAATTGATTATTTATAAGTTGCTAAGTGATATGTCAATGGAATTTTTTTGGGCTTATGAGAACATCTGTGCGCATCTGTAAATATAAGTTGCTAAGTGATTCTTAATCTATGATGCAACAAATTTTGGGCTTATGAGAACATCTGCGTGCATCTGTAAAAATCCAATTTTTTTGAATAACACCCCATGGCATGTTAAGATTTAGTCTTTTCAAGATCTGTTTGGATATTGTTTATTTTATTGAAAATTAAAAACTTATTGTTGAAAACAATATAGCAAAATAATTTTTAAATCTAAAAATACTGTATATAACACTGGTTGCATTTTTCCCTGGGCTGCTGGTCCTTGAACAGTGCGTGGGACCCGGGCTCCAAAACGTCAAACGCAGCATTTACTCTACAAACGCCCAATCCAAACGCACGCTTAGTCTTCTGACTGTTAGCTATGGATTTTTTATTTTATATTTGTGATGCATTTGAGCGGGCTTGAATTTTCTTGCTCTGTTTTCCCCCCGAACTTTGGTTTCAGTTATATTTATGACACAATATATAATATATTCTTTGGCCATGCATTAAATAGTTTGAACTAAACCCAAAACCCAGATTTTGGAGTTCAAAATGATGCTCCTCCAATATGCTTTGGATAAAAAGCATGTTATTTTCTGAGAACTCCATGGTTGCAGAGAAAAAAATGTCAAGTTAAACTTTTGTTCATTTCTATAGAACAGGAGATTAGAAATTAAGAGATATCTCACCTAACAAATGTCAAAATTTTGAGTTTTTTATGTTTTGAAAATTTACTAAATGTGTGAAGTCGTGGATGTGATAGTAAATGATGAGCATAAAGAGAACATGTGATCTAACAGGAGGATTGACAAAATATTTAATCTCGTATAAATGTCTATATATTGTTAAAGTTTCACAAGTTTGTAACTTGAACCCATTTCTATTGTTTTTGAAAAGAAAGAAAAGTGATAGACTTTGGTTAGGCATTTCAATTGGATTTGCAGCAGTGACAGACGTAGAAGCCTTTTAGAATTTATTCTTTCAAATTACACTTTCCAGTAGAAATTATCATCATTCTTAACATGTTCCTGTTATTTGTTGTTTGCTGTAGGTGGACCCATCAGGTTCATATTTTTCTTGGAAAGCTTCTGCAATGGGGAAAAATGTCTCTAATGCAAAGACATTTCTTGAAAAGAGGTATTAAGTTTGATTCACTTGCCAGCTACGTGTTAGAGAAACTTTTTTTTTTTTTTTTTTGGGGGGGGGAGTAAATATATCATTTGTCTCAATTCATACAATGAAATGAATTGAATTAGGGCTCATGTATGTGAATATCACATGTACTATCCTTTTAACTTTCATTGCATTGGCCATAATTTCATCCTAAAGTATTGTTTACCTGTCCGTCTTACAGGTATACAGATGATATGGAGCTTGATGATGCCCGTCCACACTTCAATATTAACCTTGAAGGAAGGGTAGGCATTGTAGCTTTGAGTTCTACTTCTATACTAAGACCACTGTCGCAGTATACATGTGAAGGTTCTCTTTGATGAATGCCAATCAAATAAATCTAAGCATTTTTCTTTGGTTCTTTTTTGTTCTGGTTGATTAATATCCCATTACCTTTCAAAGAGAGTTGCCTAAAATCTATTAAGGAAAGAGGACTTAATTCTCTCTTCTTTCAAAATTTTTCATCAAATTTGTGCTTAAGCTTCACAGAGGAATCCCTTTCAACAATACTGTGTAGGAATGTATTAGCTTTAGCATTATTCCAGATACTTCTCGTTTAATTCAGCTCGCTAATGCTTCTTGTGTCCTGTCTAGGTTTGAGGGACAAATCTCTGGCAAAAACATCGAGATTGGCATAATTGGTATAGACAAAAAGTTCAGGCAAGTTTCCCTGTTCTCTTTTGCATATAACTACATGTGGTACTGATTAGAAAATAGAATTGCTCTCATGCTCTCGTGCATGTGGAAGCAGTAAGAGTCTTGTAAGGTTATAACCTTTACAAGAGGGTAGTGGCCTCCCGCCGGTGAGGCCTTTTAGGAAACACTATTAGGATGGAAGGTGAACTAGAAGCATTCTGGAAAAAGCTATCCCTTACGGAGGAAGAGGATGAGCAGGTGGTGTTGGGTAGAAATAGCACACTGGCAGCAAGGGAGTTGGGTAGGAACTGTTTAGTGATGAAAGTGCTATCCCGTAGAAGCATTTCACTAGATGCAATTAGAAAGAACCTGAGAATGGTGTGGAAACCAAATAAAAGTATGCAGATTTCCGAGTTAGATGATGAGCTGTTTATGGTGGAGTTCGGGGACGAAAGAGATAAGAAGAAAATCATGGAGATGCGACCTTGGAGCTACGAAAAACAGTTGATTATTTTACAGGAATTCGAGGGGGAGCAAACACCAAAGGAAGTGGTTCTCAAATGGTCTCCCTTTTGGATCCAGATGCATAATCTGCCATTAAAAAGCAGAACGAAGGAAACAGGGTATTCAATCGGTGCAACAATAGACGAAGTGATGGAGGTGGATGTCGCAGAGAACGGAGTGCAATGGGGGAAGTGCCTGAGAGTTCGAGTGATGGTGGATGTTACAAGAAAATTAATCCGAGGAAAGAGGGTCACCATTGAAGGAGGGGAAGGAAGATGGGTTCAGGTTAAATACGAAAGATTGCCAAATTTTTGCTATCAATGCGGTTTGTTAAACCATGATATGAAAGACTGTTCTGAGGTGCAGAGGAGGGACGACCAAACTGAGGTGAAGGAGCTGCAGTATGGAGCTTGGCTAAGAGGGGAGATATTCAGAAAGTATGTGAGAGAGATGGATCAAACAGGAAGAAGGGGCACAATGGATAGGTTCAAAGAATCTACTCAAGGGAGTAGTGCTAGGACGGAAGTAGTGGCCCAACGGGCCGGCGGCGACGGAGTGGAATTCAACCAAACTGAAAAAGGGTGGAAGGGGGAGAGCGGGAAACCAAAGTCAAAGATGCCAATCCACGAAGCTGTAGACAAGAAGAAAACGCCAAACAGGACAGACGAGGTGATACAGGGCAGTGTGATTATACATGAAAGGGGAAAGGCCAGTGAGACAGAGAAATTGCCAGAGGTCACTTTGCCAATCCTAGGATACAAACCTGTTTTGGAAAAAGAGTCACGAGGAAAAGAAGATGATGAGATGATGTGGGAGGCTATGACAGCACGGCCAGAGAGTCCTAGTTTTGTTTTTAATCTAGGTCAACCTACTGGGGAGCACCAGGACGTGGAAAAGCCCGATAAGGTTGAAGTAGCCCAAGGCCCAATGGCTATGTGTTACAAGGAAGATGTGGGCTGGATAGCTGAGTGTCTTGGCCCGATGAGTAGGCACTGGAAACGTAAGGCAAGAGAGATTCAGCCCAAAAAGTTAAATGAGCAACCAAGCCCAAGTGAAGTAAAGCCTATAATCCAATATAAGGTAAAACGTGAGAGCCCAGTTCCATTGAAGGAGTTGGAATTGAATATCACTGAGGCTAAACGCAGAAAAGGGTGTAAAGAGGGCAAAGCATCAGGGAAAGAAAATACTACCACGGATGGCGGAGTGGCGGCGACTGCAACGCAGCGCCGCCGAGCTCAATGAGCCTTATAGCATGGAACTGCCGGGGTCTTGGATCATCCCCGGCGGTTCAAACTCTCACCGACGAGGTGAGAAAGAAGAATCCGATCCTGGTCTTTTTATCTGAGACCAAAGCGAGTCTAAGCAAGATGAAGGGGGTTCAAAACAAGATAGATTACACAGAGGGGATTGTGGTGCCTAGCGACGGTAAAAGTGGAGGATTAGCTATGATCTGGAGGAAAGGAACAGAGATAAAGCTGAAGAGTTGCTCGAATTCGCACATAGATGTCGTAGTAGAAGGTGAGCAAGATCAAGTTCCGTGGAGAGCAACTGGTTTTTATGGCCATCCTGAATCGGGTAAGCGGAAAATTTCTTGGAATCTTTTGGAAGTTTTGTATAAACAATGTGATATGCCTTGGGTTGTATGTGGGGATTTTAATGAAATAACCCATGCTGATGAGAAATTAGGATGGCTGGATAGGGATGCAAATCAGATGTGGGATTTTAGAGAATGTTTAAGCAAGTGTGGTTTAGTCGATTTAGGCTTTGTGGGGCAGAGATATACTTGGTGTAATGGAAGATTGGGGGATCAGAGAACGCTAGTCAGATTAGACAGAGTAGTAGCGAATGAAGCATGGAGATGTATGTTTTCGGAGGCTAGTGCTCACCACTTAGCTATGTCGGCGTCGGATCACTGTATGATTGTTTTATATCTCAAGAGGAAAATGCCAAGAAGACCAGCGAAACGAAGATTTATGTTTGAAGCAATGTGGACCCGTGATGAAAGGTGTAGGCAGATTATTGAGGACGCCTGGGATCCCTTCCGAGCTGATACTGAATTCCAAATCCATGAGCGTCTGAAGAGCTGCCAAGACCACTTGCAAAGGTGGAACAAGGAGGTATTAGGTAATGTCAACAAAACTCTGAGAGTAAAACAGCAGCAATTACAAGAGATTGAGGCCCTAAATATGCTACATGAGACTGCTGAGGAGATAGAGGTTTTGAGGAAAGAAATCAATGAAATTCTGGTAAAGGAAGAAGTGATGTGGAGCCAAAGATCAAGAGCTTTGTGGATGAAATGCGAAGATCGAAATACTAAATTCTTCCACGCAACAGCAACACAGAGACAAAGGAAAAACAGAATTGAAGGCCTTTGGGGAGCAAATGGGATGTGGCAAGAAGAGAAAGAAAGGGTTGAGGAGATCATTTTGGAGTATTTTGAAAAAATTTATAGTACGGAGCATACTAGTGAGTATGAAGTAAAGGTTAAAGATGTTGAAAGGTGTATTACACCGGAAATGAACAAGCATTTACTCGAGACCTTTCGAGCGGAGGAAGTCAGATATGCTCTCAACCAGATGCATCCGACAAAATCTCTTGGCCCCGACGGTATGTCCCCTCTTTTCTATCAGAAATACTGGGAGGTAGTAGGTCCTTATGTGACAAAGTGTGTTTTACAAATTCTAAATTCTGGTAGTTTACCTTGTGTGTTGAATGAGGCATATATATGCTTAATCCCAAAAGTGCAGTGTCCTCAGAAAGTTACGGAGTTTAGGCCGATCAGCTTGTGCAACGTAATATATAAGATAGTGTCCAAAGTGTTAGCAAATAGGCTGAAAAGAATACTGCCAAAGGTTATAGGAGAAGCTCAGAGTGCTTTTGTTCCAGGGAGATAGATTACTGACAATGTTTTTGTAGCCTTCGAGACTATGCACAGCATAAAATATAAAAGGAAAGGAAAAACAGGAGTAATGGCTGTCAAGCTTGACATGAGCAAGGCGTACGATAGAGTCGAGTGGAAGTATCTTGAAGGGGTGATGAGGAGAATGGGCTTCCAGGAAAAGTGGATTCAACTTTCCATGATGTGCGTGAGAACAGTGTCTTATTCAGTTCTCATTAATGGAGAACCGAAAGGACGAATCATTCCTACTAGGGGACTGCGTCAAGGGGACCCTACTCACCCTATCTCTTTTTGTTATGCGTGGAAGGGCTTTCAGCCATGTTTCGAAGGGAAGTTCGATTGGAGAGGATCAGAGGGGTGTCGGTGTGTCGGGGTGCACCCCAAATATCCCACTTATTCTTCGCCGATGATAGCATAATTTTTTGTAAAGCAACCTTGGAGGAGGCCAATCGGGTGAGCCAAGTGTTAAAGGATTATGAGAGGGAGTCGGGGCAAAAGCTAAATAAAGAGAAAACATCTCTCTTTTTTAGCAAAAATACGAGGAGTGAAGTGATGGAAGGGGTCAAGGAGCTATTTGGGGCGCAAATAATTAGACAACATGAGAAATACCTTGGATTGCCGCCTATGGTGGGAAGGGGAAAAAAGAAAGCTTTCAACCGAATAAAAGACCAAGTGGGAAGAAGAATAGCCGGGTGGAAAGGCAAGTTGCTTTCGAAGGCAGGTAAAGAAATTCTCATTAAGGCGGTGGCACAAGCCACCCCAACGTACATGATGAGTTGTTTTAAGATCCCGGATGCCTTGTGCAAGGAGCTAAACTCCATGGTCAGAAAATTTTGGTGGGGGCAGAAGGAAAATGAAAGGAAGATGGCTTGGATTTTGTGGGAAAAGATGTGCCAAAGGAAAGCGGAGGGAGGGCTAGGCTTTAGAGACCTCAAGGCTTTTAATTTAGCGCTTCTAGCCAAACAAGGGTGGAGAATTATCCAGAACCCAGATTCGCTGTTGCATAGAGTTCTGAAGGCAAAGTACTTTAAAAGTACAAGTTTTTTGGAAGCTCAAGTAGGGAACAACCCCTCTTATACGTGGCGAAGTTTGATGGAAGCCAAAAGTGTTGTGGAGAGAGGAATGAGGTGGAGCATCGGTAATGGACGGAGCGTAGACATTTGGAGAGATAGATGGCTTCCTACCCCTAATTCCTTTAAGGTAATTAGCCCAAGGAGTCAGGAGTCTTCAGTGGAAAAGGTTGAGCACTTGCTGGACAGTGACAGAAGAACGTGGGACATCAATAAGGTGCGAAGTATTTTCCTTCCTTTTGAAGCAGAGACTGTTTTGGGAATCCCGATTAGCCCAAGCCTTCCAAATGATTCTAGGATTTGGGCATGGACAAGCAATGGGATATTCACCGTTAGAAGCGCGTATGGAGTAGCGCTAAAAATGTTAAAGGATAACAAGGAGAAAGAAGACAAGGGAGAGTGCTCGGATCCCTCAAAAATGGATGAGGTTTGGAAGTCCATATGGAGGCTCGAATGTCCAGGTAAAATTAAACATTTCCTTTGGAGGGCATGCAAAAACATTCTGCCCACCAATTTCTGCCTAGCTAGAAGAAAGGTGTCAAAATGGGATGGCTGTGCTTGGTGTGGTGAGACGGAATCTTCGAGCCATGTGTTATGGGATTGTAAGGCTGCTGCTGAGGTTTGGAAGGAATCGGGTCTCAATCTGCCTAGGTGGAAGAATGATCATAGGGATTTCATTGAGGTGTTTTGGAAACTAAAAGAGGAAGCAAAAGATATAGATTGGGCCATGTTTGCAATGACGGCATGGAGCATATGGAGCAACAGAAATCGTTACAAGCACGAGGGAAGTTCAAGCCGGGGAAGATAGTAGTCAAGGAGGTGACCAGGTATGTGGAGGAGTTTCGACAAGGCTTCACTTCAAACTCAACCACTCCCAAGCAGCCCCCTCGGCTTGGTTCCCAATGGCGACCCCCAGATGTCGGATGGTATAAGGTAAATGTTGATGCAGCAGTGTTTAAGGAGGCAGGTAGTTGTGGAGTGGGGGTGGTAGTAAGAAATGAAGAAGGATGCTTGATGGGGGCTATGAGCAAAAAGCTTCCTTTTCCCTTGGGGCCTTTAGAAGCAGAGGCAAGGGCAGTGGAGGAGGGGATTGTGTTAGCAAGGGACCTTGGCCTTAATGAAGTTGTCATCGAAGGAGACGCAAAGACGGTCATGACTGCACTCGCAAACTCAGATTCTCTGCATACCCCATCCTTAATTCAGAAAGTAATGGAAGGGGCGAAGTTCAGGCTGCAGGCTTTCAAGTCTTGGCAGTCCAGACATGTTCATAGAAGCTGTAATGTAGCAGCTCATATGCTTGCAAAGCATGCTTGTAATGTTCCAGATAGTTTAATTTGGGTGGAGGATACTCCCCCAATGATTTCAGCACAGATCAGTATGGATGTAGCAAATTTGGGTTTATCCCTCAATTAATGAAAGTTCTCTAGTATTGACTATCAAAAAAAAAAAAAAAAAAACTACATGTGGTTGTAGGTGGATTTTTCCCTTTTTATTTTTTATTTTTTTTAGGGTGGGATGGTGGTTTCTTGGTATTTTTATGTATTTGTTTCTTATCTAAGATCATGGTTGAATAATGCTATGGCATGAATAAGTAAAACTGATCTGATTTTTGTGCTTGGCTTAGTGTTTATCCAAGCCATAGGGGCATGTTTGAACCTGACTCGTTTACATTTGTACAAGCGTGAATTTGAAAATTAAACACCTAGCAGAAATGTGAAGATGAAAAAGTTTTTTTGATATAATATTTTAATTCATAAAATATACTATGGCTCTTCATAAAGATGGGTTGAATGTGAAAAGTAAAAGTAAAACATAAAGTTATTCTTTTTTTACTGAATTTCACTCTCGTTGTGATAAGCTGTTTTTTTTTTTTTTTTTTGGTTTGGTTTGGTTTTGTTTTGTTTTTTGTTTTTTGTTTTTGTTTTTGTTTTTTTTGTAATCCCAGTTATTTATTATAATGCAGTTTTTGATTTTAAACTTATCACAGAAGTTCATATTTCCATTTGAGTTTTGAATTAAATTCTGTAAATTTTGGCTTTGACCTTACCCTTTGGTTATAAAGACAGAAGTTTGGTTGCTTATGTTTTCTTGTTTTCATGATCTAAATTTTGGCAGAGTACTAACACCGGCTGAAATTGATGATTACTTGGCTGAAGTGGAGTAGTTCATTTTCCTTTAATTAAGAACCTGGGGAGAACTTTTATTACAGGGCAATGACTGGCTGAGTTACGCGATTTATACCGGTCCTTGTTACTGCAAAATGCCTTGTTTGTCATGATGATCTACTTAATTATGTATTTGTACACTTTCCCCCCCTTTTTCTTCTCTCTTTCTCTCTCTCTCTCTGTGTTGCAAGTACGTAGTGGTACTGATTGGATGATTTTGTTTACTGAAATTTATATTCGATATCACTTTAGTAAGTTATCACCTTTTTTATTTTACTTTTTTTGCTAACCTGATGGCATATGCACGTAGACATGGCAAAACGGATCAGAATTTTCTGACTCGACCCGAAAAAATACCCAACCCAAACCTGATTTTTTTTTACCCGAAGCAAAAACGGGTTGACTCGTGACCTGACCCGTGTTTTTTTGCGGGTCAACCCGACCCGACCAGTGACCCGACCCGAACCTGAATCATTTTTTTAAACTTTTTCTTTTTTGGTAAAAAAAAGAAAGTGAAATTAAGACAATATTGGTTTAATTATTTATTGTGAGTTTTAAGGAAACAATTGATACATTTACATAACTGTATGCAAATTAATTAAAAAATAAATGGTTGAGCATTCTGTAATGAGTAAAGATTTTTAGATATCAAATAGCAAAGTACATGCCAAGATAATCTGGTTACATTAAAGTTAAAAACAGATTTAAAATTGTAGATATGTGTGAGACACATTCACAAGTGTGAAAATAGTAAAGCCAAAGTATCAAATTAGCATAAATTATGAATGTTTAGATCTATTTTTTAACAATTTATGTTCAAAATAAATGGCTTTTCAAAATAAATTATGATATTTCCTAGAGTGTGTGCTGCTTAACAATGATATGATCTTCATAAAAGAGACTAAGTATAAATAAGTAAGCAATCAAACTTTAATGTATATCTCAAATTGAAATAGAATGTCAACCATAATTGATAATAGATTATAAAATTAATTTTTAAAATTGTAACTTTCTTATATGTTTTTATTCTTTATCAAATGAGTTATCCAATAAGTCATTTGTAATTTTTTTTTTTTTTGGAATGTTGATATTGTGTAAAAATAAAACTTGTATATTTGTTTTACTTATCTTTGTGTTGTTTCGTTTTAGATAGCAATGTTAGGATTTGTATAATTTTAAAATTATTGAATAAGTATTAATAAATTTAACTGAGTTTATTTTTGATATAAGTAGTGAATTTAAAATAATGCATTTTACATCAAATAATATGTTGCATAACTATCCAAATGGCAAATACATATTGTTTTCTTTATAATAAAAAAAAAAAAAAAAAAAAAAATTTCATGTGAAAAATACGGGTCAACCCGACTCAACCTGACCCGCAACCCGATTGACCCAAACCCGTTTTCAACCTGCTTAAAATGACCCGTGACCCGATTGACCTGACTCGAACCCGACCCGACCCGCCCGTTTTGCCATGTCTATATGCATGTGGTCTAATCTCGTTTGTATTTTTTTTTTTTTGTAAGTAAGAGAATAATTTGTTAGAAAGAATGAACGCCCAGAGGACAGAGTCCTTAAATACATACGAACACAAATGAGGTCCAAAAAATGACAATAAAACTTCAAGACACTCCCACAATTGAAGTACAATATTTAAAAAAAAAAGAGGATCTCAAGGAGCATATTTAATATCTTGCGTATAGATTGTTCTTTGATTTCAATAGTTCGAATCCCTCCATATGGTTCACGTAATGCAATGCTTTGTTGCTTGCCACAACACTATTGCCTCCCCAGCAATAGTGCAATGCAGCAACAAGTGCTTATCCATTTCACAACCAATAGTTTCCATTCAACAAAATTATCTATAGTTAGTATGCAATTCAAATTTGTTAATACAAAAAAAGATACCTTACGAGTAACCGTACTAACTCAGCCTAAACACCTCTCCAAAGGGAAGATGGAGTTAGGTGAGCGTCACGAGCGCACCAAACTCCCCTGCAATGGAGTGTTAGTTTGGAAATAAAACCTGCAAAGATTGATCTTCACATCATAAATCATGCCAAAACATTTCACTATTGCCATTTCCCACCCCAATCAATATAAATTATGAAATCTTTTCCAACCGGCTAAAATGCCTTTCCACATACTACAACCATGAGGTTTTCTCACTACCATCTTAGACCAATCTCCGTACTGCACCATATGTATATACTTAGCCTTGATGACATCATGTCAAAATTGCTCCTGTTCAATCCCATATCTCCATAACTATTTACCGAGCAAAGTTTTATTAAAAATAGTTAATTATGAATAATGAACAATTACTTTCATATGAATTTATCACTTTTTTTTTTACCATTTATAGCCAACCACTTTAGATTTGTAACAAAAGTTGTTTTCCTAAACTTTCTCAACTAAATGTGAAGATTCCTAAACTTTACCATCATACCACTCATGTCCTTGGTAGCAAACTAGGGATCCCCATCCAAAAGTTCCAATAAGATAATAATAAATAATATCCACCAAAATTTCCCCGTATACTTCTGAATTATTAATATTCAAGAATCTAAGGACTCTCATAACCCAATTGAACCATCAAACTTGGCCCAATTTTTCCGAAGTCCACAAGCCCTCCCAAAGAATCTCAAAAAGAAAGTTTAGCCCAATTGAAAATAGTCCTGCCCCAAGTAATACTAATTCTGGATTTGAGATCAACTCATACCCTGACCATGTCTTGTATAGTTGTATTAGTATAGGAAGTTGTATTATGGTTATTGCAAAAGATGCTAATCCCATCCCGCATCTAAAACTTCCAATGCATCTTTTACCCATCTGAGAAACCCCTAAGCAAGTTTGCAGAAACTGAGGCCAAGCTTAAAAACCTTGCCAAATACCCCGTCTTCAGTTGAGACCAAAGAGGCGGGCTAAAACTTTCTACCACTCGCTGTGATTCTTTTAAGGTCTGTTTGGATACAGTTGAAAATTGAAAAGTATTTGAAAACTGAAAACATTGTAGCAAAATAATTTTTAAATGTGTAAATAGTACCGTGAGACTCATTTTTAATGAAAAAGTTGCTGAAAAGTGAGGTTTGTAAGATCTCGTAAATAGTACACGGGACCTACTTGTATGGCTGAAAAGTTGTTGTAAAGTCAAATTGTACGGCTAAAAAAAAAAAAAAAAATCTGAAAACGCAAATGCCCAATGTGGACGTGCAAACCAAACCCACACTTAGCATGGAATTGTTGTGATGTAGCTTGGTCCTCGGTAATAATATTATTTTCAGCCCTTGGTTAGAAACTACACACGACTATTTTCTTTTCATTGAAACAAAACTAACTAGTACAAAATATCCTCCGCTCTAAGAAATGCTACCTATTTGATTAAAAGAGAAACAAAAAACTAACTTAAGGTGCACACACAGTGGAAATGGATGGAGCGGCAGATTTGTTGATTTTACGTCTACCCCCTCTTCTCTCAATTTTCTCTCCTCTGAATCACTCCAAATTGGGATAATAAGATTTGGGTAGATCCAAAAAAAAAAAGAACTAGTCCTCACCAAGATTTTTTTTTTAATTTTCTCTTCCAACTAAACAATATAAAAGTTCTTTTTCTCTCCTATTTTTTAGACATGGCCCTACTGCATGGCACTAAATAAAAGAAAAGTGTTTCTAGAGTTGCAAAAACCGCATTGCAATCCCTTTCAATGGGCCTTAAAAATGTACAAAGGAGACTTTAATGCCATCCGATCTCAAATTTGTTAAAAAGAAATAATTTTAGTACCCTTTTGAGTACCCTTTGTCTTTTACGTGGTAGATTACAATTGATTATCGGATAATTTATATGAATTCACAATTTTTTTTTTTGGTACCTCATTGTTAATCACATAGAAAAATTGTAACAAAAATAATGTATATAAAACTGGATCGTACTTGAATTATCCCTTAAAAGGGAAGCTGCCTTTTGGCTTCATCTTTATCTCATGGTTTAACATGTCTAATGAAGCACAATATTTATTTATTTTTGGTCAAAAAAGTAATACTACCATTCTACCAATAATTATTTTCACACAAGTTATGTTTTGAAAACATTTTATTGAATGAGCTATTGTTTGAAATCTAAAATCTCACTCAATCCAAATGTATTACAATTTTATCTTTTATCTTTAATTTTTTTTTCCTAAATTAAATAAGCACTTGGTGCTGCTACTTTCAGGATCTTTTTGTTCTGGGTTGCCCTTGTGCTTCTTGCAGCTGGGTTAAATCAAAATATATATATATATATATATAAAAGAAGAAACCTCATGCAGGAGTAGGCATGTTCCTGTGACACACTAAACTTGCATTTAGCTTAAAAAATGGACGGTCATTTAAAAAGCCAAAGTCCAATTAATGAATTTGAACCCAACCACTCTATTTGAGTTCTTTGCACTCCTCTTGAAAACCGAAACGTTTGGCAAGAGTTCTTCAAACTCCTCTTAAAAAATGAAACGGCAAAACCAGTTTACCTCTCTCTCTTCCTCTTTCTCTCTTTTAACTCTTTAGTTCTAAGTTCTAACGCACACTTTTGTGTCTCTCCTTCTATTGCTTGTTGACTCTCTCTCTGTTTCTTTCAATTCATTTTTTTAATTATTCCAGGTACTGAGTTTGTGGTCTGCATGTTTAAGGGAACACAAGCTCGGGAAAATCAAATCTTCAAATTAATTATGCCATACATTTGACTTCCAAATTTCATTTTCTCATGTTCATTAATGGTTTAATTTTGCAGGCTTTAAGGATCAGTTAATGGCATGTTTTGTCTATGGAGGGCTACAGTACAATTGCAATTCCAATGTCACATACGGCCAAACTGGTTTCAATGTTTGCTTTGACTATACATAAGCTGCCAATGCAATTGTTGCGTCCAAAGTACTCTTTACTGGCAGTGACAAAGTGAGGTTTGCTAGGCTGTTTTCTCTTTCCTTTCTCAATTCCTCTAATAGTATTTGAAGAAATCCTTGAACCAAATTTCCCCTACCTCCGTCGAAAAATTTCTACCTTTGCAAAGATTGTTAAGATGGACATGCAATTTATATTGGAGTTACACACGCCAAATGTGTGACACATACAAATGAAGGAGATGTTTTATTAGTTAATTAGTTAGTGCTAAGAATTTACAAATCTTTATTCTTATTTTAATTAGAATGTAATAATGCTGGATTTTTAATGGATTGTAGCGTTTGGGTCAGTAATGAGCTTGAGGGAGGACATCCATTTTATTATATCAACAGATTGTAGAGAACACATATATGGCCCATTGATCGTACTTTCCTAACATTTTTTTTTCCTCATAGATAGAGCTTAAATTTTTATAGGGAAATGCTAACGGATGCCCTTAAGACATTAGTTAATAATCTATTTAAAGAAAGTTTTTATGGGAAAAGAAAAAAAAAATTTTATTTTTGATAACTTTTTCCATTTTCTATAAAAATGGTATCAAAACTTTCTTAGAATGGATTGTTAACCAGTGCCCTAAGAGCACCTGTTAGCATGACCACTTTTTATAAGCAAAACTAATTAAGTTTTATGTTATTTCAATATTGCATAGCCTGGGGTAAGTTTGTCCGATTCCCATTATTAGTCCAAAATTTTATGGAGACTTTGTGGTTGAATGAGTTTCAATGTTCTAATTTTAATAGGCTGGGTGTTGTTTTTATGTGTTTTAATTCAAGTTGTGACCAAAAAGATAATTGAAAAATTTTTTCTCCTAATTTTAATGGTTTGGTTGCAGAAAAAATTAATGAGCAATGCATTTATGCTTCAATGTAGCACGGGCGTCATATTCTGTAGATCATAAACCTAGGTGAATTCTATTCCATCTTCCCTTTGGTGGAAGAATTGACTGGATCAGTAAAATATTGATGTTTTGGCACACTATATAAACTCCTTTTTTCTTTTACGTGAATAATGATATTGGGAAAATAAGGAGATTTGAGACCATGCATTCTAATGAGTCTAACTCACCCTCTTTTGGTTATATATCTCTACATCACCAAGACCAAGTGGGCTTCTTGTATAATGTTTAATTAGCTAATGTATAGTAAGCAATTCTTATTGAATATTTAACTGCAATTATTAGAATTGGGAAAAATGTGATACTTCATGTTATTACTTAAAATTATGTTAAACATTCTATCCAACCTTCTCATGTAACAACTTACAACATTATTTGCGCATAGCGCAGGCCCTTTCAGCTAGTTAATAATAATTTCCAGCTGTGTTTGATTGCCAATATTGAAACACTATATGGCCTAAGAAGAGGGAGGAGGCATAGCCTGCAAAATGAACAGAGGAAGAAGACGAGGCGTCATGAGGGCATTCTAGAGAGACCTGTGATGTTCTAACTTCTAACATATTAAAATGGGGCAATTTGGTCTTTTGATAATATGCAACCTTTGTAATTGTCACATGACTTGCACATGGGTCTAATTTCCATCCAAGTTAACAAGAAATAAACAGCGGGTGCAAAGTGTGTAGGATGTAAAAGTTTAGGAGGACTAAATTTCTATAGTTTAGGGGGTAAATGTATCATGAGGTATAATTTAAAATGGTAAAATGTAATTTTTCCTTATTTATTTGAGTTTATAAATGAAATTAAATCTTTTGTGACTTTAGATTTATTATTTGAGAAAGTAACAATACTTTCTTCTTGTTGCAATTTTTTCATGTGATGCAACTGTTGGGTCGGCTATCAAAATATTAAGAATGAATTGAGAAATGACATTCCCTAAGACTACTGTGTTTCACCTTTTTGTTGTTGCTTCCAACCACAATGCTATCTAGATGCACACTTCTGGGGCCTGGTTCTCCTTCCAGGAAACTCTCAAAATGAGAAACAAGTTGAAAGTGTCATCTTCCAACTAAGATCCTTGAAGGCTCTTAGGCTTTACGGCTTCATTCTTTTATCACCGCTGGAAACACAGTGAAGAATATGACTGTTTCACTGTTTGAGTTTTCCACTGTTTCTTTATAGGATGCTTCATGCTAATAGAGCTATAAGCTACTCACATTGCCTTGTTCTAACAACTGAAAACCTAATTCCCTAATGTAATATCATTCTTGCACATAAGATCTTAAATCTTGTTGAAATAAACAGGCAGAGAAAGAACAAGAATTGTTCTGAAGAGAATCTTTGTATATATATATATTTTTTTTTTGTATTCTTAGCTCTCCTCAAATGTCTGGCCTTCAGTGAGGAGTTGATAGGTAAGATTGAACATGGCAGTCCTCTAGGGTTTTTTGTTGGCTTGATATTCCAGCAGATAATACACACATGACTATATGAGACTGTAGAAATAGCTTCTTTCAAGTAGATGAAGGTGCTGCATATTCCCGTTGCCCAAGCTATCTTGTTGGTGATAAATCAAACCCTCAAAAGGTTCTATGCAATGATTAATGGACAAACGTATCTACACATGTTGGCTTCAAATTAAGAATAGGTGGCCTAAAAAATCCTTAGAAAGATTTTGCAACCTATAGCTCCGAAACTTGTATTTTCCAATCATTCCCTTTGCCCTCTGTATCTCCTTTGCAGAGGGTTAGTGAAGGACATAATTTGAAATATAATTTTTGTTATTTATTTATTTTTGATATTATTATGAAGTTTTTGAAAATTTTGATTTAGCATTATTATTTCTTTGATTTTAGGTGTATTTAATGATTTTCTATTAGGGTTCCATTATGATAGGTATAAATTATAATATCTTTTAGAAAATATTTTCTTGTTGGTCAAGTTTTATAGAGCCTTTAAATTGGGCTCCAAGCTTGTAAACAAAAATGAAGTATTTAGTTTAGTAAATTTTCTTATTTTTGTTTCCCTATTTTTCAGTGGTTATTTTAGTTCTTGCTATTTTCCACCCCGTCAGCTAGCCCTTTGTTGTTATTTGCTCAAGGAAAAAAAAAAAAAAAATGCAATAATGTGCACTTTATTTTCTCCAAAAAAAAATCTGGTTAACTTGCTCCGATCAAGTTTTGGAAAAAGTTATTTTGGATTTATTTTTGAAAAATAATAATATAAATAATTTTTAAAAACAATATAAACAAAATTGGTCTAATCTAAACCATAACATGGAGAACAATTGCAACAAGAAAATGGCTCAGAAATAAGCTATATATTAGTAATAAATTAGCGTTTAATGACTTTAATAAGAAAATACATATATGATATCGATGTCAATCTTAGTGTTAATGTGACATAGATAGAACAACAACCTACCCACCCCACAAAAAAAAAGAAGAAACCTTGGCAATGTCTTTCATTTTTATGGGATGTTCCACCCTATGAGAATCTGGTATTTAAAACTTTTGTAGAAAATTCAAGATGATGAAGCCACAAATGTTTATTCAAATTTTTATCAGTTGTACTTATTGACTTCTCCTAGATGCAAACTTTGAGTCAAGCCTATAGTAATAACATGTGTTGTTTTAGCAAATATACTACTCACATATGAGGAATTGAACAATATGTCAAAGAAATCGAATTTTCCACAAGAAATGTTTAAAAAAACAAAAAGATATATGATATCTATGACTAAGAAAATTGCACATTAATATGTGGCGTAGTTGAAAGGTGAAGATTTATTTATTATTTATTATTCTAATTTTTAAAGATAAATACCAATTTCATTAAGCACAAACAACACTAACATCCTTCCTCCATACATCCTGAATAGATTTAGGCAGGGAGTTCATATTACAACAATTACAAGGAAAGGTGTAATTGACAATTCTCTACTCAATGCCATAACAGAAGTGGTTAAGCTAGATAACAAAGGATAATTATCCTCTCTATAACATATCATCTGCCCTAACAGAAGTGAACAAGCAATCCACTGAAAAGAACGTTTTGAGTCTTTTAGGACTTAGGAATAATTGCCCTAAAGCCATTTCATCCAAAAGAAAATGGTTGGTTTTTTGGTAAAGGCAATGGTATGCTATCATTTCTTAACATAGATAGCACATCTGACATTGTGGGCCGATCATTAGTATTATTCTGTATACATAGGAGACTGATATGGATCCATCTCAGTACCTTAAATTGGACACATGAATCACTAATTGATGGATCAATTAGCTCTTGCCCTTGACCTTCTTGCCATAAATTCCATGCCTGAGAAAATCATTTACAATATTAGAAGCACACATAACAATGAATATAAACAAAACCCAAAGATTAATACTAATTGACATACGTATTCTACTAAATTGAGTGTGTAGTCAACATGGTAGAAGCTGTTGTTTTTTCTACCACTCACAATTTCAAGCATCAAGACTCCAAAGCTATAGACGTCAGACTTTATGGAGAACACGCCTTCCATGGCATACTCAGGAGATATATAACCACTATATCAAAAACACAATAAATATTTCATTTCACAAGTGATTGAATTGAGCACATGTAATAGTAAGATTAAAATAGGACTTTAATCATCACAAGTGTAAGAGTATATTATTAACTTACTCTGTTCCAACAATTACATTAGTGTTTGCTTCCAATTCATCTGGTTTGAAAATTCGTGCTATGCCAAAATCAGATATCTTAGGATTCATGTTTTTGTCAAGGAGTATGTTTCCGGCTTTTAAATCTCTATGAATTACTCTTGGTCTTGAGTATTTATGGAGATAGAGCAGTCCTTGAGCAATTCCTTCAATTATATTGAAACGTTTTTTCCAATCTAATAACTTGCTTCTCTTTGAGTCTATCAAATATAAACAATGAAATAGATGTGATCAATAATCTAGTTTCTAAAAAGTGATATAATAAACTTAATTTTTTTTTTTTTTTGGAAAAATAAGTAAAGGAAGTACTAGATAAAAGTCAATGTTTTTCTTACCAAATAGAAAGCAATCTAAACTTTTGTTGGGCATGTATTCATAAACCAACATCCTCTCTTCTCCATGAATGCAACAACCAATAATTTTAACAATATTCACATGTTGGAGTTTAGGCATGACTATCAACTCATTCCTAAACTCAGGTATTCCTTGTCCTGAATTTCGCCCTAATCGCTTTACCGCTATCATTTGCCCCCCTGCCAATTTTCCCTGATGTGGTGATTAAAAAAGATTAATTTAGCTTAGATGTAAGTTACTCAAAACTACTTGATGTAGAAATTTATTTAGAGGTGACCTTATACACAGGCCCAAAGCCTCCTTCTCCAAGCTTGTTTTCTAATGAAAAATTGCTTGTTGCAGCCATGACACTTGTATAGCTAATTACACTGAAACGAGCTCCATCATTCCCATCATTTAGAATTTCATTCATGTTGATAGATGGGTCCAAGCTCAATGAAGCAAGCAATCCATTTTCACCGTTTGTTTCATCACTCCCTGTTTAAATTTCCATAGAACTAATTTGCATATATCATATTAATAAACAAGAATTGGAAAATTTAAATATTATATATATATATATATACCTTGAATTACAACTGCTCTCCGTTTGAGTAGATAACACAATATGCAGAAAACAATCACGAGTAGAGCAATGGCTTTGAAAATTGCAACGCATATCCACTTCTTTGTTACTATACCTGGTCATATATAGCAGTGTTAGTAATCATCATATAAGAAAATATTTTCTGACTTTGATCCAAGTTATACTTCATATCGAAAATCTACAAATACAAGGGAATGAAATTTTCTTTTTCTTTATTTAAACAAAATTGTGGAAGATGAATACCCATACGAAGGGATAAACGAGTGAGCATAATTAGCAAAAGAGATCCATCAAAGGGATCATGCAAAGTTCAGATCCTTCAAACCCAAAACTTAACTAAAAAGGTGTAGAAATGCAAACCAATTAATATAACATATTATGAAGCTCCAATCTAACCAATTTTTGAAATCTTTAACAGTTTGTATTTGAAACCTCAGTGAAAGAGAAAATTAGACATATCTTAGTTTAGTTAGTTTTACTAATGGTTTAATTTTAAAATTCTTGCCCTAGATTCATTTTTTGTTGCTTCTGTAATTTGTGTAATCCCAGAGTACAAGGCACATAAACCTTGAATAAGATCCATATTTAAGATTCTTAGCCATGACTAATTTCTGTACCATCTATATATAAGCAACAAACATTTTTCCAGTAAAACCCCAATTAAGATAATTAAGATGCAATACACATGGATATCTAGCTAGGGAAAAACTTAGTGTGTGTATATGTAGAGAGAGAGAGAGAGAGAGAGAGAGAGGGGGGAGGGAGGAGAGATCTAAGCTGCTATTTCTTGATCAAGAAGTTTAAGTTTGGAGAAAGCTCGATCTGAATCTGTTTGTGAACTGAGGAAATGATTGAACATATCTAAATCTGCTGTGATGACCCTACCTGCATCGTCACAAATTATCTATATATATACACTTAAAAGTTGCACTATTCACAACCCAGATTCGAAGTTGCTCAAATTCAATGACTCTTGCATTATTGGTAATTTTCCTTACATAAATATGCACAAACTTAAAAGTTGCATTATATAAATATATATATATATATATATTTTTTTTTTCTCAAATTCAATGACTCTTGCAATGTGAACCTTCTTTCTGTGGAAACTAGGAACCTTGAGGAATTGAGTGTATCACCTGATTTAAGATTATTCACATTTACGCAATGAGAAGAAGTATACAACAAGCATGAGAAAAATAGAATGAACACAAATTTGAGAGTGGTTATCATGTTGTTAGCCAGTAAGATAGAGACTAATGACTTTTCACTTGTTTGCTAATTAGTAGCTACTTATATGCTCATGCCAGCGTATAGCGCGGGTCTACAAGGAAACAGAGAGATGCTGCCTGCTAAGGTCAAACACGTTAGGCGGTCCATTGAAAAAAGACTTTTTTCTTTGGAGAAACATTAATGAAAGAGGACTGGTTATATTGAGACATAACAAAATTTATTAAAGAAATAATTTCATTGGTTAATGAACCATGCATAGACACAAAAGTATCAAAGGTTTGAATGACTATCACAAATCTGTGGTTGGATTATTTTACTAAATAAGTATGCTAAATAAGTGTGCTCCGACACTTCATTTCACATTGCCTCTTTATCTTTTTTATCCCTTCTTAAAAATTTAATGTAATATGATTTTTTTTTTCAACCATCTATTCTATTAAAACTCTATATTATGGGTTTTGGGCCCCAGTTGTCACAAAATAAATCAAATTTTAGTCAAGTAATTAATTAATTATGCTCTTGATTGAACTGATTTTAACATATCATATAAGCGCAGATCACATATGACACCAATATGAAAACCAATGAAAATTGATGAAACAATCCGTTTCACAATTAAAAAAAAAAAAAAAAAAGAGAATGATTTAACCTAAACAATCCTCAAGACAACATATCCACTAGAATAGAATCGAAGTTTGTACAATAGATTTAACCCTAAATCTAGTGCTACCTCATTTAGTACTTATTAGTGTGAATGTAATTCTGAAATTCACGGATTCTTCTATTTTGGATAGTTGCAGACGAACTCTCCTGTTTGTGACTTCGAGATCTACTCTCAAAGATTTAATTAGTAACTATGTTTAGCTAATTTTAGAAACTTCGCTCAATCATTAGATTTGTTGTTTGCATGTAATTTCTAGTTGATGCTTCAAGAGAGCTTGGAAAAATCCAGATCTGGGCAATAACAATGCTCTCTTGTTTGTGTAAAAGCGTGCTCTAAAATTTGTATTTATATATACTTAAGTTCCATCAAAACCCTAGATGGTTGAAAAAAGAAGTTGAGAATCCAAACTACTTGAGTCTTGATCGGTTGAGACATGCTGTTCGATCGGTCGAGATAAGTGGTTTTTGACCTGTCAAGCTATAGTTGAAATGCAATCTTGCAAGGGTACCTTTTATGCATTCTTGATCAAATATTATCTAATGTAATTTTATTTAGATAAACTAAGTCTAAACTATTACAATTGTTCATGGTTAACAATCTAAAAATGTGGACTTTACAATATCATTAGACGTTTTTTATATGCCTTAACATATATATAAACCCCCTTTTACATTGTTTATAATCATTTTATTTTTCTATCATAATTGATGTTCTAACAGTCCATCCATTGGAATGTTTAAATGTATAGTTTGAGATATGAATAAATGGAAAATAAAACCTAGCTCCAAAAAACTTTGGGCTCCTGTTATTTCAACAGTGTGACTTACTATATTTCACTCTACAATAAAAACATAATTGTACTATAGACTATAGGGTTTATTTAATTGTACAAGATATCCTGTGACTGAAAATTCATTTGACCTATCCATAAAATATTCATAGTGAAATAAAGATAAAATAATTTATGATCACTTTATTATCAGTATATCTGAAATATTTGAGTTCATAATTTAATTTCTTGATTATTCCTATACTCTTCAAATTTCATTTTATTAAATATATATATTTTTAGTAACCCCTTACTAAAATGACAAGATATGATACTCTAAATAATTAAATCTATGTCAAGGGAATATTTCTTATCTCTTATTGAGATTATAAATTCACTCTTAAGAAATGATTTTTCTACAATGATAGATGTGATTACCCAACGTATTAAGGTTTTAACTTACATCTCACATTTGAGTCCGTGATCCTTAAGATTAAAAGACTTTTCTCTTTAGCAATTATTAGTTTAATTATTCAAGTAACAAAAGTTTGTAGAACAATCAATTAGATTGGTCCAATTCAATGTATTCTAATACATCCATATATCAATCAATAATCTCCACTTCCATGATCAAGGTAGAAAATCATGATTAATATGTTATACTCATGTCAAATAAAATGTTTGATTTCATCACTTCAAAATAAAGTTTATATGTCACAAAGGAATTGTGATATAGATCTTCAATATTCATAAAATGAGTATAGATAAAATAAAAATATTAAGATATACTAGCTTCGTCACATGCGCTTTGCGCATGTAATGATGCTTTTTTTTTTTTGGTCTAGTGTCATAATTTTTCCTTTATCTCAATTTTTAAATTATGACACAACTCAAAAATTAAATAAAAGAAACTGGAGAGTCTTGATAAAGTATAAAAAAAAGAATAAAAAAAAAGTTGGAACGTTGTCTTGAAGGAAATATATAAAGTGGACTGAGATTTTTTATTTTATTTTAAATTTTGGATAAGTTTTTTTGTTTTTATTTTTTATTTTTTTAAGACATGAATTAGTAGGAGGGTGTTCTATTTTGTAGGCATCTTAAGTGGAGTTGGAGATATATTTTTACTAGGTTGTCCCCAAGTTTTGTCCCTGTTAAACGTAAGGTCTAGAGGTATTTTTGAACCACATACAAGTCCAGTCCAAAGAGAGGAATCCTGTTATAGATATTATAGATATGTGCAAATATACTGATATATAGGATTTGAAATGAGGTGTAAGGTTGAATTTATTCAACCATCTAATTGGCTTTATTCCGTGCCAAATTTGCTTGTAATTCAGCATTTAGTAACCCTGTATTTAGGTGGGTTTGTTGTAAGGGTAGTGAGTGAGATAGAGTGAGATAGAGTGAAGTTTGCTCAAGAGCGTGCAAGAAAACAGAGACTCACGGCTGGGACTCGCGGGTGGACTCGCGGCTGCAAGCCGCCAGAAGCAGCACACGTGCCAAGCATGCTGGAAGATGAACAGTCATGCTAGCTGGAGCACTACAGGACAAAACAGGACAACTGGCCATACGGTTAACTCGCGACTGGATCTCGCGACTTGGTCAAGCCGCGAGTCACCCCTGTTTTGTAAAACCTGACGTTTCACATTCCTCTCCCACTCCAGTATAAATACCCCTTTTACCCACGATTGAAAGAGAGCTTCCAGAGAGAATTTTGAGAGAGAAACCCTAAAGAAAAACTAGATTGCTTCACCCACAATCTATACCTTAGAATCTCTTCAAATTCCCCTACTCTCTTCCTCTCCATTGTCAAATCCTTGAGAGGCATTATACCAAACCTGGTTCTCACCATCATCTTCACTGTGAGACAGTTGTTTGGATTTCTGGGAAGCAGTTAGGAAGGAGCCAATCTTCATTGGTTGATGCTACGGTCTAGTAGCGGAATCCGGGAAGCTAGAAAAGAAAAAGGTTCAGCGCAACCTCGTTGGAGTAAGAAGCTTGGAGGGCTTAGGTGCACTGGGTAGATTAGGCTTGCAGGGTCTATTGCTGTCCTTGTATCCCAACTGTATTTTCTAGTGGATTGATTACCGCTTGGAGGGCGGCGGAGAGGTTTTTCGCCGAGGACTTCGGTTTCCTTTTCGATAACACATCGCGTGTTGTCTTTGTGTTTGCATCTTCCTTCCTCTCTATCTTTGCCTTTATATTATCTGCTGTGGTTTTATTTGATTATGGCTTAGATAGTTTTTAACCAATTTCATATTATAGCATGTGTTAAGTTTCCGCACACTAATTGTTTGACATATTTCTTGTATTGGTTAAGTTGTATTTTGGGGGTCTAAACGTTCAAAGGTGTTTTGTACACGTTTTTGAACTTTCAATTGGTATCAGAGCGGGTACACTTGTTGTGGTTTTATTACCTAAGTGTGATCCCAGACCCCTGAGTTGTGGTTGTTGTTTTGGATTATACCATGCTGAATTGTAGCTTAAGTGTTTGTGAAAATGACTCTATGCATATGTCTGAAAGGTGTCTTACTGATGATCTTGTAGAGTTGTTAAAAACTAAGAAACATGCTAGAGTTATTGTTCACATGCTGGAATATCTTGAAAATCAGAATCTTGTCTTACACAGTAGCATATCTGAATCTAAATCATTGATTAAGAAATATAAAAGAAAGAATAGAATGTTGTGTGAGATGATTGAGAATCTGAAAATGAAAAATCAATCTGAAAGAAGCATGAAAACTGATGATGAGTTTGTGTTTGAAGGTCAAGAATGTCTGTCACATATGAACCTATTTGTGCATACCTCATTGAAGGTGTTTAATGCGTGTTTGTGGTATCTTGACAGTGGGTGTTCTCGCCATATGACAGGGGATAAGTCACTGTTTAAGACACTCAAAGAAAAGGTTGGTGACTATGTGACATTTGGTGATGGAAGTCATGCTCAAGTTCTAGGCAAAAGAACCATTGAGATACCTGGTTTGCCTATGTTGAAAGATGTGCTGTTCATAAAAGGGCTGAAGGCGAATTTGCTGAGCATTACTCAAATTTGTGATGATGATTTCCTGGTACAATTCTCTAAGAAAGGATGTTTGATCATCAATGAAGAGGGGATTCAGGTTTTGGAAGGAAATCGGACTACAGATAACTGTTATGGAATAGTTCCCACGGCACCAATATCGTGTAGAAGTGCTCGGGTGGATATGTTGGAGCTGTGGCATCACAGATTTGGGCATGCCAACTTAAAACAAGTAGCAAAAGTCTCCAAACTTGAAGCAGTCGAGGGACTTCCTATGTTTGGAAAAGTGAAGAAGACCGTTTGTGGTGCATGTCAAATGGGGAAGCAAACTAAGGCAAGTCATCACAAGGTAAATGTGATAGCCACCTCTCGATGCTTGGAGTTACTTCATGTTGATCTAATGGGGCCCACCAGAACTGAAAGCCTAGGGGGGAAGAGATACATTATGGTTATTGTGGACGACTACTCAAGATACACTTGGGTTGAATTCCTTAGAGAAAAATCAGAAGCTTGTGAGAGGTTGGAGATTCTGTGCAAGAAACTACAAAACAAAAAAGGGATTCCGATAGCCAAAGTTAGAAGTGATCATGGGAGGGAATTTGAGAATGCAAGATTCGAGTCCTTTTGTGAGAAGAATGGAATTAAAAGAGAGTTTTCAGCTCCCAAAACTCCACAACAAAATGGAGTGGTAGAGAGAAAAAATCGTGTGATTCAGGAGATGGCAAGAGTCATGTTGCTTAACAAGCAAATACCGCAAAAATTTTGGGGAGAAGCTGTCAACACCTCGTGCCACATTGGCAATAGGATTTTCTTTCGAGTTGGTACAAAGAAGACTACATATGAGATATGGAATGGGAAGAAGCCTAAAGTGAAGTATTTCCGGGTATTTGGAAGTAAATGCTATATCTTAAATGATCGAGAGAATCTTGGGAAGTTTGATGCGAGAAGTGATGAGGGTATTTTTCTTGGCTACTCTACTACAAGTCGAGCGTATAGAGTGTTTAACAAGAGAACAAAGGCTGTGATGGAGTCCATAAATGTCAAGATTGATGATGCCTTACCTAAGGTGGAAATGATTGATGATGTAGAAGGGCCGAGCACCAAAGAGCCTGATGTTAAGGTAGAAGCTTTGGATATAGAAGGTGAAGAACCTATACCAGAAGTAGAATCGACTCCCATCAACCCAAGAATGGAAACGAGGTCGATGTCTAGAACTTCAAGTCCTCTTACTCCTCCAGAAGTTCATCCTCCTATCTCTCGAAATGATGAAGTTTCCACTTCAAAAAGGCCATCTTCAAGAGTTATCAAGAATCATTCGGAAAGTAATATCATAGGATCTCTTGATGACGGTCTTCGCCTCAGGAAAGGAAATATTCTGCTAGCCAATCATGTAACATATCACTGTTATCTTGCACAGTTTGAACCAAAAAGGGTTGAAGAGGCTCTTCAAGATGAGAATTGGGTTGAGTCAATGCATGAAGAGCTGAATCAGTTTGTGAGGAATGATGTGTGGGAACTTGCTCTACGGCCTGAGAATGTTCATGTTATAGGCACAAAGTGGATTTTTAAAAACAAAACTGATGAAGATGGAGAGATAATTCGAAACAAGTCTCGGTTAGTAGCTGAAGGATACACACAAGTAGAAGGAGTGGATTTTGATGAATCATTCGCTCCGGTGGCAAGACTCGAATCCATTCGAATCCTCATGTCCATTGCGTGCACTTTAAATTTCAAACTTTATCAAATGGATGTTAAGTGCGCTTTTCTGAATGGATATCTAAATGAAGAAGTATTTGTTGAGCAACCAAAAGGATTTGAGGATCCTCATTTTCCAGATCATGTATTAAGATTGAAGAAAGCCCTTTATGGCTTAAAACAAGCGCCTAGAGCCTGGTACGATCGTCTTACACATTATCTTCTAGATAGAGGTTTCAAGAGAGGGTACGCCGATCGAACTCTGTTTGTCAAAAATGATGAAGATTATCTCCTTGTGGCACAAGTCTATGTTGATGACATAGTGTTTGGGGCAACTATCGAAGATCGTGCTACTGAATTTTCTGAGGAGATGAAGAAGGAGTTTGAGATGAGCATGGTGGGGGAGCTCACATTCTTCTTGGGTCTTCAAGTCAAACAACAGAAGGAGGGTATATTTGTATCTCAAGAGAAGTATGCCAGAAACATTGTCAAGAAGTTTGGACTAGACTCCAAAAAAACATGCCTCCACTCCCATGAGCTCTTCCACTAAACTGAATGTGGATTCGTCGGGAGTTGAAGTAAGTCCTACATTGTATAGGAGCATCATAGGGAGTTTGCTCTACCTTACAGCCAGTAGACCGGACATTGCTTTCAGTGTAGGCGTTTGTGCCAGGTATCAAGCTAATCCAAAGGAATCTCATCTGACTGCTGCTAAGCGAATCATTCGATATGTGAATGGTACTGCAAACTATGGTCTGTGGTATTCAAAAGACTCAAATGCTTGTCTTGCTGGGTATTCAGATGCTGACTGGGCTGGCAGTGTAGACGATCGGAAAAGCACTTCAGGCGGCTGTTTTTATCTTGGTAACAATCTTGTCTCGTGGATGAGCAAGAAGCAGAATTCAGTGTCTCTATCTACTGCAGAAGCAGAATACATCGCTGCTGGAAGTTGCTGCACTCAGCTTCTTTGGATGAAGAAATTACTTCATGACTATGGAATTCCTCAAGAAACGATGTGTGTCTTCTGTGACAACACCAGTGCTATCAATCTTTCCAAGAATCCTGTCCAGCATTCAAAATCCAAACACATAGAGATACGTTACCATTTCATTCGGGATTCGGTAGAGGAAAGAGTTGTGTGTCTTGAGTTCATACACACCGACAATCAAAAGGCAGATATCTTCACCAAGCCTCTCGATGGTCCACGGTTTGAATCACTCCGTAAGACCATTGGTGTTGGTACAATTCCTTGACTCTCTTGTGTGTTGTGTGCTTCACATATTTATAATATGATAAGTCTGTCTGTGTTGGGGCACACACCTCTTTGAGTAGCTCTTTGTGCAACATGTTTCTTGTTTGTTTGTCCATTTGTGAATACTGTTGCTTCTTTTTATGTTTGTTCAATCTTTTTGTTTCTTGTGTCAAAAATCCAAAAATCACAAAAAAATTAGAAAATCAAAAAGCTTGATTGACTTTGTTGAGTCTTGTCTCAAAACTTGTTTTGCCTTGTACATTTGTGCTAATGGCTTTGTGCATTTTCGAGCATTGCTTGTTTCTTTGCACTCATACCTCTGTGGGAGAAATCTTGAAATCTTTGTGATTGTTGTAAATAGATCTTTAAACTTGTCATGAATGATTAGTGAATGGTTTTGTTGATCTTGAGACATGCATAGACTTGTGTCTATATATCTTCCCACTTTTTATTTTTGTGTTGCTAAAAAGAGCTCACCAAATGTAAATCTCCAAATGAAAAGAGATATTGAGCTGCAAAAGCCTGTCGCACATTCTAGTATTTGACTAGGAAAAAGGGTAAGCGACCTTATATTAAAGTGAATGTTTATTCAAAAAAGGCCAAAGGCCTGTTCTTTAAAGTGAAATGTCATATATCACTCTCACAATGAGAGATGATTGCCTCAAAATATCAAAAGGATCAAATGTTATGATTGAAAGTGGAGTCAAATGATAAGTTCCAAGTTATGCTATCAAGTTGTGTGGGAGGTCATATATACATATTTCTATAATTGAGATAGGTCACTTGATCTAGTGCTAATTGTGTATGCCTTGGTTGAATTGATCATTGAAGCTTCACATTAGACAAAGGACTATCTCATTGTTGATATCCACACACAACACACAAGTTTATGTTCAATAAATGCCATATTCATTTGTGTGATTGTACTTGATGAAATATGTTTTCATATGCTCAATCTTTGTTCATTCAAGCACAAAAAGATTTTTGAGTGTTTTAGGTGTTTTTGGAAAGTATTTTGTTAAAAAATCTGAAAATTTCAAAAATCCAGTTTTGCTCTGTTTTGGCGGCTCCGTCGCGGGTATGTCAAGTCGCGAGCCTCAGTCGCATCTTCGCTGGTCATTTTTGGCGACTTGTTCGCGAGTGGAAGGTTCAGTCGCGAGGTTCACTCAGAGATTTTCGCGGCTCAGCTCGCGACTCACTCGCGGGTAGACCTTCTAGTCGCGAAAAACACTTAGAAAATTTTTTCAACTTTTTGTCCTTGAGTGTTTTGGCGGCTTGATCTGGCGACTTTTTGGCGACTCGTTTCAGTCGCGAAAATCGCGTGTTTTGGATATACAGGGGCAGTTTTTTAAACTTTTTATTTTTCCCTCGATCTTTTTGTGACTGTTCATTGTCTTTCTCATCTGCTCTTACACATTGTCACCGTGCCTCCATTTTCGATCTCCATTACTTGACTCTTTTCAGCTCAAAATCGTCGACTAACAGGTATGGTTTTCTGTCCTGCACTCTATTTTACTTGTTGTTATGGTTTTCCCTCTGGTTTATTCACATTTGGTTGTGATTTTGTGATGGGTTTCTAGCACAACTATTATTCTTTGTCCATGCTTCGCTTGGATGCTTGTGTTTCTGTTTTTGAGCTAGTTTATTTTGGTGGTTGTGTTCTTCATCATGTGCTTAGCTAGGGTTAGCTATTTTTGTCTGATCTGCTGTTGATATCGTGTTTCACTATGATCCTGTGTGGTATCATGTTGATGTGTTGTTGAATTTGGTCCTTTTTCAGCTGATTATGTGGTTCTTTTTGGTCTCCCTATACTGTGTAGTTCAAATTTGGGCCATTGGTGTCCCTCATTGCTATTTTCTGACCATTCTCATCCAGCTATTAGGGTTTCTTCATTGTCCCTAAAATTCCACTAACCCACTGCTAATTTAGTCTGTTGGATTGTGTTCTGTCATTTCCTTTGTTCATAATGCAGACTAATCATGTCACCTTTCAAGAAAGCTGCTGTGAAAGGAGGTAGTTCCAAAGGGAAGGAACCAGTAATTGATGTTGATGATTATCCACCTCAGCCAAAAGGGACTCGCTCTTCATCAAGGAGATTCGATCCCAACAAGTTCAGATCATATGCAGCCTATCAGTCTTATGAGAATTTCTTTCTACATGCCACACCATTACTAGAAAGAGCTTTGGATCAGTCCTCACTTCATGACACTGACATTCCAAAATGGTTTGCTCACAAGGATTGGAATTACCTTCTGTCTGATCCGGATGATGTGTATGAAGAGTTGGTAAAAGAATTTTATGCTAACGCAATTGTGGAAGGAAATGAACTTAAGTGCTGGGTTCGGAACAAGAGCTTTTCTGTCTCTCCTACATATCTGGCAGAAATTATTCACATCAACAGACCCATTTTCCGACATTCACCGGTTTATGATGATCTCTGTCCTGATGAGGAGCTTCTCAAAGAAAGTCTTGGTCAAGACTTGAAGTTCTCACCCAATGGCAAATCCATCAGTGTTTCCTCCCTTTCTCCAAAACTGAGAGTGCTTACAATTGTGATGTTTCACAATTTGTACCCTTTATCAAGTACTGGGTATATGAACCTCGGACGTGCTTTGTTTCTTCATGATCTAATCTCTGATGTGGAAATAGACATCTGTGCTCATATCTTTCATGTTCTGCGCAAAACGGTTCTTCGAAATGAGTCTCGGATATGCGTTCCTTTCTGCAGTCTCATTTCACGGATCTTGAAGCTCAAGGGAATTTATCCAACGGCTGATGAATCTCCTCTCTCCAAACCAAGTCCAATCAACATGCGTACATTCAATGCAAGCGTTGGAAATAGTCGGAAGAGAGCCAAACCAGAATCTTCTGCATCTCACAGTGACTCTCAGTTTAGCACTCTCTCCCTAGATGAGAAACTTGGTCGCATTGTATCCTCTGTCCACGAGTTGAACACAAAGATGTCTGGACTCACAGCTTCTCTACACCATCAAAGCACTCAATGGGATATGAAGTTTACTTCTCTTCAAACTCAATTGGATCAAATTCAGAGAAAGCTGGAAGAGGATGACTAGCCTATTCCATGACAAAAAGGGGGAGTGATAGGCATGATCGGAGGGGGAGAATATTACCTAAGGGGGAGTGTCTTTACATTCTTCTTCAGTTTCAATTTTCTTTCTTTAAGTTGATATATTGTGTTTTGTAAACTGTTATTCAGGATGTTTTTGTGTTTGTACCCATGTGCTTTTGTAAGCTTTTAGGGTTAATGTTTTATGCATAGTTTATAGGCTTTATGGTATGTACCTTGCTTAATGCAGCCTTTATGCTTTGTTGAAATCAGTACTTTTATCTAAATGTTCTACATTTTGGTTTATGTACTGTCACTCTTGTGCCCTTGTAGGATTGTTCCTAGATGCATATGCCTTGTGTGTTATGCATTGGTTGAGTGTTGAGCATACAAGTGTCTTGCCTTGTGCTTGTTAACTTGTATGTCCTTGTGTTCATTCCAAGTGTGAATGAGCACTGTGATCACTACCTTGTGGTGTTCACTTGGTTGATCAAGCCATGGTTTGTTTATTAACTCCATTTTTGCTTGATCACATATTGCCTGTTTCATATGCATTTATAATTTTCTGCTTACAATGATCATGGTGTATTGTTGTGTTTCAGGAGTATTATGTTCATATGATTCAAGTGCTTCACAGCTTCTAGAGTTAGGTGTGAGTGAGTTTTGTTCAACTGTTCCCAACTCACATGTTAAGTCTAGAGTCTGTTTTAGGGTTTTGTCACGGAATAGCCAAAGGGGGAGATTGTAAGGTTGAATTTATTCAACCATCTAATTGGCTTTATTCCGTGCCAAATTTGCTTGTAATTCAGCATTTAGTAACCCTGTATTTAGGTGGGTTTGTTGTAAGGGTAGTGAGTGAGATAGAGTGAAGTTTGCTCAAGAGTGTGCAAGAAAACAGAGACTCGCGGCTGGGACTCGCGGGTGGACTCGCGGCTGCAAGCCGCCAGAAGTAGCACACGTGCCAAGCATGCTGAAAGATGAACAGTCATGCTAGCTGGAGCACTACAGGACAAAACAGGACAACTAGCCATACGGTTAACTCGCGACTGGATCTCGCGACTTGGTCAAGCCGCGAGTCACCCCTGTTTTGTAAAACCTGACGTTTCACATTCCTCTCCCACTCCAGTATAAATACCCCTTTTACCCGCGATTGAAAGAGAGCTTCCAGAGAGAATTTTGAGAGAGAAACCCCAAAGAAAAACCAGATTGCTTCACCCACAATCTATACCTTAGAATCTCTTCAAATTCCCTTACTCTCTTCCTCTCTATTGTCAAATCCTTGTGAGGCATTATACCAAACCTGGTTCTCACCATCATCTTCACTGTGAGACAGTTGTTTGGATTTCTGGGAAGCAGTTAGGAAGGAGCCAATCTTCATTGGTTGATGCTACGGTCTAGTAGCGGAATCCGGGAAGCTAGAAAAGAAAAAGGTTCGGCGCAACCTCGTTGGAGCAAGAAGCTTGGAGGGCTTAGGTGCACTGGGTAGATTAGGCTTGGAGGGTCAATTGCTGTCCTTGTATCCCAACTGTATTTTCTAGTGGATTGATTACCGTTTGGAGGGCGGCGGAGAGGTTTTTCGCTGAGGACTTCGGTTTCCTCTTCGATAACACATCGCGTGTTGTCTTTGTGTTTGCATCTTCCTTCCTCTCTATCTTTGCCTTTATATTATCTGCTGTGGTTTTATTTGATTATGGCTTAGATAGTTTTTAACCAATTTCATATTATAGCATGTGTTAAGTTTCCGCACACTAGTTGTTTGACATATTGCTTGTATTGGTTAAGTTGTATTTTGGGGGTCTAAACGTTCAAAGGTGTTTTGTACACGTTTTTGAACTTTCATGAGGAAATCTAAATAAAGATAGAGGCGGTCCCTATTGATTGATGTAAAGATAAATGATTCCACTTCTAATTTTAGTTAAATATATGAAAATATAGGTATCAACATAGACTAATTAAATAAATTATGTAAAAACCTTTAGTTAAATAGTGATTGTAATCAACCTTTAGTTAAATTGTTAATTGAAAATTATAGCTCTTTTTAATATGAATTGAAGCCTAGATAGTTATATAGTGATTGTAATCAAATTTATTTTATTGTTGAATGATAGTATTTTTTTATGTACTTTATTAATAACTAATTAATAAGTAAAATTATCAAAGAAATAATTGGTTATATAAATTAGAACTAAGTGGAATAATTTATAATAAGTAAATATATAATATAAATTTAATGAAGATTTATACATGAGTTAATAATAATAATAGTAATAATAATGATCAATGCATTTAATTTTTATATTAATTGATTTTTTTTTTTCCGAAAAAATATTTATATGAAAAATGACATGTGGCAAGAGTATTGGCCTTTACCCAACTAGGTGGCAAATCTTAAATGATTCTAGAGTTTTAATAGATAACTTATTGCTAACTCGTGCAACACTCTGGATAATTAGAAAATATTAAATATCTTCACCTTGTTTAATGCAACAATGAGTAAAAAATAAATGAAAATCAATAATTCTAATTCAAAATAAAAGTTGAAAATAGATATAAGATTGGTTTTACATATAGCAGTCATCTCAAATATAATTTGATAATGAACTTTTTATAAGACGAAACAAAGATATACACATCTTGAAAAAAATCCGTATGCATATTTTTTCACCAAGCTTAAGCATAACTGGTATAGGTGTTTCTAAAATATTTACTCCATTTGATATCAAAATACTTAGGTGCCAAACATGAGAATAATATATGAAAATATTTTGATAGCATCCAATACCTTTAAGCTTTCCTTTTGCATTTAGTCCATCTATAGTTTGTATAGAAGTTTCAACTATGTTGCCACAATCCATGTATAGAAATAATAATACTAATCATGTAAAATTTCAGTTAAGATCATATATTTCCTTGGAAGGGCAATACTTGTTGCACATAGTTTTACACAAAGCCCATTTTTTAACTGAAATCGTGACATTAAGTCTTGATTTTTAAATTCAAGATTATGACTTTAAGTCACAATTTCAATTTAAAAATGAGATGTGTATAAAATGATGAGTATCGTAATAATATTTTTTAAGTTGGCAAGGATCTTGAGTCCTAATAAGACTTGGTCAACATTATGACCAAATTTACAGCCATACCAAATTAATAGCTGTATGTTTTTAGACCCCTTAAAGCATAAGCTGTTTAACCTAGTTATTTAGCCAAGTGATTACTTAGATAAATTATTCAGATCAAGGTTAACACAATCAAATCATATCATGAAAGTAATGTGGAAATATAAAGAACACACAAATAAGTGTGAGTACTTGTGGTTGTAGTGGATCAAGGAAAGAAGTAGTCCGTGGACTCGAAGTTGTCACGTGGTCGTGGTAGTAAGTTTTCTATATGAAGTAGTAATAGGATGTTAGTGTAGAACTTAGACTACTAACATCCTATTGCTACCTCGTGTAGAAAACTTACTACCACGACCACGTGACAGCTTCGAGTCCACGGACTACTTCTTTCCTTGATCCACTGCAACCACAAGTACTCACACTTGTAACTTTGAGACTCCACTTAAAGGTTTCAGATCTTCTTTAAGTTCTTTATTCAGCAACTGAAGCGATCACCAAGTTCTTGACATGAATCTTGATAACCCTAAGTGTGCATGAAGGTAAACAATTCTAGATCTCACAAGAGATTCAACATATAGCACATCAACAACCACTAAAACGTAACTAAGGTTTTTCCTTTTATACTTAGAGTAAAGTATAAAACCCTACACGTCAAACCGGGCTGGAGTTGAGTTAGAAATTCTGCAGAAAAAAATAATCTGCACAAGGTTCGATCGATCGAGCCTTGCAGAATTAAAATATACATGAATTCAAATCTAAAAACATGAACAAGAAGGAACACAAAACCAAAATATTCAATCACATGAACACAAACCCAGAAAAAACTTCAACCCAAAACTTCTTTATCAAAAACTAGTTCCCCCAACCTTTCTAAAACATTCTCCAAGCTTCCTCTCTCTTCCAAAACTCAAAGCTTCCTCTCTCTCTTCCAAAAAATGAAGATCTCTCTTTTCCAAAACACGTTCATGGCCAAAAGCTTCAAACTCTACTTCCTTGCTCATCGCCACCGCCACCATAACAACTAGTTATGGTGCTTTTTTTTTTTCTTTCTCTGATTGACTCATTCTCTTTATCTCTTGATTTTGCTCAAACCCAAACCCAAACCCAAATGCCTCAAGCTCCTCACTCAAATCGGTGCTTTGCCCTCTCTCTCTGTGGCTTAGATCGATGTCTTTCTCTCTTGGTGGGCCTTTCTGTCTCAGACCGGTGTCTCTCCCTCCCCGATTCCCCTTTCTGCTTGCCCCTCCTTGTTTCCTCCCCTCTCTACAATCTTCCATAGTTTTGATCCAGATTTAGAGAGAGGCTGAGATCGATGTGGTGGTAGTTGTGAAACAAAAATCGCTGGTGGTGGTCGATGGTTGTGAAGCAGTGGTCGGTTTGGCTTGGTGGTGGGTCGAAGGGTGGGTTTGTTGTTGGAGTGGGTTGTGGGGTGGGTTTGTTGATCATTGATTGCTAGGTTTGAGATGTTTTGGTGTTCTTGTTGGAGATCAGTTTTTGTTTGTGTTCTTATTTTAATTTTAATTTTGCTTTGTGTTGGTATGGTTGAGCTGGGTTTGTGTTGGTATATGTGGATTGATTTTGTTTTGGATAATTTGATTTATGTATATATACATAAATAGATTGATTTTGTTTGTACAATATTCATTTATGAATTTTCTGGGTTTGTTTTCTTGTGTTCTTATGTTTGATTTTCTGGGTTTGTATGATTTTTATTTTTGGGTTTGTGCTCTTTTGTCTTTTTGATGAAGAGGATGGCATATCTAAATTCATGTATTTTAGGTTCTAATTTTGTTTTTTTTTCCCTATTTTATTTTGTTAAAATAGATAAATTAATTTTCAAAATCAAAAGTTGATGTGAATGCTTATGTGTCTTTTTTAATAATTATTTTATACCAACGTGGCATTTTTTAATATTATTTTATTGGCCACATCATCATTTAATGTGCCAACAGTGCACTTCGTTTGTCACATCAGCAATTTTTGTTAAGTGAATAATTGTAAGGACCAAAATGGAACATGTTAATTGATTTAGGGACTAAAAGTGGTGAAATAAAAATATAGGGACCAAAACGGAAAAGATGCAAAATATAGGGACTAAAAGTGCATTTACACCTTTATTTTTTTTATTTTTTATTTTATTTATAAAAGGAATAACAAAAACAACCTATCATGAAATGTATGAATGTTATATAATGCAAATCATAGAAAAAAAAAAAGCAAAAGGAGAATGGTCACAAATAATATTGAGATAAAGTACAAGAACCATGTCAGAAAGACTTAATTAGATTGAACATTTTGCATCCAAAACCTTTTAGATGCAACTCTTGTATTGGAGTTATTATTCATATTATAATGATGAGCAACTCTAGGATTGGTATAAAGATTTAACGCCTTTACCAACTCACCAATAAGTACCATATGATCTTGTGCTTAAGGCACATGTACTTTTGGCTTATTTGCTCGCTTTGCAGCTTGCAACTTGAAACAATTTAGACAAATATACCCAATCCTTCCACAATAATGACAAACCCATAAAGGTCTATCATGCAACTTATCCTTAGGGAGGGTAGGATTCTTAGGCTTAGACTCTTTAAGATCAACCCTAATCTTCCTAGGAGGTGGTGTAACTTCTACTGGTTTGACAATCTCACTCTTGGGGAGCTCAGAAGGGGAAACAAAATATATGGAATGAGTTTCAGATACAGATTTTCAAAACCTAGACCAGTTTTGTCTAAGGGAGACTTTTGAATACTCAACATGTGATCAATTTAGAACTAGCAGACCTATTTGTTTGTTCTCTAGCAACAAATAATTCTAGTTCCAAATTCTTAACTATATCAAGCAACAGCATGTTTACAGTCTTCATATTATTAATCAATTTATTAGCATCAAACAATTTCAACAACAAATTTTTCTTACCAAGTTCAAAAGAAGCAATTTTCTTTAAACCTATGTCAACATTCATAGCATCCTTTACAACAACCTTGCAAAGCTTATTATAGGCTTCTTGCAAATCAGCATTCTTAGAAAGTTCCCTATCAGAAGGGTTCTTATCAATCACAACACTTTCATCAACTATAGCAGTAAATGTGAAAGTAATGAAGTTTCCATCCTCATCACTACCAGACTCATGATCAGAAACTTCATCATCACTAAGGGTTACAGCCATAACTTTACCATTTGATCTCAAGAATGTAGGACATTCTGATTCACATGACCATATCCTTGATAACCAAAACATTGTTGACCCATGGAATTATTTGAGGTTTGACCTACTTTTTCTTTAAATTTATCAGTATTATTCACTTTAGTGGGTTCATTCCTCTTAAAATTCCTAGGTTCAACATTGTTTTTACCTCTTGCCCTTCTGTTGTTGTTCTTAAGAAAGTTTCTAAAGTTCTTGGCAAGATATGCAATCTCTGTAGAGGAGAGTTCATCATCAAATCCATTACCATCAACATCATCAACTGACTTAAGAGCCATTGATTTGGATTTTTTTGTCTTAGGTAGGACTAGCTCATAGGACTGGAGAGATCCTACAAGCTCATCAACAGGGATGGAGTCCACAACCTTACTTTCACTAATGACAGTCACTTTGGGTCTAAAATCCTCAGTCAATGATCTAAGTATCTTCCTAACAATCTTAGGTTGATCATAAATGTCACCCAAATTATAAGCAGAGTTAACAATATCATTCAGTTTAGTATAGAATTCATCAAAACACTAATCATCAGACATTCTAATACTTTCAAATCTGGTAGTTAACTGCTGTAGTTTGTTAATTTTAACTGCTTTTGTGCCTTCACACACAGTTTGGAGAATATTCCATGTAGTATGAGCAACCTCAACAGTTGAGATCCTCTTGAATTCTTCCATAGAAACAACATTAAAAATAGCATTCATGACTTTGCTATTAAAAGCGGCTGCTTCTTTCTGAGAACTTTGCCATTTGCTTACAGGAGTAGTTGGTTTCTCCCATCCGTATTCGATGGAATTCCAAACTCTCTCATCAATAGATTTCAGAAATGCTTTCATCCCTACTTTCCAATAGGTATAGTTGTTCCCATCAAAGTAAGGTGGGATCACAAGAGAGTGACCGGGTTCCATCACAACAGGGATCAAGGATTAACTCTTAGATCAAAGGATCTAAATACACGAGCTAACCTACTTTGATACCACTTGTACATTTTTAGACCCCTTAAAATATAAGTTGTTTAACCTAGTTATTTAGCCAAGTGATTATTTAGATAAATTATTCCGATCTAGGTTAACATAATCAAATCATATCATGAAAGTAATGCGAATATATAAAGAATATGTGATATGATAACTCAGGTAAACCAAACCAATAAAAACCCTAGGGAGGATTTAACTTAACTATCCTCAAGGTAAAACAGATCCACTATAAAAAGAATTGAATTTTTTACAATAGAATTTAGACCACTAACATCCTATTACTATCTTGTGTAGAAAATTTACTACCACGACCACATGACAGCTCCAAGTCCACGGACTATTTCTTTCCTTGATCCACTGCAACCACAAGTACTCTCACTTGTGACTTTGAGATTCCACTCAGGTTTCAAATCTTCTTTAAGTTCTTTATGCTGCAACTGAAGGGACCACCAAGTTCTTGACATGAATCTTGATAACCCTAAGTGTGTATGAAGGTAAACATTTCTAGATCTCACAAGAGATTCAACACACAGCACATCAACAACCACTAAAACGTAGCTAGGGTTTTTTCTTTTATACATTGAGTAAAACATAAAACCCTACACGTCAAATCGGGCTTGGGTTGAGTTGGAAATTCTGTAGAAAAGAATAATCTGCACGAGGTTCGATCGAACGAGCTTTGCAGATTTAGATAAATAAATCTTGTAATCACTCGATTCCAACTTTACAAATAAACACACTTTGAGCAGCCTAAATCTAAACTCTAAGTTTTGATCATGGTTTGCCAATACATTACACATTAAAGTTCTAATACATTTAGTTCCCAAAGTCTTAAAACCTAACAATAGCCATACCCAATAGTAGAAGTAAGTCTAATTTTTGTATTAAAAAAGGAAATAAGTCTAATTTTTATAAAAAATAAAAGACGCAACATTAGATATAAGTCAAAATTTTATATTAAAAGAAAAAATAAAATAAATTGGTGAAGTGGAAATTTGTGGGACCTCGAAAGAAACATGCCAAAATTATGTGTCATATATAGATAATATCTCTGTCTACAATAAGAAGGACTTCAGGATAGTCTATCCAAATAGAAACATCTTTAGCTACTACCGTGCACTGTTGGGGTAGTCACTCTACATGTACAAAGTTCTTGCAGGGTGTGGGGAGAAAGAGTTGAGATTTAAGTTTTCAAGGGGGAGTTTATATATATATATATATATATTAGACTAGAGGAAAATTTTCATCTTGTAAAAAGAAAAAAAAAAAATACTCAGTCACCTAGGCAAAACAATTGCTAACAACTGAGCAACATTTTTGCAACGTTTAGTAAAACCATGATTACTTGAGAGTTGGAGGCTTGTACCATTAGCTTTTGCAGTCGGAGTTCATTGTAGAAACAGAGAGCCTTTAGTTTAGGATGGCGCTATTTCCATGAAGAAAAGGGATGCATTGTCGGTTCCAATTTCCCTTATTTTCTACCCTGCGTGAAACTATATAAAGTCTTTTATATAGTCGATTATAGTAGGCCGGGCATATCCAAGTTCATATTTTCACACGAGAGGATCAAGAAATTGACTCTGTTGTAGTTTAAATTATAAAAAAGCTAGCCGTCCAATTATATGGTCTGTCCATACCAAAATCGAAATTGTTGGGTTTAACAGGGTTGATCACTTTCTTTATCCATCATAACTATTCTCAGAAGCAAAGTTATATTAGTGAAATAGAAGATCCCTTGGCATTGAAATCAAAGGCCCAATGGAATATGTCTAGGAAATTTAGACTCCGGTTGATTTTATATCAGCATTAATGAACTTGTTAAGTTAATCAATTAGGAATTTAGATTAATTTTTAGGTTTATAATAACATAGTAACCAAAAAAAAAAAAAAAAACAAAGAACATGGCATACAGTGATGCAGGGAAAATCAAAAGAAAAACTTTTCCAAAGAAAAAACCACTACAGGAGTTTATTCATGACTAGTAGAATTCACAACAGTAGAATGGAAGCCCTCAATACAAGAATATCACACATCCTCGTATTGTTATCTATAGTAAGATTTATCCACATGACCAAACGCAGATCTATCTCAATTGGACTCTTCTACCTCTCAAATCTCTTTAGTGCATGGATATCTGATGAATGACTAATACAACAACAAGAAGATTTGCACAAGGATTTTTTTTCCTGAGTAATGTTATATACATAAATTATTTTACAAGTTTTTTTTACAAATGATACGATGAGTGATCATTGGTAAGTAAAAATGTAACGTTAAAGGTAAGTCCAATTGAAAATTAGTAAGAATTTTTCATATCAATATTTTATAAAAATATTGTAAAATAATTTGTGTAGGTAACATTACTCTTTTTACCTGTACAACATTAGGAGAAATTTTGCTTAATGGATCTTCGTATGGGCTTTTACTATTTATATATGATTGCTTGCTTGGCGTGATCAACTTCAAATTCATGAGCAGGGAGCAGTTTCCTTTCTTAGAGAGTCAATATAGTCAACATAGAAAAAACTAAGGCCATCATCTTCAAATTCCAATATTCCTTTCTTTTCTATCCTGCATGATTACAATTGACCCACGTTCACTTTGCCTTCTCTAATTTCACACCTTTTTTTTTTTTTTTTTTTTTATTATTATTATTATTATTATTATTATTATTATTATTTATTTTTTTTTTTACGCGAGAAAGACGAAGAATTGGCTATAATTGCGGCATACGGTGATTAAAATAAAATTTTGTCGGTGGTCCACTATGTTTTGTCGAATAACAAAATCATACTACTCGGTTTGAGGTTTAACATGGTTTACCACTTTCTTTATAATGGCCATCATCTACAACATCATATTAGTTTTTACCTTTGAGAAACATCTACGTCATATTAGTAAAATATAAGATTTTTGGCATTAAAATGAAGAAGGCTATAAACAATGTTATCAATGAAAGAAAAAGAAAAGAAAAAAAGTAAAAAAAGAGACAGGCCACTCGAATATGTTTGTAGTTATTTTTTTTTCAACCTATTAGCTACTTGATAATTTATAAGATTAGTATTGTGTATTATTTAAACAAGTTTCGTACATAACTTATTAAAGAAATAATGTGTGACAAAAACTACACATGATCTCTTTAATTATCCCATATTGAGATAAAGTAAAATAACTCTAAATTATTTGGAGCCAAACTTTTTTTGGCTATGCCCATTGTCTAAAACATTAAAATTGACACGACAATGGTACTTTACTAAGAGAAGGGCTAAAATACAATTTCAAATTGTGATTTTTTATTTTTTATTTTTTTTGGATAAGAACCATGAAGTATGTGTTAGATTTTAATTTTATCCCTTGATTATTAGTTGTATCAATTTCGTTCAAAGTTTTAAAATGCCTCAATATAAAAGAAATTGTTAATGTGATTGATCTTTATATATATATATATATATAATAAAAAAATTTTGATTTTTAATTAACCTCATAATATTGTACTAGATAAGCTTTTGGAGAATTATTGTGTTTATAGACCCTTGTTAAAATACCAGCTAACTAGATTAATTAGATTATGTTATGAACAACCTTTGGTTAATGCAACAATTACCAATATCATGCACAAAAAAGCATAACAGAAATAAAATAGCACACAATGATATGGTGATCCAAGAAAAACCAATAGAATAAAAATTTCACAATAAAAATCCTGGGGTTTTTGACTAAGAACCCTCAAGGCAAAATAAATCCACTAACCTTATAGAATGCCATATATCAATTGATGACAACTACAAAAAAATAAAATAAAACTCAAGATGGAGAGTAGCAAGGTGAGGAGTGAGCTGGATAATATTTTTTTTGGTTTCTTCAAGACTTAGGAGCAAAGAAAGTGTGGTTTCTTTTTTGGTTGGCCTTATTTTAAGAGAGTCTTTGTCTCTCTCGTAGCAATATTAAATTCATGTAATAAATGTTGGATTTCAATTAAAAAAAAAATTTGAGTAAGGATTTTAGTAAGTAATTAATTTGTAAAACTATTAATTCTTATTCTAATTTTGATAAAGAAAGAAAGAAAAAAAAAATCATTTTCCATCTTTTTATTTGGGAAATTGAAACTACCATAACTTGTTAATGAAATTATATTTTAAAAATTCTACCGTTGGATTACATGTACTATATTTTCTAAACATGTATGCCAATTTTCATACCAATAAGATGTTATTTACCATTCAATCTATAAACTCATCTTTTATGCATTATCTTAAACTACTAAAACTCAAATTTATACAATTGATAGATGACATGACTATTGATCTTTGATCACCTTAAAATTTTGCAAGCATAGAGAATATACAAAGATAATGTAATCCAACGGTCAATTTGTCAAAATTCACTTCCAATTAAAAAATATTGATTGATGTAATATTGCTTCTATATATATATATATATATATGAGTTGGGTTTTAGTTATACCTGATGTAATTCTAAATAATGTTACATCACCCAATAACTTGTTATAAAATTCATATTTTGAGAAACCCATCGTTGAATTACATGTTCTATATTTCTTAACATGCATGACAATTGAATGTGAATTACCATTTGATCCATAAACTCATCTTTTATGCATTATTTTAAACTACAAAAATTTGAATTTAAACAATTGATTGATGACATGGTCATTGATCTTTGATCATCTTTAAATTTTGCAAGCACGAAGAATATACGAAAATAATGTAATCTAACGGTAAATTTGTTAAAATTTGCATCTAATTAAAAAATATTGAATGGTGTAATATTGCTTACAGTTACACCAGGTGTAATTTGAACCCTGGTATATATATAGTTTTTATTGTTATTATTTTTTGTTAAACTGTTAATAAGATAATAGAGGACCTTTTTTCATTTGAGGGATTTAGTTCATTGCCTATTTGGCCTAAATCCTAATGGTTTTGATCCACTATATTTGTCATGAAATTAGTCAACAACAAAACCTAATACCGTTTATTTTGCAATTATTTAGATGCAGAGTTTACTCTCTCTTTCTTTTTTTTTTTTTTCTTTTTTTTTTTAAAGTAATTCGTAACTTTTATTAAGAAGAAAAGAAATTCAATATATCTTAAGCTAATGAGAACTTAGAGTCTATTTGGATACCGCTTATTTTGCTGAAAACTGAAAACTGAAAACTTATTACTACAAAAATAATTTTTAAAGCACAAAACACTGTAGTAGTGAGTGATTGTTGCATTTTTCATGAGTTTGGTGGTATGAACAGTGCCATGAGACTCCAAAAAAATGCAAAATGTAACTTAATTACTGGGCAAACGCACGCTTAATCATCTTTTGTTTCATTTTCAGTGAGTGATTGTTGCGTTTTTCATGGGTTTGGTGGTCCATAAACAGTGTCATGAGACTCAAAAAAATGCAAAATATAACTTAATTACTGGGCAAACGCATGCTTAATCATGTTAGGATTTTTCTAAGTTATAAAAATTTTCAACACCTTTAACATATATATTAAGTCTATACATGTACCGGTATACTTCCCTCTTGCCTCGCGTAACACACTAGTAACTGAAAAGGAAACGAAAGATGATTTTTATGCTGGCATTTGTCAAAAGTATACACTTTGGTCAAAACCATAATTTCCGGATAGATGCCCACCAGCTGAAGGAATAAATTTTTATTTGGGTTTTTGTTCGTTATTGACTACATTCTTGGCAATCCCATATATATTTTTTTTGATAAGTCGTACAACACTTTTCCTTTTGTTTTTTAAAAATTCAATTTTTATTAAAATCATAAAATTTCAAATCATAACGAGTGGCTTATCAGGCGTGATTTCTTTTTATTTTTGATTTATTTTTTATACTTCTTTATCTAATTTAGCGTGGAACAATGTAATGAACTACTTTGAAATAGTGAATAGAGATGAAGGCACATGGTTCTATGCTTTTATTTTCATATGGTTTTGTGAGAACTAGGATTGTAGGCATCATTTTTTGTTTTTGTTTTATCCTCACTCTTCTCCTTTTCATGAGAGGCCCAATTTAATATATATATATATATATATATATACACATGAACATAAATTTTTTTCCCTTGGATTCTCTCTTTCTACTAATCCCATTAAAAACAAACAAATACTCTCAATTAATTTCTCAAAAATGTACTATGGATAGTTTAAACACAGAATTTCAAATTTGGAAATCAATCAATTAAAATAGTTTCACAAATATATTTTTGTATTGATGAATGAGTGGGTATAATTATTTGTATTTGTATTCTATTACCAAAAAAAAAAAAAAAAAAAAGGATCTTTTGAACCAATCTCCTTGAAAAAGATTTCAATTCAAGAATTGTGTTGATGTAGTCTTGAGTTGAACACAAGTTGTTCCCCACTTTGATTGAAAAGTGGATCAAGAGATTTTCGGAATGGATTTCGATGAATAGATCTCTGATTGTGCATTTGTTAAAGACTTCTTGTTCTTTGTGTACTTTTGAATGTTCATCATCTTCGAAGATTTGTGGTGAAAGTTCCTTGAGACTTTAGATATTAAATCCGATAAAACTGCAATTGATTAGAGTTCTTGAACTTTCTAGTAGTGGCGGAGCCACATTGAGACCCAAGGGGGCTTTGGCCCCCCTAAAATATTTGAAAAAATTAGTATATATATAGTAAAGTTATTTTAATAAAAAAATGCTATATGCACAATATTTTTACAATAAATCTTAAGTGGCAAGTTATTATTGGCTATTACGTGTGTGCAAAAAGGTTATTTAGTTGTGGATTAAAATTAGAACTAATAATAACTTATCACTTAGGATTTATTGTGAAATTATTGTAAAAATATTGTAGAGGTAACACTTAAATAATTTTCCTCCACTACATAACCATGTGTGTGGTTAAAATACTTCCTGCAAAAGCAGGTGTGTAGCTGTGTAGGCTACTCTCCCTTTCTCATATTTTTATTTGTTCTTAAAATATTAAAATAATCAATGTATCATAACATCATAAATGTATATGATTAAAATATATTATTTTTATCATTTTATTTATATATAAATAATATAACATGTATTTGGTTGTAGTTATAGCTATTTTTTTTTTATATATATTGAAATTTGAATGATTGTTTGTCTTTTATTTAAAAATCTTTAAATTATTAGTATTTTTTAAAATTTTAGTCATTATATTTAATGGGTGATAATTTAATTTGAAAAATCTAGGTTCATGGACAAGTTTAGAAGTTGGTAATTCAGAAATAATACACTTTTGGGTTTTGATTATTAAATTGTATGTACATTACTGTTAGTATGGATATAATTAATATATACACAGAAATAATTAATTGTCTAATTTTATGTCCCCCCCCCCCCCCCCAAATATAAATTCCTGACTCCGCCATTGCTTTCTAGAGACTTTGAAGCTTGAATCCAATAGAACTCTAAGACTTGGAGGGATTATTTGGATGAATTTTTTGAATGTTCTTTGCATTCAAAGAGTTGTGGTGGAAGTTTTTGTGGTTTTAGGGGCTAGAATAAATGGAGTTTTACTAATTTGAATTCTTTTGTAGTTTATGGAGACCTTTTTGAGCTTAATTCAACTGAACTTTGATTTAGAAGGATGATTTAAATGATTTCTCTCTGAAAATTCTAATTTGAAGTTCTTGATGTTCTTGACAGCTTTGGACCATGATTCTGATAGAGTTTGAGACTATTGAATGTCCTTTTTAGGAGATTGATGAGAATCTCTATTTATAAGAGTCTTGAAAAGGTTTGATGACAAAAGATTGACTACGATTGGTAACACACATGCATAATTTAAATGGAGAGATTTTAAATCTTGTTTTACAAGGGCCACATGACGTAATTTGATTAGCCAATTTTTTTAATTTAAAATAACACATGACAATATTTGATTAAGCTATTTGTGCAATTTTAAATTTAAAATATCAACATCTATCAACATGTGATTGACGTTTGGATATTTTTGTAATTTTTATTTAGGGATATTTTGAAATTTTCTATTGGTCTGAATAACAAAAGTGGTACCTAATAAGTAACACATGGTGCTTTGCAATTAGTCCTACTATACGATCTTAGTGATATAATATGACAATTTGCAATTGGTTAAAAATTATGCATTCAATAAATGCCCCCTTGGCGCTTGTTCACGTACACTGTCTTTTTGTGTGGCGTGTGAATGGGTCTCAAAATTTGAATTGGATACTTGAATCTTGAACTCTGTCAATGCTTTGTTGAAGACTTCATTTTTTTTTTTTGGGTACTTTGCATGTTTTTCCTTCATGTATTGCTGTTTGATGTTTTGTGAGGCCAAGAAAAAGCCACAAACATTTGTAAGTCAAACCTAATCATGTACCATTATTTTTATTATTATTATTAATGCAGCCGCAGCCTCTAACAATTGTTAGGGCATTCCTGATGGCTCAAATTTGTTTCCAAGTGAAGACAAATCTGAAAGGAGATCTCCTTTGTCGTTGTATAGGTATTGTTCTTCTTCCTCTTAGCATTACGTGTTTGCTTTGATCTATCTTTCTTTCTTTCTTTCTTTCTTTTCTTCTTTAATCAACTTCATGATCAGTTCCATGGCTTTTTGTATTGCATCTTCACGCAACCGGCCAGCAACCTTTTTTTACGTATTCACATAAATTAAAGCCTCTGCGTGTAAATTAATTCCTTGGCCCTTGTATCTTGTCTTTAGGTCTCACGAATGACGAATGTGTTTCTTTTTTCTTTGGTAGCATAAAGAGCCCACGGCATCAACATGTTTTGTGGCACCAAGTTTTACTGCTTCTTCCTTCCATTTTTTTCCCACCAGTCGTAACACTTATATAAGAGGATCACCCTATGGAGGATTCTATCCTAGAATAGTGTTAGCTTCTCTCTCTCTCTCTCTCTCTCTTCGTTGCATGAAAAACTGAAGCTTAATCAATGATTTAGAGAATTACGAAAAACTGAAGCTTTATTTTCTTTTATTTTTTTAGACATGCCATGGGATTTTCTTCGGACAATTTGTTTATGTTTTTGTAAAACTTATTCTTTTGGCTTTCTTTGTTCTTTGGACCTTCAATGCTCATGTTGCCACCCTAAATCTTCGCACTATTTCTCTATGGGCCGGCCACAAATTATTTTCATTTTGATCAATGAGTGGTGCACTTAAAAGGATGGAACTCCGCATGACCTTCAAATTTGATTCTCACATAGCAAGGCCAAGAAGCCCAATTGCCCCCTTTTCATGCATAAACGTCTTTGCGTTTCATTTTTGTTCATAGTCTTTTCTATGGTTTGACTTGTTACTCTCTTATTCTTCTTTGTTTTGTTTTGTTTTTTGATTTTTTGTTTGTTTGTTTTTTTTTTTTTTTGAAGCAACTAGCCATTGATGTATTGTGGTGTTCATCCTTGCAATGATGCTCTCGCTAGCGTCCATCGGCACACATCCCTGCAACAAAGCCGCATTGGCACTTGTCTTTGCAACGAAACTTTACCGGCATCCATCTTTGCAATAGAGCCACACTTGCATATGTTTTTGCAATAAAGCTGTATTGGCATTCATTTTTGCAATGAATTCATATTGGCTGTTTGTTCTATTTAGATCCCTTAAAATCATATTGTTTAACCTAATTAATTAACCAAGTAGTTACTTAGGTTGATTATTTAGATCTAGGTTAAACACATGCAATTATATCCCTAAGTACGGAAAATTAAAGTAGACAAACGATATGATGACTCTGGAAAACTAATGAAACCAACAATTTCAAGATAAAAAACTTGGGAATATTTAACTTAACTATCCTCAAGGTAAACAAATTCACTATGATAGAATGCAAGTTTACAATAGATTTTCTCCCTAAATCTAAAGCAACCTTTTGTAAAACTTACTCACACGATCACATGCAGTTCCAATTCCACGGACTCTTCTATCTAAATTTGTTGAACACAAACACCTATGTTTGTGACTTTGAGATCCCATTCAAAGGTTTTAGACTACAATCAGTAGTAAATCTTTATGCAGCAACTTGTTTCCACCAATTCTTGATTGTAGATCTCGTTTCGGTAGATGCTTGTTGAGTTAGAAGGTTACAGAAACCTCACAGATCTCATAAGAGTAACTCACAAGACTTCCAAAGGCTTCTAAAATGTAATTAGGGTTTTCCTTTTATGCCTAGCAGTGTTCAATTCAACCCTAAACATTTTCGTGGGGCTTTGGGCCTGATTTAAAATCTACAGAATACGAATTTCAATTGGTCGAATCTTTCTTTTGATCGATCGAGCTTCACAGAATCTGAACTCTTCTTTCTACAACTTGATAGTTCTTGAATCTTGACTTTAACAATATTGAGCAATGTCTAACACTTAATTTAGACATGTTTTTATTCTCGGTTTGTCAACATACATAAAATTAGAACCTAAACATTTATTCCTAAATATTTAGAACCTAACACTGGCATCTATCTTTGGAATGAAACTATACTGGTACGTGACTTAAAAGATTGAATCATCACCTCTTTCAAGGCATACTTCTAATTCTTTGATTAAACATACCATCTTCATGTTCAAAAGGCTAAAAAATAAAACGTTCAAACGGCTAAAAAATAAAACGTTAAAAGACAGCTTAATTTTTTTTTTTTTGGGGCAAATTCAATATATATGTAAGATATACTTGTGTTACATATACCTGCAAAATCGTTTTATACCAAACCAAAAAAAAAAAAAAAAAAAAAAATGTAGTCAACAACATAAGCATACTTTTAATTAAGTTTTCATGCTAAATACAAGGACTAAAAACTTAAGTAATCATATTCATAAATACCTATAGTTTGAACTTTTACTTCCACATATTCCTTGCATGAAATGATCATATACTTGAGGGGTGAACCTCTAAAAGGGCACTTGATTGTTTACTTGATGGATGAAGTGACTGATTAAGTCATGATGTGTCCTTTGATTGATTAGGTGTTGATGAATTATGTGATGTGCCTTGTGGTTGGGACTAATTTTTAACCTCAACTAAATGATAACATTTTATAGATAATATTAATTATTTATAAAAATTAATATTAATATAGATAATTACACATAAAAGTTTACACAAAAAATTAATATTTCAAAAAGCATGAATACTATGAAAAACTCTATGAGTGAATGACAATGTTTTAAAATTTGAGGGAATAACTTAATACAATTGAATATCTTAACTCTTAAAGCTAAAAATCACTTAATTTATTAAAATTGTTATATTATTTCAATTTGGTTATTATGGTATATTGGATCTTTAATTCACTATGTTCTTTTTCTCAAAAATTATGCATTATTTCATGTCTTTACTAAAGGTTGTATAGGTGACATGACCAACAAAAGTTCCAATGGCAGAACTGTGATAATATTCATTAAAAAAAAAAAAAAAAAAAAAAAGAAAAGAAAAGAAAAGAAAAACCCACTTGCTCCCAACTTAATGGTTGATAGTAAATTAGTGTGAGGATAATGTTTATAGTCCAAGAATAGTTGTTAGGTGTGCCAAGTAGTTGTATTAGGCTTCCAAAACTGTTCATTGTATTTTTGGGTGTCTCACAAAACTAACATTTTATTTATTTATTTATTTTTTTGACAAAACATTTTAGTAATTAATCATATTATTTCTAAAGTAAGCAATATATTCTCTGAGGAAAAAGAATTATTTTCACCAAAGTTTGAATAAATTAGTATTATTCATAAAATTCAAGGCTCACATGCACATATTCAAAACTAAAGATAAAAGAAGATGTAATTGACCCATTTATGACCTGATTTAAAACACACCTAATTGCCACCCCTATCAGTTACTAATTTCTAGATGTACAACCCTTTTAAATAAGTGTTTGAAACCCTAGAAAGATTATTCATGCGAGCCTTCAAACTACATGATCACCTTTATTAAGTCATCAAATGTGGGATCATAGTACTAATACAAATAACTGAAGCTATAAGCATTTAAAGAGAGAAGACATGCTTATCATTTGCCCCAATCTCTAGGGATCGGGTACTACTTGATATCATGGTGTTGGATGACCTCAGGCTCAGTTTCAAACAGACTCCCATATGGCCGATACCAATGTACAAACCAAGAATGGAGCAAGGAATATGCTATTTCTACTCACACAGAAAATAAATGTGACTTATCACTTCAAGTTCTGATTTAGCTCCAACAGTCTGTAAGATAGACCTTTACATAAAACTTGACAAGCTAAAATTAATGCACCTGGATATACTTTCTCCTTTCACCACCACCACACTATATTTAAGTCTTCAACTTTAATCAAAATGAGAGTATGGAAAGATTTGATACTGGTTTACTATTAAAGCTGTTGGAATCATTGCTTAATTTAGAAGTACGAATTGCGCTGAGCCTGATATTTGTTCTTTTTCAGTTCTAACTTACTGCTGGATGTGTATTAATGTGTTTCAACTTTTGCTAGACATATAATAACCTATCTCATTCTACCATTGGATTCTCAATATTTTATTTCCCTATCACGCTTGGACATGTATCACCTTAATCATTGCTTTTACTGCTAGACACGAATTAATAAGGTTCACTTATCACATCTACTTCACTTATCGAATTTTGGGTCTAGCCTTTAGGCCAATTTTGACGTTAGTAGTTCGGGTGTCAACTAAAATTTGAATCAAAAAGAAAAAAAATAGATCTCACTGCGTTGCAGAGGATCTTGGTCTTACTATAGTTGAAATCCATGGCAACATTTCAACAAGAAGGACAATGGAGTTTGAACAATGGAATTTGTCCACTGCCATGTGGTTATTTTAGTATATATTTTTAGGAGCAATTTTAATAAAATTAAAAAAATTATCTTATCATTATATTTTTATAAGGGTATATAGAAATGGTTTTAATTAAAACAAAAAAACCATGTCTAAACTCTCATTTACTATTACAAAAATTGGTTATTCACTGTTTAAATTTATTTTTAAAAGGTCCATTTAAAATAAAAATTATGAGGAAAAAGAGAAAAGAAAAGGAGATATCAAAATTAATCTATATACCTCATATTCTTAGGGTTTTTTTTTTTTTTTTCCTTAGGATTTTGGACTATATATGTTCCTCAAGTTACGACAATAACATGGTATGGTACAAATTAATATTAAAGCTGAAAAAATTGGCAACATACTCAAATTAGAATGAAGAAGAGAAAGTAGATGATAAGTGTTTAGAATGATAGCATAAATTGATTTTTGAATATCTGTAGCTCAATAATTCAAAAGGATCACAGGTTCACAGCTGTAAACTTTTTATTTCTTTCTGACTATATCTTGGCCGGTCATAAAGCCTTCTTATGACAATGTAAAGAATCTATCCCTTTTTTAAATCTTTTTTAATGAGATGAATGTTGTGCTGTTAGCAATATAATTTCGAATAAGAAAGTCTGGTAGGGAAACACAGTTCTCTACCTGTAGCATAGGAAGTCCCTTCTTCTCAGAGAAGGACGTGCTGTTTCCTCCTAGTACCACAGTTACTAGGGGGCAAGTGGATTTATTTTTCGGGGGTACAGGGAAACAGTTTTACATGGAGGAGCTTTCCCAACGGTGGCAAAAACTCTCATTAACAGATACGGAGGGAACCAAGTTCGATTTGTCTAAGGAAAAGCAATCATCGGAATTTGTTCTTGCGGGGAAGTTCTTTACCCGAAGAGCGATTAACACTGAGGCTTTTGCAAAAACGTTCCGCCCCTTATGGAGAACACGACGAAACTTCAAGATAAGGGCAGCCGGCGATAACATAGCACTCTTCGCATTTGAGTTAGAAGCAGACGTAAAGAAGGTATTGCATGGAGAGCCGTGGATGTATGATAGGTATCTGGTGGCGTTAGAACGATACGATGGCCTGAAGCCGGCGAATGAACTCAGTTTTTGCAAAACAGCTTTTTGGATACAGATCCATGACCTCCCTTTCTCTCTATTGACAAGGGAGGTTGCTTTGAGTTTAAGGGCGACGCTGGGCACATTGATCAAACCCGTGGATAATTTAGAGATGCGAGGAGGAAATTTTGTACGGGTATGTGTAGTGGTGGATATCTCAAAGCCATTAAGTAGGGGGCGGATGGTGTCATGGGATCAAGACACGGAAGGATGGGTTTCATACCGACACGAGAGGCTACCAAATCTGTGTTATTGGTGCGATAGCCTCACTCACGATGACAAAGACTGCATGGTGTGGCTTAACAATGAAGGAAGCCTCTCCATGGAGGACCAGCAATACAGACCATGGCTCTGGACTCCTCAGTTTAACAGAGCAAAGAAGTTAGTTGTGGAGGTTCTTGGTTTTGACAAACCAAAGAGTGGTAGAGCTTAAAGAGATTCATCGTCGGAGCATCGAAAAAGCACCACGACCACGGCAACAGTGACAACACGAAGCAGTGAGATGGGGAGTGGTGATGAGATTGGGGTCGGAAATAGGGAGGAGTTAGTTAGAACCTCCATGGACGTCGAAAGTGTAGGCGGCCCCCTTGCTGGTGGTGGTACTGCGAATCTCGAGGAGACAACGATACAACAAAAAATCCCAAATTTCGAGGCGTGTATCAGGGACATTGATGATGCAATAAACTCTGTCCCTATGATTACGCATTCAATTGATGGTGATCTCGATACACACGCTGATAAGATTGGAAAGAATCTGCTCACCAACGACAACCCATCTCTACTTTTGAATTCAGAAATTGAATCACGTGATTTAAGGAGTGATAAGGAAGAAATTTATGTCAGAGAGTTGAGTAGTCCAAAAGTGTCTTTCGTGGTGGGCCAGGTTGACAACGTGTAGGATAATAATATGGGCTTATAGGCCCAACCGAAATAAAAATAAAGGCAATGTGACTTTAAAGAACAAGAATGGGCCTTCACCAAGTAAACCTAAACCGATTATAAGAAGAAGTCCACACAAGGGGAATTTTTTAAGTGCATGGGATGGATCACATGAGCTGGAGGGTTCCATGTAATTAGATAAGGAGCATGTAGCAAAAAGGAAACAAGAGCATGCATGCGCATCGCATGTTGAGAACTTAGAGATGAAAAAGAAGATGAGAATGAAGGAGGAAACCAGGCAACTCAGTGCTTTGTTGGCTGAACATTTGGGATGGGCAGAGGCTACTGGGCAGCCCTACTGGGCACAATGAGTTTGCTAAGTTGGAACTGTCGAGGACTTAGGAACCTTCGGTTAGTTAATGTCTTGGAAAAGGTTGTTCAAAAAGAAGAGCCCAAAATGGTCTTCCTCATGGAGAAGAAGTCAGATAAGAAGAGTTGGATGGATATGGTTAAGGGTAAATGCAACATGAGGGATGGTTTGTTTATTCCGAGTATTGGGAAGAGTGGCAGCCTGGCTTTATTTTGGAAAAAAGGGATAACAATGGTGGTTCAAACGTACTCTTAAACACATATTGATGCACTAGTGGATGGCGGACCAAATGTTGGGTGGTGGCACTTTACGAGTTTCTACGATAACCCAAACATAGCCAAACGTTTTGAGTCTTGAGCAAAACTTAAATACCTTAAAGGGGTTTCTGCTTTGCCTTGGTTGACTATTAAAGACTTCAATGAGATCACCAGTTCATTGGAGAATGAGGGAGGTAGTGATAGATCGAGACAACAGATGATGAACTTCAATGACACTATAAACTCCTGGGGCCTCTATGATTTAGGGTACAATGGGCCAAAGTTTACCTGGAACTATGAGAGGGTAGATGGTGTGTGGATACGAGAGAGACTGGATAGAGCGCTAGCAACTCCTGAGTGGATCAGTTTGTTACCAATGGCAAAGTTATACCACTTATCATCATTGGTTTCAGACCATGCTCCTCTGTTACTACGTATGGTACCAAAACCAAGGGGTAGAAAACTGAAGAAAATTTTCCAGTTTGAATCGATGTTGTTGAAAGACCAATGATGTAAGCAAGTGGTGAATGATGCATGGCTAGAAGGGCTGATAACAGCAGAAGGCAATGTGTTGCAGAACTGCTTGGAGTAATTTCGGTCTAATCTAGATGATTGGAATAAAAAGGAATTTGGACATGTCAGTAAGACGATGGTTGAACTTCAAAAGAAAGTAGAATGGTTGGAGCTTCAACCCTCATCAACTGAGATTAATTAAGCTTTAAGAAGTACTAAGTCTGAACTGAACAATTTGCTTGACAATGAGGATGCAATGTGGAGACAACAGTCAAGGCTAAACTAGTTCCAAGCGGGGGATAGGAATACAAGCTTTTTCTATGCAAAGGCTTCTTCTAGACAAAAAAAGAATCTCCTTGTAGGTAAGCTAGATGATGAAGATGTGTGGCAGAAGGAGGAGAATAAGGTTGAGGAGATTGTAGTGGGATATTATCAAAACCTCTTCCAGACAAACAACCCCACAGAGTTCTTGGAGTTGCTCGTTGCTGTCCAAAGGAAGGTAACCCCTGCCATGAATCAACAGATTACCAGAGAATATAGTGTGTAAAAGGTGAAGGCTACTCTAAAGCAAATGTATCTGCTCAAAGCGCCGGGCCCGAATGGGATACCCCCCTCCCCCCCCCCCCCCTTTTATTTCAGCACTTTTGGCCTACCTGTGGTGATATGGTCTCAAAAACGGTATTTGACTTTCTAAACTATGGTATCTCTCCACCTAACTTCAATGAAACTCATATTGTGTTGATTCCAAAGGTCAAGGAACCTAAAAGGTTACTGATTATAGGCCAATAGACCTATGCAATGTTATTTATAAGATCGTATCTAAGGTTATTGCAAATAGGCTAAAAAAGATTCTACCCTCTATTATTAGTGAAACCCAAAGTGCATTTGTGCATGGTAGGTTAATCACTAACAATGTAATTGTTGGTTTTGAAACTATGCATCACATTAGCAATAAGAAAACTGGAAAAGTGGGGGAGATGGCACTTAAACTTGATATGAGTAAGGCGTATAATAGGGTAGAATAGGGGTGTTTGGAGAAAATTATGGAGAAACTTGGCTTTGATGAGAGGTGGGGGGGGGGGGGGGGGGGCTGGTTATGAGGTGTGTAAGGTTTGTTACTTATTCTATCAAAATCAATGGTAGTCCTAAAGGCCATATTTTTCCTTCAAGGGGTATCCGTCAATGTGACCCTTTATCACCATATCTTTTCTTGTTGTGTGCAGAGGGGCTTTCAGCTCTTATAAAAGCTTCAGTGGCTAGTGGTAGCATGAAAGGAGTCTCGGAGTGCCAGAGGGGCCCCAAATTATCTCACCTATTTCTTACAAATGACAGTCTCATATTTTGTAAAGTTTCTCTTAAAGAATGTGATGCACTTCAAAAGGTCTTACAAGTGTACAAGAGAGCTTTGGGTCAACAACTAAATAGAGTAAAAACCTCCCTCTTTTTAAGCAGCAACTCCCCTTTCACTATCAAGGAAGAAATTAAAAGGAGATTTAGAGCACAAGTGATTAAACAGCATGAGAAATACGTAAGCTTACCTTCCTTGGTGGTCAAGAACAAGCGAAACCCCTTCAATGATATAAAGGAAAAGCTAGGTAAGAAACTAGCAGGCTAGAAGGAGAAGATGCTATCTAAGGTGTGCAAGGAGGTGTTGATTAAGGTAGTGGCACAAGCAATTCCCACCTACACAGTGAGCTAATTCAAAATTCTAAATTCCCTATGCGACGACCTAAGTAGCATGATTAAGGAATTTTTTGTGGGGACAAAAAGTAGATGAGAAGAAGATTGCTTGGCTAAGTTGGGAGAAAATGTGTGAATCAAAATCTAGTGGAGGTATGGGTTTCAAGAAGTTGAAACAATTCAAATTGGCTCTCCTAGCTAAGCAAGGGTGGAGGTTGCAAACGAATCACACATCCTTGGTATACAGGGTATTCAAGGCCAAATACTTCCTACATGTGAGTTTATCGAAGTGTCTATTGGGAACAACTTGTCATATGACGAAGCATCATGGCTGCTCAAACCATGGTTAGGGAAGGGATCAAATGGAGGGTTGGCAATGGTAGAAATATTCGAATATGGGGTGACAAGTGGCTGCCTTCAGCCCTAACTCACAGAGTGGCTTCTCTCAGGTTGTTTCTGCATTCGGATACACTAGTGGGGGAGCTTATAGATCATGAAAATGTCAGATGGAAACCAGATGTCTTGGCTGCCTTATTTCTTCCATATGAGGTTGACACTATACAAAGCATACCTCTAAGTTCCTGTTTTTCGGAAGATAAGCTGGTATGGACTGAATCACCTAATGGAAAATTCAGCGTTCGTAGTGCATATGTAGTAGCAACAAGACTCTCATCAAATCCCAACAGTGGCACTAGCTCGAATTTGAGTCTAGTTTGGCAATTTTGGAAAAGGATCTAGGCCCTTCCTCTTCCACATAAGACTAGACACTTCACATGGCGAGCATGTCATTACGTACTCCCCACCAAGGTGAACCTTCTGAAGCGCAAGGTGGTGTAAGACAGCCTCTGTGATGGGTGTAGGTTGGAGGTGGAAACAATGGGTCATGCTTTCATCTCTTGTCCAGGGGCATGTGAGGTGTGGGCATGCTCAAAAATAGTGTTAACAGGTGGAGCTTTCTCTATGACTTCCTTTTATGATCTGTTGTGGAAGATGCTTATGGTAGACCAAGTAGATGTGGGCAAGGTGGCTTGGGTGATCATTTTAACCTGGGTAATGTGGCATGATAGAAATGAAGCAAGATTGGGAGCCTAGAAAAAGCTAGGAAACGTGTTGGTGAATTGGGCAGCAAACTACCTGGAGGAATATAATGCTGTTACTGAAGCACAAACCAACTTCAGGAATAATATGCAGAGAATCATAGCATCGGCCCCACCACCACAGAACTTGTTTAAAATAAATGTTGATGGCACAGTAGCTATAGCAAACAAGAAGGCAGGTGTGGGTGTGATTGTCAGAGATGAGTTGGGTAGAGTGGAGGCTACGATGTGCAGAAACTTAAATGCTCCTTTATGTGCTATTAAGGCCAAATCCAAGGCTGTTGAGGTAGGGTTGTTGTTCGCACAAGACATCGGAATCCGAGATATTGTGGTGGAAAGTGACTCTTTAATCACGGTCCAAGCTCTGAATGGAACATCTGCTCCACCATCCACAGTCTCGGCAGTTGTACAAGGCATTATGGATCTCAATAAGGGCTTTCGTAGGGTGGAAGTTTCTCACGTTAAAAGACAAGGGAATAGGCCGGCTCACTTACTAGCAAAACGTGCTCTTGGCATTGTTGATTTTATTGCATGGATTGAAGAGAAGCCTTGCTTTCTAAAACAAGCTCTTATCCACAATGTAACAATTTAATTGCTTTAATAATATCATTTTCAGTATTCCTATCAAAAAGAAAAAGGAAAAAAAAGAAAAGAATATAAAGCTTTTTAATAAGGAATACTGTAATATTTATAATGCAAGCAATTGATGGCTATAAAAATCACGATAAAGTTTGAAATTTTTTTATGCAATTTTTGAAGTTTTAGGTTTAAGACTATTATTTCCTTGATTTAATGTGTATTTTATGTTTTACTAGTAAAATTAGAGCCCTATTATGGTAGGGTATTAATACGGATATGTTTTAGAATATATTTTCTTGTCAATTAAATTTTACAAGAGTCTGTAAATTTTCCTCCAAACCTGTAAATAAAAGTTGTATTCACTTTAACAAAATTTAAGAGTTTTGTCACTCTATTTTTTGGGGTATTCTAATAACTCTCTTTGTGGATTTAAGAAACCCTTGTAGAAAATGTTATTGGTTCTTAAAGCAATTGCGATTTGGTTTTTGTGACTTTCTGTTTGCATTGTACTAGTTCTTTGTTATTATTTGTTCAAGGGAAAAAACATAAAGCAATCCAGTACACTTTTTTCTCTCTAAAAGTTGGGGTAAGTTTGTTCTAATCTAATTTTCGGAAAAAAGTTATTTAAGATGTGTTTTTGAAAAATAATAATACAAATTGATTTAAAAAAAATATATAAACAAAATTGGTCTAATCTAAATCATAACATGGCAAAACAATTGCAAGAAAAAATGGTTAAGAAATAAGCAATATATTAGTGATTAATTAACTTTTATTCAAAAAATACATATGTATATATATATATATATTTTTTTTTTTTCCTTTTCTTTTTTTCTTTTCAGAAGAAGAAAATACATATATGATGTCTCAATTTATGCGTGTCATCCTTGCGCAGGGACAATGCTAATCTTAATATGATGTCAATCTGACATGAGATACGAGACCCCCTCCACCACCCTCCACACCTCCCACCCCCCCCCCCCCCACCCCACCCCCCCCCAAAAAAAAAAAAACTTACCACCCTCGCAACTCTTTCATTTTTATGGGATGTTCATGTTCCACCTTGATGTGATTCTGGTATTTAAAACTTTTTTGCCAAAAAATGTCCTCCCAGTCCCGGATGCAAACCTTGACTCGAGCCTATAGTAATATCCTGTAGTAATTTGGGATTTTCCTTGTTTGTTTATTGTGCTAAAATGAAATAACTCATATATATGGTCATTAATTTGGGATTTTCCTTGTTTGTTTATTGAACTTCAAAGACCCCATCTTCTCAAAATAATAATAATAATAAATCAAAGACACCAAAATGAACTTCATTAACTGTGTTAATTAATTAATTAATTTAGCAAATATATTACTCACATAAATGCGTCAAAGACATAGAATTTTCAACAAGAAATGTTATAATTAAAAAATAATAATAATAAGAAAAAGAAAGATGATAACTATAAGACAAGAAAATTGCACATTTGTAGCTTAGTTGAAACTTGTAAGGTGAAAATAGCATAATCAGTATTTATTAGGAATGGTTACGTGGAAATATGGAATTGACAATCCTCTACTCAACCTTTGCCCACCAAACTAATTTGCAGGAAAACGAAAGATAAATATCATCTCTATATAATCCGCCCTAACAGAAGTGGACAAGCAATCCACTGAAAGAACTTTTGAGTTTTTATTACACATAGTTGCCCTAATTACATTTCATTCAAAAGAAAATGGTGGATTTTTTGGTAAAGGCAATGTTGTACCTTCATTTGTTAACATAGATAGCACATCTGACATGGTGGGCCAATCATTGGTACTATTCAGTATACATAGAAGACCAATATGGATCCATCTCAACAGTTTATATCTGACACATGGATTACTTATCGTTGGATCAATAAGTTGTAGCCCTTGACCTTCTTTCCATAAATCCCATGCCTATAAAAAAGGTTACAATCATTTACAATACTAGAAGCATAAATAACTATGAAAATAAATAAAATCCAAAGCTTAAATTTAATTGACATACATATCTTGCTAGATTGAGTGTGCAATCAACATTGTAGATACTATTGTTTTTTCTACCACTCACAATTTCAAGCATTAAGATTCCAAAGCTATAAACGTCAGTTTTTATAGATAACACACCTTCCATAACATACTCCGGAGGCATATAACCACTACGTCAAAACACAATATATATTTCATTTCATAAATTATTTAATTGAGCATAAGTAAAATTAGTATTTTAATAAGAACTTCAATTATCAGAAGAATAAGAATGTATTGTTAACTTACTATGTTCCAACAATTCTATTAGTGTTTGCTTCCAATTCATCCAGTTTGAATATTTTTGCCATGCCAAAATCAGAAATCTTGGGATTCATGTTCTTGTCAAGTAGTATGTTACTAGCTTTTAAGTCTCTATGAATAATTTTTGTTCTTGAGTATTTATGGAGGTAGAGCAATCCATGAGCAATTCCTTCAATTATGTTGAAACGTTTTTTCCAATCTAGTAACTTGCTCCTGTTCAAATCTATTCAATATAAACAATTTATGTGACCAATAATCTGGGAAAGGTGATTTAAATAAATACTTTTTTTTTTTTTTTTGTGTGCAATTAAGCGGAGGAAGTCTTACATAAGTGTCAATGTTTCGATAACCAAATAAAAGTAATCTAAGCTTTTGTTGGACATATATTCATAGATTAGCATCCTCTCTTCTCCATGAATGCAAAAACCAATAAGTTTGACAAGATTTATATGATGGAGTTTAAGCATGACAATCAACTCATTCTTGAACTCAAGTATTCATTGTCCAAAATTTCTTCCTAATCGCTTTACTGCTATTTTTTCCCCCTGCCAATTTTCCCTGATGTGATGATTAAAAAGGTTTAATTTAGCTTAGGTATAAATTAATTAAAACTAATTTTTATAGAAAATTATATAGAAGTTACCTTATAAACAGGTCCAAAACCCCCTTCTTCAAGCTTGTTTTCTAATGAGAAGTTGTTTGTTGCAGCCATGATACATGTGTAATTGATTACACTGAAATCAGCCACCTTCTCCCCATCATTTGTAATTTCATTGATGTTGATAGATGTATCCAATTTTACCAAATCAAGCAATCCATTTGCTTGGTTTGTTTCATTACTCCCTCTTTAAATTTCCATATAATATCATAATTTGCTTATATCATATTAAATGATCAAGAAATAGGTAAATTCAATATGTATATATATATATATATATATATATATACACAAACTATCTACCTTGAAGTACAACTTTTCTCCGTTTGAGTAGATAACATAATATGCAGCAAAAAATCACAAGTTGAACCATGGTTGTGAAAATTACAATCCATACCCACGTCTTCGACCCTCCATCTGGCCATAATTAATTGTGTTAATAATCATCATATACATACATATATATATATATATATATAAGAAAATAATTGCTGCTTTTGATCCAAGTATTATGTTAGGTTCTAAGATTTTAGGAACTAAATGTATTAGAACTTCAATGTGTAATGTGTTGGCAAACCATTAGACTCGATCAATCGAACCTTGTGCAGATTGTTTTTTTGCAGAATTTGTAGCTTAGCCTAAGCCCATATGACATGTAGGGTTTTATGTTTTGCTTCAAGTGTAAAAGGAAAAACCCTAGCCACGTTTTAGACATTGTTGATATGCTGTGTGTGTGAATCTTCTATGAGATCTAGAGGTGTTTACCTTCATACACACTTAGGGTTATCAAGATTAAGATTGATGTTAAGAACTTGATGATCTCTTCAGTTGCTGTTTCAAGAGCTTAAAAAAAACACAAGTAGGAGAACTTGTGGTTACTATGAATCAAAGAAAGAAGTAGTCTGTGAACTCGGAATTGTCACATGGTCGTGGTGGTAAGTTTTTTACTTGAGGTAGGAATAGGATGCTAATGGTCTAAGTCTTATTGTACAAACTTCAATTCTTTCATAGTGGATTTGTTTTACCTTGAGGATAGCTAGGTTAAATCATCTCCAGATTTTTTACAAATTTGATTTTCCTAGGTTATCATATCGTGTGTTCTTTATATTTCCGCACTATTTACATGATATGATTTGAATGTGTTTAACCTAGATCTATTAATGAACTTGTTAATTAAATTGGCTTAATATTAGGTTAAACAACTTGTGTTTAAGGGGTCTAAAAACGTACATATTATATTTCATATCAACTATCTACAAAAAAAACAAAAATTATAGGAAATTAAATTTTTCATGTTTTTATTTTTGTTGAAAAAGAAGAAAATAAGAGAAAATAAACATGTATGAAGCTCCAAATCTAACCAATTTGAGAAATCTGTATTTTTTTTTTTTTTTGAAAACTTAGTGAAAGTTCAATAAGTGTATAAAACACCTTGAACGTTTAGACCCCCAATTTACAAATTACCAATTCAAGCTTAATATCAAACAATTAATGTGTGGTAAATGAACATAAACTCAATACAGAATTGATAAACAATCTAAACCAAATAAAATCACATCCACAGCAGAAATTAAATGGAAAAAATTAAGGGAAGAGAGATGCAAACACAAGGACAACACTCGATGTGTTAACGAAGAGGAAATTGAAACTTTCGGCGTAAAGCCTCTCCGCCACCCTCCAAGCGGTAACCAATCCACTAAATAATGTAGTTGGAATACATGAACAGAAGAACCTCCAAGCCTAATCTACCCAATGTACCTAAGCCCTCTAAGCTCCTACTCCAATGAGGTTACGCCGAACCTATTTCTCATTTAGCATGCCGGATTCCGCTACTTCACCATAACATCTACCAATATGAAATTGGTCTCTTCTTAACTGCTTCCCAAACACCAAATGGCCTCCTCATAGATATGGGTATGGTGAGAAAAGGTTTTGGTAATATACCTTTTAAGGATTTGACAATGGAGAGGAAGAGAGTAGAGGAAGTTGAAGAGTTTCTATGTGAAAATTGTGGATGAATCAATCTTATTTTTCTCTAGGATTTCTCTCTCAAAATTCTCTTTAGAAGCTCTCTAAATATCATGGGTATAAGGATATATATATAGTAGGGTGAGAAGGAATGTGAAAAGTCAGTTTTTCCCAAACAGGGTGTTATGGCGACTTGACCTTGCGACTGGGTTGAGTCGCAAGTTCAAGCCGCGAGCTAACGGCCTGGCTAGCTTGGGACTTTTGTCCTGTAGTGCAACAGCTGGTGTGACTCTTTAGCTTCTGGAATGCTTGACACGTGTGCAACTTCTGGTGGCTTGCAAGCTGCGAGCCACCCGCAAGATCCAATCGTGAGTCCTTGCTTCTTTGCATAATCTTGAGTATTTCTCACTCTCTCACACACTACCCTTACATGATTCCTACCTAAATACAAGGTTACTAATTGCTAAACTACAAGCAAATTTGGCACAAAATAAAGCCAACAAGATGGTTGATAAAATTCAACTTTACAATCTCCCCATTTGGCTATTTCGTAACAAAACCCTAAAAAGAACTCTAGACTTAACATGTGAGTTAGGAACAGTTGAACAAAACTCACTCACACCTAACTCTAGAATCTGATAAACTCTTGAATCATATGAACAAGAATCTCCTAAAACATAACAACACAGTATCATCATTGTATGCAGAAAAACTTATAATAGCATATGAGACAAGCACAATGCGATCAAGCAAAATGGAATGAGAAATAAACCATGGCTTGACTAAACAGGCAATCACTATAAAATAGTGACTACAATGCTCATTCACACTTGGAATAAATATCCGGACATACAAGTTAATAAGCTCAATGCAAATCACTTGTATGCCCAACACTCAACCAATGCACAATACATAAAGTATATGCATCTAGGAACAAAATCCTACTAGGGCACAAGAGTGAGAATACTTAAAGAAAATGCAAAACATTTAGCTAGAAGTATTAGGCAACAGAACATAAAGGCTGTATAGCATGATACAAACCATAAAAGCCTACAAACACATGAAAACAAACCCCAAAAACTTACAAAAGCAACATGGGCACAAACTACCATAAACAAGTTCCATAAAATACTGAAATAGCAAAAACTAATTAGAAGCAAAAAGTTAAACAGAAATATTGAACATAGGCTTGCTTGCTAAAATCTCTCCCTTTGATAGTCTTCTCCCCCTTTGATCAAGCTATTTCTCCCCCTTTCATTGTTCTCCCCCTATGAACATCATCTCCCCCTTTTTGTCATGGAATAGCTAGTCCATATCCTCTTCTAGCGTCCTCTGAATCTAATCCAATTAAGCTTGTAGGGAGGTGAATTGCATATCCCATCGAATGCTATGATGATATAAGATAGATGTGAGTCCGGACATCTTGGTGCTCAATTCGTGGATAGATGTCACAATGTTGTTGAGTTTGTCGTCAAAGGAGAATGAGCTGAAGCGCGAACCACTAGGAGATGCACAAGTTTCTGATTTGACTTTCTTCCGACTATGACCAATGCTAGCGTTGAGTGTACGCATGGTGATTGGACTCGGTTTTGTGCCGGAAGAGTCATCATCTGTTGGCCGAATCCCTTTGAGCTTCAAAATTCTAGAAATGAGACAGCAAAAAGGAACGCATATCCTTGACTCAGTTCGTAGAACCGTTTTGCATAGAATGTGAAAGATATGAGCACAAATGTGAATCTCTACATCAGAGATTAGGTCATGAAGAAATAAGGCACGTCCAAGGTTCATATACCTTGTGCTAGATAAAGAGAACAAGTTGTGAAACATGACCATTGTAAGCGCACTCAATTTTGGAGGGAGAGAAGAAACATTGACGGAGTTTCCATTGGATGAGAATTCCAAGTGTTGTCCAAGACCATCCCGAAGAAGTTCCTCATCTAGACATAAATCATCATAAACCGGTGAGTTTTTGAGCATCGGTCTGTTGATGTGAAGGATCTCTGCCAAATATGCAGGAGAGACTGAGAAGCTTTTTCTTCTAACCCAACACTTGAGTTCTCCACCTTCCACAATTGTATTGGCATAAAATTCTTTTACCAAATTCTCATAGGCGACATCAAGGTGAAAGAAGGTAATTCCAATCCTTATGGGCAAACCATTTTGGGATGTCGGTGTCAAAAAGTGACGATTGATCAACAACCCTCTCAAGTAAAGGTGTGGCATCTCTGAAGTAATTCTCATGAGTCTAAAAAGCAGCATAGGATCTGAACTTGGTGGGATCGAACACTCCTGATGATGAACGAGTCCTTTTTGTTCTAAGTGAGAGGTTATCAACATCAATGAATGGCTCCTTCCCATTGTTACTACCTCCTTTCATAGCTGCTCTCTTAAATGGAGACATTTTCACTCTGCATCATATTTCATAAAGAAAGAAACCCCACAATACCACAAACATTATTAGCAATGGGTCAATTCAAAAACAAGGATAATGATGAAAAACCCTAAAAACTTGAGATGTATGTGCTAAACAAGGCAATGAGTGTGTGTGTGTGTCACTAATGACCTAATATTAACTCACGATAGAGTAAATTAGAAAACAATCACCAAAAATCACACATTGATTTCACCAGAATAACAGAAACCCATGTACAATCAAGAGATATACAGATATCAGAAGAAATACACAATCCAAGAGGAATATACAATAAATGTGAAAGACAAAGAGTAAAAGACAAAACCCAAACCTTTCCTTGAAGATTGAATGACGAAATGATGCAAGAACGGAGGTCAGAGAGACACGGTGAGTTTGAGAGTGTGTCAGGTAAGGAAGAAGATGAACAGTAAAAAATGTTCAAGGGAAAACTAAAAAGGTTTAAAAACTGACCAAGTTTGCCCAAAACACGCTATTTTCGCAACTGACTCAAGTCGCGTGCAAGTCGCCAGGACCAGCCGCCAGAACACTTGAAAGAGAAATCTTGAAACTGGAAGTTCCACTCGCGAGAGAGTCGTGAACTGAGCGGCGAAAATCTCTGTGTACCCCTCGCGACTAGACCTTCCACTCGCGAACAAGTCACCAACCTGAGCTGAGAAAAACATGAAATTCTAAATTTTTGTAAAATATTCTAAGTCTTTTTCGCGACTAAGCATTTACCCGCTAATGAGTCGCTAGTGAGTTGCGAAAAATTTCTGTGATGGACTTGTGACTAGTTCTACCTGTATCTAAGTCGCCAGAATAGGGCAAAACAATTTTTGACATTTTTGAAAAATTTTGCAAAAACAAAGTACTTTCCAAAAACAACTAAAACACTAAAAAATCTGTTTGCGATAGATCAACAAAGATAGAGCATGTGGAAACACATTTAATCAGGTACAATCACATGAATGAATATGGCATTCATTGAACGTAGGCATGTGTGTTGTGTGTGAATATCAAAGATGAGATAGTCCTTAGTCTAATGTGAAGCTTCAATGATCAATTCAATCAAGGCATACACAACTAGTACTAGATAATGTGATCCATCTTAATTATAGAAATATGCATATATGACCTCTCACAAAGGCTTGAGTACAATATCTTTGAAGCTTTTCATTTGACTCCATGTTTGACATATCATTTGATCTATTTGAATCAACACATCTCATTTTGAGATCGATACCTGGAATTTTTGATATTTCACTTTGATGAGTTAGCCTTTGGCTTTTTGGGCATCATATACTTTTAATTTTTGGTCGCTTTCCCTTTTTCCTAGTCAAATACTAGTATGTGCGACAGACTTTTGCAGCTCAATATCTCTTTTCATTTGGAGATTTACATTTGGTGAGCTCTTTTAGCAAAAACAATAAAATAAAGAGTGGGAAGATACATAGACACAAGTCTATGCATGTCTCAAGATCAACAAAACCATTCACTAATCATTCATGTCAAGGTTGAAGATCTATTTATAACAGTCACAAAGATTTCAAAATTTCTCCCACAATGATATAAGTGCATAGGGAACAAGCTATGCTCGTAGATGCACAAAGCCATTTGCACAAAGGTACAAGGTAAAACATATTTTGAGACAAAACTCAACAATGTCGATCAATCTTTTTGGATTTTCTACTTTTTATGTGGTTTTTGGATTTTTGACACACAGGAAGGAAAAGATTGATTAAAAGCAATAATGTAAAAACAAACAAAAAAAATGAAACAAACAAACAATTTTCAAATCTCATAATCAATAAACAAACCAATAGTTACACAACATAGGAAGTATTAATGCATGAGTACCCTTCATCACCCACACGTCATGTGCGTTTGGGGTGATATCCTTATAGGATTGGGTACGAGAGTTAGGACTTTCAAACCTTCTAGTAAAGCTTTCCAAGTAGTTGGTAAATGCACCAATCATCTTCATCACGTCCATCATTCCGGGATCAACGTTTCGATCTCTTGATGACTCAACAGCCCAAGTTCTCTTGTCATTTCTTGGCCTTCTTAGCCTTTGATCACTAGCATTCCTCAATGCTCTCAGCTTATGACAATTGGGTCGGGTGTGCCCTTGAAGTCCGTAGTAATGGCACATATGATTCGTTCTAGAACCTCTTTGCGATCGAGGAAGAGATTTTGATCTGCCTTCAAACTTGACCATAGATTGATTACGGGGCTTGTTCAACATCTTCTGGTCAGTTACATTCTTCTTCTTCTCAATATTTGCCTTTTCAATAGTAGGGGCAACTACAACCAGCTCTTTGGCCTTCACAAACTTCACTTCTTTGGAGATGTTCACAGTTGAACTGCTTTATCCAGTGTATCCTAATCCGGTTTTGTCGGAGAAGGTCTTTTGAGAAGAAAGGATATCATCAAGCTTCTTTGTAGAGACTCGCTCCACCTTGGCATTTTCTTGAATCACCTCAAGCTCAAGGAATTTTACCTTGGTGTAAGCCTCGGTTAGCTCGCCATTTAGCGTCTCTATCTCACACTTGGCCTCCTTATATCTCACTAGAAGACTTTTATAGTCCTCTTCATCTTTCTTCATCTTTTTCACAGCTGCTTTAGCCACCCTTGCATATTCTCTTGACTTCTTATGTAGAGAAATTGTAGTTCTCTTTAAGACTAGCTGTATCTTCATCTTTTTCAGCATCTGATTCTTCTACAATTCCCATTAATTCCTCATCACTATGCTCCCCAAGTTCTTCCACAAGAAAATTCAAGTCCTCCAAAGACTCAACATGAGCAACAGTCATGAATGCTGAGAAATTCCCTTCTTCATCACAACTATCCTCCGAATTAGAGGTGGAGGAATCTGAGTCACTAAGAGTGGTGGCATACACCTTGCCCTTCGATCTCAGATAATTAGGACATTCCTTTTTGAAATGGCCCTGTCCATTACACTCAAAACAAGTGACTCCTTGTGTAGGTTGAGACTCCTTCCCTTCTCTCTTTTTGAAGTCTTTCTTCTCCTTTCTGGAACTCATAAATTTCCCTTTATCACCAAATTTCTCACTATTTTTGAACTTTAGAAATTTGCAGAAATTCTTTGCAAGGGAGGCAACATCCTTTTCTATTGCATCCTCATCCAATGAATCATGACCTTCTACCCTTTCATTTATTGTCTTAAGAGCCAGTGACTTGCTCTGTTTTTGATTTGGTAATGAAAGTTCATACGTTTGGAGAGAACCAATTAGTTCTTGGACTTTGATTTCATTAAGGACTTTGCTCTCCTCAATTGCAGTCACCTTTGCACAGAAGCTTTCCGGCAATGAATGAAGAATTTTTTTTACAACTTTCGAGTCCTCCGCTTTCTCTCCCAAGTTAAACTTGCCAATGACCACTTCATTTAGCTTACTGTAGAAAGAGTCAAAGGACTTATCCTCACTCATCCTAAGTTCCTCAAACCGGGTAGTCAGCATCTATAACTTTGTGTCCTTAACTTTCTTTGTACCCTTATAAGTGGTTTCCAAAATCTGCCATGCTTCCTAGGTAACAGTGATATGAGAAATTTGATGGAATTCTTTTGGGGACACACTACAAAAAATTACATTAAGTGCTTTACTATTAGCGTTTGACGCTGCAAGGGCTGCCTTATCCCAAATGGATTTGGCTGTCTCTAGCTTTGTCCAACCTATTTCAACAGCATCCCAAACAGCCTCATCTATAGAACACAGAAATGCTCTCATCCTTACCTTCCAAAAGGCATAGTTGCTACCATCAAAATATGGTGGAGTATTTAAAGATTGAGACCGGTCCATCTCAAAATGGGGTCAAGGATCACACTATGGTAATGAAACCAATAAAAGTGTACCTGCTTTGATACTAATTGAAAGTTCAATAAGTGTATAAAACACCTTGAACGTTTAGACCCCCAATTTACAAATTATCAATTCAAGCTTAATATCAAACAATTAATGTGTGGAAAATAAACATAAGTTTAATATAGAATTGATAAACAATCTAAACCAAATAAAATCACATCCACAGCAGAAATTAAATGGAAAAGATTAAGGGAAGAGAGATGCAAACACAAAGACAACACTCGATGTGTTATCGAAGAGGAAACTGAAGCTTTCGTCGTAAACCTCTTCGCCGCCCTCCAAGCGGTAAACAATCCACTAAAGAATGTAGTTGGAATACATGAATAGCAGAAGACCCTCAAAGCCTAATCTACCCAATGTACCTAAGCCCTCTAAGCTCCTACTCCAACGAGGTTATGCCGAACCTATTTCTTATTTAGCTTGCCAGATTCCGCTACTTGACCATAACATCTACCAATATGAAATTGGTCCATTCTTAACTACTTCCCAAACACCAAATGGCCTCCTCATAGATATGGGTATAGTGAGAAAAGGTTTTGGTAATGTACCTCTTAAAAATTTGATAATGGAGAGGAAGAGAGTAGAGGAAGTTGAAGAATCTTTATGTGAAAATTGTGGATGAATCAATCTTGTTTTTCTTTAGGGTTTTTCTCTCAAAATTCTCTCTGGAAGCTCTCTGAATATCGTGGGTATAAGGGTATATTTATAGTAGGGTGAGAAGGAATGTGAAAAGTCAGTTTTTCCCAAACAGGGTATTATGGTGACTTGACCTCGTGATTGGGTTGAGTCGCGAGTTCAAGCCGCGAGCTAACGGCTTGGCCAACTTGAGACTTTTGTCATTTAGTGCAACAGCTGGCATGACTCTTCAGCTTCTGGCATGCTTGGCACGTGTGCAACTTCTGGTGGCTTGCAAGCCGCAAGCCACCCGCGAGATCCTGTCGTGAGTCCTTACTTCTTTACACAATCTTGAACATTTCTTTACACTCTCTTACATACTACCCTTACATGATTCCCACCTAAATTCAGGGTTACTAATTGCTAAAATACAAGCAAATTTGGTACGGAATAAAATCAACAAGATAGTTGATAAAATTCAACCTTACACTCAGAAAAAGAGAAAATAAGATCCATATTATATTAGATCCTTTCTCTAGTCATTTTTACTAATGGTTTCTTCTTTAGAGTTGTTGCCTAGATGCATTTATGTTGCATCTTAAGGATCTTATGAGATATGGATCTTATTCCTTATTCAAGATTTCTACAATTTGTATAATCACAAGGTACAAGACACATAAAACTAGAACAAGATCCATATTTCATTAGATCCTTAGCCACGACTAATTTGAGTAACATCCTTAAATAACAAACTTTTTTCCTATGAAACCTTTGAAAGTTCAAATAGTGTAAAAAAAAAAACACCCTTGAACGTTTAGACCTCCAATTACAAAATAATCAATTCAAGCTTTATGTCAAACAACTAGTGTGCGAAAAATGAACAAAAGATATAAATAGAATTGGTAAACAATCTAAGCCAATTAAAAACACATCCACAGCAGAAAATAAAAGGCAAAGATAAAGGGAAGAGAGATGCAAACACAAGGACAACACACGATGTGTTATTGAAAAGGAAACCGAAGCCCTCGGCATAAAACCTCTCTGCCCCCCTCCAAGCGGTCAATAATCCACTAGAAAATGTAGTTGGGATACATGAACAGCAATAGACCCTCCAAGTCTAATCTACCCGATGTACCTAAGCCCTCCAAGCTTCTTGCTCCAACGAGGTTGCGCCGAACCTTTTTCTTTTCTAGCTTACCAGATTCCGCTATAATCCATAGCATCCGCCATCCTTGGCATCTTCCAATGCTTCCCAAAACTCCAAAAACACTCAACACTCTAAATGGGTGTGGGTAGTGTTTGGATAGAAATCTTCTCTCAATAGGTATGACAATGAGAGAGGGAATAAGAAGAGACTATAAAGATTTCTCTCTAAAAATGAGTAGCTCTCTCTAAGTGGGTGGGTGTTTTGAAGAAACCTCTCTTAGGGTTTTTCTCTCTGAATGACCACACCTATTTTGTGGGAATGAGTGATATTTATACTGGTGTGAGAATGGAATGTAAAGAGTCATTTTTTGCAAAACAGGGTTGGCTGGCGACTTGGCCTCGCGACTTGACTGAGTCGCGAGTTCAAGCCGCGAGCTAACTGAGTGGTCAGTCTGGATTTTTGTCCTGTAGTGCTCCAGTTGGCATGACTGTTCAGCTCCCCTGCATGCTCTGCGCGTGTGCAACTTTTGGCGGTTTGCAAGCCGCGAGCCTCCTGCGAGATCCAGCCGCGAGTCCCTGCTTCACTGCACAGTCTTGAGTACTTCATCACACTCTCTCACACACTACCCTTACATGATTTCCACCTAAATACAGGGTTTCTAAGTGCTGTATTACAAGCAAATATGTCACAGAATAAAGTCAACATATTGTTGATTAAATTCAACCTTACAATCTCCCCCTTTGGCTATTCCGTGACAAAACACCCTAAAACAGACTCTAGACTTAAATGTGAGTTTGGAAACAATGGCAAAACTCACTCACACCTAAATCTAGAAACTGTGAAGCTCTTGAATCATATGAACATGAATCTCCTAAAACATAACAATACACTATGATCATTGTATGCAAAAAGCATGAAATGCATATGAAGCAGGCATGATGTGATCAAGCAAAGATAGAGTTAAGAAACAAACCATGGCTTGATCAAACAAGCAATCACTACAAGGTAATGACCACAATGCTCATTCACACTTGGAATGAACACTTGAACATACAAGCTAACAAGAACAATGCAAGTTACTTGTATGCCCAACACTCAACCGATGCATAATACACTAAGTATATACATTTAGGAACAATCCTACAAGGGCACAAGAGTGACAGTACTTAACAAGAAAATGCATGACATTTAGTTAAAAGTACTGATTTAACAAAGCATAAAGGCTGCATAAAGCATGGTACAAATCATAAAGCCTACAGATAATGAAAACAAACCCTAAAAGCTTACAAAAGCAACGTGGGTACAAACCACAAAATACTGAATAAAAACTTAAATAATATAAGCTAAAAGTGCTTAAAATTTCTCCCCTTCAGAATGATGAGAAGCTGTGATGCACTTGGAACATATATACTTGTAACCTGAAACACTTGCACAAAACACATTAGACCCTCAAGGTAAAGCAAGTAATAAAATGACAAGTATAATGTAACAAGTAAATTACTATCAAGTAAACATGATGTGAAACATGTGAATAACTTGATCATACACCAACAGTCATGTAGAAATGACTACAATAATCACATAGCAAAGCAAATGATCATCCGAACATGCATTCAATGAAGCACAATAGCATAGGGATATATGCATGTCCAAAACACAAACACGATGCAATGAGAACAACAAAGCATAACTCAAAGCACCATAAAGCCAACAAGAAAGCAAACAAAACAAAGTTTTCTAATTAACACAATGTCTTCTCCCCCTTGGTATATGCATCTCCCCTATAGAATATCTCTCCCCGTACAAATGTGCATGAGAAATAGAATTTCTCCCCCTAAGGATGTGCACAAGAGTCAAATAGATATGACAAAACACTCCGGTATACTCTCTAGAGTATACTCTCCCCATTTTTGTCAGGAATAAATAATGGGTCAAGAAGAAACGAGGGCAAGAGATAAAGGTACAAACAATGCTAATGATGCATGAGGGGTGCGAGATGAATGAGAAAATGAAGCTCAAACCTAAGACAATGTAAAATGCTACAGAGTATAAGGTAGACATGACATGCTAGGATGAAGAAGTAAGGTATAGACCAATGCATGACAAGGGTAGCAAAGGTGTGTGTAAGAGGTGGCTAAGTGCAATGCATGACCAATGCATGAAAAATGTACATGCGGGGCAAGGTGTATTAAATACACAACCAATGAACTAAACATGTTCCTAATGAGGAAACATGAGAAACCCTAAAGTTTGGTACTCATCGGAGTCCAAACAAGCGAGAAAATGTCTAAGAGACATTTTATCAAACACCTAGCATGCACACTATGAATAATAATGTGAAATAATGCATGAACATCATAAAAACCACCCTTAATACATGTTCTTTATGCCACAAGGGGCCAACATCCAATGCAAATCAGCAAAAGAAACCAATCCCATGAAAAAATTTGACAAAAAATAAGTTTTCCCAACCCCTATGATGAAAATCTCAACCAAGAGCACAAAACTCTCCAAAACATAATCTAAGGATCAAAATTAATGAAAAGAGTTTATAATTACCTTAGAGATGTTAAAGGAATGAAAAACCATTCAAATTGATTGAGTTTTAATGTAAAAATATTGAAAAAAAGGTTTAAAAGAGGATGGGAGAGGTTTAAAATAGGTTTCCCATGAAAAAGCTCTATAAAAGCTGATTTTGGGCGTTTTGCGACTGGGCGAGTCTCCAGGTTCAGTCGCGAAAATTTTCACGAGTCGCGAGTGAGTCGCCAAAGCTTCTGGATGGACTCGCGACTGGGGTTTCGCGACTAGCGAGTCACCAGCTGAGTCGTGAAAAACTCTGACACCAGTTTTTCAACACAGAACATGTTTAAACAATGAAAAACAAAGTAAGCACTAAACATGAACACAAAGAGTGATAAAAATCACTTCCAAAAATATATAAAATGATCAAAAATATTTTTGGATTGAACCATATATAGTTGAGCACACACACATCACATTTAAACAAGTACAATCGAACAAATGAGTAAGGCATTCATTGAACATTAGGCATGTGTGTTGTGTGTGTGTATCAATGTGGAATAATCCTTAGTCTAAAGTGAAGCTTCAATGATTAATTCAATCAAGTCATACACAAATAGTACTAAGTCAAGTGGTCTATCTCAATTATAGAAATGAACATATATGACCTCCTACAAGAAAAAGATTACATACGATGAAGCTTTTCATTTGGCTTCTTTACAATTCATAACATTTGATCATTTTGAATCAAAACATCTTATTTTGAGATTGATGCCTGAAATTTGTGATATTTCAATTTGATGAACAAGCCTTTGGCTTTTTGGGCATCATACATTTTCATATAAGTCGCTTTCCCTTTTTCCTAGTCGAATACTAGTATGTGCGACGGCTTTTGCAGCTCATTATCTCTTTTCATTTTGAGATTTACATTTATTGAGCTCTTTAAGCAATAAAAATAAAAGAGTGGGAAGAGATATAAGTACAAGTCTACGCATGTATCAATACAAACATGATTATTGACTAATCATTCATGACAAGCGTGAAGATCGATTTACAACAATCACACAAAGATGTCAAGATTTTTCCCACAAAGATATAAGTGTAAAAATAACAAGCTAAGCTCGAAAATGCACAAAACCATTTGTACAAAGGTATAAGGCCAAACTCACATGTGATATGTGCTCAAACATGTACGATTAAACTTTTTGAATTTTTCACTTTTTATGTGGTTTTGGATTTTTTACTCACACAAAACTGAAATATAAAAGTAAGATAAAAAACAAAACAATGTATACAAATAAATGCAAGATGCACAAAATGCATGAAGATATAACATTTAATGCATGAAGGGTCCAACAAAGATCGAAAGAATTAGATTAAGGACCAAAAGAGCAAAAGCTCAACCATAGGAACCCTTCCTCATCCTAATGGAATGATTGTTTGGAATGAGTGTCTCAAGAGAAGTGAGATGAGGGTTGGAAGAATGAGAACCGGAGATGCACATAGTTAAGGAGTTAAGAGCATTAAACATTTTCTTTAACAACATGCTATTTTCACTCAAAACCGGTTTACTCTTTTTAGCACAATTTCCATAAAACTCAAGTTTCTCTTTTCTTTTGATTCTTTTAAAAGCATGAAACTTAGAGCATTGAGGTCTTAGATGACCAAAGGCACCACAATGGTAACACACAATGTGTTTAGGTCTACTAGGCTTTTTGGGAAGAGATCTAGCAACATTGTTTTGTTCCCTTTTCAACTTGGAGCATTGAGGTCTTATATGACCGATCATACCGCAATGGTGGCAAGTTGGAATAAACTTAGATCCATTCAAAACCTTAGGTTGAGACCTAAACGGAGGCTTAGACTTAACAGTCTTTCTCTCCACCTTTTGATTTCTTTTATGTGGAGGAATGTACACTGATTTGTCCTTTAAGGTAGAACACACACTAGGCACAAAATCGGGTACCACAACATGATTGCAACAAATATTATCATCATTTTTAGCAATAGGTTCAGCAATCAAACACTTGGCATGCATCTTAAGAGATTCATTTTCACATTTTAACTCATCAACAAGTTTGTTAGACAAAACAAGTTTAGCATCCCAGTCTATATTCAAACATTCAAACTCTTTCAGCTTTTCAAGAGAAATTTCAGCAAGTTTTTTATATTTCTCAACCAATTCATTGGATTCATTGAGCTTAGCAATCAAATCATCCTTTTCACAAAATAACTTGCTCAAATTCTTTTGAAACTTCTTAGTATTTTTCTTCAAGAGTTTGTCAACAACACCCATAGATTCAAATAACATGTCATCACACCTATGAGGATTAACACTCACAGAGGCATTTTCACAAACACGTGGCATGTTACATTTATCACCAACCAAATTATACAAAGAGGCATACAAAGCACAATCCATGGCAAATAAATACAAGGGGTCAAGGATTACACTTAGGTATTTAAACCATAACAAGTGTACCCGCTCTGATACCAATTGAAAGTTCAAATAGTGTAAAAAAAAAAAACACCCTTAAACATTTAGACCCCCAATTACAAAATAACCAATTCAAGTTTTATGTCAAACAACTAGTGTGCGGAAAATGAACGAAAGATATAAACAGAATTGGTAAACAATCTAAGCCAATTAAAAACACATCCACAGCAGAAAATAAAAGGCAAAGATAAAGGGAAGAGAGATGCAAACACAAGGACAATACACGATGTGTTATCGAAGAGGAAACTGAAGCCCTCGGCCTAAAACCTCTCCGCCGCCCTCCAAGCGGTCAATAATCCACTAGAAAATGTAGTTGGGATACATGAATAGCAGTAGACCCTACAAGCCTAATCTACCCGATGTACCTAAGCCCTCAAAGCTTCTTGCTCCAACGAGGTTGCGTTGAACCTTTTTCTTTTCTAGCTTAGCAGATTCCGCTATAATCCATAGCATCTGCCATCCTTGGCATCTTCCAATGTTTCCCAAAGCTCCAAAAACACTCAACACTCTAAATGGGTGTGGGTAGTATTTGGATAGAAATATCCTCTCAATAGGTTTGACAATGAGAGAGGGAATGAGAAGATACTACAAAGATTTCTCTCTAAGAATGAGTAGCTCTCTTTAATTGGGTGGGTGTTTTGAAGAAACCTCTCTTAGGGTTTTTCTCTCTGAATGACCACACCTATTTTGTGGGAATGAGGGGTATTTATACTGGTGTGAGAATGGAATGTAAAGAGTCAATTTTTCCAAAATAAGGTTGGCTGGCGACTTAACCTCGCGACTTGACTGAGTCGCGAGTTCAAGCCGTGAGCTAATTGAGTGGCCAGTCTGGATTTTTGTCTTGTAGTGCTCCAGTTGGCATGACTGTTCAGCTCCCCTGCATGCTCTGTGCGTGTGCAACTTTTGGCGGTTTGCAAGCCGCGAGCCTCCCGCGAGATCCAGCCGCGAGTCCCTGTTTCACTGCACAGTCTTGAGCATTTCTTCACACTCTCTCACACATTACCCTTACATGATTTCCACCTAAATACAGGATTTATAAGTGCTGTATTACAAGCAAATATGTCACGGAATAAAGCCAATACATGGTTGATTAAATTCAACCTTACAACCTTAATTAAGATGCAACAAAATGAATCTAGGGAAATAATTTTAAAGAACAAATCTTTAGTGTGAGTATATGGAGAGAGAGAGAGAGAGAGAGAGAGAGAGAGAGAGAGAGAGAGAGTATTTCTTAAGGAAGTTTGAATTTGGAGAAAGCTCGATCTCAATATGTTTGTGAACTAAGTAAATGATTGAATATATATATATATATATATATATATCTAAATGGAATTGTTAGTGTATAGCTTAGACTAGTTTAGCCCATTGGACTTAGCCCAATATACTGTACTTGTAATTTACTCCTTTTACTTGTACTGCACACATACCTAGCCTATATAAGGCTCTCTATTGTACATTATTATATACACATCAATACACAGACTATTCAGTCTTTCTCTTTCACTTTACATTGTTAACATGGTATCAGAGTCATTCCTCTGACTTTCTGGTTCCTGTGGACATCTCCGGCGTTCTTCCGCTGCCCTTGCCTTCATCTAGTAGTCATTGCAGAAGCAAGTCACCACCGTCACGCCCACAGCCCCTGCAACTCTTGGATATCATCGTTCTGCTCATCCAACTGCCAAAGCAAAGGCATAAAGTGACAGAACAGCCAATCCCGAGCAAAACCCAACCAAGAACGGCTAGAAACTACATCACACGCATCGCCACATGCTGGCTGAAGTTTCGGCCTCATGAGCATGCGCTCCACGTGCCGCCATGCGTTGTCAATGACTCTCACGTGCCTCACGCGCCAGCCTCACGCGCTCCCATGCGCCACGAGACAACTGAGCGTTGTTGACCGTTGACTTTGACCGTTGTTGACCGTTGACCATTGACTTTGACCAAAGTCAAAATTTTTCAACAGGAACTGTCTTGCTCAGTTTTTCACGTAGATTCTGATTTTGAGCTCTGTTTCTACATTTGAGGTCTCTAAATCTCACTTTTTGGTCATTTTCTTCATTATGGCTTAACTAAATGAACGAGATATTATACGTCCTATCACTATTATGTTGGATGGTCCTTCTAGTTATCATGCGTGGTCTCTGAATATGACTGTCTTTCTCAAGGGTTGTAAACTGTGGAGATATGTGACTGGTTCAATTCCTAAGCCAGTACCAAACCCTAAGTCCAAAGCCACAGCTGCTGAAGAGTCTTCCAAGACTGTTGTTACAACAGATGATTATGAAGAACGTCTAGAGGAATGGGAGAGTATTTAGAGTAAGTTCTTGTCTTGGTTTATCAATACCTCTATTCCCTCCATTCATAATCTTCTTCCTCGTCTTGAAACTGATGAGGCTGCTTGGAAATTTTTGGTCGATCGCTATAATTACACTAATGATTCAAGCTTGGAATTCCACATTGAATCAAAACTCTATCAAATGCGCCAAGAGATAGGTCAGTCTATTTCTGATTTTTATTCTCAGACTTCTACTATGTGGGAACAACTCTCTGCTGTAGATCCTCCACCGGTGTGTTCTAAGGACATTGAGTTATTTGTCAAATATTGGGATCGCTGTAAATTTATGCACTTCATGATGCGTTTACGTGAGGATTTTGAGCCTACTAGGGCTTCTCTGCTTAGCCGGTCTCCTACTCCTTCTCTTGATGCTGCAGTCAAAGAGCTTATTTCTGAGGAGAATTGTCGGCCTACTTATCACATGTCATCATCTGATCATGTATTGGCTACACCTTCTCCACAGCCTCCCATTGCTGCATTCACTGCTCCTCCACGAATAAATTCTGGGCATCCCAATTCTCAGTCTTCCAAAGGTACTCGCTGCAAGTTTTGTCGTACTAAAGGCCATGACATCTCTGTTTGTCACAAACTACAGAAATTTGTGTAAGAGCATAATAAAGCTTCTCTTCCTCGGGTAGCTACTGTATGTCCTTCAGATCCATCGGTTCCTACAGGTCCATCTTTGGCTTCCTCACTTACTACGGCTGATATTGAGGCAGTTGTTCAATAGGTTTTATCCCGTACTTCCACTGCCCTTTCTGTCACCTCAGGTAAACAACCTTAGTTTTTTGATACTGCATGTTGTAACCATATGACTCCTGATGAATCCCAATTTTCTGATAAGGCACCCTTAGAACATCCAATCACCATTTACACTGCTGATGGAACTCCTATGCCTGTTAGTCATAAAGGAACAATCTCTTCTCCTTGTTTATCCCTTAGTGACACTTTTCATATTTCAAAGTTATCCCTCAATTTGCTTTCTGTTGATCAACTTTATGAATTATGCGTAGATCTTTTGTCTACTAATCATGGTGTGGATGTGCAGGATTCCTGGACAGGTTAAGTGCTTGGGACATGCCGTAAAGTTGGTCGCATGTTTGAGGTTTATGACTTGAAGATTCCTTCACAAGTTGTTTCTGCAGCTGCTACCACTGCCACCTCCTCACCTGATCTATGGCATACTCGTCTTGGTCATCCATCCTTATCTCGTTTTCAGTTGTTAGCTTCTCAAGGTCATTTAGGTTCAGTTCAGTTTTAAAATTTTGATTGTACTTCCTGTCATTTTGGCAAACAAACAAAATTGCCCTTTAATAAAAGTGACTCCTTTTCTTCTGCCCCTTTTGATCTTATACATTCTGATATTTGGGGTCCTGCACCTGTTCCCACTAAGGGGGGATCTAAATATTTTATCATATTTATAGATGATTTTTCTCGATATACTTGGATTTATCTGCTTCACCATAGGTTTGAACTTGTGTTTATTTACCAAACATTTCATAAAATGATTGAAACACAGTTCAATCGCACTGTCAAAGTCTTTCGATCAGATAATGCCCAAGAATATAATGATAAATCTTTCTTATCCTTTTTAGATAGTCATGGTACTCTTCCTCAATGGTCTTGTCCTTACACCTCTCAACAAAATGGTCATGCAGAACGAAAACATTGTCACATTCTTGATGTTGTCCGCACCCTTCTCATTTCTGCCTTTCTTCCTGAGCGCTTTTGGGGTGAAGCCGCACTCACTGCTGTGTACACCATTAATCGTATTCCTTCACCAACTACACACAATAAATCACCATTTGAGCTTCTCTATGGTCAAACTCCTGACTACTCCTCTCTTCAGGTTTTTGGTTGTGCTTGCTTTGTCTCTCTTCCTCTTCATGAACGAACAAAACTCCAGCCTCGTACTCGTCTCTGTTGTTTCCTTGGTTATGGTGTGTCTCAAAAGGGGTTTCCCTGCTATGATCCCATTTCTCGTCGCCTTCGTGTCTCCCGTCATGTTGAGTTTTGGGAACATCGTCCTTTCACGAGTCTTCAGCAGTTTCTTGCATCTTTTTCCTTAGAGTCTCTCATTTTTACTGATCTTTTCCTCCTTCTCTATCCTGAACTTGTGGAGGATTCTTCAACATCGGTTGCCTCTCCAGACAACTCATCTCCGGTTTTGTCTCTGGCATATGACCAGCCTGTCTTGGATCCTGTGGCACCACCCCCTCCTGAGTTTCTTGTTGGTCCTGAACTTCACCGTTCCACTCGGGTAAGCATTCCTCCCCCTTATCTCACTAATTATCACTGCTCTTTTGCTCTTGCCACCCTCTATGAATCTCATACCTATCGTGAGGCCCATACTGACCCTCTTTGGCAGCAAGCTATGAACGAAGAACTAGATGCCCTTCATAAGAATCACACTTGGGATATGGTTGATTTGCCTCTTGATCAGTCTGTAGTAGGTTATAGATGGGTTTACAAGATCAAGACTAAGGCTGATGGATCTGTTGAACAATACAAGGCTCGTCAAGTTGCCAAGGGCTTTACTTAAGAGTATGGTGTTGACTATGAGGAAACATTTGCTCCTGTTGCTCGCCTTACATTTGTCAGATGTCTCATTGCTGTGCTGCTGTTTGCCGTTGGCCTCTTTATCAAATGGATGTGAAGAATGCTTTCCTCAATGGCGACCTCCATGAAGAAGTGTACATGCAATCACCCCCTGGCTATCCACACTCAGGCAGTCAAGTTTGCCGCCTTCGCCGTGCTCTTTATGGCCTCAAGCAGGCTCCTCGAGCTTGATTTGAAAAGTTTAGCTCAGTTGTTGCTCGCAGGGTTTCACTTCGAGTCCTCATGACACTGCTCTGTTTGTCCGAAGATCCTCTGCTGGTATCACTCTTATTCTTCTTTATGTTGATGATATGATTATTACTGGAGATGATTCTGTAGGTATCCGCTCTCTTCAGCACTTCCATAGTTAGCATTTTGAAATGAAAGATCTGGGCACTCTCAGCTATTTTCTTGGGCTTGAGGTTACCTCATCCTCTGATGGATACTATCTTTCCCAGACTAAATACGCTTCTGATCTTCTCTCCAAAGCCGGTATCACTAACAACAAGACTGTTTCCACTCCATTAGAATACAATGCAAAGCTCACACCTTTGGGTGGTGAACCTATATCCGATGCTACTCGCTATCGTCAATTGGTTGGCAGTTTGATCTATCTCACTGTTACTCGTCCGGATATTTCACCTTTCCCAGACTAAATACGCTTCTGATCTTCTCTCCAAAGCCGGTATCACTAACAACAAGACTGTTTCCACTCCATTAGAATACAATGCAAAGCTCACACCTTTGGGTGGTGAACCTATATCCGATGCTACTCGCTATCGTCAATTGGTTGGCAGTTTGATCTATCTCACTGTTACTCGTCCAGATATTTCACATGCCGTGGGTATGGTTAGTAAATTCATGGATGCACCTCGTTCTGTCCACTATGCTGCTGTTCTTCGGATTCTCCGATATGTCAAAGGCACACTTTATCATGATCTGCATTACTCCTCTCGATCTTCTCTCGAGCTTCATGCTTATTCAGATGCTGACTAGGCAGGTGATCCGACTGATCGATGCTCTATCACAGGTTTCTATTTCCTGTTAGGTATTTCTCTTGTCTCATGGCGTAGCAAGAAACAGGATGTGGTTTCCCGTTCCAGTACTAAGGCTAAGTATCGTGCCCTTGCCGACACCACTTGCAAGCTTATTTGGCTTCGCTGGCTCTTGGCTGACATGGATGCTCCACAGCCCATTGCCACTCCTCTTTATTGTGACAATCGTAGTGCTATCTACATTGCTCATAATGATGTCTTCCACGAACGCACCAAGCATATTGAGATCGACTGCCACATCACTCGCCAGCATCTCAAGAAAGGAAATCTCAAGTTGTTCTCCATCTCCTCTGCTGACCAGCCTGCTGATATCTTTACCAAGACTCACCCGCCAGGTCGTCTTCGAGATCTTATATCTAAACTCCAGTTGGCTTCCTCCTTGCCACCTCGAGTTTGAGGGGGGATGTTAGTGTATAGCTTAGACTAGTTTAGCGCATTGGACTTATCCCAATATACTGTATTTGTAATTTACTCATTTTACTTGTACTGCACACATACCTAGCTTGTATAAGGCTCTCTATTGTACATTATTATATACACATCAATACACAGACTATTCAGTCTTTCGCTTTCACTTTATATTGTTAATAGGATTCAAGGACCAAGAGGCGTATAGAGGTTCTCTTGGGCCTTTTCTAAAAAAAATAAAAAGTTGCCAGAGAATTAAGTATACATCACATACTTTTAGTGTATAATTAAGTATACACACTTAAAAGTTGCAATATACATAATTCAACTCTTGATAGGTAATTTTACTTATATAAACAACAAAGTGAACCTTTTTTTCCTTGAAGTAAACTAGGAGACTTGAGGAATTGAGCACATCACCTGATTTGGGATTACCCACATTTACGTCGGCATGAGAACATTGAGAAGTCCACAAGCATAAGAAAAAGAGAAAGAAAATAGATTTGAGAACGTGTGTGTTGTTGGTAGTCATGATTGACAAATGACAACTGAGTTTTCACTACTTAGATACTTATAATATATTGATGTAGAAATAGGCGTATAGACTGGTTATATTCTGACCAGGAAAACATAAAGCTGCTGCTAAGGTCAAACACGTTAGGCTGTTCAATGAAAGAAGACTGGTTTTATTGTGACCTAACCAACAAAAGAAAAAACCCGAATACGTTTCATTGGTCAATGAAAAATAACATAGACTATCACCGATAGGTGGTTCATCAATTATTTTACTAGAAATGTTTTCTCCGAAACTTCATTTCAAATTGTCTCTTTTATCTTTTTATCTATCTCTCTTGCTGAACAAAAATAATCTATCCATCTATACATGTGTATATATATATATATATATGTATAAGATTGAAAAAGTTGAACGTAATATGGTTTTTTTTTTTCTTATTTATTTATTTTAGTTAAGGTAGTTATAAAGAATAGTATTCTACTATTACGACTGTGATTATATATAGAATTCTATATTATGGTATTATATAAATAATTTTTATTGCTACACCGTTAGATATTTTTATTATAATTGTGTTTGTATATGGAATTATATTGTTTACCATTTAAGTTAAATAGATGTACTAAGATTCTTATAAATGGTTTTAAATAGATGTATAGTAAAATCTAATTAATGTCTTGGTTTAATTATAAAAGTAATCATCATGCATTGGACATCATAGAGTAGTGTTGGTTGGGCAGTGTTAACGGACACTATAAGGAGTTCATTAAGAATGATTTATTGTGGGGTCCATTTAATAATAATTTGGTATAAATTGATGAGGAAATTGAAAATATTATTAAAGTGATAAGTGAAACTCAAAAAATTACTCCAATATTTTTATTGGCTCTACAACCTATAAAGTTGGTCATAATTCCGACATTAAAAAAAAAAAAAAAATTGACATAACGCTGTTTCCTTCATTATGAGATAACAGAGTCATGCTACTGAGATAAAGACTACTGGCAGTAGTTTTTATTTTTATTTTTTATAATTACATATTCTCTTTTAATAGAAAGATTAAATCTTTCCTATATCTCAATATAGAATTTAATCAGAATTTGTTTAACCCCCCTTTTACACCGATTATAGAATTCACTCACAATTCTTTTTCTATCATAATCAATGTTCTGGCTGGCCATCCTTAAGGATGTTTAATACATAGCTTGAGATAGGACTAGATTGAAAATAAAACCTAACTCCAATAAACTTTGGACTCTTGTTATCTATGTAGCATGACTTCTATTATCTCACAATTTGTCTCAAATTACTGTTAATAATATTTTACTCCACTATAAAAACATAATTGTGCTATAAGGTTTGTTTAATTATACTAGATAAAGTTTGGCTAAAAACTTTCATTTGACCTATCCATAAAATATTCATATTGAAATAAAATTAGAATACTTTACTACCAGTATATTATCTTAATCCCTAAGTTCCTAATTTAATCTCTTTACCATTCTTATGCTCTTAGAATCCCATTCCAATTGATATATATTTTAGTAACCCTTTACTAAAATTATCAAGCTCGATATTTTGAATAATTAATTCAAATTAAATATATCTCAAGGAAATATTATTTATTTCTTATTGTGATTATGGATTTTATCTTAAGAAATAATGTTCCCATAAAAATACATGTAATTACCCGACTTTTTAAATTAGGTTTTAACCTTAATTGCACATTTGAATCCACCATCCTCAAGATTAATCATCTATGTATGCTCTTAGTAGTTGTGAGTTTAATTATTCAAGTGACAATAGTTTGTAGAACAACGAATTAAACCGGTCTGGTCCAATGTATTCTAATACATCAACATATCAATTAAAAGTCTCCATCTCCATAATCAAGGCGAATATCATGATTAATATAAATTATACTCTTGTCAAATAAATTACTCATTTAATCATTTATTATGAACTAAAGTTTATATGTCACAAAAGAATTGTTCTTTAGATCTTCAAAATTCATAAAACTAGTGTAGCTAAAATAAGAACATTAAAATGGATAAGTGGAAATATGCACAAGTATAGGATTCGAAATGAGGAATCCAAACAAATGTTGAGGTGGTCCCTATTGATCAATGTAAAGATAAAAGGGAAGGTTACTTGAGATGGTTTGGTAATGTTCAAAGGAGAGAGACTAATGAACTAATAATTAAGAAAGATTGAGTTGATTCAAGTTGAGAGAATGAAAAAGAGTAGAGGAAGATAAAAAAGAACATTAATAGAGTAGTAAGAAATGACATGTCAATTAATTAAGAAAGTAACAAAATATGATTTCAAATAGAATAAAATGGGGGAAAAAGTACATGTAACCAATTGTAAATAATATTTTGAGTTTCCATGTATAGCTTACCTTAAAGATTTATTTTTGTTTTTGTTGTTGTTATAATATTCTTATTTGATATTAACACAACTAAATCACATATATTGTATTTCAAAAAAAAAAAAAAAAAAAACACACACACACATATTGTAACCCATGGACTACTAAAGGAATGAATTCATAATATCAAATGATCATATAATGTTATAAAACAAAACACTTTTATTATTTTTTAAAAATTATACAAGTATTTTAGAGCACTATTAATCATAAAAGTAATTTCTCATAGTATTGATTGTTAAATATTAAAATGTTAACTCAGCCATGCATGGGATCATTATTTATATTAGTTTTAGATTTCTAAATTTTGTTTTAAATGTATTTATTTTTGGCCTAACTAAAGTAATAAATCACTTAGTTTATGAAAGAGCTCTCAATTATTTTTAAATAAATTTTCTGTACATGAAAGTAAAAAACAAATGAGAATGCAATAATACTGAAATAAATTTAAGGTATCGACTTAGACTAAAAAAATTGTGTAAAAAACTTTTATTTAAATAACTATGTACGTGGCTAATCTAATCTCATAAAAAATTGTTAAATGAAAATTTTAGCACTTAATATGAATAGCAGAGTAAAGTATATAGTTATTGTGGTTACACGATTTTCCTGGCCCAACTTATGTTGATTAGGCCTTGGCCCAAAGCGCAACCCAGAATAAATATTTGTAGAGGATGGGTCAAAGAACTTAGCCTCAGTGAACTTGTTCGGTCTAATGCATGGATAGTATTGTTTGCAAAAAGAAAATAAAAACACAAAAATGGATATTTCTCAAGTATGATTTTATTTCTTTTTGTTCCTGATACAGTTCTCCCGTCCCCTTCTTTAAGGGACTCCACTACATTATATAGTTCCCTTCTTTTCATCTCAACCTTACACCTGTTGATCATCTAAGCATCCACTTGAGCACCTGTCCCATCAGACGCCCTCATCAGTCCCTTTGTGAGTTGCAGAGGCCAAGGCGGTACTGTTCAGGTGTCTTTTCCTCATTAATGCGGACAAGAGGGTGGTTGGGGCGCAATTAATGTGGTGGTAGCCTTCCATGAGATATTTTGGATTTAATTCTTTTTATATGTTGTGAAGATGAGCTGAAACGGCTGGGGAAAGTTCTTCGTCTGGGCCTCCTGATGTCCGAGGAGGAGTTACTCCTCGGACAGGTTTCCTTGGCGCTATTGGGATTGAGTAACGTTTCATATGAGGCTTCTCTTCGGCCAGGACGCTCCTCGGCTGGGCCTGAGTTTGGAATAGCCCATCATTTTTGGGCCGGGCCCCACAATAGCCCCTCAAAACTCCGGTTTTTACCTCCCTCCGAGGAGAAAAGCGGGGTTTTGATGTTTGTGAGAGGATGGAAATAAGGAGATCGTGGGGCGCGCGTGCGGACCGTTACTTTTGACGCGCTACAATTTTCGAGGCGTGACCATTAACTTCTGGAGGCGTTATGTTCCCTTCATCCAACGGCTTGGCATGAATCGAACGGCCATCGTTTCTTCCTGTATTTTTAGGCAGGGATGATCTTTTCTCTCTCCTCCCGGCTATATAAGACGTCAGAGGGGTTCAGTTCCTTCTTTCATCTGCATTTCACCAACCTCAAAGGACTCCAGAGAACTCCATCGAACCCCAGAGATATACGAACACTTGCGTCCGTTACGCCGCCATAGTCGTCTTTGTGAAGCGTTTCGTCCAAAAGAGATTTCCAGGCGTCCCATTGAGCGTTTTGTGAAGGTACCAGTACATTTCGTTTTTCTCACCGTTTCAATTCCCTCCTCGGACTTTACTTTTCTTCTTGGTCTCTACTTTCATTTCCCCCTTTCAGTTCAGATGGGTAGATTCGAAAAATTAGTAAAAACTCCAGCCGCTATGGAGGCCTTTAGGGCTAAATACCACATTCCTCCTGGGGTTGGGCTGCGGTACTGTCCTCTGGAAGGAGTATTGACAGATAGGGTTGAGGGAGAAGTCGTTATCCCCATGATTGCTTTCATAGAGGGAGGGATGACACTTCCCATGCGTAGGATCACAAGGGAATACCTGTTCAACCATAGGTTGATGCCGTATCAGTGTGCCCCGAATATGTTCAAGATACTAGGCTGTGTAGATGTCTTAGACGAGCGGATGAATCTAGGCCTTACTTGGCACGATGTGGCTTATCTGTACGAATGTCACCGCCTCGGGGATGATGGGTATTATCTTAAATCCCGGAACGAGGACGTTAGGTTGATCTCTTGTCTTCCAGTTTCCAATAAGACCGTGAAGAATGACTTCCTCATTGCTTCTGGGGAGTGGTTCGACAGTATTCATTGTCCAACTCGGGCAGGAAACCCAGGTGCGGCGCTTTTAGGATTGGTCCTTTTTGGGAAAGGATTTAGTGTTGAGGGGTTATTTTTCTTGCTTTCTTTGTAATTGGAAAATTTCATGGTCTAACCTCGCTTTTCTTGGTTTGTTTGCAGACAAAATTCACGTTGCTCCTCGGATAAACTTTGTGAACGTGCCAACGTTGAACTATCTCCTTAGGTCGGAGATTTACGTCGCCGAGGACGGACAGTTGCGTGCGGCCCATCTGGTTCTGGGTTATCAACCTCTGAGCAGCGCTTTTCAGGCAGTCGGTCACGCTATAAGGGCTGACAGTCCGAGGCTGGCTAGAATTGACGTGTCCCAGGACGGATTCCTAGCTGACCACGATTTCCCACCAGTTGTGTTGCCAGGTGTCAGAAATCCCTACTTAGCAGAGCAGCTACCTCCGGTAAACGAGCCTGGCGCTGCTGTTTTGGTTGAAGAAGAGGCTGAATCATCTCGTCTTTCCCTTGAGGAAGAGATAAATAAGTTTTACTTCGAGGAGGAAATTCAGCAAAACCCCTTGGTGGAGTTTTCTAATCCCGAAGTAGAGCAGGACCAACATTCCGCAGTTGGTATTCCTTCAATCGTTATCTGCTCGGATGATACTTCAGACGAAGAGGTAGAGCCCATGGCAGGAAAGGGAAAGACTCTAAAGGAGCTGATGTCCTCGCGAGGGAAAGGTCAATCATCGAAGGGTCAGTCATCGAAGGGACCAACTCCATCACAGGTCAAAACCCTTCCCCCTGTGGTCCCTCAGGGCGTCTCGGACCCTGGCCTTAAGGTTAATCCGGACCTGAAGAAGAAGAGGCCGGTTGACACTCCTAAGGATGGTGAGGTGACTGCCCAGCCGACCAAGCAGCAAAAGACTACGCGGGCGCCAAGGAGCAGAAGGGGTAACTCCTCGGAGAGCCGGGATGAGGAGAACCTTGCTGACGTGCGCGCCTCCCCTCGTGCATGGAACCCCAAGCTGGAGCTGGATGGGGTTGCAATTTCTTACAATGCTTCGGTCCGAGAGTATAACCGAGGCCGGGTAGGGTACGTGGCGGATGCCTTAGAGCAATCCTTACTCCTTCCTCGGGACATGGAGGCCTATAGGCGATTCTCTCAGCCCGAGCTCTTCCTATCCCTAAAAAGGGATCTCGCGTTGGTAAGTAATCCTTTTACTGTTTTATCAATTTATTTACCCCCGTTAAATTTCTTTTTCAAAGCAACCTTGTTTCGTTCGTAGATTACTCAACAGGTGTTCGTGGCTGATGAGTTTTGCCGCGATAGCCGTAGTCGGGTTGAGGCTGAGACCCAGGCTCGAGCGGAGATGGAGAAAGCCTTGGGGTCCCTCAAGCATGAGCACCTTAAACTCACGGACGAGTTCAAGGTGTCGGAGAACCGGCGCAAAAGTGCAGAGGCTGGTTTAAAGAGTGCCGAGACCCAGGCGGAGGACCAGCGCAAAGAGCTGTACATGACGCAGCTTAACCTCGTCACCGAGAGGCAGGCGGTGCAGGATCTCAAGACTGCCCTGCAAAAAGTAGAGGATGAGCTGAGGCAGGTAAAGGAGGAGGCCCAGCTGATCCGAGAGGCTACAGAGGCCGAGAAGAATGCCGCTCGCCAGCTCGGGGCCGAAGAGATGGAGGCCAGGCTGTCTGAGGAGATTCCCGAGGTATGCAGGGAGTACTGCGGCATTTCATGGGCTCATGCTCTCGACGCTGCAGGAGTTCCTGCGGATTCGGCACTAAGACTGCCCGAGAGCATCTTCTATCCTCGGGAGATCCGTGCGAATCCTGAGGACGCCCAAGTGGCTTCAGAGCAGGACCTGGTGGTGCCTGATGCCATCCTTGTGCCTGATACGGCGGAGGATCCCGCCGCAGACTCTACCATCGAGGTTCCTCCTCCTCAGCCCGAGCAGAAAGAAGATCCTCCTGCTAAAGCTTAGCCTTTTAGGCTTTCAATCTCTATGAATAGTTTTTATTATTATTATTATTTTTTTTTTTAAATGAGAGTTATCCTACTTTTCCCTTTTTTTGTAAGGACCTCTCTTTCTAATGTACTCGGAATATTAATATAAAATGTTTGTTTTGCTTACTACGGATGTGCGTCAGTAGCATTCTTCTTTAAACATTTACGATCGATGTGGATACGGGTAATTGGTCAAAATAAAATGGGTTTTTAGGGTTGCGCATTTGACGGTTGCGATGGTGCTAGGCTGCGCGCACGCATTAAAAATGATTTCCTTTAAGTAATAATCTCCCAATCTATCATAAGTAATAATTTCCCTTAAGTCTATGGTCCGAGGAACCATGCAAGACTTAGGTTCTGTTTAAAACCATGAGTTGTTATGAGTAATAATTTCCCCAAAGTCTATGGTCCGAGGAGCCATGCAGGACTTAGGTTCTGTTTAAAACCATGAACTGTCATGAGTAATAATTTCCCCAAAGTCTGTGGTCCGAGGAGCCATGCAGGACTTAGGTTCTGTTTAAAACCATGAACTGTCATGAGTAATAATTTCCCCAAAGTCTGTGGTCCGAGGAGCCATGCAGGACTTAGGTTCCGTTTAAAACTTATAAATAGTTGCCTCAAGTATTAATTTCCCCTAAGTCTGTGGTCCGAGGAGCCATGCAGTACTTAGGTTCTGTCTAAAACTTGTAAATAGTTGCCTTAAGTATTAATTTCCCCTAAGTCTGTGGTCCGAGGAGCCATGCAGTACTTAGGTTCTGTTTAAAACTTGTAAATAGTTGCCTTAAGTATTATTTTCCCCTAAGTCTGTGGTCCGAGGAGCCATGCAGTACTTAGGTTCTGTCTAAAACTTAGAAATAGTTGTCACGTAGACCAGCAAGTGGCGGATACTCATGAAAGGAAACGTATGCTAAGCCATTCTCATTAATAATAATACCTCCTGAGGTTATTTACATTCCATGGTCGAGGTACAGCTTTTTCATCCAAATCTTCTAGGTAGTAGGCGCCTATTCCGGCCACGGATGTGACACGGTATGGTCCCTCCCAATTGGGCCCCAACTTGCCCCAAGAGGGGTTCTTTGCGCTGCCAAGAATCTTCCTCATCACGAGATCACCTGGACCTAGAGGCCGCAATTTGACGTTAGCATCATACCCTTGTCTCAGCTTCTGGTGATAATAGGCCATGTGAATCGTGGCCTTTTCCCTTCTTTCCTCGGCTAGGTCCAGACTTCTTCCTAGCAACTCATCGTTATCGCTTGGGGTAAACGAGCTAGACCTCAACGTGGGGAAATTGTTCTCGATCGGAAGCACGGCCTCAGCCCCATAAGTCATTGAGAAGGGGGTTTCACCGGTTGAATGCCGCGGCGTTGTTCGATAGGTCCACAAGACGTGCGGTAGTTCTTCTACCCATCTCCCCTTTGACTCATCTAGTCTTTTCTTCAATCCGTTCACTATGACCTTGTTTACGGCCTCGACTTGCCCATTTCCTTGGGGGTATGCGGGGGTGGAATATCGATTAATGATCCCAAATTCACGGCAATACTCCCTAAAATTCTTGCTGTCAAACTGAAGACCATTGTCGGAAATGAGTGTTCTCGGAGTTCCGAAGCGGGTGATAATGTTCTTCCAGATGAATTTCTGGGCGTCCACGTCCCTGATGTTGGCCAAAGGTTCAGCCTCCACCCATTTAGTGAAGTAATCGGTTCCGACTATTATGTATCGCTTGTTCCCCGCAGCCTTGGGGAAAGGCCCGACAATATCAAGACCCCATTGCGCGAACGGCCATGGACTGGAGAGTGGGTTGAGAACCCCTCCGAGTTGGTGGATATTCGGGGCAAATCTTTGGCACTGATCGCACTTCTTAGCGTATTCCTGGGCCTGTCTCTGCATGTTCGGCCACCAGTATAAGGGGTGAGTGCCCTGTGCGCCAGCGATCTTCCTCCGGTGTGACTTCCACATACTCCCTCATGCAACTCCTCAAGAAGAGACTCGGACTCTTCTGGATGTACGCAGAGCAAGTACGGTCCAGAGTAGGAGCGCCGATAAAGTTTGCGGTCCTCTGATAGCCAAAAACGAGGAGCATTTCTACGTATCTTCTCGGCTTCTAGTTTTTCTTCCGGTAGGATATCGTCTTGGAGGAAATTCCTTATGGGGTCCATCCAACTGGGGCTCTGTCTAATCTGATGGACTTGGGTCGGGTTTCCACTGATGGGACTGGCCTTGACTAGATCTTCGACTAGGATCATTCGTGGCAAATTACGTGCCGAGGACGTGGCAAGAGTAGCCAGCGAGTCTGCATGAGTGTTTATGCTCCTGGAGATGTGCGTCAGACTGAAGGATTCAAAACTCGTCTGTAGCCGTTTGACTTGTGCCAGATACTCTTGCATCCTAGTATCTCGAGCTTCTAGCTCTCCCATCACTTGTCCGACCACTAATCTGGAGTCCGAGAATGCTTCTATTACTCTTCCACCCAATCTTTGAACCATTGCCATCCCTTGAAGTAAGGCTTCGTATTCGGCTTCATTGTTCGTAGCCGAGAATCCGAGTCTTAATGATTTTTCAATGACAGCGCCGTCCGGCGATATTAAAACTATCCCAACTCCTGATCCTCTCTGGTTGGCCGCGCCATCCACGTAGACCTTCCAATGCATGGTCTCCCCGGCTGAAACTGCGCCAACCAGTTTTCCACCCAGGTCTTTCTTCTCGGTCATCGTTTCTATAGAGGGCTCAGCAAACTCCGCTACCAAGTCTGCGAGGACCTGTCCTTTGACGGAGGGTCTGGGCATATATTTAATATCAAAAGCCCCCAAAAGAGCACTCCACATGGCGATCCTTCCTGTGTAGTCAGCGCTTCGAAACACGGCTCGAAGGGGAAGCTGAGTCAGAACGATGACCGTATGCGCCTGAAAGTAATGAGGAAGCTTCCGGGTTGCATGCACTATCGCCAGAATTTCCTTTTCTAAAGGTAGGTATTGCACCTCGGCCTCATGTAGTGATTTGCTCACATAGTACACCGGTTGCTGCACCCCATTATCATCCCGTATTAGTACCAGGCTTACGGCGTGGGGAGCTACGGCGATGTAGGCAAACAGCACCTCGTCTGCCTCCGGACTGGACATGATGGGTGGTCGGGACAGGTAGTCCTTAAGCTGCTGGAAAGCCTGAACGCAATCTTCCGACCATTTGAACTCTTTCCACTTGTTTATCAGGAGGTAAAAAGGCCGGCATCGATCCGCCGATCGCGATATGAACCGGTTTAATGCCGCAATCATGCCAGTGAGCTTCTGCACCTCCTTCGGGTTCCGAGGAGCCTGCAGACTGTTAATGGCTTTGATTTGGTCGGGACTTACTTCTATTCCCCTGTGGGTGACCATGTACCCTAGGAATTTCCCAGAACCGACCCCGAATGAACATTTGGAGGCATTCAGCCGCAACCGGTGCTCCCTTAAGATAGCGAAGACTGTTCCAAGGTCTTTCACGTGCTCGGACACCCTCTTACTCTTCACTACCATATCGTCTATATACACCTCAATGATCTTGCCCAGTTGTGGCTCGAACATCCGAGTCATCATCCTTTGGTAGGTTGAGCCCGCATTCTTTAGCCCGAATGGCATCACCTTATAATGATAATTTTCGATGGGCGTCATGAAAGCCGTTTTCTCTTGGTCCTCTGGCGCAAGGGGTATCTGATGATAGCCCTGGAAGGCGTCCAGGAAGCTCATTCGAGGGTGCCCCACAGTTGCATCCACCAATCGATCGATTTTGGGTAGAGGGAAGGGGTCCTTGGGGCACGCCTTGTTCAGGTCCGTGAAGTCCACGCAGACCCTCCACTTCCCCGTCTTCTTCCTTACCACCACTGTGTTCGCCAACCATTCGGGATAAAAGACCTCTTTGATAGCCCCTGCTCTTTTCAATTTTGCCACCTCGTCTCTTACGGCACTAGCGTGTTCCTTTGAAGGGCGTCGGGGTGGCTGCTTCCTCGGAGTGGAAGAAGGGTTGACGTTCAGGTGGTGACAGATGAGGCTAGGATCAACTCCCGGGGCATCGTAGGCGTCCCAAGCGAATACGTCGATATTTTCTCTGAGAAATCTGACCAGTTCCTCCTTTTCTTGAGAGGGCAATTCAGAGCCGACCTGAAAGAACTTCTCCGGGTCATTGTTGACAGCAACCTTATCTAAACCCTCACACCTTATCTCCTCGGCCAGCCCATCGTCTTGCTTTGCCGAGGAGGCTGGTTGTTATAAGCTCTTTGGGACCAAAGACTCGACCAAGGGCCGATGTAAAATGGCGGCCACCACACACTTCCTGGCCACGGCCTGATCTCCTCGGATCTCTTCCACTCGTCCTCTGGATGGGTATTTTACTTTTTGGTGAAGTGTGGAGGTCACGGCCTCTAGGCTGTGGATCCATGGCCTTGCAACTATCGCGGTGTAGGGCGAATAAGCGTCGACCACGATAAAATTCACCTCCACCACTTCCGCCCCAGTCTGTACGGGCAGTCGGATTTGCCCCTTTGGCGTAACAATCTTCCCCTCGAAGCTGAGAAGGGGGGAGTCATAAGCTGTCAAATCTTCCGGCTTTAAGTTCAGCCCCTTGTATAGGTTGGGGTACATTATCTCCACCGCACTTCCAGAGTCTACTAACACCCTTTTCACATCGAAACCCCCAATCCGCAAGGTGACCACCAAGGCATCATCATGAGGTTGAATTGTTCCTCTCTGCCCAGTACCAAAGAGCTTCCCTTTTTTAACTTTTTGGGCTCCCTTTGCCTGCCCTCGGAGAGAAGGCGATCCACGGCTAATACCCTGGGGATGGGTGGCCCAGTTCTTCTCGGTGCAGCAAGGATGACATGTATCGTCCCAGTGGGGGGTCTTAAAGACACGTCCCTTCGAGGTTCTTGTGTTGCTTGGCCGGGATGGCTGCTCGATGGGTGCAGCAGGTGACGTAGCTTTCCTTCTCGGACCAATTGATCCAGGTGATTCCATAGATTCTTGCAGTCCTCAGTAGTATGCCCGTGGTCCTGATGATAGTGGCAATACAAGTTCTGATTACGTCTGGCAGGGTCTCCAGCCATCTTTCCCGGCCATCTGAAATAGGGTTCATCCCTTACTTTCTCCAGTACTTGTTGTACCGGCTCTCTGAATACGGCATTCACTGTTTGCGGGTTGCTCTGCCCAGCCTGTCGCGGAAAATCTCTCCTCGGCTGACCAGGATTGTGACGTTCCGTCCTGAAATCATTTGCTTTAAGGGGGATAACCTTCTCCTTTCCCTTCCCTTGCAGCTGATCCTCCTCCACTCTTTTGTACTTGTCGATCCTATCCATTAGCTGTTGGACGTCAGTAACTGGTTTTCCGGTGAGGGATTTCCTTAAGCCATGCCCGGTGGGGAGGCCGCTTTTGAACGTGCTGATAGCAACATTATCATGGTTGTCATCTAAATCGTTATACACCTCCCAATACCTATCCGAGTACGCTTTCAGGGTTTCTCCTTCGTGCATGGATAATGACAGTAGCGAACTGAGAGGTCGAGGGACTCTGGTGTTTGTAATGAAACGGGAGCAAAAAGCTTGAGTGAGCTGCTTGTAGGAGCCTACGGAGTTTGTCTTCAGGCTGTTGAACCACCTCATTGCCATCGATCCCAAGCTGGAGGGGAAGATTTTGCACATTAGGGCCTCGTTTTGCGAATAAATCGCCATTTTTTGGTTGAACTGACTCACGTGCTCCACCGGGTCTGCTTTGCCGTGATAGATGGCGAACACCGGTTGGTTGAAGCGTCTTGGCAGCTTAGCCCCTTCGATTCTATTCGTGAAGGGTGACCTTGAGACCTGATCCAACGCCTTCTTCATGGCGTCGCTCCCCAAACCTTTGCTGGACGGGCGCTCATACTTCCGTACAGGGCGTGGTTCCTTTTCGTAGGAAAAGGTTTCGCTTGGGGGGGTCCTTGACCTTTTTCTGTAACTCACGTCTTCTGCATTAGAAGATTCGCCTGAGTCAGAGGGAGATCGTCTTCGCTGCGCACGTCGTAACTTCCTTTTTAGGTCATCTATCTCTCGCTGCATGGCCTGGTGACTATTTCGCCTCTGAGACACGTGACTTCCTATCTGAGTTTGACTCTGGCTCGTCCGGGTGGTATGCACACTCCCCTCACGATTCCCCCTGCTGCCTGGGTTGGTTGGGTTATTTTGCCTCTGAGACTCGGCGGGTCGTGTTCGGTGGGAGTTAGCTTGGTGAGGATCCTCCTGGTGTGGATCTAGTTCTTCCATGCTCGACCGTTGCACTAGCTGATGCCTTAGCTCTTCCCACAGACGGCGCCAATTGTGGTTACACGATTTTCCTGGCCCAACTTATGTTGATTAGGCCTTGGCCCAAAGCGCAACCCACAATAAATATTTGTAGAGGATGGGTCAAAGAACTTAGCCTCAGTGAACTTGTTCGGTCTAATACATGGATAGTATTGTTTGCAAAAAGAAAATAAAAACACAAAAATGGATATTTCTCAAGTATGATTTTATTTCTTTTTGTTCCTGATACAGTTCTCCCGTCCCCTTCTTTAAGGGACTCCACTACATTATATAGTTCCCTTCTTTTCATCTCAACCTTACACCTGTTGATCATCTAAGCATCCACTTGAGCACCTGTCCCATCAGACGCCCTCATCAGTCCCTTTGTGAGTTGCAAAGGCCAAGGCGGTACTGTTCAGGTGTCTTTTCCTCATTAATGCGGCCAAGAGGGTGGTTGGGGCGCAATTAATGTGGTGGTAGCCTTCCATGAGATATTTTGGATTTAATTCTTTTTATATGTTGTGAAGATGAGCTGAAATGGCTGGGGAAAGTTCTTCGTCTGGGCCTCCTGATGTCCGAGGAGGAGTTACTCCTTGGACAGGTTTCCTTGGCGCTATTGGGATTGAGTAACGCTTCATATGAGGCTTCTCTTCGGCCAGGACGCTCCTCGGCTGGGCCTGAGTTTGGAATAGCCCATCATTTTTGGGCCGGGCCCCACAGTTATAATTCAGTGACAGCTCTAGGAATTTATTTTAGGATAGTCACTAAAAAATTTAAGTTATGTAAAATCTAAAAAAGAAATTGTGGGGCCCAATAGTTTGTGGGTTCGGCCCGCTCGCTTATGGGGAGTCCACAGACCCCAAACTGAAGGAGGCCAGGGCCCAAGCCCAAAAATATTAAGCCCAAAGGGGCCCGAAGATATGGCCGAGGACAGCTTAGTCCTCGGCAGACCCAAAGTCTCATTGATGAAAGTGGCATACAAGCAAACTTAAAAGATCAGAAAATATCTCGAGGAAATTGTCCTTAATACCCCTCATTGATATGACATTGCACCTAACAGAACCGGATTCTTAGGCTTTATTAACCATGCCCAACAATGCTGGGATGGGATTGACGGGACAAATATCTGTCCTGGAAAAAGTCGACCCTACACATGGACGAAGGATAACGAACGTAGGCTAGTATAAAAGAAAATGTAAGGTAACAAAGAGAGGGACCCCCATCTCACTTCCTGGGAAAAGCTCCTGGAATGAGAATGCCCGGATAATATATGCGCTCCACCATGGAAAACCCATCGACGGGTAACCGGAGAAAAACACTAGCGCTCCTCGGACATGATCCGAGGAGTCCAATCCCTCAATTTATAAAGCTGTTGGGCTTGGATATCCGGACTAAAGCCTTTTCTAGTCTAGGTTTATCTAAGGTCCGGCCTATACTAATGCCCCGTGACCCAACGCTAGCCTTTCAAGCCCACTCTCTACAAATTTTATTGTGAGGGATCCATCACGCGCGAGCCCAACGTCATTGTTGGGCCGTTTGAGAATCGTGTCCCTACAATTGGCGCCGTCTGTGGGAAGGCTTGCGTGTTGGCACGGGTGGCGCATGAGTCAGCTCTCTAGCAAGTAGAGATTCACGAGTCTTTCCCATCTCTGGCGACGTGCAGTGGTTGCTCCGCCATAAGTTTCTGCTAGGGGCTACGCCTTGCACTGCTAACGGCGCGGGCAGCTCTAGGGGCTTCCGGCCTCAAGCCGACTCTCCCCTCCCTGGCCTAGGGGCTAGCCTTCGAAAAATAAATGAGTATAAAAAAAAAATATATATATATATATATATATACAAAAAAGAAATCTTACAAGTTTTGGACAGAACCAGGGCCTTGTATGGTCCTCGGACCCAAGCCTATGGGAAAACCAAGTACAAAAAAGAAACCTTACAAGTTTTGGACAGAACCAAGGCCTTGTATGGTCCTCGGACCCAAGCCTATGGGGAAACCAAGTACAAAAAAGATACCTTACAAGTTTTGGACAGAACCAAGGCCTTGTATGGTTCTCGGACCCAAGCCTATGGGGAAACCAAGTACAAAAAAGATACCTTACAAGTTTTGGACAGAACCAAGGCCTTGTATGGTCCTCGGACCCAAGCCTATGGGGAAACCAAATACAAAAAAGATACCTTACTATAAGAACCAAGTGCAAGACTTCTGGACCTTAGGTCACTTGGGCTCACAATTTATTTATAGTGGGCTTAAGTATTTCCTACAATGGGTCGTTCTCGGCAGAGAAACTCAAAGTGACACCCAGTTAGCACCCTCTCCTTGACTGTTTTCTCTCAATTTTTCTGAACCCCTTCTTCTCCCACCTTTCTTCTATTTATAGCCAAGGTTAGTGGGAAGATCATGATTACAGTCACCGTTAGTGCTATTGAAGGTCCAGTATTATCTGGTTAAAGTGGTTGTTCAGGTGAAAGGGCGGTGCAGCATTTATGATCTTGGAACTTGGTTCCATTTTCACCGATTATATTCGGCAACTCACGTTCCCGTGCATATCATGACCTTCCCGGATATGACTCATGCGCTCTTCCGGGAAAGATTAACCGGTCAACTCTGGGAACTTAATACCCAAAACTTGTTTTTACTCTAAGGCAGTTTCAAGAAGGGCATAAGGTAACTAGAACTTTCTGCTGGGCCTGCGCCCAAGGCCGGTATGGGCTTGGGCCCGGGGCCTAGATGGGTCTGGGCCCAAGGCCAGTATGGGCTTTGGAAGCTCGGTGCCGTACAATAGCCCCCCCTTGATTCATACTCGGTCGCCGAGGAGGATCAAGGAGCTGCCTGGGCCTTTTGACCTCGGGAATCTTCTAGCCCGGGACTTCTGGCTGTCACTTCTCATTAATATTCATCTCAAAAGACGCGCCGTTTCGCGGCGCCAGGCGCAGTCGTCATTATTGCCTGACGGTTCGTGAACCGAAGCGGCGCGCAAATCGGTTACGCCTGGCGTTCGTTGGGTCGCTCGTAGGCTGTGCCCATTTATTGCTTGATTAAGCGTTTCTTCTTCCCCCATTTCTTTTGGCTCTATAAATAGTCCTTCTCCAAACACCATTCCATTTTTCCTTCGCCACTGATCTTTAGTGCCTACTCTCTGCCGACCACATTTCTGTGCGCTTGCTTGCTCAGCGTTCTTTTCCTCCTTAGAACCCAAAGTAAGTCTTTCTTCCCCTTCCTGTTCCTTCAGCTTTGTTTCTTTGAGTTCATTCTTGTAGTTTTAGGCTTTATAGATGGGTTATTCTTACCTTCTAGATACCCCGGCTGCTCTGGCCACCTTTAGGAGTAAATTTAGTATTCCCAATGACGTGGACGTGGCTTACTGCCATGAGAGTGATATGGAACTCCACCGAGGGCAGGGTACAGCCTTCTTTCCTTTGATGTCCATTTTAGAAGGTGGGCTTAGGTTCCCGGTAGATCCCCTCCTGATAAGCACACTCACCTACTATGGGCTGTGCCCTGACCAGCTTCCCCCCAATTTTTACCGGGTAGTTAGTTGTGTCAGCCAGTTGAACCATACCTTTAATTTACAATTAGACCACCATGATATTAACCAAATGTACAGCCTCTGTGGGAGCAAATCCACCAATTATTACTTAAAGACGAGGGATGCTCGGGTACGGCTGATATCGTGCCTACCCGATTCGAACAGGAACTCCACCGGGGAGTTCGTCAGGGTGCGTGGCAATTGGTTTGCCGAGGAGATCCCTTGCCCCCTCACACGGCGTGAAGTGGGTTCATACCATCCCCTTTTTATAATTGTTTGAGTAAAAAAAATTTTTATTGTTAAAAACTAATGCGTCACCTGTTCTTTTGCAGATGGCAAAGTGTTTGTTCAAGACCTCAGAGCCGTCCACACCAGGGACTTAAACTTCGTCCTCCGTTCCGAGATCTACATGCATTGGGACGGGCAGCTCCGGGCCTCACACCTGATCCTCGGCGTGGAACCGGTTTACTCTACTTGGCAGCCTTTCAAGCAGGCGCTGATAGTTGACAGCCCCCTGCTATCATACATAGACGTCCGGTACGTGAATTTCTTGCCGCCGAAGCTTACAACCGGGGAAGCGAGGGAATTTGGTCGGCGGTTCACTACCGCGGACGAACTAGTTCCCCTGCGAGACGATTCCGCGAAACGGGTATCTCGGCGCCTTAGAGAGAGAGCTCACGAAGCCATACAACAAGGGGACCAAGCCCAAGAGCAGCCCCATCCCGAGGATCCACCCGCCGAGCCTCAACAGCAAGTGACAGAAGCGGCTAACTTGCTAGCTGAAGCAATCCAGCCCGGTGCAAGAATGGTGGCAAGGAGAGTCATGACCCTTGATCGGTTCGTGCCTGGTGCCCGGCCGACCAACCAGCCCCCACCTACTCAGGGTCGGGGTCCAGTGTCTCAGCCTCCTCCCCCTCCGCAGTCCGGACGGGCCCGAAAGAAGCAGAAAGTAACCGAGCAACCTTCCACGGGCCCGGGGGATGCTGCTGTCCAGACTCCTCCCCGACCAACAGGGGGAATTGTTATCCGCGAGCCGCCAACCGAAGCTGGCACGGGGGTCGCATCCTCCTCCCAAGTGGCTCCAGCGTGGGAGCCAAAGTTCCTTCTGGACGGCAAGCCATTGCCTTCAACCGCCTCTGTTCGGATGTGGGATAAGGGCGAGGGCGGCCGTATTGCCCAAACCTTAGCCGGAGCTCTCCAACTTCCCGAGGACGTGCACGCCTTTGATGATGGGTCCGAGGAGTCCGTGGGGCGCCGGTTAGAGTGGCACGCCATTGCGGTAATTCTTTTGTCTATTTACTCCATGTAGATTTCCTTTTGTCTCTTTGCTAACCTTCGTGCTTGCTAGGCCGCTCAACTGGCTCACATTGTGGCTGCCCGGGCACGGGAGCTTGATGAGGAGAATGAGCGCGAGAAGGGGGCGCAGGAGTCAGTAGTAAAAACGGCTAAGGAAAAGGTGAAGATTGCTGAGGCTGCTGAGAAGAAGGCTGCTGCCGCGGAGAAGTTCCGGGCATTGGCCGAAAAAAGGAATGCAGAGCTCCTGGCCAAGCAAAATGAGACGGAACTCAAACTAGCCGAAGCCCTCAGCCTCAACACTTCCCATGCTGACGAGATAGCCGATCTCAGGGCAGGCTTGGCGGCCGCGGAGCAAAAGTGGTATGACGTAGGCTTTGCCGACGCCGAGAACTCCGCAGAGCTGGTGGTGGCTCGCGCTCGGCATATGGGTTTCGAGGCCGGGTGGTTTGCCGCTCTTCAGGCAATGGGAGTTCCTGAAGATTCACAGCTGAGAGACCCCGGCCAGATTCCATTTCCGAACCCTGTACCTACCGTCCAGAACGCCCCGGCTGCTTTTGACGAGGAGGAGACGGCCAGTATGAGGGAGTTGGTTGAGCAAATCGATTCTCATGCCGAGCCCGAGGACATGGAGGCCACGAGCATACCTACCGTGCAGGAGCTTCTTGATGAGGGCCAGCCTTTTCCCCTGACCGTCCAGCAGGAAGTGCCACCACCGACTCAACCTCCCAACTGATTTTATTTTTACCTGTTAGCTTATTTTTATTTTACTTTTATTTGCCCATGTCACCGGGATGTGGTGATTGAACAATTGTTTTAACTTGTCGGTTTTATTTGCCCATGTCACCGGGATGTGGTGATTGAACAATTGCTTTTACCTGTTTAATTAGTGGTCCGTTTTCTTTTTCCGTTTCAATTTGTTGAATGAAATTATCTCTGTTTGTGTTTTGCTTGAATTATACCAGTGCTATGGCCGCTTAATAGAATGGTACCCCCGAAAACCTGTTGTGCGGTGCTGTGGGTAATTTGAGAGCGCTATTGGACTTAGTCTTTGCAAAAGGGTTAGGTTTTTATCAGGTTTTGGTTTAACCGAGAATTGTGTTTTCGTTCTTATAGATTTGATTGTAAGGTTCTCACCTGCTCGGCGATATTGGTCGAGCCGAGGGTCAGGTTTCCGTCCTTAAGATTTATTTGTAAGGTTTTGACCTGCTTAGCGATATTGATCGAGCCGAGGGTCAGGTTTCTGTCCTTAAGATTTATTTGTAAGGTTTCCACCTGCTCGGCGATATTGATCGAGCCGAGGGCAGGTTTCTGTCCTTAGGATTTATTCGTAAGGTTTTCACCTGCTCGGCGATATTGATCGAGCCGAGGGTCAGGTTTCTGTCCTTAAGATTTATTCGTATGGTTTTCACCTGCTCGGCGATATTGATCGAGCCGAGGGTCAAGTTTCTGTCCTTAAGATTTACTCGTAAGGTTTCCACCTGCTCGGCGATATTGATCGAGCTGAGGGTCAGGTTTCTGTCCTTAGGATTTATTCGTAAGGTTTTCACCTGCTCGGCGATATTGATCGAGCCGAGGGTCAGGTTTCTGTCCTTAAGATTTATTTGTAAGGTTTTCACCTGCTCGGCGATATTGATCGAGCCGAGGGTCAGGTTTCTGTCCTTAAGATTTACTCGTAAGGTTTTCACCTGCTCGGCGATATTGATCGAGCCGAGGGTCAGGTTTCTGTCCTTAGGATTTATTCGTAAGGTTTTCACCTGTTCGGCGATATTGATCGAGCCGAGGGTCAGGTTTCTGTCCTTAGGATTTATTCGTAAGGTTTTCACCTGCTCAGCGATATTGATCGAGCCGAGGGTCAGGTTTCTGTCCTTAGGATTTATTGGCGATTCTCTTGGTGTGTGGTTACAGGGTCAAAAACAGCACAGACAAAAAAGTTCATCATGCTCTTAATCTTAATAGAATACAAGTTTTGGCTTACATCGATGGTTACGCGTAGAATTTCTTCAGGTTGTTGGCGTTCCATGGTCGGGGGAGCGGCCTCTCGTCCAGGTCCTCCAAGTAGTAGGCCCCTGCACCTGCGACGGCTGTGACTCTGTATGGTCCCTCCCAACTCTGAGCAAGCTTCCCTGCAGCCATGTCCCGCATGTGCCCCACTACCCTTCTTAACACTAATTCCCCGGCACTGAATTCCCTGGTCTTTACATTTCGGTTGTACCTTTGCGCCAGCTTCTGCTGATACTCGGCAAGACGTACGGTCGCGGCCTCCCTGCATTCTTCTAGCCAATCCAAATGCTCCATCATAAGGTCGGCGTTCTGTACGGGGTCAAACCCGGCGACCTGTGCACTGTATAAGCTCACCTCGGTTGGTATCACTGCTTCTGCTCCGTATGCCAGAGAAAATGGGGTTTCCCCCGTGGATCTCCTAGGGGTTGTGCGGTAGGCCCATAAAACACTGGGTAGTTCTTCTGCCCATCTTCCTTTCGCTCCATCCAACCTTCTCTTGAGCCCGTTCAAAATAGTCTTGTTTACTGCTTCAGCTTGGTCGTTGCTCTGGGGGTATGCCGGGGTTGAATACTTGTTCTTGATGCCGAGCTCGCTGCAAAACCTCCGAAAAGCGTTGCTATCGAACTGTAACCCGTTGTCTGTTACTAGTGAATTCGGCACCCCAAACCTTGTAACTATGTTTTTCCACACAAATTTTTTCATGTCAGTATCCCGGATATTGGCCAAGGCTTCAGCTTCAGCCCACTTTGTGAAGTAATCCACAGCCACCAGTACAAAACGGAGGTTCCCCGTTGCTCGGGGGAATGGCCCGAGGATGTCAAGCCCCCATTGTGCAAATGGCCACGGGCTGCTGACAGGATTTAGATGTCCTGCCGGCTGATGGATCATTGGGGCGTGCTTTTGACATTGTTCGCAACTCCGAACGTATTCGGCGGCGTCCTTCTGCATCTGTGGCCACCAAAACCCCTGCGTCATTGCTCTGTGTGCTAAAGATCGTCCCCCAGCATGCCCGCCACACACTCCTTCATGCAGCTCGGTTAGAAGCTCCTTGACTCTTTCAGGATGCAGGCACAAGAGGTAGGGGCCCGCGAAGGACCTTCTGTACAACTTTCGGTCCAAAGACAACCAGTACCTGGGAGCCATTCGTCGAATCTTGTTAGCCTCGGCCTCATCCTCTGGAACTTTATCTTCGGCAAGAAAGTCTATGATCGGGCTCATCCAGCATGGTCCGGCCACCGCCACCTGCGCAACCTCTACTTCGGCCTGGTCGAGAGCAGTCTTCACACAGATGCTTGGCTCCCTTATAAGTTCTATTGGGATAAGCCTCGGCGTGTCCTCGGTAGCCGATGAGGCTAACGTGGCAAGAGAGTCAGCATGCTTGTTTTGTGACCGGGCTACCTGGGATATCTTTACCGTTCCAAACTGACCGATAATTTGCTTTGCCGTACTTAGATAAGCTTTCATTCGGGGATCCCGAGCCTCGAAGTCCCCAGTGATCTGATAAACAACCAGCCGAGAGTCCGAGTAGATTTCCACGTCCTTTGCGCCCAGATGCAATACTGCCCTCAATCCGGCCAGCAGGGCTTCATATTCGGCTTCGTTGTTCGAGGCTTTGAACCCCAATCTGAAGGAGTGTTCCAGTCGCATACCTTCAGGGGTGATGATGACAATACCAGCCCCGGCCCCCATAGCATTTGATGCGCCGTCCACAAATAACCTCCACGGGCGAGTCTCCGCACTACAGATTACCTTGCCTTCATTCTTAGGTGTAAATTCCGCGATGAAATCAGCGAGAACCTGCCCCTTCACCGAGCTTCTAGGTCGGTATCTAATGTCAAACGATCCCAACCGAGTCCCCCATTTAGCAATCCGTCCTGTGAAGTCGGATCTCTTCAACAGTGATTGCAATGGATATTCGGTGAGGACAAACACTGTGTGTGCCTGGAAGTAGTGTGGTAACTTCCTCGTGGCGTGCACCAAGGCCAAAACCAACTTTTCAAGAGGCAGGTACCTTGTCTCGGCATCGACCAAGGTCTTGCTCACGTAATACACCGGCATTTGCACTCCCCGGTCCCTTAGTAACACAGCACTTACGGCATGATCGGTGACTGCAAGGTACATAAACAGATCCTCCCCGGGCTCCGGGGCCGTCAACCTCGGCGCCTTTGCCAAATATTCCTTTAGTTCTCGAAAAGCTTCATCGCAGCTCTCGTCCCACTGAAACCCCTTCCACTTCTTCAGAAGTTGATAGAATGGCCGGCAGCGATCGGCAAACTTGGAGATGAATCGGTTCAGGGCGGCCAACATCCCAGTGAGCACTTGCACCTCCTTAGGATTGCTCGGTGGTTTGAGGCGATTGACGGCCTCTATTTGGTCGGGGTTAGCTTCTATACCCCGAGTGGAGATAAGATAACCCAGGAACTTGCCAGCCCCCACTCCGAAAGTGCACTTTTCGGCATTGAGGCGCAGCCTGTGTCGTCGTAGTATCTCGAATACTCCCCGAAGGTCTTCAGTATGCAGCGACTCTTTTCTGCTTTTTACCACCATGTCGTCGATATAAACTTCAACCGTGCACCCAATTTTTTCTCGGAACATCCTTGTCATCATACGCTGGTAGGTGGCCCCGGCATTCTTCAATCCAAACGGCATGACCTCGTAGTGATAGTTTGCGTTCGGGGATATAAATGCTGTCTTCTCTCGGTCCTCGGGCGCCAAGGCAATCTGGTGGTAGCTTTGGAAGGCGTCCAGGAAGCTCATTCTCGGGTGCCCGTACGTGGCATCCACTAGCTGATCAATCTTGGGCATCGAGAATGGATCCTTGGGACACGCTCTATTCAAATCGGTGAAGTCCACACAAACTCTCCATTTACCGCTCTTCTTCTTCACTACGACAGTGTTTGCTAGCCATCTCGGGAAGAATATTTCTTTTATGACCCCGGCTTCCTTCAGTCGCAGGACCTCCAAGTTTACTGCATCGACGTGTTCCTTTGATGCTCTTCTCGGCTTCTGCTTTTTCGGGGGAAATGATGGGTCCACATTGAGTTTGTGAACAATGAACTCGGGGTCTACGCCGGGCACTTCATACGGGTTCCACGCGAAGACATCTATGTTCTGCAATAGGAACAACAACATCTCTACCCTTTCCCGGTCATTCATGCCTGTACCTATCTGGAAGTATTTGTCACTATCTGGGAGAATTCTTACCTTCAGCACCTCCTCGGCAACGTCCGCCCCAGTTTCTCGGGGTATCTGTAATTGCTATGCAGTCTCTTTCTCGGCGTGCTCAGCTTGGCCGAGCTGTTCCTTTTCCCACCGGACCGCGGTTACGAGGCATTGCTTCACCACCTGTTGATCCCTCCTTACCTCTACAACTCCGTACTTAGTAGGGAATTTTACTTTCACGTGAAGGGTGGACGGAACAGCCCCCATGGCGTGAATCCACGGCCTCCCCAGGATTGCGGTGTAGGGTGCGAATGATCGGACTACTATGAACGTAACTATAACTTCCTTGCCCTCCATGTCCACTGGGAGAGAGATTTGCCCCTCGGGAATCACAATTCTCCCGTCAAACGAGACCAATGGCGTGTCATACTTCGCCAAATCCTGGGTTTTTAACCCGAGCCCTTCGAAGAGGTCCGGGTACATAACGTCAGCCCCGCTACCCTGATCAATCATCACCCTCTTCACCAAGAATCCGCCTATCCGGGCTGTCACCACCAAAGCGTCGTCGTGAGGTTGGATGGTTCCTTCAAAATCATCTTCTCCGAACGAGATGTCCAGCCGTTCAACTTGCTTTTGCTTCTTGGATGATTCTCCCTCCGCGCAAGCCACTGTCATTACCCTTCTTGCCGCTGCTGCTCTTCTCGGTGCGGCATGAATGACGTTGATTACCCCAGGGGTGGTGGAAGGGGATGCCTTTTCTGTTGGGCGCCCTGCCCGGTCTCCTGGTCAGTGGAATCTGCTACAAACTCTTTCAGGTGCCCTGCCTTCACCAACTGCCCGAGATGGTCTTTCAATACCCTACACTGCTCGGTGGTGTGCCCCTTGTCTCTGTGATAGGTGCAGTATAGGCTTTGGTTCCTCCGAGATGGGTCGCCCCCCATTTTGTTCGGCCATCTGAAGAATGGCTCGTTCCTTATCCGTTCCAGTATCTTGTGCACGGGCTCTTTAAACAACACATTAACCCCTTCGATCTGCACCTCTGGTTCCTGCATTCTGAAGTCCCTTTTCGGCTTTGGCGGCAAGATGCTTTGCCGAGATCTCCCCGTAAAAGGAGCTTTCCCCCTGCTTTGCAGCCGGTCATCCTCCAGGCGTTTGTACTCCTCTATGCGTCTCATCAGTTGCCTCATATCCTCCGGTGGTCTTCTTGTCAGCGACTCCCGCAGTTCAGAATCCTCGGGGAGCCCCATCCTGAAGGTGCTAGCCGCAATTTTCTCGTTTCCCCCACCAATCTCATTGTAGAGTTCCCAGTATCGGCTGGCATAACTTCGAAGGGTTTCCCCGACCCTCATTTTCATGGAAAGCAACGCGTCGACCGGTTGTTGCACTCGGCTACATGTTACGAACCTGCTGCCGAACTCCTGAATCAGCTCGGCGAAGCTGTGTATAGAACCTTTCCGCAACCCATTGAACCATCTCAGTGCGGTAGAGCCGAGACTAGAGGGGAATACTTTACACATCAATGCATCGTTGTGCGCATACAAAGACATCATGTGGATGTAATGACTGACATGCTCCACGGGGTCCGTCCTCCCCTCATAGGAATTGAATGGTGGACGCGTGAATCTGCTCAGCATGGGTGCCCGTTCAATCTCATCAGAGAATGGAGACCGGGCTGCCATCCGCAAGGCCCTGCTCATGGCGTCCATCGCGGCGTTGTGGTGCCGCCACTCCTCTGGCGACTCTGACCCTTGGTTATCATATCCATGCGACCGGGAACGGTCCCGTCTACGATGCGTCTCCCGGGAGTGTCGATGTGACTCTTGAGAACGTGATCGGTCTCGATGTTGTTGTGTAACAGATCGGCTGGAACCTTCCTCGCCACGGTTTCTCCTGGGCTGGGGGTTATGGTTCCTTTCGTGGCGCCGACCCCTTGCTTCCAGCTCCAAGTCCATTACCAACCTGCGTAACCGCTCCAGCTCCCGGTCTCTATCATCATGTTGCCGATGTGCTGAGATGCTTGAAATCGTCCGGTGTGTCTGGGCCGATCCTTCTCCCAATCCGGACCTTTCCTCTCCTCTTGGATGCTCCCTATCCTCCAGTCGTTTCTGCCTTCTCTCCCTCCACGTCGATCCCCGAGAAGATCCTGCGGAATTGCTCGGAACATGCCCTCCTGAACGCTCCTCAGACATCTCCCTTGCTTGAGTCTCACTCAAACCACAGCTTCGTAGGAGAGCCCCACGGTGGGCGCCATTTGTAAGAACCAAGTGCAAGACTTCTGGACCTTAGGTCACTTGGTCTCACAATTTATTTATAGTGGGCTTAAGTATTTCCTACAATGGGTCGTTCTCGGTAGAGAGACTCAAAGTGACACCCAGTTAGCACCCTCTCCTTGACTGTTTTCTCTCAATTTTTCTGAACCCCTTCTTCTCCCACCTTTCTTCTATTTATAGCCAAGGTTAGTGGGAAGATCATGATTACAGTCACCGTTAGTGCTATTGAAGGTCCAGTATTATCTGGTTAAAGTGGTTGTTCAGGTGAAAGGGCGGTGCAGCATTTATGATCTTGGAACTTGGTTCCATTTTCACCGATTATGTTCGGCAACTCACGTTCCCGTGCATATCATGACCTTCCCGGATATGACTCATGCGCTCTTCCGGGAAAGATTAACCGGTCAACTCTGGGAACTTAATACCCAAAACTTGTTTTTACTCTAAGACAGTTTCAAGAAGGGCATAAGGTAACTAGAACTTTCTGCTGGGCCTGGCCCAAGGCCGGTATGGGCTTGGGCCCGGGGCCTAGATGGGTCTGGGCCCAAGGCCAGTATGGGCTTTGGAAGCTCGGTGCCGTACACTTACAAGTTTTGGACAGAACCAAGGCCTTGTATGGTCCTCGGACCCAAGCCTATGGGGAAACCAAGTACAAAAAAGATACCTTACAAGTTTTGGACAGAACCAAGGCCTTGTATGGTCCTCGGACCCAAGCCTATGGGGAAACCAAGTACAAAAAAGATACCTTACAAGTTTTGGACAGAACCAAGGCCTTGTATGGTCCTCGGACCCAAGCCTATGGGGAAACCAAGTACAAAAAAAAGAAATCTTACAAGTTTTGGACAGAACCAAGGCCTTGTATGGTCCTCGGACCCAAGCCTATGGGGAAACCAAGTACAAAAAAGATACCTTACAAGTTTTGGACAGAACCAAAGCCTTGTATGGTCCTCGGACCCAAGCCTATGGGGAAATCAAGTAAAAAAAAAAAAAAAAAATCTTACAAGTTTTGGACAGAACCAAGGCCTTGTATGGTCCTCGGACCCAAGCCTATGGGGAAACCAAGTACAAAAAAGAAATCTTACAAGTTTTGGACAGAACCAAGGCCTTGTATGGTCCTCGGACCCAAGCCTATGGGGAAACCAAGTACAAAAAAGATACCTTACAAGTTTTGGACAGAACCAAGGCCTTGTATGGTCCTCGGACCCAAGCCTATGGGGAAACCAAGTACAAAAAAAAGAAATCTTACAAGTTTTGGACAGAACCAAGGCCTTGTATGGTCCTCGGACCCAAGCCTATGGGGAAACCAATTACAAAAAAGGTACCTTACAAGTTTTGGACAGAACCAAGGCCTTGTATGGTCCTCGGACCCAAGCCTATGGGGAAACCAAGTAAAAAAAAAAAAAAGAAATCTTACAAGTTTTGGACAGAACCAAGGCCTTGTATGGTCCTCGGACCCAAGCCTATGGGGAAACCAAGTACAAAAAAGAAATCTTACAAGTTTTGGACAGAACCAGGGCCTTGTATGGTCCTCGGACCCAAGCCTATGGGGAAACCAAGTACAAAAAAAAAAAAGAAATCTTACAAGTTTTGGACAGAACCAAGGCCTTGTATGGTCCTCGGACCCAAGCCTATGGGGAAACCAAGTACAAAAAAGAAATCTTACAAGTTTTGGACAGAACCAAGGCCTTGTATGGTCCTCGGACCCAAGCCTATGGGGAAACCAAGTACAAAAAAAAGAAATCTTACAAGTTTTGGACAGAACCAAGGCCTTGTATGGTCCTCGGACCCAAGCCTATGGGAAACCAAGTACAAAAAAGAAATCTTACAAGTTTTGGAGAGAACCAAGGCCTTGTATGGTCCTCGGACCCAAGCCTATGGGGAAACCAAGTACAAAAAAGATACCTTACAAGTTTTGGACAGAACCAAGGCCTTGTATGGTCCTCGGACCCAAGCCTATGGGGAAACCAAGTACAAAAAAGATACCTTACAAATTTTGGACAGAACCAAGGCCTTGCATGGTCCTCGGACCCAAGGCTATGGGGAAACCAAGTACAAAAAAAGAAATCTTACAAGTTTTGGACAGAACCAAGGCCTTGCATGGTCTTCGGACCCAAGCCTATGGGGAAACCAAGTACGTAAAAGAAAAACCATAAGTTTTGGACAGAACCAAGGCCTTGTATGGTCCTCGGACCCAAGCCTATGGGGAAACCAAGTACAAAAAAGAAATCTTACAAGTTTTGGACAGAACCTAGGACTTGCATGGTCCTCGGACTCAAGCCTAAGGGGAAACCAAGTACACAAAAACACAATCGAAGTTCCCTACTTCCCAGTTGACTGCTCGGATGGATCATTTAGAGATTATCAGCCTTGGATGGTGTTCACGCGCGTATCACAGAATATTCAACTGTTATCCCGGTTAGCTTCCTAAGTTTGATTTACTCTGAATTATCGATATAATGCCTAGTAGTATTGATAAATTGGAGTTAGTTAGATTATGTTTCAAGCCACTTTGCTCTAAATATTCTTGAGGAAACACACACATAGGGCACACCCATTCACTAAGTAGTGTTGTCAAAGGAACAGTATCCAAAACGAGTAAAGAAATTTCCATTTTCACTAAAACAAAGAAATAGTACAGCATACAATGAAAAGCTGGAATCAGTTTGTGTCAAAGCTCACTACATAACCAAAAAGAAAGGAAGATACAAGAGAATAAAATAAAGCTGAGGAAGTAGATCAGAAGAGAGGTTGGCTACAGCTCCACGACCTTGTTCTTCCTCAATGCTTTCACATGCCCACAACTCAAACAGCAAAAGAGACCCAACTTGAGCCTGACACCGCTGAAGGAAAGGTGCAGGGAGTTGGAAGTTGAGGGGCTTTCTCTAAATATTTGCCCGCCACAAGGCAGAGGCGCTGACGGTGGAGAATCTTTCTTCTGACACACCAAGACTCTGGCATGAGCAGAACCTGCTTCGGATTTTGACTAAAAGAGGGAGAGACACCCTCTCCCCCCGATCGAAAGGGAGTATTCTCTTGAACTTATGCTTCCTGTGCCCATACCTTACTATTTTGAGTCTCATGAGGACACGGTGCTTCTGTGGTGGAAAGATTTCTTTCTTCCCAACCTTCGCCTCAAACATGTTGTGTTAAGGGAGAACAGCACTGAATATAGGAGTTGTGATTTGGGAGGAAACTGAAGGAGCCGTGTGTATATAAAGCAACTCTCTCTCCCTCCCATTTATTTGAAAAGACAAGGTGGTGGCAGTCAACTCACGCAGCGTCCCAAGGAACGCTACAGACAAAATGGCTCTGGCCCAACTTCCAACGTCAACTACAACCACAAGATTAAAGGAGCCTCGTAAAGGCGCACCTCGAACACTGGGACATCAAAAAGTACCGCGTGGCCAAAGACTGCATAAATACCTTTTAATTCGTGGGCCTAGTGAATTCGCGGCCCAGGCCCGTCCTGCGTAAGGGCCCAGGTGCTATGGCCCACGCCGAGGAATAGCCTCTGCCGAGGGCAACCTCCTGCTCGGCGCCTCGTGATATACTTGAAGAAAGGGAGAGATTGAACTCAAAAAGTTTTGGACGGAACCAAGGCATTGCATGGTCCTCGGACTCAAGCCTATGGGGAAACCAAGTACTCTAAAAGTCTTGGACAGAACCAAGGCCTTGTATGATCCATGGACTCAAGCCTATGGGGAAACCAAGGACATAAAAGTTTTGGACAGAACCTAGGGCTTGCATGGTCCTCGGACTCAAGTCTATGGGGAAGCCAAGTACATAAAAGGAAAAAACGTAAGTTTTAAATAAAACCCAGGCTTTGCGAGGTCCTCGGACTCAGGCCTTTTGGGAAATCAACTGTTCGGATGGAGAAGTGTCTCGGCTCAAATACTGGAAAAAGTTAAGGCCAGTGTGTTAAGAAGACGGCGAAACGAACTGATGATCGTTAGCCTAAGGAAATTGTTCGTTGGGAAGGTGACATGTCCTCGGATAACTACTTCTTACACCTTATCGAACACTTAATCCCCACCTCGACTAATTTTAAGGTAAGTCTCGTTCTTCACTGATCGGATTGTTATGTCGAATAATAATTTTGTTAAAGTTATTATAGCGTCTTTTTATTAGCGAGTATTTTGGCCTTAGTTGTCATTGGTTCAAATGCTATACTACTGTGCCGAGCAGAGCTTGCAAATTTATTAAAACATATAAACAGAATATGCAAAATAGAATAACAGTAACTTTTATTAATATAAAAAAAATTATTACAACGTACAAGGAAGGGCTTAAGCAAGCCTATACAAAAAATGAACTGCCGAAGCAGTAATAACATCCGTAATACAGATAAGTAAACCGTCAGGTGTCCTTTAAACTCGCCTTCAAAGTCTCTCTAAAATCTCTGCCTCAGTACTGCTCATATCAGAAGAAGAGCCTTCTATAGAAAAGGAGAAGGAAAAGGAAGAAGAATTGGAACACATGGAAGCACTTCAGCAAGCTCTTGTCGCTGAGGAGAGCAAAGGGAAAAGAAGATGGAGGACATGAGCAGGAAGGAGGAGAAGAAGAGGGAAGAGATGAAGAAAATAGAAAGGAGCAAAAGAGAGAGAAGGGGAATCAAAGGATGGCGCCAGTGAACAAAGAGAAGAAGAAGCAAGGGCATTTAGTCTCTGCCTCAATCCTAACTCTTAGCACACTAGAGCCATATTAGGTATGCTCATGAGAGAGCGGATGGAGATGATAAGGGAGGTTTTCGACTCAGTCACACCGGAAGTGAGATGTGACGAGTCCCTGCTTCGGATTTTGGCTAAAAGAGTGGGGAGGCAAATCTTGAGTCTCCGCCACCCTTGCCCCGACCGAGCCATCTCAAGTTTTGTTAGGACATGGCGTTTCTGGGGAAGGAAGGGCTTATTCATGGCTAACTGCTATGATGGACATATTATTGGATAGGATATAACCAGAGGAAAGAAGCGAACTTGGGGAAGAGCCTGAGGGGCTCGAATATGAGAAAATCACCTTTTGTCTTCTCTCTTTATATAGGGGAGGAAGGCAAGGGTACGTAACACGTTCTAATCCCCAAGGAAATCTGCAGATAAATGTACATCCGTTTCGTTCCTCACGCTGTCAGTAACCGTTAGATCTGGCAGGTCTAGTAAAAGGAAGACATTAAAGGCGTGCTTCGAATAACCAAACGGCATAAACGCATCACGCGTAAATTGAGGGAAACGTCTTGTAGACCGGCGCATTCCTCGGGGAGGTGAAGAGTCGCCAACGTTGGTCAAGGGCTGAATTAAATGAGCCGTAATAAAGGCTCGGAATTATCAAAACCCACCTTTCCAACCAAGACGTTGGACAGTAGGGTTTTGAGGGGCTAATGTGGGGCCCAATAGTTTGTGGGTTCGACCCGCTCGCTTATGGGGAGTCCATAGACCCCAAACTGAAGGAAGCCAGGGCCCAAGCCCAAAAATATTAAGCCCAAAGAGGCCCGAAGATATGGCCGAGGACAGCTTAGTCCTCGGCAGACCCAAAGTCTCATTGATGAAAGTGGCATACAAGCAAACTTAAAAGATCAGAAAATATCTCGGGGAAATTGTCCTTAATACCCCTCATTGATATGACATTGCACCTAACAGAACCGGATTCTTAGGCTTTATTAACCATGCCCAACAATGCTGGGATGGGATTGACGGGACAAATATCTGTCCTGGAAAAAGTTGACCCTACACGTGGACGAAGGATAACGAACGTAGGCTAGTATAAAAGAAAACGTAAGGTAACAAAGAGAGGGACCCCCATCTCACTTCCTGGGAAAAGCTTCAGGAATGAGAATGCCCGGATAATATATGCGCTCCACCATGGAAAACCCATCGACGGGTAACCGGAGAAAAACACTAGCGCTCCTCGGACATGATCCGAGGAGTCCAATCCCTCAATTTATAAAGCTGTTGGGCTTGGATATCTGGACTAAAGCCTTTTCTAGTCTAGGTTTATCTAAGGTCCGGCCTATACTAACGCCCCGTGACCCAACGCTAGCCTTTCAAGCCCACTCTCTACAAATTTTATTGTGAGGGATCCATCACGCGCGAGCCCAACGTCATTGTTGGGCCGTTTGAGAATCGTGTCCCTACAGAAATAATTGGAATATAAGAACATCACAAAAAAAAAAAAAAAAAAAAAAAAAAAAAGAAGCTAATCATGAAGTTTATAATTTATATTTGCTAACAAAAAGAAAAAGAAAAAAAGGATTTGAAAATTGAGAATGTTGAGATGAAAGTAATAAAATGAGAGTGAGTCTGAAATGATAATAGAGAAAAGAAAAATGGAGAGAGAGAATATTTTCTACGACTTAAAGCTAAGTCACTAGCAAAATTGTTGCAATGACAAAGCCAAAGAAAATATAACTACCATCACCACCAAGGAGAGAACTTATGACCACAATATTTCACATCGTATCCTTTAAAAAAAAAATTATGGATTATTTTTATTGAATAAGTTACAATTTGGAATGATTACAGATTTTTATCTTTTTGTTTTTTAATAGGTTTTTTGTTGAATAATTTGTTCACTTGTTGTTATTTGGTTTTGTCTTGTTTCTGTTTGGGTTATTTTTGTTGTTATATGGGATAATTTTTAATGATGTTATTTTAAATTATGTTTGGGCCAAGAGCCAAAATTATTTTTGGAGTAAATAATTCTTATGGAAAAGCTATTATTATTTGGTAAAAAAAGTTATGTTAGTGTGGGGATAAAAGACCAGTAAGCCCACGTCGATGCCTACATTAGGCCAAGGGCCCAGTCCAAGGAAAAGCCCCTCCTCGGCCATAGGGAGAATCCTTCTCAGCATGGGTGTGGCCGAGGATAAAGGAGGCAACCTGCCACTGGTAGTAACACTCCATATCGTCCCACGGAGCAGGAAAAGTACTAAAGACAGAAAAGGACAACGGAGAAAACGGAAGTGCCTAAGGGAAAGGCTACACTATTGCATTTAGTGCCTTGTGTCTGACACGGCCATACTTCTCTGTCCTTACAACTACTCCCAACAACTGGAGGAAAGGGCTGATGGGACAAGTACCTGCCCTAGGGACCCCATTCAGGAGAAAGGAAACTACTATAAAAAGGGAGTAAAGAGAGACAGAAGGGTGGGGCGGAGACCCCCTCAACACACTAAAGGCACCAGAAAAAACTCCTCGGATCGTGCCGAGGACTAATTCTCTCTGATAAACTTGGTCCATGAAGAGTACCGCGATGACCGTTGTCCATACACTAAAGCCTAACTCTTTGGCCCACTTTCTATAAATTCATTGTACCGGGCTTACTGGTTTAAGGTCCCATGCATCTTGGGCTTGGCCAGAAAAACGTGACCCTACAGTTAGTATTGGGTCTAAATTAGAATCAGTAACATCTTAACACATAAAATTTATTGTAAAATTATTGTAAAAATTTTTTATATGCAACATCACTATTATTTTTATTGAATCCAATTTTTTTGTAATTCTCAAGTTAGGTTGTTTAACATTTTTATTACGTGGTCACAATAAATTAGTTTAATATATAATTTTAATTTTTTTTTTTTTTTTTTGCAAATGTATATTTTTTTTTCAAGTTACGATGGTCCTGTGACCACCCTCGCTTACAAGCAAAGCGGCCCTGAGCACTTTAGCTTATCAAAGTTCATATTTCTGTTCCTCAAAAATAAAGTTCATATTTTCACAAGAGAAAAGCAAGGAAATGTATCTAGTGCAGCTTAAATTGATAAAAATGCTAGCTGTCATTTGTATGGTCTGTCTACAGCAAAAGCATAAGATTTAATAAGGTCGATCTCTGTCTTTATCCATCATATTATGCTAAGCAGCTAAGTTATATTAGTATATTAGAAAGTCCTTTGGCACTCAAACCAAAGGCCCAATAGAATAATTATTAAAAGAATATGAAACCATAATTGCGTGACAGAAGCCCTCTAGCAAAAAGAATCAATATTTATTTGGGCAAATTTTGTTCTTCGTTGACACCAATCTTGGTGATCATTTGTCTTTGTAAGACCATAATTCTCTCGTCAACAATATCGTCTGTTTTGAGGCCTGTACACCTCATGGCTTTGTTTTTCCAGGTACAAAGTAAAGGAAAACATGATGTTAATATATATATATATATATATATATTGGATACTCAATTTCCATATAAGGCCTTCTCCTTTAACTAATCCAGATGATGTGAGGTTCTATGGATGGGAGGGCCTCATTTTGGGCTACTACAATCCATTCTCTTATAGGCACATACATTCTCACATATGGGGCCCACACTTTCCAACTAAGTCAAAACTCTAATATCATAATGTAAAGCCTTAAACAATATTGTCTACTTTGGAGGTAAGACCCTTCATGACTTTGTTTCTCCCAAGTATAATGTAAAGGAAAACACATTGTTAACATTTTGGATATTCAATTTACGTATAAGGCATTCTCGCTAGCTTGCCAAGAGTCCCACATCGCAATAAAAGGTCCTAGATGTTGGATTCATAAGGAAGGATGATACAGGGAAAGTGATAGATTGTGATATAATTTAAAATTAGATAAAAAGTGAGTTGTTTAAAACATATTGATAGATGGTTAGACATCTTTGCAAAGAACAAAAGGTTCTCAAATAAAAGCTAACAATGCAAACTGAGGACTAGGTATAAGCTATCATGATAAGTATGAGCTCCAAAGCAAATAATATTGTTGACACAAGGATTCTTTGTAATTGGGAGAAACAAAGTTATAACATGTATGAACTCTAAAGCGAATAATATTGTTGACCTGAGGATTGCGGTGTCACAGTCTTAAAATTGATTATTACCAAGGAATATAAGGTTAGACTTAATGATCTTGTTCGACTTCATGGTAAGAACTAAGAAGTAATCTGAAAATTTTAATATAGGATTGGTAGACTAAACAATCATACTTTAATGTTGTTTGAAAAAAATAATCATATATTAATAGTCATGTATGCGTTAGTCTTATTCATCATTTAAATATAAGAACACTTGGAATAAAAATTGATGAAAGTTGAAACCATTTATCCTTTACTAAACCTCTCACTTTTCCTTTTGCTCTTTAATCATTCAATTTTAAAATCATAAATGTCATATCACAATGAGTGGCTTGTCAGTAGTGACTTCTTTTTTTATTTTTATATTTGGTTTTTGAATTTTATTTTATCATTCTTTATATTTAGTGTGGAACAATGTAATGAACTATATTTTATAAATAATACAGCCTCTTTTTTTTACACACATATATATATATATATTGAAAAAAAAAAAGTTCTTTTAAGAAATGAGGACCATGCTTTTTTTTTTTTTTATCTTGAAATGGTTGTGTGAGAAGGAGGATTGTTGGCATCATTTTTTGTTTCTGTTTTTATTTTTTTATTTTACTTCCTCTTCTCTTTTTCTTGAAAGGCCTATTAGGTTTAGGGATATGTTTTATTTTCGACATCCTTTACCTAATGGGCCTCTAATGAGAAGAAGAAAGTCAAAAAAAAAAAAAAAAAAAAAAAAAGAACTCTCTAACATCGGGCAAACCTTTAACCCAACAAATCACAACACATAATGTATCTTATATGGAATAATTTTTTGCCCTTTGAGTCTATCACTCTCAGTTGATCTTATTAATGTTCTGTTTGTTTTGACGATAATATTTTTTATAAAATAAGTTATTTTTCAAAAAGTATTTTCTATAAAACTATCTCATTTTTTTATATTTGGTAACAACCTTAAATGAGTTGAAAAAAGTTTCATAACTTTTCTTATTTAACTTGTTGTTAGATAGAGTTGTTTTCCATAAATTAAGCCATATTTTTTCTATTGATCAAATATAGTTTTTCTTTGATATATATATATATATATATATTTTTTGACACTACCAAATACTGGAAAACATGAAAAACTATTTTTACATAAGGTTTTTCGGCTAAACAAACAGAGCATAAAAAGACAAATATCATAAATTAATTTCTCAAATGAACTATGGATAATAAATAAACTTTTTTTTTTTGAAAAGAATCAATATTCTTCAATCTTTTTTTTTTTTTTTTTAAATTTTTGATAGAACATTCTTCAAATTCTTAAGAGGTCAATATTTCAAAAGAACGAAAACTCCCTTTGGCATGAACATACTTAATTTCTTTTGCTTAAAGTGAACTAAAATATACTCTACTTAAAAAAGTGAAGTTTTAAAGTTATTAAAAAATAAATAAATAAATAAATAAACTAAAAGGTAAATGAAAAACTTGAAATATACACTAATTGAGTGACTATTTGAATTTGGTGTGTAACAATGAGTAGGAGTGGCGGTGAGGATTTTCCCACTATTTCTTTATAGGACGGTAAAACAGGTATACGCTACTCACATTGCCTTGTTCTAAAAACTGAAACCTAATTGACCTAATTCTCTAACACAATATCATTCTTGCACATAAGATCTTTCATCTTGTTGAAATAAACTGTCAGAGAAAGAACAAGAATTGTTCTGAAGAAAATCTTTGTATATTTTTTGTTAATCAAGGGGACTCATGTATATCAAGGTTCAAAATGGAAAAAACCTTTGACAAAATGAAGTGAACCTTTATCTTAGCTCTCCTCAAATGTCTGGCCATTAGTGAGTAATTGATAGGTTGATATTCCAATATCAAATAATACATAAATTCATGGGAAGAACTCACTTTTGAAAATAGGTTTGCATGGTGAGGGTGCCCAAATGCTTATATACATATGGTTAAAATTACACTTAATTTATGTGAGACACTAGAATCATAACACAAAACTCTTGGCAGTTTAGTTTGATTCAATTCTTAAATTTGAAATATATATATATATATATATATTGAAAAAGAATTCCCTCATCTCTCATAAATTCTTTTTCATTCATAACTCTTTGCTATTGAATGGAAGATTAGGCCCATTCTTTGTGAAACAATGTCTACACGCATGTTGGCTTCAAAGAATAGGTAGCCTAAAAAATCCTTGGAAAATTTCTGCAACCTGTAACTTAGAAACTAGAGTTTTCCAATCATTCCCTTCCCAATCAGATCTCCTTAACTAATGGCTAGTGATCATGTAGGACAGAATAAGAAGTATAGTTTTTGCTATTTATTAATTTTTATATTATCATATAATTTTTCAAATTTTAATTAGGTTTAGGGTCCTATTATGGTAGGGTGTTAATTAGAATATGTTTTAGAATATATTTTTTTGTCGTTCAAGTTTTATTAAAAAAAAAAAATTATAGTCTTTAAGTTGGCCTCCAATCCTTTACAAAAAAGAAAAGTATTTAATTTAATAAAATTTTAAATTTTGTTTCTCTATTAGTTTTCTGGTGCATTCCAATAACTTTCTTTGTGGATTTACAAAACCTTTGTAGATTACAGGTTATTTGTTTTTGAATCAAATACGTTTTGGTTCTTGTGACTTTCCACTTGCATCAGCTAGTCCTTTGTTGTTATTCCCTTAATTGCTCATTAAAATAAAAAATTCAAATAAACAATCCTGTGCAGTCCCCCTTATTTTGGATATATTTTTTGAAAAAAATAATATTATAAATTAATTTTTAAAAACAACTGTAAGGACACGTTCCGCAACGAACCGCAGTAGTGTAGGGTTCGCACGTGAATGGGCCCAGACAATATCATTTGTAGAGAGTGGGTTCGAAAGGCTAGGCCTCGGTTACCCAGCGGTGGGTTTTTGTGGTGCTCACATGTGATTGAGGTGTCTTCACCCTTGGAGTCTTTATCTTGGAGGTGGATTGGGAGGCCCTTCCTTTTTGGCCAGTCTTCCCAGCCCCCTCTCCAGATTACTTATTTTTTCTTTTATACTCGCCTGCGTTCACTTTCCTTCGTCCACGTGTAGGGTCGACCTTTCCAAGACTGATACTTGTCCCGTCAGCCCAAGACCAAAGTTGTTGGGAGTGGTTGATAAAGCTAAAGAATACGGCTCTGTTAGGTGCAGAGCTATGTATGGGGAAGGTAATAAGGGCAGCCTTTCCTAGATATTTTAGATTTTCTTTCAAGTTTGTCCCTATACTGTTTCTGCCCCTCTTCTTAGTGGAACTTTGGGTCAGCCGAGGACTGCACTGTCCTCGGCTGCTTCTCCGGGCCAATTTGTGCTTTAAGTTATTGAGTTTGGACTATAACCTTCTTCAGTTTGGGCCTTAGGGCTCCCCATGAATAAGTGGGCCTGACCCATAAATTGTTGGGCCCCACAACAACATAAACAAAATTAGTCTAATTTAAACCATAACATGGAAAACAAATGCAACAAAAAAAATGGTAAAGAAATAAAAAATATATAGTGATTAATTAACGTTTGATCAGAAAAAATATATATATGATGACAATTTTAATATTATTTTCATAATTTGACATGACATAATACCCTATTGGTGCCCTGTACGTAGAATATCCTGCAGTAATTTGGGATATTGTTTGTTTATTGTTTCAAAATGAAATAACTAATATGGTCATTAATTAGTGTCAATGTGTACGCGGCTACTACACGCTCGCGTTTATTCAACTTCAAAGACGCCATCTTCTCCCAAAAAAAATAAAATTAGAGATACCAAAATCAACTTGATTAACTGTGCCGTTTTAGCAAGTATACTACGTAAGTATGTAAGGAATTGAATAATGCGTCAAAGAGATCGAATTTTCCCAAAAGAAATGTTAAAAAACAAAAGCAAGAGACAAGATGATATCTATGACAAAGAAAATTGCACATTTCTTGCGTAGTTGAAACTTGAAAGGTGAAGATACTAGATTTAGTTCAAATCAGTTACATGAAAAATGAAATTGATAATCCTCTACACAATGCCATTATCTATGAGCCACCTTTATGGCTATGCATTATGCAAAGAAAGTTAACAGGGGAGAAAAGATAAACCTGAACCTATGCCCACAAAACGTATTTGCAACTGAACAAAAGACTCTATATCATCCGCCCAAACAAAAGTGGACAAGAAATCAACTGAAAGAACTTTTGAGTCTTTATTAGGAATACTTGCCCTAATGCCATTTCACCCTAAAGAAAATGGTGGGTTTTTTGGCAAAGGCAATGGTACGCTTTCATTTGTTAACATAGACAACACAATTAACATGGTAGGTCGATCATCAGTATTATTTTGTATGCATAGGAGTGCGAAATGGATCCATCTCAATACCTTATATTTGACACATGAATCACTTATTGCTAGATCAATTAATTCAAACCCTTCACCTGCTTGCCATAAATCCCATGCCTGAGAAAATGTTACAATCATTTACAAAATTAGAAGCACACATAACAATGAAAATAAATAAAATTCAAAGTTTAAATTTGATTGACATACATATCTTGCTAGATTGAGTGTGCAGTTAACATTGTTTTTTTTTTTTTTGCCACTCACAATTTCAAGCATTAAGACTCCAAAGCTATATATGTCAGACTTTATGGACAAAACACCTTCCATAACATACTCAAGAGACATATAGCCACTATATCAAAACACAATAAATGACGTAATTTCACAAATGATTTAATTGTGCATATGTAATAGTAAGATATAAGTAGGTCTTTTATTACTACAATTATAAGGACATATTGTCAACTTACTATATTCCAACAATTATATTGGTGTTTGCTTCCAATTCATCTAGTTTGAAAATTTTTGCGGTGCCAAAATAAAAAATCTTGGTATTCATATTCTTGTCAAGGAGTATGTTACTAGCTTTTAAATCTCTATTAATTATTCTTGGGCTTGAGTATTTGTGGAGGTAAAGCAATCCCTGAGTGATTCCTTCAATAATGTTGAAACGTTTTTTCCAATCTAGAAACTTGCTTCTATTTGAATCTATTAGATATAAACAATTAATGTGATCAATAATCTATTGGAAAAGTTATATAAATAAATGTTTTTTTTTTTTTTTGAAAAATAAGTAGATAAAAGTCATTGTTTTTCTTACCAAATAGAAATTAATCTTAGCTTTTGTTGGGTATATATTCATAGATTAGCATCCTCTCTTCTCCATGAATGCAACAACCAATAAGTTTAACAAGATTCATATATATGATCAAGTTTAGGCATGACTATCAACTCATTCTTGAACTCAAATAGTCCTTGTCCAGAATTTTGTCCTAATCACTTTATTGCTATATTTTGCCCACTTGCCAATTTTCCCTAATGTGATGATTAAACACATTTAATTTACCTTAGATATAAATCAATTAAAACTATAGAAATTTATTTAAATGTTACCTTATAAAAATCCTAATCTTAGAAGACTCAAATTGCAGTTTAAATCATTGACATTCTAGAATTGTGGAATTATGAGATTCAAGATCCTGATAAAGATTTTAACAACCTTCAGACTCCGTTACAGAGACAAACAACTATGGTAGATTATTGTACCATCACTTCCGTGTATAATATTGCAAAGCACTGGTAACTAAGTTTAGTACTGTGTTTTGACGATAATCAATTTGATTTTCTTTTTTTGTTGCAGCCTTAGCACGTGTAGCTAATTACCCTGAAATTAGCCTCATTTGGCATTTGTAATTTCATTGAGGTTGATAGATGTGTCCTGGCTCACTAATCAAGCATTTCATTTTCACCATTTGCATATATCAAATTAAATAATAAAAAAAATTGGTAAATGTAATTATATATATAATCCGCTAACTATCTACCTTGAAGTACAACTTTTCTCTGTTTGAGCAGATAACACAAAATGCAGCAAAAAATCATCAGTATAACCATGGCCATGAAAATTACAACCCATACCCACTTCTTCGATCCTAGATCTGGTCATAATTAGCCAAGTTAGTAATTATCATATAAGAATATATTTGCTGCTTTTGATCCAAACAATATACTATATATCGAAAATCTAAAAATAAAAGGATTGGATATGAAATTTTCATGTTTTTATTTTTCATAAAAATAAATAAATAAATAAATAAACCTACAAAGGGATAAAACATTTGTTAATTAAACATAATTGACTAATCAATCGATGCACGAATCCCAGTACATGACTAACACATCAACTTGAGAAAGATGTTGGTTACAAAGTTCTTCAATTCATTCACATAATGAAAATCAAGAAGCTTCTTGGTTACAAAACCCTACGATATACAAACGTAGCAGCTTCTTCAAGAGAAAGATGAACTAGGAAAAATTGTCTCTAATCAAAATATGCATCAATAGAACCTTTGCATCAAGTTGCATCATCTAAGACGGCCCTTAAAATAATTCTTATATATGTCTAGGATTGTAAGAAAAAAAAAAAAAAAAAAAAAAAAAAAAAAAAAAAAAAAAAAAACTAAACACATAGCTTGGATATGCGTGAAAAACAAATCTGAAAATCTGAATTTCATAATTTTCGATAGATATAGTTGTCGAGCTATCTATCGAGTTTTAATGAACAGTACTTCTTTACTTGATTCTTGGACAGATTTGCATGGGTTCAATACTTAGACTTGGAACTCTTATTCCTTAAAGTATTATACACATCCTAGATCTACCCAGTTACAAGTAAAATACGTTTTGTCAAAGGATTAGCCAATTTTATATGACATATGTTCTAAACATGTTCCACATATATCCTAACATCAAGGCCCAAGGGGAACGAGTGTATAGGTTCTCTAGGGTCTTTTTTTTCTTTTAAAAACAAAAAACTCAAAATCACATCTTTAGTGAGTGTATATATATATATATATATATATATATAGACACACAAATACATATGATACAGTGACTCTTGAAAGTTAATTTAGTCCGGTATTGAAAATGTAGCTATTATTGGTAATTTTTCTTCTATATAAAGCGAAGTCATCCTTTATTTTATTTTTTAAAAAAAAAAAAAAAAAAAGTAGGAATCTTGAGTAATTGAGTGTATCACATGGTAAACTTGAAAATTGAGGGACTAACTACGCACACGTGATAAACTTGAGAGACCAACATTTTAGATTCGCCTATATTTTTTTGTATTCTTAGCTCTCCTCAAATGTATAGCCTTTAGTGAGTAATTGATAGGTTGGATTAAACATGGCAGTCCATTAGGGTTTTTTTGTTGGCTTTATATTCCAGCAGATAATACACGTATGAGACTGTACAAATAACTTCTTTCAAGTAGATGAAGGTGCTGCATATTCCCGTAGCTAAGCTATCCTGTTGGTGATAAATCAAACCCTAGAAAGGCTCTATGCAATGATTATTGGACAAACGTGTCTACACATGTTGGCTTCAAATTTAGAGTGCGTTTGGATTCGGCTGAAAGTTCCCTGCGTTTGCGTTTTGTCTTTTTTTTTTTTTTTTTTTTTTTTTTTCACGCGTTTTGGGTGTTGCGGCTACTGTTCATGCACTGTTCAATGAACAGTAGCCGCAAACTTTGACTTTTCAAATTTTTTTGGACCAATCACAGCACATCGTGTACTGTTCACGGACCCACAAATTTCACTTTTCAGCAACTTTTTCATTAAAAATGGGTCCCACGATACTATTCACACATTTAAAAATTATTTCGCTACAGTGTTTTTCAGTTTTCAGTTTCAGTTTTCAGTTTTCAGCTATATCCAAACGGATCCTTAGAATAGGTGGCTTAACCTTAGAAAGATTTTGCTACCTGTAACATAGAAACTTATGTTTTCCAATCATTCCCTTTGCCCTCAGATCTCCTTCACAGATGGCTAGTGAAGGACATAATAAGCTTATCGAAAATAAATAAAAGAAAAAGAACAAATATGAAATACAATTTTTATTATTTATTAATTTTTTATGTTATTATGTAGTTTTTGAAAATTTTGACTTAGCACTATTATTTCTTTGATTTTAGGTCTATTTAATGCTTTTCCATTATGATAGATATAAATTATGATATGTTTTAATTTAGAAAATGTTTTCTTGTTGGTAAAGTTTTATAGAGTCTTTAAATGGGGTTTCAAGCTTGTAAACAAAAATGAAGTATATAGTTTAGTAGAATTTCATATTTTTGTCTCTCTATTTTTTTTAGTGGATATTCCGGTAACTCTTCTTGTGAATTCAAAGGACTCTAGTTGATTAATGGCTATTTTTTATTGAGGTAAATGCAATTTGGTTCTTCCTATCTTCCACCCCTGTCAACTAGCCTTTTGTTTTTATTTGCTCAAGGAAGAAAAAATGCGATAACGTGCAATTTATTTTCCCCATAAAAATTGTGGCTAACTTGTTGCAATCAAATTTTGGAAAATTTTTATTTTGGATATATTTTTTGAAAGATAATAATTTAAATAATTTAAAAAATATAAATAAAATTGGTCTAATCTAAATTGACCATAACATGGAAAACAATTGCAATAAGGAAATGGCTAAGAAATAAGCTACACATTAGTAATAAATTAACGTTTAATGACTTTAATCAGAAAATACATATATGATATCGATGTCAATCTTAGTATTAATGTGACATTGATTGAACGCAACATAACACACACCCCCCCCCCCCCCCCCCCCCCTCCCCCACCCAAAAAAAAAAAAACCCTTGGCAATATCTTTTCATTTTTATGGGATGTTCCACCCTATGAGAATCGGGTATTTTCTAGAAAATTCAAGATGATGAAGCCACAAATCAAATTTTATCAGTTGTACTTATTGACTTCTCCCAGATGCAAACTTTGAGTCAAAGAAATCGAATTTTCTACAAGAAATGGTTAAAAAAAGAAAAAGATATATGATATCTATGACTAAGAAAATTGCACATTAATACGTAGCGTAGTTGAAAGGTGAAGATTTATTTATTATTTTTATTTTTTTAGATAAATACCAATTTCATTAAGCAAGAACAACACTAACATCCTTCCTCCACACATCCCGAGTAGATTCAGGCAGGGACTTCATATTACAACAATTACAGGGAAAGGTGTAATTGACAATTCTCTACTATGAGCCACCATTATGGCCATATACGCAAAGAAAGTTAACGGGGGAGAAAAGAAAAACCTGAACCTAACAGAAGTGGTAAAGCTAGATAACAAAGGATAATTATCCTCTCTATTACTATATCATCTGCCTTAACAGAAGTGGACAAGCAATCTATTGAAAAGAACGTTTTGAGTCTTTGTTAGGACCTGGGAATAATTGCCCTAAAGCCATTTCATCCAAAAAAATATGGTTGGTTTTTTGGCAAAGGCAATGGTGTACTATCGTCTCTTAACATAAATAACACATCTGATATAGTAGGCCGATCATCAGTGTTATTTTGTATACAGAGGAGACCGATATGGATCCATCTCAACACCTTATATTTGACACATGAATCACTTATTGAAGGATCAATTAGTTCTAGCCCTTGGCCTTCTTCCCATAAATTCCATGCCTGAGAAAATCATTTACCGTATTAGAAGCACACGTAACAATGAATATAAATAAAATCCAAAGCTTAAATTTAATTGACATACATTTCCTACTAAATTGAGTGTGTAGTCAACATGGTAGAAGCTATTATTTTTTCTACCACTCACGATTTCAAGCATCAAGACTCCAAAGCTGTAGACATCGGATTTTATAGAGAACACTCCTTCCATAGCATACTCAGGAGACATATAGCCACTACATCAAAAACACAATAAAAATTTCATTTCACAAGTGATTGAATTGAGCACATGTAATAGTAAGATTAAAATAGGACTTTAATCATCACAAGTGGAGGGGTTTATTATTAACTCACTATGTTCCAACAATTACATTAGTGTTTGCTTCCAATTCATCCGGTTTGAAAATTCGTGCCATGCCAAAATCAGAAATCTTAGGATTCATGTTTTGGTCAAGGAGTATGTTACTGGCTTTTAAATCTCTATGAATTATTCTTTGTCTTGAATATTTATGGAGATAGAGTAGTCCTTGAGCGATTCCTTCAATTATATTGAAACGGTTTTTCCAATCTAATAACTTGCTCCTCTTTGAATCTATCCAATATAAACAATTAAATAGATGTGATCAATAATCTAGTTTTTAGAAAGTAGTATAATAAAGTTAAATTTTATTTTTGAAAATTAAGCAAAGGAAGTACTAGTAAAAGTCAATGTTTTTCTAACCAAATAGAAAGCAATCTAAACTTTTGTTGGGCATGTATTCATAAACCAACATCCTCTCTTCTCCATGAATGCAACAACCAATAAGTTTAACAATGTTCACATGATGGAGTTTAGGCATGACTATCAGCTCAGTCTTGAACTCCAGTATTCCTTGTTCTGAATTTTGCCCTAATCGCTTTATAGCTATTGTTTTCCCCCCTGCCAATTTTCCCTGATGTGGTGATTAAAAAAGATTAATTCAGCTTAGATGTAAGTTACTCAAGACTACTTGATGTAGAAATTTATTTAGAGGTGACCTTATACACAGGCCCAAAGCCTCCTTCTCCAAGCTTGTTTTCTAATGAAAAATTGTTTGTTGCAGCTATGACACATGTATAGCTAATAACACTGAAACGAGCTCCATCATTCCAATCATTTAGAATTTCATTCATGTTGATAGATGAGTCCAAGCTCAATAAAGCAAGCAATCCATTTTCACCGTTTGTTTCATCACTCCCTGTTTAAATTTCCATAGAATATCATAATTTGCATATATCATATTAATAATCAAGAATTGGTAAATTTAAGTATTATATATATATACACACCTTGATTTACGACTGCTCTCCGTTTGAGTAGATAACACAATATGCAGAAAACAATCACGAGTACAGCAATGGCAGTGAAAATTGCAACGCATATCCACTTCTTTGTTCCTATACCTGGTCATATATAGCAGTGTAATAATCATCAAATAAGAAAATATTTTCTGATTTTGATCCAAGTTGCATATCGAAAATCTACAAATACAAGGGAATGAAATTTTCATTTGAAAAAAAAAAAAAAAAAAAAAAAACCAAAATTATGGAAGATGAGTACCCTTACGAAGAGATAGTGTTAAGCATAATAAGCAAAAGAGATCCATCAAAAGGTTTAGACATATATACCCTAGTTTAGATCCTTCAAACCTAAAACTTAACTAAAAAGGTGTAGACCTATATACCTTAGTTTAGTTAGTTTTACTAATGATTTAATTTTTAAAATTCTTGCCCTAGATTCATTTTTTGTTGCATCTGTAATTTGTGTAATCCTAGAGTAGAAGGCACATAAACCTTGAATAAGAACCATATTTAAGATCCTTAGCCATGGCTAAATTCTGCACCATCTATATATAAGCAACAAACATTTTTCCAGTAAAACCTCAATTAAGATAATTAAGATGCAATACACATGAATATCTAGCTAAGGCAAAACTTTTTTAATGAACAAACTTTTAGTGTGTGTATATGTAGAGAGAGAGAGAGAGAGAGAGAGATCAGAGAACCTTCTTTCTGTGGAAACTAGGAAACTTTAGGAATTGAGTGTATCACCTGATTTAAGATTATTCACATTTACGCCATGAGAAGTACACAACAAGCATGAGAAAAATAGAATGAACACAAATTTGAGAATTTTTATCATGTTGTTAGTCGGTAAGATAGACTAATGACTTTTCACATGTTAGCTAATTAGCTAGCTACTTATATGCTCATGCCAGCGTATAGCGCGGGTCTACAAGGAAACATACAGCTGCTGCCTGCTAAGGTCAAACACCTTAGGCGGTCCATTGAAAGAAGATTTTTTTTTTTTTTTTTTTGAGAAACATTAATGAAAGAAGACTGGTTATATTGAGACATAACCAAAAATTTATTAAAGAAATAATTTCATTGGTTAATGCACTATGCATAGACACAAAAGTATTAAAGGTATGAATGACTATCATAAATCCATGGTGCGATTATTTTACTAAGTGTGTGTTTGGCAAAAATTATTTTTACCATCTTATATTACTATTCAGCTTATTTTTAATACTATTCATGGGTCCCACTACACTTTTTGGTACTATTCATGAGTTTCACTGTACCGTTTTAGCTAACTTTTACCTTTATCTTCAGTACTTTTAGCAAAAAAATTTCAATTTCAATAAAATAGGTGGATCATAAACAGACCCTTAAATAAGTATGCTCTGACACTTCATTTCACATTGCCTTTTTATCTTTTTATGTCTTAAAAATTTAACGTAGTTTTTTTTTTTCCAACCATCTATTCTATTAAAACTCTATATTATAGGATTTAGGTCCCGGTTGTCACAAAATAAATCAAATTTTAGTCAAGTAATTAATTAATTATGCTCTTGATTGAATTGATTAACACATCACACAAGCACAGATCACATATGACACCAATATGATGACCAATGAAAATTGATGAAACAATCTGATTCACAATTAAAAAAAAAAAAAAAAAATTTGAGAATGATTTAACCTAAACAATCCTCAAGACAACATATCCACTAGAATAGAATCAAAGTTTGTATAATAGATTTAACCCTAAATCTAGTACTACCTCATTTAGTACTTATTGGTGTGACTACACGTAACTCTGAATTCTACGGACTCTTCTATTTTGGATAGTTGTAGATGAATTCTTATGTTCGTGACTCCAAGATCCAGTCTCAAAGATTTAATTAGTAACTGTGTTTAGCTAATTTTAGAAACTTCACTCTATCATTGGATTCATTGTTTGCATGTAATCTCTAGTTGATGCTTTAAGGGAGCTTGAAAAAATGTAGATTTGGGCAGTAACATTGCTCTCTTGTGCGTGTAAAAATGTGCTCTAAAATTTGTATTTATATGTACTTAAGTTCCATCAAATACCTAGATCAAACAGTTGAGAAAAGAAGTTGAGAATCCAAACTGCCTGAGTCATGATCGGTTGAAACATTCTATTCGATTGGTTGAGATAAGTGGTTTTCGACCTGTCAAGCTAAAGTTGAAATGCAGTCTTGCAGGGGTTCCTTTTTTGCGTTATTGATCAAATATTATCTAATGTAATTTTATTTAGATAAACTAAGTCTAAACTATTACAATTGTTCATGGTTGCCAATCTAAAAATATGGACTTTACAATATCATTTGACATTTTTTATAACTGTGTTTGCATATGAAATTATATAGTTTGCTAAATTTTTATTTATTTAAATGATGTACTAATATTCTAATAAAGGGTATTATTAAAAAAATGATACTAATAAAGGGTTTAAGTAGAGAATAAAAAATTCTTATTCAAGTAAAAATATATATTAAAATAATGATTAGAAATTGTGAGGTCTCATTTGCTCATTTGGCATAATACTAAGGGTCAATTTGAGATAATTAATTAAGGGGTAACAAGAGCACACTATAGTGACAATTAAAAGTAATTTTTTTGCTAAATAAATTAAATATTATATATTAAAATATAAAATTAGTTTTAATAAACAAAAATATAAGTGTATACAAATCAATTAATTGCAGATAGATTAATAATAAATGTTAATTTTATATGCCTTAACATATATATATATATATATAAACCCCCTTCTACACCATTTATAATCATTTTAGTTTTCTTCATAATTGATGTTCTAACAGTCCATCCATTGGAATGTTTAAATGTATAGTTTGAGATACAAATAAATGGAAAATAAAACCTAACTCCAAAAAACTTTGGGCTCCTGTTATTTCAACAGTGTGACTTCTGTTATCTTTAAATTAGTCTATATTTCACTCCACTATAAAAACATAATTGTACTATAGGGTTTATTTAATTATACAAGATATCCCGTAACTAAAAATTCATTTGATCAATCCATAAAATATTCATAGTGAAATAAAGATAAAATAATTTCCATCACATTATTATTAGTATATCTTTAATCTTTGAGTCCCTAATTTAATTTCTTGATTATTCCTATTTTCTTAGAATTTCATTTCATTAAATATATATTTTTAGTAACCCTTTACTAAAATGACCAGGCATGATACTCTAAATAATCAATTCCTATTAAATCTATGTCAAGGGAATATTTCTTATCTCTTATTGAGATTATGAATTCAATCTTAAGCAACGATGTTCCTACAATAATCTCCACTTCCATAATCAAGGGTAGACAATCATGATTAATATGTTATACTCATGTCAAATATATAAAATGTTTGATGTCATCATTTACTTCAAAATAAAGTTTATATGTCACAAAGGAATTGTTATTTAGATCTTCAATATTCATAAAATGAGTATAACTAAAATAAAAACATTAAGATATATTCGTAGAAATATACTGACATATAGGATTCTAAATGACAAAATCTAAATGAAGATAGAGACTGTCCCTATTGATCAATGTAAAGATAAATGATTCCACTTAGTTTTTAATTTTAGTTAAATATATGAAAATATAGGTATCAACCTAGACTAATTAAATAAATTATGTAAAAAAACCTATAGTTAAATAACTTTGTATATATAGCTAAAGTCAAAATTGTTAATTGAAAATTATAACACTTTTTATTATGAACTGAAGCCTAGATAGTTATATAGTGATTGTAATCAAATTTATTTATTGTTGATGATAGTATTTTTTATGTACTTTATCAATAACTAAAAAGTAAAATTATCAAAGAAATAATTGGTTAAAAAAATTGGAACTAAGTGGAATCATTTATAATAAGTAAATATATACATGAGTTAATTGATTTTTAGTTAGAAAAAATATTTATATGATAAATGACATGTGGCAAGCCTTAACACAACTAGGTGGCAAAACTTAAATGATTCTAGAGTTTTTAGAGTAAAAAGAAATATGTTTTATTTGATAATTAGTCGCTAATTTGTGCAACATATTGGATAGTTAGAAAATGTTAAATATCTTCACTTTGTTTAATGCAGCAATTAAGTAAAAAAAAAAATGAAAATCAATAATTCTAATTCAAAATAAAAGTTGAAAATAGATACAAGAAGATTGGTTTTACATATAGTAGTCATCTCAAATATAATGAACTTTTTATAAAATGAAACAAAGATATGCACATCTTGAAAAAAAAAAAAAAAAACCGCATGCATATTTTTCACCAAGCTTAAGCTTAACTGGTATAGGTGTTTCCAAAACATTTACTCCATCTGATATCAAAATACTTTAGTGTCAAACATGAGAATAAAAATATGAAAATATTTTGTTAGCATCCAATACCTTCAAGCTTTCTTTTTGCATTTAGTTCATTTGTAGTTTGTATAGAAGTTTCAACCACGGTGCAACAATGCATATATAAAAATAATAATATTATTATTATTAATCATGTAAAATTTTAGTTAAGTTCATATATTTCCTTGGAAGGGCAATACTTGTTGCATATAAGCTCTTACACATAGTTTTACACATCATTTTTTAATTGAAACCGTGATGTCAAGTCATGATTTTTAAATTTGAAATTATGACTTTAAGTAATAGTTTCAGTTTAAAAATCAGATTTGTGTAAAACTATGTGCTATAGTTTGTGTAATGATACTTTTTAAGTTCACAAGGATCTTGAGTCCTAATATGGCTTGGTCAACATTATGTCCAAATTAACAATCATACACAATATTACGTAAAAATAAGTCTAATCTATATATGCTATAAAATTGAAATCCTTGGCCATTTTTTTTTACTTTTATTTGACTTCGTAAGAGCTTGCCACATAGGATTTGAAGTTCTTACATTTTTTCACATCAGCAATATTAAAAAAAAAAAATCAAAATCCAATTTAAAAAATAAAAAATAAACGATTGTTCAACTCCTTTTCTCTCCCCCAAAAATAAAAAGGAAGCTCGACACTTCCAAACACAGGCTCTGTCATCCCCTTCTTCTTCAACTCTACCTTGATGGCACTTCGACAGTGATGAGACACTCCATATTTTAGAAATCAAGGCTTGTTGTCTTCATTTGTAACCATTTTTGCCCTTTGCAGTTTCATGGTTTTATGATTTTGCCATTAGCTCTTTTGGGGGTTTTTAGCTAATTGTTGTATCGTTCACTTTGATACACTCCCTTCACTATCTCTAACCATCAATAGGCCTCCTCTTTTTATTTATTTTTTACTGAAAAAAAATAATATTAAGAAGAGAAAGGCATAAAAAGGAAGAACAAATACAATTTTATATTCATTTCTTTTATTTTATAATTATTCCTGAAATTTAGTTAATTAAAAATAGGAACAAACACTATTGCATAACAAAGAACAAAAACTATTGCATGAAATTTAGTCAATTATTTATGTAATATGTACAACTCACACCAAATAATATATGTAAACATGCATAAAAAGAAGATACATTTACTCATGTAATATATGTACAACTCACACTAATATTTGCACTGAAGGAGAACAAAATGAGTTATTCAATGACTACAACATAGCAACAAAAGAAAAAGATACAAAAAAATTATTTAAAGTTGCAAAACAATCAATAAAGTAGCTAAAAAAGAATAAAAAATGATATTTTAACTTTGCAAAATTTATTAGATAATTGAGGATATTAGGGAATGGAATACTAATTTTTATTTAATTTTTTGTTTCATTGATTGAATTTTTTCATATGCTCTGTTGTTTAGCTGGAAAACCTTTTGTAAAAATGGTTTTCCACATTGTATTTGGTATGTTAGGTTCTAAAAGTTTAGAACAATTGAAAAACCATGAATACAAACTTATCTAAATAGAGATCTTAGAGTCTATAGGGATTATTAGACAATGCTCAAGGTGATACAAGTCAAGATTTAAGAACATATAAGCTGTAGAAAGAAGAATTTGAAATCTGCTTGGCTCGACTAATCAAGAAGAAAGCTCAATCAATCAAGATGCACTTTTGCAAAATTTATTTAAGGCCTAATAGCTCATTAAGTGATTAGGGTATCAAATCTATTTCACTAAGTATTTAAAAGAAACCCTAAAGCATGTTTTAGAAGGGTTTTTTTTTTTTTTTTTTTTTTTTTTTTTTTTTAATAGAGAAGAGTGCTTCTTGTGCCTCATATTGTAGATCTAGGGTTTTTCTACCCAAAGTTCTCTAAATTCTTCCACTAGCAATATTCTTTAAATAAACTTAAGATCTGGTATTGTAGAAGTTGCTTCTACAAGATCAACAATTGCTGATGATTTAAAACTTTGAGTAAGATCTCAAAGTCACAAACGTGGATGTTTGTGTTTAAGAAATTCAGATAGAAGAGTCTAGGGATTTGAAGCTGCATGTGCTAACGTGAGTAAATACTACAAGAGGTAGTTTTCGATTTAGGAAAAAATTTATCATAAAACTTTCATTCTATATAATGAATTTGTTGCCTTGAGAATAGTTTGAGTTAAATACACCCCAGGTTTTTTACCTTGAAACTGGACTATTTCATTAGTTTTTCTGGGTTATCGTATCGCTTATCTTCTTTATTTTTCTGCATTAAGTGATATGGTTGTTTATGTTTAACCTAATCTGAATAATAAATCTAAGTATCAACTTAATTAATTAATTAATTAGGTTAAACAATCTGAGTGTATAGGTGTCTAAATGAACTAACAAGTAGTATCAAAGGAGATTAGCTCTTGATTAGGTAGGTGCTGTTTAGGAAGGCGCTGTTTCCATGAAGAGAAGTAATTAGAGAGGCTAGAGGAGAAGAGGTGCATTGTCAATTCCAAATTCTCTTAGTTTCTACCTTAATTAGTTGATTATAGTAGGCCACGCATATCGAAGTTTATATTTTCACACGAGAAAATCAAGGAGTTGACTCTGCTTTAGCTTAAATAATAAAAATGCTAGCCGTCCACTTATATGGTCTATTTATAACAAAATCAAAATTGTTGAGTTTAACAGGGTTGATCACTGTCTTTATCCATCATAATTATTCTTAGAAGCAAAGTTATATTAGTAAAATAGAAGATCAATTGGCATTGAAATCAAAGACCCAATGGAATATGTCTAGGAAATGTAGACTTTGGTTGATTTTATAGTAGCATTAGTCAACTTGTTAAATTAATCAATTGGAAATTCAGATTAATTTTAAGGTTTGTCATAACATAGTAAGATAAAAAACAAAAAAACAAAAACAAAAACAAAAACAAAAAAAAAACAAAAGCTAAAGCAAACAAAAACAAAAACAAAAAACAAAAAACAAAAACAAAAACAAAAACAAAAACAAAACAAAAAAAACAAAAAAAAAAAAACACAAACAAACAAACAAAAAAAAAAACAAAACAAAACAAACAAATAACATGGCATATAGTGATGCAGGGAAAATTGAAGGAAAAACCACTATGGAAATATATTCATGACCAATAAAATTTACTATAATAGAATGGAAACCCTCGATACAAGAATATCACACATCCTAGACTCCTAGTATTATTATCTATAGAAAGATTTATCCATATGATCGCATGAAGATCTTATTTTAATTGGACTCTTCTACCTCCCAAATCTCTTTAGTGCCTGAATATCTGATCATTGACTAACACAACAACAACATGTTTTGCACAAGGATGTTTTCTTGAGTAATGCAACATGCACAAATTATTTTACAAATTTTTTGACAAACAGTTGATGTGATGGGTGGTTATTAATAAATAAAAATGTGATGTTAGTGGTAGTTCCAATTGAATATTAGTAAGAATTTTTGACATCAATATTTTGTAAAAATATTATAAGATAGTTTGTGTATCTAAAATTACTCTTTTTGCCTTTACAACCTCAAGAAATTTTTTGCTTAATGGGTCTTTATATGCAGGGATTGAGCTATCATTCGACTAAGAGGGCATTGCCCCACACCCCCCCCCCCCCCTCCTCCCCCCCTTCCAAAAAAGTAAAAAAAAAAAATTATTATATATGTATACTAATTTTAGCAATTTTGTTTTATAAAATTACATTTTGTTTTCCTTAAACAATACCATTGATTATTTTAAGCATAATGCTATGCTCACAAACTTTTTTACAACATTTTCGTAAACTATTTTGGTAGCAAATTCTTAGTAGTTCAAATAATGGGCCCATCACTCGCATCATTTTTTACTTACCAGTAACCACTTATCATATTAGTAATTTATAATAATAAAAAATAAATAAAAAAAGCTTATAGCTTAATCAGTTTCCTCATTTTAGTGACCATAAAAAGATTTATAAATCTAAAATCTAAAACAAAATATGCAAGCCATAAAAAAATAGCTCAATGACAAAAATTACTAATAGTAAAACTAAAAACAAATTAAGCTCAATTAATCAATTTTATCTAAAATAAATGATCTTGCCCTTTAAAAAATTCTAAACAAAAATAATTTTGTTCTTGTCCACCAAAAAAAAAAAAAAAAAAAACTTAATAGCTAAATAGTAGCAAAATCAAAAATTAAAACCACCACACAGAACTAATAGTAAAGTGGGTCCCTAACCTAAGAATGTGTTTGTTTGGATGTGAAATAGGGTGAATGGAAAATTTTGAAGAGAAAATGGAAAGAAAAACTTTTTTGAAATGTATTTGGTTAGGTGGAGAGGAAGAAATATAAATAGTGAGGCCTAGGTGTTTTCTCTCCTGACCCACCAAAAAGTTTTCTCTCCAAATTGGAGAGAAAACTGAAGGGAGAAATTGGACATGATTTTTGGATGAAAATGCTCATGTGCAATTGCACATGGGCTTTGTCCATGGTTTTTTTTTTTTTTTTTTTTTTTTTCTTTCCCCTGGACGTTGCCTCTTCTTCTTTTCTTTTTTTTCTTTTTTCTTTTGATTTATTGGGCAAGCTTCGTCCAGTGCTCATATATATATATATATATATATATTGTGTTTTTTGTGTTTTTGTTTTAATTAATTAATTAATTTTTTGTTTAGATGTATTTTTTTTTTGGACATAATTTTTATTTTTTAATAAATTTAGGTGATTAATTTTTTTTTTGGTTATTTATCACTTTTTTAGTTTTAATTAAGCATCAATTTTTAACAAAGGTATATGTGTAAACTTATACAAACTTATTTTTTCCATTCCCACTTTTTCATTTCAACCAAACAAGAAAAAGGGAAATTAAAATCTTTTATATCCTCCCACTTTTCCATCCTCCTACCATTTTCTATCATCTTACTTTTTCACTTTTTCAACCAAACGGACCCTAAAGCTTTGGCTCTGGCGGTGTTTATACGGGCTTGTCATATTAATATATGATTGCTTGCTTGGCGTGATGAACTTCAAATTCCTCTGTGATTACAACTGACCTACGTTCACATTGCCTTCTCAAATATCATAGTTTTACGCGGGAAAGACGAAGAATTGACTCTAATTGAGGGATACGTTGAACAAAATAAAATTATGTCGGTTGTCCACTATGATTTGTCGAATAACAAAATCATACCAGTCGGTTTGATGTTTAACATGCTTGACCACTTTCTTTATAATAGTCATCATCTACTATGTCATGTTAGTTTTTATCTTTGAGAAACATCTATGTCATATTACTGACATAACTCATTAAAAAAGTTATGTGTGACAAAAATTAAACATGATCTCTTTAATTATCACATAGTAAGAAATTTAATACATCTTGAACTAATGGAGACTCAGTTATGCTAGGATTTTTCTCTGTCCAAAGTACAATTTTTTTTTTTTTTTTTTTATGGGAAATACTCAATCTTTATTGAAATAAGAAGCAAATTACAATTTGTCTTCGTTACAAGTTCTCTGTCCAAAGTACAAAAATTTTTAACACCTTTAATAATTGAGCCAATACTGATTTGTTTCCCTGTAGTCTCTCGTGACACACATGTACCTGAAAAAGAAACAAAAAAAAAAAAAAAAAAAAAAAGATTATTTTTATGCCGACATTTGTCAAAAGTAGAAACATTTGTCATTTCAGCAAAAAAGTAGACACATTTGTCAAAACCATAATTGTGCCCACTAGTGGCTTATCAGGCGTGACTATTTTTTTTTTTAATTTTAGGTTCTATTTAGATATAGTTGGGAATTGAAAATTGAAAAATATTGTAATAAAATAATTTTTAAATGTGTAAATAGTATTATGAGACCTATTTTTAATGAAAAAGTTACTAAAATGTAAAATTTGTAGGTTCGTAAACAGTACACTGTGTGTACTGTTACAGTGCACTGTTCGCGAGAAAAGTCAAACTTTACAACTGAAAAAAAAATTAAAAAAAAAAATCTGAAATCACCATAAACGCAAAACGTGAGTTTGGGAAGTGCGTTGGTGCTTTTAGATTGAACTTATTGTTATTGAAATTGAAAACTGAAAATATTGTAACAAAATAATTTTTAAATATGTAAATAGTACCATGGGACATATTTTTAATATTTTTAAATGCGTGAACAGTATATGAATAGTGTATGAACAATACATGCACTATTCATAAACAGTGAATTTTGTCTCCAAAAGTCAATAACTACGACTCAAAAAACAAAAAAAAAAACGCTTTTGTAAACACAAACACCCAATCCAAACCCCACCTAGATTTACTATTTTTTATCAGGCTTGACTACTTTATATAATTTAGCGTGGAACAATGTAATGAACTACTTCTTTATATAATTTATCCTCCCTCTTCTTCTTTTCATGAGGGGCCCACTTTAATATATATCCCCCCGCCCCCCAAGAAGAGATATGGGTACATTGACCTCATAGACCTCTAACGAACATAATCCTTTCTCTTGAATTCTCTCTTTCTGTTACTATCAATTAATCCTCAAAAATAAACTACGGATAGTATGAACACAAAATTTCAAGTTTGAAAATCAAACAATTAAAATAATTTCACAAATATATTTTTGTATTGATGAATGGATGGGTATAATTATTTGTATTTGTATTCTATTCCAAAATATATATATATATATATATCTTGTAAATCCTTCTCCTTGAAAAAGTTTTCAATTCAAGAATTGTATTGATGCAGTCTTGAGTTGAACACATGTTGTTCCCCACTTTGATTGAAAAGTAGATCAAGAGATTTTTGGACTAGATTTTGATAAACATATCTCTAATTGTGCGTTTATTAGAGACTTCTTGTTTTTTGTATACTTTTAAATGCTCATCATCTTAGAAGATTTGTGGTGGAAGTTTCTTGAGATTTCAGAGATTAAATCTGATAAAATTGCAATTGATTAGAGTTCTTGAACTTTTTAGAGGCTTTAAAATAGAACTCTAAGACTTGGAGGGATTATTTGGATGAATGTTTTGAATGTTCTTTGCATTCATAGAGTTGTGGTGAAAGTTTTTCGTGGTTTTAGAGGCTTGAGTAAATAGAGTTTTACTAATTTGTAGTCTTTTGTAGTTTTTGGAGGTCTTTTTGAGCTTAATTCTATTGAATTTTGATTTAGAAGGATGATGTAAATTATTTCTCTTTGAATATTCTAATTTGAAGTTCTTGATGTTCTTGATAGCTTTGGAGCATGCATGATTCTGACAGAGTTTTGAGACTATTGAATATCCTTTTTAGGAGACTAATGAGAATCTTTATTTATAAGAGTCTTGAGAAGGTTTCATGACACATGATCGACTATGATTAGTAACATATGTTATAATTTAAATTGGGAGACTTTAAGTCTTATTTTCCAAGGGCCACATGACATAATTAATTTGATTAGCCAAAAATTTTTAATTTAAAATAACACATGACGATATTTAATTAAGCTACTTGTGCCATTTTAAATTAAAATATTAACATCTATCGACATGTGATTCGCTTTTGGATATTTTTGAAATTTTTATTAGTGATATTTTGAAGTTTTCTATTGGTTTGAATAACAACAGTGATACCCACTAAGTAACACATGGTGCTTTGCAATTAGTTTACTCTATGATCTTAGTGGCATAAAAGGACAATTTGCAATTGGTTGAAAATTTTGCATTCTGTAAATATCCCCTTGGCGCTTGTCCACGTATACTTTCTTTTGTGTGGCGTGTGAATGGGTCTCAAAATTTGAATTAGACGCTTGAATCTTGTACTTTGTCAATGCTCCGTCGAAGATTTTTTTTTTTTTTTTTTCATTTAAAAAAAATGTAAGACAATTTTATTAAAGTAAATCAGTTTGGAATACATTATCTAAATCACTAAGTAGTTCTTCTACCTATACATCAGTGTCTGCAATTAAAACAGTTCTTCTTGTAAGGGTGTGAGCCAACTTATTCCCTTCTTGTCTCACATACTGAAACTGGCAATGCTGTAGAGTACACCCCTAATTGTGAGTACCCTCAATTACATTCTCATATAGTGTGTTATATCGATCAAGAGCTTTCAATGCCTGAACAATCCAGAGACAATCACCTTCCACCACCACGTTGTAGATGCTAAGTTATTTTGCAAAAACTACCGCTCTATGCGCTGCCAACGCTTCAGCCAACTCCACTGTGTGAGGTAAACCTATACCAAGTAATTTTGACTAGAGCAATACACCACGCTGTCATTTAGGTCACGATGTTCCTTTTTTTTTTTTCTTTGCATGTTTTTCCTTCATGTATTGCTGTTTGATGTTTTGTGAGGCCAAGAGCAAGCCACAACCATTTGTAAGTCAATCCTAATCATGTCTCATTCTTTTATTATTATTATTATTATTATTATTACAGCCACAGCCTCTAACAATTGTTAGGGCACTCCTTGTCACAGCTTTATAAAAGCAGCCCTGATGGCACAAATCTGTTTCCAAGTGAAGAAAAAAGTGAAAGGAGATCTCCTTTGTCTTTGTATAGGTATTGTTCTTCTTCCTCTTAGCGTTACGTGCCTGCTTCAAGCCTTCAATCTTTCTTTTTTTCTTTTCTTTTCTTCTTTAATCAACTTCATGATCACCCCCATGACTTTTTGTATTGCATCTTCACGCAACCAGCAACCTTTTTTTACGTATATCATACAAATCAAAGCCTCTGTGTTTAAATTAATTAATTCCATGGCCCTTGTATTTTGTCTTTAGGTCTCACAAATGTGTTGCTTTTTTACTTTGGTAGCATAAAGAAGAAGAACCCACGGCATCAACAAGTTTTGTGGCTCCAAGTTTTACTGCTTCTTCACATAGTTGTGTTTTCCTTCCTTTTTTTTCCACCAGTCGTAACACTTATCTAAGAGGATCACCCTATATATGGAGGAGGCTATCCTAGAATACTGTTAGATTCACACTTTCTATTCCCCCCCCCCCTCCTTTTTTGAGAAAAAAACCTATCTCTCTCTCTCTTCGTTGCATGAAAAACTGAAGCTTAATTAATGAATTAGAGAATTAGGAAAAACTGAAGCTTTATTTTCTTTTATTTTTTCAGACATGCCATGAGATTTTCTTAGTACAATTTGTTTATGTTTTTGTAAAACTTATGCTTTTGGCTTTCTTTGTTCTTTGGACCTTCAATGCTTATGTTGCCACCCTAAATCTTCACACTATTTCTCTATGGGCTGGCCACATTATTTTCATTTTGGTCAATGAGTGGTGCACTTAAAAGGATGGAAATCCGCATGACCTTCAAATATGATTCTCGCATAGCGAGGCCAAGAGACCCAATTGCCTCCTTTGCATGCATAAACGTCCTTGCGTTTCATTTGTATTTCATAGTATTTTCCATTGCTTGACTAGTTCCTCTCTTCTTCCTTGTTTGTTTTTGTTTTGTTTTTGGAAGCAACTAGCCATTGATTGTGTTGTGGTGTTCATCCTTGCAATGATGCTCTCACAAGCATCCATTGGCACACATCTTTGCAACAAAGCCCAATTGGCACTTGTCTTTGCAACGAAGCTGTACTGGCATCCATCTTTGCAATGAAGTCATACTAACATCCATCTTTGCCACAAAGCCACACTTGCTCCATCTTTGCTACAAAGCCACACTTGCAAAGGTTTTTGCAATAAAGCCATATTGGCATTCGTTTTTGCAATGAATTCATACTGGCATCTATCTTTGGAATGAAACTATACTGGTACGCAGCTTAGAAGAATGAATCATCACCTCTTTCAAGGCATATTTTTAATTCCTCCACCTATCACCCAACCTCTTTAAAGTATGACACTTCATTATCCTTCTTGCAATGTTATCTTGAGGCTTCCTCGCAATATTACCTATAAATTGATTAAACATACCATCTTCATGTTCAAAAGGCTAAAACTAAAACATTAAAAGACAGCTTAATCTTTTTCTTTCTTTTATTTTTTTTGGGGGGGGGGGGGGGAATTATATATATATATATATATAAGATATATTTGTTATTCCACATGTGTTACATACTTGCATATACCTACAAGATCTTTTTATACCCAAAAAAAAAAAAATGTAGTCAACAACATAAGCATACTTTTAATTAAGTTTTCATGCTACGTAAAAGGACTACAAACTTAAGTAATCATATTCCTAGCATGAAATAATCATATAATTGAGGGGTGAGACTCTAAAAGGGCACTTGATTGATTACTTGATGGATGAAGTGAATAATTAAGTCATGATGTGTCCTCTGATTGATTAGGTGTTGATGAATTATGTGACGGGCCTTGTAGTTGGGACTGATTTTTAACCTTGCTTAAATGATAACGTTCCATTGCCATATCTAAATAAAAATATTAAAATAGATTGTTAAACATAATTTAACAATTTTAATGAAATTTAACAATTTTTATTAAACATAACAATTTTTAAATTATGTTTAACATAGATAATTACTCACAAAAGTTTGCACAAAAGATTAAGAATCCATTTGTTATTATTGTTTAAACAACAATTTTCAATGTTTAAATAACATTACATGTATTTTCACACACTTTTTTACCAATACATATTTCCAAAAAAATACAAACAGTGTTACTAAAAATCTCTTACCAAACGGGCTCTAATATTTCAAAAAGCAAGAGTACTATGAAAAACTCTATGAGTTAATGAAGGTGTTTTAAAAATCACTTCTTCTTTTTTTCTTTTTCTTTTTTGAGAAAGCTAAAAATCACTTAATTTATTAAAATTGTTATATTTTTTCAATTTGGTTATTATGGTATATTGGATCTTTAATTACCTATGTTCTTTCTCTTAATAATTATGCATTATTTCATGTCTTTACTAAAATTGTTCTTTGTATTTTTTGGTATCCTACAAAACTAACATTTTAGTTTTTTTTTTTTTTTTTTGACAAAACATTTTAGTAATTAATCATAGTCTTTATAAAGTAAGCAATATATTATCTGATGAAAAACAATTACTTTCACCAGAATTTGAATAAATTAGTTTATATTCATGCATTAACTTCAAGACTCGCATGCACGTATTCAAAGCTAAAGATAAGTTTGAATTCAGTTGTTACTCATTTTATTTAAGAAAAAAAGAAGAAGCTAAGTCTTAGCAAATCATGAAATGCATAATAATCTATTATTAAAATGAAATGCATAAAAAAAATGAAATCAAATAACTAATTAAAATTATAGTATTTATTTGTAAGATATGTTATATATTTTATCAATTTAATAATAGATTATTATATTTATATGATGTATAATATATATTTATTTAATAACAAATGCATAATACTTTAAAAAGTCATGATGTTTATCTGGGAAGTTATTGCTAAAAACCATACATGTGGTGACTCTCCATTCTCTTAGATTTGGAGCAATTCTCCAACTCTCTAAGTAAACTGTACAACACTAAAGGCTAAAAACTTTATAAACATATAAAAAAAGATTGGGGATTAAGAAATCTGAATGATGGGAGAGAGGAAAGGTTAAAGACTCACTTGTGAGTTGTTGGTAGAGAAAGGAAAACTCCTCTCTCTTTTCTTTTCTTTTTCTTTTTCTTTTTCTTTTTTTTTTTTTTTTTTCTTTGTTTGATGTAATTAGAAGCTCCTTTATTTATTTCAGAGTGATTATAAGAGGCTATAGGTTTTTTTTTTTTTTTTTTTTACATGGTGGCTATTAAATTTTCGAGATAATCAGATAAAGATAAAAGAAGATGTAATTGAGCCATTTATGGCCTGGTTCAAAACACACCTACTTGCCACCCCTATCGACAACTAATTTCTAAATGTCTAACCCTTTTTAATAAGTGTTTGACACCCTAGAAAGATTATTCACGCGAGCCTTCAAGCTACATGATCACCTTTTTTAAGTCATCAAATGTGGGTTAAAATGTGGGATCATAGTACTAATACAAATAACTGAAGCTATAAGCATTTAACCTATAAGAGAGAAGACAAGCTTATTGTTTGCCCCAATCACTAGGGATCAGGTACCACATAACATCATGGTGTTGGATGATTGCGGGCTTAGTGTCAAACAGACTCCCATATGGCCAATACAAATGTACAAACCAAGAATGGAGCAAGAAATATGCTATTTCGCCTCACAGCAAATAAATGTGACTTATCACTTCAAGTTCTGATTAAGCCAATAAGTTTTCATGGGAAACTTGGGAGTTGTGGTTTATAGGGTGTTGATGCTTGTTTTGGAAGCCCAATAATAGGAAGAAGCCCAACAATATGGACAGAGTAGAGTTAGTGGATTAATAGAAAAACCATTAAACCCGAATGGTAGAAACAATGGATTATAGGCCCATAAAGTAAATAAATGGGCCTTGAGAAAAGCAAATGGGCCTAAAGGAGCCCAGAGAGAGAAGTAGTAAACCCATGGGCATTATGAGAGGTAGAAAAGTGAGAATGGGCCACAGCAAGCCCGAGGTAATGAAGCAAGAAAGTAAGGGGTTAGTAGAAAGTCCATGAGCCCCAAGGATGAAAAATAAGGTAATTGGGTCAGGAAAACCCAAAAGAGTTAGTAAAAATCCATGAGAATGCAAAGTTAGAAAATGGGCCAAAGATGCTCAAGAAGAAAGAAATGGGACAAAGGAACCCACGAGCAATGTAATGGGTTAAGAAAGCTCAAAGTAGCATGAATATAAATCTAATGACCATGTTGAGCCATTGAGAGAAGAATAGGCAGCAGACCCAAAGAGGCCCAGCAAGCACGGGTCAAATAACACCACGGTAGGAAAGGCAGAGTGGTATGGCTGGAATAGCAATTAACAAGACTATGGAAGGAGCAAAGAATGGGCTAAAAGGGAAAAACCCACGATCAAGCAAGGCCCAGCCTTTGAAAGGAGCAAGCCAATAAGAATAAAAGATCAGAAAACAGTTCACGCCATAAAAGGTCAAGGATGAGCGGCAGAATGCACAGATAAGCCTTCAGACCATGGCAAACACATGAGCAGTAGACAAGCTTTCAACGTACAGAGGAAGTGGAGCACACGCAAGGTCCAGGCACTAATAACCTGTACCTAGCCAATACAGGAGTGGTAGGTCATGGGCTTGAGGTAAGAGAGGGTATAGTCTGGTGGTGGGGAGAAGGGAAAGCCTATTCTGGGTTCTTGCTCATATTCTTTTAGGGGTGATGTCCTGTTGGAATGACATATCACCTAAAAGAAGGTAGGATGAGTTGGAATCATTAGGTGCATGCCATGAAAGATAGTAAGAGAGAATGTCATGGTAAGCAAGTAAACAAAATAGTCTTCTTTGTTTGGTAATAGGGAGTGACACAGCCAGCACAAGTAAGTGGTTGTAGCTGGACAACTGACAAACCAGTGGGTGGTCAGGAGGAACACCCTAAACCAGACAAAAGTAGTTAAACGCTAAAATGGTAAAAAACAATCACGGCAAGCAGTATATAAAGGGTCCTTGCTATGGACAGTAACACAACCACAACCATAGCAACCTCTAGAGGAGAATCACTGCACTACCATCACCATAACACCACATAAGCAAGCATTGAGAAAGAAAGAAAGGAGTAGGAAAAAATCAAAGTAACAAAAAATGGAGAGAAAAGAGAAAGAAAAGAAATAAGGGGTGTAGAATAGCAGACATGCACCAATAGGCCGATCTCTTCTCTCCCTCTAAAAGCCTACTCTCTGTTGAGGATAAAAAATCCGTTTGGGCACAAGCCATTTAGGCCCATTCCCTAAAAGTGGATAATTTCTACAGCAGTATTACTCTGTGAAGTTATCCACGTCAAGGAAGTGGTTCCCTCCTTGGCCTTAGCCCTGTAACACAATTGCATGTGGCAAACTGATCCTTCATTCTTTGATTTTATCACTTATTGCTACTGTTTCCTATTCCGTCTTTGCAATTTTGCCTATAATTTGTTCTTTTTCTCTGTTTTAATTAAGGATCTCTTGCTTGTTTTGCTTAACAGTAACGTATTTTCGTTATCATTGTTTTATTACATTTATCCGCCATAACTCTTTTGTAGCAACTTTGCCTACCATGGGCATGTGGCTAAAGTTTTGGCAAACGGGGCATAGTTTATGCATAAGGCAGATCAAAGTGAGTTACAATTGGACCAGTCCCAACTCTCCTATCCAGAACACTCAGACACAATACAGCAGGAGGCAGTCTAACCCAAAATCACAAAAGACCCACCACATTTAAATTGACAACTCCACTAAGGAGTTGGGAAACAGATAGGGACAGAAGATAGAAGCCCTCGCAAACAAATGCCCCCAAAATCGAGAACAACATAAAACATGAGTGAGGTACCCTCACAGGTAGTGTCTAGGCCAACAACGCCTCATCAATAGCAGCCTAACCAAGTGGAAGGTGTTAATAGAATGGTGGCTGAACCTCAACCACAGCCGAGAATCCCCACTGACAATGCCAACGTTTTTATTGAGGTGTTGCAATCACTGCAACATTCGCAGCAACAAATGATGGAAGAAATAGTCAGTTGAAAATGGACAAGACGAAGGAGAAAGGGAGCCAGCATGACCCGGAGCATGCGGCAAACAAAGAGGAGACACCAATTGGAGGCGCTCCGCTGAATACAGAACAACGTTTCATCACTATGGCTGAAGAAGCAGGAGAAGGCCAGGGCACCTAAGGAGAGATTCTATGCACGAAAACCTCCTTACTCATTAAGGATACTCAGCAAACCATACCCAGAGAGATATGAACCGCGAGTCTTTGCACAGTACGATAGTTGGAAGGGAAGTGTTGTCGAGCACGTAAGTAAGTTTATTGATTGAGAGACATAACACTCAATTGCTATGATCATTACGAAGAAAAAACATTGGTGGAAATGTGTATGACAAATATGATTAGGGAGTACAGAGCCATTTTGGAAAACTTAGAAATCTCCCTGTTTGCACAGTTGTTGTATAAGGCCAGAAAGACTGCTCTGTCGGTGAGGCTGAGCTCAGACAAAAGAGGCACTCCACAGACTATGGTAGTATCCACTGGTGAAAGAAAGAGGAAAGCTGACGAAAGGGAATATGATACCCCTCCACCACTACAATGCACTCCAAAGGAGCTAGATGTGCTCCTAGACAAATGGATAGCAGACAAAGTATTTAAGCCTAATCAAGTTTCCAGAGAGCCCACGAAAGAAGAGCGAAGGGACCTACGCTTCTGTCGCCTACACAACTACGTGCAACATCCTACCACAGAATGTTGGGCGCTTCGTAGGTTGGTACACTGCAGGATCAAGGAAGGGACTCTGGAGCTGTCCAAGCTGGAAGTTCAAAGAAACTCACTCCAAACCACAAAAGGAAGGGCGTAGTAGTAGTTGTGATTTGTGCAGATCTAGGGGAGAACGAAGAAGAGAGTCCAGCCCTGCCTACCACAACAATTACCACCAGAAGAGCTTCAAGTTTAAATTTTTTTTTAACTAATTGGGACTCATAGCGAAAGAGCGAACGTTAGCTATAGAAGCCCAGGTAAGAATTGCCTCTGGGGCAGGGATAGAATGTTTAACGGCTGAAGTCACAGGTGACAAAGCCCTCCTGTAGGAGTCAAGTAAGATCACTTTTAGTGAAGAGGATATGGAAGTGGGGTACTCGGATCACAGGAGGCCCCTTTACTTGGCAAAATCTATAAATCAGATTCTCATAAAGAGAGCCTTGGTGGATACGAGCGCTTCCGTAAATCTTATTCCTCTAAGCACACTCCAAGCAACAAGAATTTCGGAGAAAAAGATTCAGGGATGCCCAATGGAAGTAACAAGATTCGGGGGAAGAAGAGAGTACACTACGGACCACATTTAGCTATGGCTGAAGGTGGGCCCTATAGCCTCCCTAGGCCGCTTCCATGTGGTAAAAATAGAAGTCTCGTACCACATGCTTCTGAGAAGGCCATGGTTACATAAGTACTGATTAGTCCTATACACCTATCATCAGTGTGTGAAGGGAAGGTTGAATGGCAGAATGATACGCATAGCAGCAAACCCATCGCCATTCGAGCAGGCAGAAGCTCATTTAGTAGAAACTATGTTCTATGACTAATAGGCACCATCTGGGGAGAGCTCAGTATCAAAACCACAAGGTACCTTCGTACCTTGGTGGGAAGACATCCAAAGTGATCCGAAACCTGATCTAAGGGAGTTTCTATTGCAGAAGAAGAAAAGAAAGGAAGCACCCGTTATGGAGTCAGATGACACACCATAATGTGTTAGGATTTGAGGCCTTGATGGCAGAATTGTATACAAATTATGAAGGTATGCGGGGCCTACATGTGATATGCAAGCAGGCCCTAGACAAGAATGGTAGCACAAAAGCTTGGTATGCTGCATGGCTCAAAAGGGCTCGGAGGAAGAAAGTAATGAAAAGAAAGACGAGGAAGTTGTGGCAGAAAAGGATGTACATGTCATGACAAAATAAGAATTAGAGGAAGTTAACTTGGGGTTTGACCCACGAGAACCAAGACCTATCTCAATTAGTTCAAGACTGTTAGAAAAGGAGAAATCAGAACTGATACTATTGTTGAAAGAGTTCAAAGATGTCTTCGCATGGGATTACAGAGAAATGCCAGGATTGGATCCCAAGTTAGTGGTGCACACATTGAATGTGGACCTTGAGGCCAAACCAGTGGCCCAGCCTACCAAGATTTTCCACACTGAGATAGAGGAACAGATAGTTAAGGAGGTGCATAAACTATTGGCCGCAGGTTTCATTAAACCCATCCAGCACCCACGATAGTTATCCAACATATTACCAGTAAAGAAGAAGAAGAATGGGCAGATAAGGTGTTACGTAGACTTCAGGAATCTTAATAGAGTCTACCTAAAGGATGAATTCTCGCTGTCAAACATAGACGTGCTGATAGATTCTGCGGCAAGGAACACCATGTTTTCATTCATGGATGGATTCAGCAGGTATAATCAAATCAGAATGGCTTCAAGAGATGCGGAGAAAATTGCCTTTAGAACACCTATAGGCAATTTCTACTATACTGTAATGCATTTTGGGTTGAAAAATGCAAGCACAACTTATCAACAAACGATGACGGCCATATTCCACAACATGATGCACCAAGAATTGGAGGACTACGTGGATGACATAGTCGTGAAATTAAGGAAATGAGAAGAGCATGTCCAAGCATTGAAAAGGGTATTTGAGAGATGTAGGGCCTTCAAACTAAATATGAATCCCCTCAAGTGTGCATTTGGGGTATCCTCTAGGAAATTTTTAGGTTTCTTGGTTCACAGCAGAGGATAGATGTCGATCTGGCCAAAGCTACAGCCATAGCAACCATGAAACCACCAACCACAGTGAAGGGATTGAAAAGTTTCTTGGGGAAGGTCTTATACATCCGAAGATCCATCCCTGGATTGGCGTCAATTACTTTTGCCTTCGTCAAACTACTCAAGAAGGGGAAAAACTTTGAGTGGGGAGAAACACAGCAGACGGCCTTTAAAAGGCTTCAGTAGATTATGATAAACCTTCCTATTGTGCAAGCCCCAATTCGTAAAAAGCCATTACTGCTCTACTTTGCCATCAACTCGTATGCTATAGGCGTGTTAATTGCCCAAGAGGACGAAGGTGGCGTGGAGCAACTAGTTTATTACATTAGTCGTGCCTTAAAGGACGCAAAGACTCGTTAACCGAGTTGGCCACAGCCTTTGAAATAGGGATCAAGCATTTAAAATTGTTGGGTGATTTGAACCTGGTGGTTTGCCAGGCCAAGGGAAGCTTCTCCTTGAAGGAACCCAGCTTAGCCCTGTATAGAACGATGGCTCAGAAGATGGAAGAAAAGTTTTCAACGTTTGAGATAGAGCACGCCCCAAGGAATGAGAACCGATATGCGGATGCGTTGGCAGCGTTAGGCTCGCAAATAATCTTTAAAGGTGATAGCACAAGGATAGAAGTCAACAAGAGGAAGGAGTCTATTGTCGAAATGTTGAAGGAAAGGCTCCAAGAGGAATAATGTGAAGAAGACTGGAGGATTCCTATAAAGGAAGCTTTGTTGAAGGAAAAAGGCACATTAGAATTGAAGGCACTAAAAGACTACACCTTCATAAGAGAATTGTACTGCAGGATGCCAAGTGGGGTCTTGTCGAGATGTGTGGGGCAGGAAGAGGCCCAAAGAAAGTTGAAGGAAGTACATGATAAGACCTGTGGATTCAGAGGAGAAGTCAATCTTTACCGCAGACTCTAAAGGGCAGGCTTTTATTGGCCAAGTATAGGAAGGAATGTAGATCAAGTCCAAACCTAATGTGAGACCTACCAACTTGCAGCAGACAGAGAGAAAAGTTACGCTATATTAGTCAGTGAAGATTGGAGGAGTCCATTCATATAGTACCTGACAGAGGGTATCCTACCACAAAAGCACAGCAAAAAATACAAGTTTAAGAGGTTGGTAACACGATATTTCTTACATGGCAGAGTCCTTTTCAAGAAGGGATATGATGGGGACTCATTACTATGTTTGGGTCGTAAGGAAGCAAGTGAGATGATGAAGGAAGTGCACGCAGGAGAGTGCGGGGAGCACCAGGGGAAGAAAAAATTATATAGGTGTCTGCTACAAATGGGCTACTACTGGCCCACCATGAAGAGAGACACAACAGAACTTGTGAAAAAATGCCACAGTTACCAAGTACGAGCCAACCTGATTCACACTCATCCATAGAACCTATAAGCATGGTCACTCCATGGCCCTTTCACACTTGGGAACTTGATTTGGTAGGGCCAGTTAATCTGCCATCACGCGGATACATATGGATCCTAATGGCTACGAAGTATTTCACCAAATAGGTAGAGGCAGTGCCACTCTGTAAAGCTACAGGAGGAGCGGTGGCAAACTTCATCAAGGAGAACATAATTGTTAGGTTCGGAGTACCCCACAAGATTATTAGTGACAATGACACACCCTTTGTTAATTGTGATGTGAGAAAGATGCTGGAGTTCTACCAAGTCAAGCACCATCGGTCATCGCCCTATTACCCTCAAGGGAATGGGTAGGCAGAGGCAACAAACAAGACCCTCATAAAGATCATCAGTAAAATGAGCCAAAAATATACAGGAGGATGGGCAATACATCTGCCAGACGCCTTTTGGTCTTACAGAAATTCACCAAAGTTAGCCACAGGGTTTTCACCCTTTTCCTTGGTTTACAGGACAGAGGTAATGAGCCTAGTAGAAGTGACGACTCTCTCTTTAAGAGTTATGCAAATGCGGGAGAAAGAAAAAGAAAAAGGAGTCTTTGCGGTAGAAAGATGTGAAGACCTAGAAGGGCTTAACGAAAGGAGGGAAGAGGCACAAGAGCACAGCTGTAGATATACACAAAGGATGACTGAAGCCTATGGCAGGATGACTAAAGAAAAAGTGTTCGTAGAAGGACAACTCGTGTTGAAAGTAGTGGACCACGTCAAGCGAGGTATGGCAGGACCATCTAAGTTTTCACCAAAATGGGAGGGACTTTTTGTGATAAGAGAAGCACATACAAGTGGGTATTATCGTCTGACCTAGATGGATGGCAAAAATTTGATGGATCCCATCAATGGCAAGTGGCTAAAACATTATTATGCTTAAGAAAAAAAATTACATAGTTATCCCTTTTGTTTAAGGAGTCTTATGTTTCTTTTTCCTTCAAGTGACTATGTCACCAGACAAGATTGTAACATGCTTTTAAATAGTATGTAATGAAAAAGTATGAAGTATTATAAAAGCATACCATGTCATAGTAATAGCAAAAGTAGTAACAAAGTGTAGCATCATAGTTACAAACCCAAACTGTGGCAGTCATATTAGACTTGCCAAATAAGTGCTATAGGAAACATAAAGTGTACTAGATAAGGTAATAAAGGAAGAAAAATAAAGGGGAAACTTCATCATCAACGATGCCCAGAAATAAGAGGCTGATCTCCAAAGCGGTTGGATCCACCAATGCTAGAAAGAAGGCGCTCACGACAACCCTCCAAGTCCGCCACCTCTTTCCTCAAAGCCTCAATGCGTGTATCGATGGCATCAACAGCAGGCTGAACCTTCTTCATGAAGAAGGCATAGGTAATCTCACGAAGATGGTCCAGAATGAACTCCACAGCAAAGCCCACGCTAACAAGCTCCTGTACCACATCCCTCCACTACAGGATCCTCTCAGTGGAAATAGTGTCAATGAAGTTATGCTCAATGTCGTTCATCACGCTCCCTAGCAACTTCAAAAAGTGCTCCCTAGTGGAACAGCCAAGGCGGAATCTCTACATGAAGTCACCTCCAAATGAGAAGCACAATCCTCAGGAACTTTGAAGCCAAGGAAGTCAACGTAGGGAGGCCTAGAACCCCAAAAGTCCGTAGGATTGAGGTCATTAATCTCAGGCTGATCAAAACGAGTAAAGAAGGTTGTGGCCTCTCTCACAGGGTCTAGAACTGTGGTAGAACTGCTGCCCACCTCAAACTGAAAAGGGGCAGTGAGAATCAGACTTAATACGGAACATGAAACGTGGTGTGAGAAACCATGAAGTAAGAAGAATGAACTCATAATGAAGAATATGAAGAAAGGGATGGGAGAAAGAAAACGTACTAGGACCCGCGAGAACTGGTGCTGTAGGAGTGGCGAAAACTGATGCTATAGGAATGACAGAAACTGGTGCTGTGGGAACGGCAAAAACTGGTATTATAGGGATGGCAGAAACTGGTGCGGTAGATATGGCAGAAACGGGTACTACAGGCATGACAGGAGAAGTGGCTATAGGCATCGTTGTGTCCGCTGCAATCTCAGGCTCCTCATGAATCTTTGTAAATGAACATGCAGAATAAATGGAGATTGCATTAGGAAATCAGGCAGATACACATAAAAAGAAGATGGAAGAAGATGGCAACGAAAAAGGATGAAAAGAAAAACTTAACAGATATGAGAGATACATGCCCATAGCCTCAGCCTTATGGTCACCACCCTCTTTATCAGAATCAGAAATCCTCTTCCTCATGGTAGGCTCATTATCAGAATTCTCAAGAACCTCCTCAGGTCCCTCAGAGGACAAGTCTACATCAGGCTTACGTGTGGTAGAGCTAGGGATGGAAGAAGGGGTAACCACCAAGGAGGAGCCATCCTTCATGACCTAAGATAAGGTTGTGAAAGGATCACTGGTAAAGATAACAAGAGGTGTGGCAGGAGAGACAACCTTAGTCTGGAAAGTAGCCGAAGGAGTGGCTCCCTTTTAAGGAGTAAGAGTCTAGGCAGGAATAGGAACAGACTCACTAACCCTCTCAGTATAAGTACCCTCATCTACAGGTACCAGCTCAGTGGAAGGGCTAGGAGTCTCAATAGGAACTGTTTGCGTAGTAGCAGTAGCCATGACCTTAGCCATCACATCAATCCCATCAAAGAAACCTTCCATGGGGGTGCCCATGGTGGCAGAAATCTCCTTAGCCATGGGGTGATATATGGAGATAGACTCGGGCTTGGCCTGTGGAACACGGAGAAGAAGAAGAAAAAAAAAAGAAAAGGAAGATGGCACAACCAATGATACGTGGAAAAAAAATAAAAAGAGGGAAAGGAATGAGACATACCTCAAGCTCGGGCTCATCAAGCAATATAGGACGGGTGGTAGACGCATCCTCCTTATGCTTAGACTGAAAAAGAAAACAGAAGACAAGAATAAGGAAGTGAGCCAACAGGTATATGGGGTTAGCTGCAGAAAAAGCCTTATAAAAAAATAATGAAGAATGGGTAAAATTAGAGATAACATACTCTTCTCTCAGTAGTGGTGGATGCAGGAGGAGGGGATGTCTTCCTCTTGCTGCCTCAGGTCCTGCTAAAGGAGGAGCGTCAGTGGATGGCCACGAAGCAGTAGGCCTAGACTTGTCTGTAGTAGGGCGCCTGCTAAAACGGGTATGAGCAAAAGGAGGAGGAGAGCTTTCTAAAACTATGTTATCTATGGGAGGAAGGTCACTCTCAAAAGGCACGATGTCTGAACAGGTCTTGGAGGAGTCATCACCCTTCTTGGAGGAGTCATCACCCTTCTTGGCAGACTTAGACTTGGCAGAATTCTTCTTCACAAACACAGACATGTTTGTCACATTTACTCTCTTCTCCCAACCCGTGAGATAGTCACTTGCATACCAGAACCACCTTCTCTCCTCCTCAACCCACTAAAAAATGGCAGATCGACTCTACTTCTTAGCAAACGCCACCACAGACTTGGTGGGAACGAGCAACCGAGGGTTGGCAGAAATAACTACACTGAGGCTATCAGGAGGAATGAGAGAAAACCCATGGTTGCCCAACAACTCCTGCTCAAATAAGGTCATCACAGCTTGCCAGTATCCATGCATGGCAGCAGTACAAATACCCTCCCTCTATGAACTTGGAATGGTGACTGCACTAAAACGCCTACTCCAAAACTCAAAGGCAATGTGCCGCAGGAATAGCCGAACAGAAGTAGGGGACTCCATGATGGTAGAAAAGTCATTAGGAATATACTGGTCCAGCCCAAATTACCTCCTCACCCTATCAGCAAAATAGTGCACAAACCTAAGACCCTCATCAGCCAAATAAGGCAACCACCCAGCATTAGTGGCTGCCAAATAAATGATACCCCTCTCTTCAAAACCAGTCAACAGGGTAGTGGTCCCAGCAATGTCAACAAAAGGACCCATGGTAGAATCAACGCATGTAAAACTTATACCCAAATTCCTATATGATCTCCAAGAAAACCCAACTCCCTTATCAAAGAACTCAATGGCTAGATGCCCAATCGGCTTGAAACCAACCTAACAAAAAGCCAATGGAAAATCAAACTCAAACTAGCTACAGAAATCAATGATAACTCTCAGACATGACTGGTATCACTCATTGGCAAAGTGAACAGGCCTACACTTTGCCAAATGCCTAGCACAACGCTCATACAATAGATGCTACAAAATGGTACTATGAACAGAGGTAGTAACTATGTGCAAGAAGTTGCCTGATCCTCATCACTTTGCAGGATATCCAACTGAACATATAGATGTCCCAAGAACATGGGTGCCAACGGCAGACTCACCCCAGCAGATATCTTAATGGCTAATCGAAAATACAAAGGTTTCACAACATAGTGAGGGTGAGAGCCAAAAATTAACTTACAAAGCCAACACATGATGAGTGCTGCACAACAAGCAGCGACAAAGGCCTTAGAGAAAGAACCGACCCAATATGACAACTCCGCGTTGCCACTCATCCCATTCCTCAACTCGGCCTCCACGACCTCTTCTTTCAGAGAAAGCTCTAAAGCGCCAAGGTCAACATCACCAAGAATGAGTAAAAGCAATTGGTTTGTCACGTCTTCCAAGGTCAAGGTGATCCCACCGCAGGAAAGAAAGAAAGTATGAGTGGTGGTGCACCACCAACGAACCAAATGGTAGAGATTAAACAAGTCTCTGTAGTTGGATAAGTAGCACGATGAGACACTGGCCTTCAACACACCAGCTTGCTATAGCGCCTCCATAAAACCTGTGTCAGACAACTCCTTGTCTACCCATTCCTTCTAACCCAAAGTAGTACTCGATCCAAACTCGAAGAGAATGGGCACAAGGAGCGAAGTACCTTAGCGGATAACAAGATCTAGAATCGAAGAAGCCAACGGAGACCAAGATATATTTGTGTTACAACGGCAAAAGGCAAGCCACACATGGCCCGACGGCGATGGCGTGTACTTACCAAGAACTTTTGGAAAATGGGCATGGGTATCATACCAAGGGTCTATGAAAGGAGCGCATTCATTATCGGGATAGCGCTGTGCCTCCTCCTCATCGGAATGGTCCGATTCAGAATAGGCGGCCTCTTCGCCTACATCTCGTGTGGCAGGATCATTGGAGACAGTCTCTTTTCCCTTACGGCGGGAAGAACCTTGGCTTTTCACTGGCGTCATGATGGATTGGTTAATCGGAGTACACTCGTTTTGGAAGCCCAGTAGCAAGAAGAAGCCTAACAATATGGGCAGAGTAGAGTTAGTGGATTAATAGAAAAACCATTCAGCCCGAATGTTAGGAACAATGGATTATAGGCCCATAAAGTAAATAAATGGGCCTTGAGGAAAACAAATGGGCCTAAAGGAGCCCAGAGAGAGAAGTAGTAAACTCATGGACATTATGTGACGTAGAAAAGTGAGAATGGGCCATAGCAAGCTTGAGGTAATGAAGCAAGAAAGTAAGGGGTCAGTGAAAAGCTCATGAGCCCCAAGGATGAAGAATAAGGCAATTGGGTCAGGGAAGCCCAAAAGAGTTAGTAAAAGCCCATAAGAATGCCCAAGGAAAGCAAATAGGCCAAGGATGCCTAAGGAAAGCAAATAGGCCAAGGATGCTCAAGAAGAAAGAAATGGGACAAAGGAGCCCACGAGCAATGTAATGGGTTAAGAAAGCCCAAAGTAGTATGAATATAAATCTAATGACTATATTGAGTCATTGAGAGAAGAATAGGCAGTAGGTCCAAAGCGGCCTAGCAAGTATGAGTCAAATAACACTACGACAGGAATGGTAAAGTGGTATGGCAGGAATGACAACAAGACTATGAAAGGAGCAAAGAATTGGCTAAAAGGGGAAAAACCCACAATCAAGCAAGGCCCAGCCCTTGAAAGGAGCAAGCTAATAAAGAATGAAAGATCAAAAAATAGTTCACGTTATAAGAGGTCAAGGTTGAGCGGCAGAATGCACAGATGAGCCTTCAGACCATGGCAAATGCATGAGTAGTAGACAAGCTTTCAACATACACAGGAAGTGGAGCACGCACAAGGCCTAAGCACTACCAACCTGTACCCAGCCAATACAGGAGTGGTGGGTCATGGGCCAGAGATAAGAGATGGTATGGTCTGGCGGTGGGGAGAAGGGAAAGCCTATTCTAGGGTTCCCGCTTGTATTCTTTTGGGGGTGATGTCCTGCTGGGATGACATACCACCCAAAAGAAGGCAGGATAAGTTGGAATCACTAGGTGAATGCCATGAGAGATAGTAAGAGAGAATGCCACTGTAAGCAAGCAAACAAAATAGCTTTTTTTGTTTGGTAATAGGGAGTGACATGACTAGCACAGGTAAGTGGTGGTAGTTGGACAACTGACAAACCAGTGGGTGGTCGGGAGAAACACCCTAAACCAGACAAAAGTGATTAAAGGCTAAAATGGTAAAAAACAATCATGGTAGGCAGTATATAAAGGGTCGTTGCTGTGAACAGTAACACAACCACAACCATATCAACCTCTAGAGGAGAATCATTGCACTACCATCACTATAACACCATACGAGCAAGTATTGAGAAAGAAAGAAAGGAGTGGGAAAGAATCTAAGTAACAAAAAATGGAGAGAAAAGAGAAAGGAATGAAATAAAGAGTGTAGAACGGGAGGCTAAAAGCCTACCCTTTATTGAGGATAAAGAACTTGTTTGGGCATAAGCCATTCAAGTTCGTTCCCTTAAAGTGGATAATTTCTACAGCAGGATTACTCTGTGAATTTATCAACGTTGAGGAAGTGGTTCCCTCCTTGGCCTTAGTCTCGTAACACAATTGCACGCGGTAAACTGATCCTTCATTCTTTGATTTTATCACTTATTGCTACTGTTTCCTATTCCATCTTTGCAATTTTGCCTATAATGTGTTCTTTTTCTTTGTTTTAATTAAGGATATCTTGCTTGTTTTGCCTAACAGTAACGTATTTCCATTATCATTGTTTTATTACATTTATCCGCCATAACTCTTTTGCGGCAACTTCGTCTACCATGGGCATATGACTAAAGTTTTGGCAAACATGGCATAGTTTGTGCTCGAGCTAGACCAAAGTGAGTTGCAATTGGACCGGTTTCAACTCTCCTATCCAGAACAATCAGGCCTAGTGCAATAGGAGACAGTCCGACCCAAAATCACAAAAGGCCCACCACATAGGGCTAAGTAGTATGTCCAGTAGCTCCAACAATCTGTAAGATAGACGTCTACACAAAGCTTGACAAGCTAAAATTAATGCACCTGATATACTTTCTCCTTTATAGGTCTTCATCTTTAAACAAAATAAGAGTATGGAAAGATTTAATACTGGTTTACTCTTAAAGCTGCTGGAATCATTGCTTTATTACCGTTAAATTTATATAATTTTCCACCCTTTTACTACCAATTCTTTAAAGTACGAATTACTGAGCCTGAGATTGTTCTTTTTCAGTTCTAACTTACTGCAGGATATTTATTAATGTGTTTCAACTTTTGCTAGACATATAGTAACCTATCTAATTCTACCTTAACTAACTAATCTCTCCAAAAAAAAAAAAAAAAAAAAAAAAAACCTCTCACTATTTTATTTCCCTCTCACGCTTGGACACGTATTACCTTAATCATTGCTTTGCTGCTAGACACGAATTAAAGTTCACTACTTCACTTATCGAATTTTGGGTATAGCCTTTAAGGCCAATGTTGACATTTAGAAGCCGATCGAGTGTTAACTAAAATTTGAAATTAAAAATAAAAAAGTAGATCTCACTATGTTGCAGAGAATCTTGGTCTCACTATGGTGGAAATCCATAGCAACATTTCAACAAGAAGGACAATGGAGTTTTGAACAATGAGATTTGTCCACTACCATGTAGTTGTTTTATTATTTATTTTTAACTATTTTAATAAAATTAACAACATTATCTTATCATTACATTTTTATAACGGTAATTAGAAATGATTTTAATTTAAAAAACCATATCTAATTCTCATTTATTATTACAAAAATTGGTTATTCACTGTTTAATTTTATTAATTTTTAAAAGAACAATTATGAGAAAAGAAAAAAAAAAGAGATATCAAAAATAAATTTATATTCCCCATCTATATATATATATATATATAAAACCGAAACCTTTAAAACTCTCACAATTTTCCACATCATCATTTTAATTTAGAAAAATTTTAATTTTTAAAACTAAATAGTGAGAGAGTCCTAACAGGAGTCTCTTTTATATATATATATATATATATATAAGAGACAAAATCTTTGAAAACCCTAAACCAATCTCCTCTGTCCGCCTCTACTAAGAGAGAAAACCCTAAACTTCAATTTATTTGGTAAGCTTGCTATTGCTTTTTCTCTTTTTTGTAAATAAGTTTTTTTTGCTTTTGTTTTTTCTGGTGGAGGTGATCTTGCGGCTGTCTGTTCTTCCAGGTCCTATGAGATTTTACATGACTTTCATTGGCAATGGAGTAGTACTTTACAATATATGTTATCTTATGTTTTCTCTTATGGTGTTATGCTTCTTTGTTTATTAATTAAAGATTATGTTGGAAGCTCATATTATTTGCACCTTCAAAGTGCTTGACAATGTTTGAACCAAAATTTTCATCAATGAGGAGGAATTGGATAAAAAAAATTTAGAAAAGCTTTCCATCCTTACTGAAATTGTCTCGCAATAATGACTTTTTTGTTTGTTTTGTTTTGTTTTTATAATTTGTAGGTTCTGAATCTTTTGATTTTTAATTTTATTGTCTTTTGAAAGTTTGACCATCTAAATTTTTGGGTTCCATTTTTTGCAATATTTGAAACAGTTTATCAAATTTCAACTATTATAACTATGGATTATTCTCTTGAAGGTAACCTATCTTTCTCTTATATTTCTTTATTTGGTAGTCATATATATTTTGTTTTGTTTCAATAATTTCTAGGCAGTGCTAGTAAATTTTCTGATTTTTTTTTCTTTTTTTTTTTTTCCTTCCGGACGTTTTAACATCAGAATTTTTTAGTTATTTTTTTTTTTTTTTCAATATCTAAATTTGTTAGCTAGATTTTTTGCAACCTATTGCATGTTCAAGTAATGACTTATTCATCAAATTGTAACTCAAAAAGATAGGAGCAATTCACACAATAGTATAGTTTCATACTCAATTTAAAATTTTATAAAATTATTTTAGTATATTATAAATAGGTAAGTTCCCGTGCATTGCACGGGTTTCCGACTAGTATTCTTAGATTTTTGAACTATTTGTTCCTCAAGTTGAGGGTTTAATAACATATAGGACCAATAGTTAATCCAAAAGCTTAAATCAATGAGTTTGAACTTAATTATGATAAATTAACCATTCATTTTTTGCATTAATATGCAATGGTAAGACTTTATTACTCAGCACACCATACGACCCATTTTTGAATATTCCAACAGGTGGGTTGCGTTTAAACATTTTTCCCATGTAAAAAAATGGGTTTTCATCAACTATATAAACCATTTATCTAATAAATTATAACAATTCAAATGATATGCACAAAATATATTCCAATTTGTTTCTCAAAAAAAAAAAATATATTCCAATTTAGGGATTCCATATTGATGAAAGGAGGTTAAAATCCAAACCCATGACGAGGCAAACAATAGAAGAAACAATGCACTGAATAGAGAAGATGGATTAGTTACACCCTTTTATTCATTGATTGAAATTAGTAATACCCTTTTGTAAAAAGCTTGTCTTTTGGGTTTTATATGCTTTATTTTGTATTTATATATCTAGGTTTTTGATGCTTTGCTAGGTGTTTATGTTTTTTTTTTGGGGGGTAATAGTTATTGAAGCTAAGGGTAGTCAAGGAGGGGCTCCTAGAGTGGTGGAGAGATGGGGTGAGCTGGACTCATCAAAATGTGTACTGGCTGCTTCTATCAATGACCGTAAAGATGACCCGGTATGTGTTGGTGTGTTGCAAATTGTTTGAGTTTATTGAATTTGAATTTCAAGCATCTGTGTTGTTGTTGGCAATATGTTTCAATTTTGTTTTAAGTGTTTGGTTTTGGTTCCAATTGTTAGTTTTAGTATGGTTTGTTGAAGTTTGGAGTGTTTGAGAATGAAGACATGCTTTCATGTTCTATGGGTTAAATGTAGAATAGGTGTAAAAGATTTTGTGCAGAAATCATAGTATGTTTTGATTTCAATTGGATTTCTTTTGCTGTTGAAGGTTTTGGTTTGAATGCTTGTTATGTAGCTAATGGAGTTTAATTAATGTTGCCCCAAGGGTAGTAGAATTCATTGGGTGCCACGCCTTATGAAGAGGTGGTCACTAGTTTGAATCTGCTATTCACCATCTTCTTGGGGCCAACACTCATTTTAAATAAAGCAATAGTAAGTTAAACAAATAATATGAGCCTTTGTAGTTTTTTTGCAATTGGTATTACGAATTGAGTTTGTAATTGTTCATGAAGTTTGGGACTTCAAGCATTGTACTTAATTGCCATTTTATGTTCTGTTTGTTTTCTGAAGAAGTAAGAGGCTACTTATATGTATCATCCTTTAAGAGAAACAGGTTCTAATATTGGTTGCAACCAGTTTATTGGATTCTCTAGTCATTCCCTTGCATATATATGGCGATAATGCATAATGGCTTGCTTGCCAAAGAGCAACTTGCAAGTGTCACTTATTGCCTAAATAGAAGCTTTTAGCTTGAACTAGGACAATCTATCCTTTTGTTTTACATATGTGTATGAATTCAGATATTCTATCAATCTTTTTCTAAAAATGTAATTAAGACCCTCAAATCCTTTATTTTGCAGAAGTGTTTTTTTTTTTTTTTTTTTAAGAATTATTTTTCTTTTTCTCTTGCAGTTATTAGCAGTGGCAAGAAAAACTGGTATGGTGAGTTACACTCTGGGACTTATGACTATCTGGCTACATGTTTTGGTTTTCAATTTTGTCTGTTAGTTATAGGCTTATTGAAGATCTTATTCAATATTTGTGTTCTTAATGTATACTACAGATTGAGGTTCTTAGTGCAATTAATGGGGATATTTGTTTCACGGTTTCTAATGCCAATGAGGATGGTTCTAGACCTGAAGATGATGCTGTTGTTGGGTTGCATTTGAAAGTTCAAAAACGTGTACCAATACACTTTTGAACGTTTAGACCCCCAAAAATTAACTTAACCAACACAAGCAATATGTTAAACAACAAGTGTGCGGAAACTTAACATATGCTATAATGTGAAATAGGATAAAAACTATCTAAGCCATAACATAATAAAATCACAGCAGATAATATAAAGGCAGAGATAGAGAGGAAGGAAGATGCAAACACAAAGATAACACCCGATGTGTTATCGAAGAGGAAACCGAAGACCTCGGCGAAAAACCTCTCCGCCGCCCTCCAAGCGGTAATCAATCCACTAGAAAATATAGTTGGGATACAAGGACAGCAATAGACCCTCCAAGCCTAATCTACCCAGTGCACCTAAGCCCTCCAAGCTTCTTGCTCCAACGAGGTTGCGCCGAACCTTTTTCTTTTCTAGCTTCCCGGATTCCGCTACTACACCGTAGCATCAACCAATGAAGATTGGCTCCTTCCTAACTGCTTCCAGAACTCCAAACGACTGTCTCACAGAAATGATAATGGTGAGAACCAGGTTTGGTATAATGCCTCTCAAGGTTTTAACAATGGAGAGGAAGAGAGTGAGGGATTTTGATGAGACTCTAAGGTAGGGATTGTGTGTGAAACAATCTTGTTTTTCTTTAGGGTTTCTCTCTCAAAATTCTCTCTGGAAGCTCTCTTTCAATCGTGGGTTAAAGGGGTATTTATACTGGAGTGGAGAGGAATGTGAAACGTCAGGTTTTAGCAAAACAGGGGTGGCTCGCGGCTTGACCTCGCGGCTTGACCAAGTCGCGAGATCCAGTCGCGAGATAACCGTATGGCCAGTTGTCCTGTTTTGTCCTGTAGTGCTCCAGCTAGCATGACTGTTCATCTTCCATCATGCTTGGCACGTGTGCAGCTTCTGGCAGCTTGCAGCCACGAGTCCACCCGCGAGTCCCAGCCGCGACTCTCTGTTTTCTTGCACACTCTTGAGCAATCTTCACTCTATCTCACTCACTACCCTTACAACAAACCCACCTAAATACAGGGTTACTAAATGCTGAATTACAAGCAAATTTGGCACGGAATAAAGCCAATTAGATGGTTGAATAAATTCAACCTTACAGCATTTATTTGCCGGACATAAATTGGGGTTAACAACCGGGTACTGCAATATTGTTGCTTTCTAGGCTTTGCACCTAATTCCACCATAGGTGCTTACATCTTTGATTTCCAACTGCATTCTTCCCATATGCATACAGCTTCTGATATTTGAATTTATTGTTAAATTCTAGGTCTTGTACTTTGCTTACTTGTACAACAAAAGGAAACACAAGCATGAGGTCCATTGAAGTTACTGATTCACCTGCAGGTTCTGCCTCTATTGGTTCGTCAAACACATGGAGTGTATGCAGTTCTGGCAATATCTTATGTTCTAAAGTGGATGGAAGTGAAAAATATGCTATATTTGGAGGGTGAGTGCTCTTGAGATTCATAATTAGAATTTATAAGCTTGAGAATTAAGTCAATTGTCATTTCGTAGTGGGATTTTATGGTGTGTGCTAGCTTATTCATCTATGAAATAATGGTTTTCTTGGTTTTCATCTCAGAAAGGGTGTTGAAATGAACATGTGGGATCTTGACAACTATACTAAAATTTGGGCTTCCAAATCTGTGAGCCCTTCCTTTATCTGCTAAATCTTGAATGAAATCTTTAATATGCCTTTTTTCCTTGCATTTATTTAATAGCTTCTACCCTATGCAGCCTCCTAAGAACAGTCTTGATATTTTTACCTCAACCTGGTTTACATCATCAACATTCCTGAGTAAATATGATCACCGCAAAATTGTGGCTGGCACCAACAGCCATCAGGTAATCTTTCATTGCAAATTCTAATTTCATTTTGGAATGAATAACTGGGTATTAGTAATGTCTGGGAATGCAACATTCTTACGGATTTTTTCCTCACTTCCTACTGTCCTTTGAGCATGTGTTGCTTGATGCTGACTGGAATTGGGGTTTTTTTGTGTACTTGAATTCTCTTCAATTGAGATATCATCAGATGTTATGTCATGAGAGAGAATACCCATGTTCTACATGTTACTGATCATGAGCCATTAAACTAACAATGACTAATAATACACCTAGGATGAATTTTTTTTAAATTTTCTTCTTTCATCTGGAGCTAAGAAAATGTCAATTTCATTTATATCCTTTGTTAGTTTTATGATATACAAGTTATTGTTAATTACTTTTTTTTTAAAATTTTTAATTTCTTATTTTTATAGAACTTGGAATGCTTTCTTATCATTTTGTCTTTGCTGGTTTCTTGGAGGAACCACAATTTCTTTATTACCTTATCTCTAGTAGACTAGTAGCTCTATTGTAATCGTAATCATCCAGCTACTCAAAAACTTCAATTCATTTTTTTTTTTCTTAACAGGTTCGCCTCTATGATATTTCTGCTCAATGAAGACCTGTTATCTCATTTGATTTTCGGGAGACGCCTATCAAATCAGTAACTGAAGATTTAGATGGCTATACAGTCTATGTAGGGAATGGGTCTGGTGACCTTGCTTCTTTTGACATGCGCACAGGTGAACTGTAGTTCCATCATGTTGTCACATATTTGATATTCTCTGTGTGGAAGTCTGGAAGATACATTTACCATTCGCTCTCTTATAGTGTATTCTGGTAGTGTAAGTGTTCTGTTTATTTACTTAATTAGTATTCTTCAGTAGAAATCCTTTGATTATTAAAAAGAAAAATGGAAAAGAGAAAAGAGCATTGCTTTCCTTTGGTACTGTCTGGCTAATTTAGATTGGCAATTATCATTTAAGGTGATCAAGTCTTATATGTGGGGTTTCTCTCTGTTTCTGTGTGAGCGGGTGTGCAAGCACGTGGGTTCATTTATATATATTGCTAAATGCTGGCTCCAACATGTATCTTTGGGTGGGGATATACAAACTGATAGACATGCCCTTATGCTTGTTTTGATCTGTGGAAAATGTTTTTCTTATGTAAGTTTTAGATCCAAAAGATGAGGCATATAATACTTACGAACTATATGATGGTTTTCTTTTGGCTTCATTTCAATTGTTTGCTTCATGTTACATGCATCAAAATTTATTTGTCAAGGGGTCATATCTGGGAAGAGCTTGATCACTGCAGTAAAACACCTAATTCAGTATTGAAATTTTAATGCAATAGAGCTCAAGCCATTTGTAGAAATTAATTTTTTTTTTCAAAGTAAATTGTTAATGCACAATTTATTTGCATATGATGTTTAATGTCTGGACATAGGTCCTTTTGCAATTACCATAGGAATTCAAGGGTATTATTCATTTTTAACTCTAAAAATTGAACCCATCTTACTCCAAGGTCTACTTTGGATTATTGGTAACTATTACATATTTTTGGATTGAGGTTAATTGAGTTGCATTAAAGTGGATGTGAAAATTGATTTATGATGTTGCTAATGTTATTCTTGCATATAATTCATATTTTTTGAATGATTTGAGATTTCTCTCTCTTGTAACTCCATAAATGATGAAAGTATCTTTTTACAAGAAAATTATTGGGGTGCTTTTTGGGAAAATGTTCTGGAAGCATCAGATCTATAGCCAGGCACCCAGAGCTTCCAGTGATTGCATCTTGTGGTGAGTGTGTTGTATTGTTTCACCTTTATGTTAATTTGCATTGGAACTCATACTGACACACATACATACACAACACCATTTGCGCACACACGCACACGGACACACACATCAAGAGAGAGAGGTCTGTAGTCTGTGTTTTGTATTGTGTGTACATACTCCCTTTTTATTTTTCTTTTTTGGTCAAAAGGTTTGCATGTTTCACCCTTTGTTAGGAGGTCAAGTATTGGCTTCCTTTAGAAGACAGCCACTACTTGGTTATGAGTTATGGATAGCAAGGTTTAGTTAGGGTGGTCTTTTAGTATGGAGAAGTGGGAAAGAAAAGGAGGAAAAGTTTATACTCAATCACTTGCTATATTATCTACTAAGAAATGACAACTTTTATTCTCGTATTATTAATTTTTTTCCTGAAAGTCATTTCCTGTATTAATATTCTAATTGAAAGAAGGGTGCGTGCAGTTAGCACTTCATCATGTCTGGGTTCACTTAATTTTATTGAATCATCCTTTAGCCTTTTGAAGTTAAGTTTGTTTGTCTTAGGACCAAATTTTCTTGACCATCAAAACTGAGAACTTGACTAATTTCTAGGACTGGACAGTTATCTACGCTTTTGGGATATAAAGACTCGGCAACTTCTGTCTGCGGTATGTTCTTATACTTTAAGATTATGAAGATTTGTTAGAATTTCTTGCTGAAAGCCAGGGCTGAAGATATGTGCTAGTTTTAAACTCTTATATTTATTTTTTGCCCTTACTATAGTTACATTTTTGTAGCTTGTTACTCATGGTTTTGGCATCTCAAATTTTCTTACCTAATGCTCAAAACTCTTCGTTCTACCTTGAGGCCAAGAACAAATTTAGGCTGTGATAGAGATGAGTGATAGAGCTTTTTTGCATTCAAAGCTAAAAACTAGTTGTTCTAACCATTTAATCTTTTTTGATTATTTTATTTTATTAAAAGGAATCATTAAATCCATTTCTGAGGGTTTAGCAATTTCATTGGATATTATGTTAATGAAAAATGAAGTTGTTTTCTGCTTTCATTGATAGACTCAAATTATTGCAGCTACCATTCATTTGAATAATGTATAAAGTGAGATGCTGCCATCAGCACATTACTTGACTGTTATTAAAGGGACATCAGTAATCTGCATGTGATGATACCAAAGCAAGATGGTCCATTAACATGATGGCATGATGTTGAAAACATTGAGCAAAAAGGTTTAATAGTGAATGTATAAAATTAAGTGCTTTAATCTTATGTGTGGTGTACTCGTATACTTGGCTGTGAAGGTCTGCTTAGGGTATGGTGCAGTTGAACTTTTGGCTGGAAAGGTCTGCTTTCCAATTGAAGCCTAAGCATTCCTAAACATGCACTGACTCTTGGTCCACAAGTCTAATGACTGCCCCTTATTTGGAGCTATGTATTGCTTTGAGTTTCATTGTTTGAATCTATGGCCCTGACACCTGTGAAAAGAAACACTGCCTGTGAAAAGAAAGAAGGCATCAAAAGAAGAAGAAAGAAGGAAGAAGAAAAAGGCAACGAAATAAAATGAAGGAAACAAGGAGGCATCAAAAGAAAACAATGGAAGCAAAAAGAAGGTATTGAAAGAAAATGAGGGAAGCAAGAAGTTAGAATCCAAGAAAAGCAATAGATCAACATGTGAGATTCATGATGAATCATGATTCAGATTTATTACATGAGCATGCTTGTGTGTACAATCCAAAGTGCTGGAGTCAAACGTTGACATGCATTATGACTAAGAAGGTATGGTGAAAGAAGCCAAAGATTGGAGTGCAGTTGCTGTGTCCTATTTTTGCAGGAAGAAAGACATTAGGAGTACAGGAAGCCTTCATGTATCATTAACGTAAGGGCTGATGTTTTTGTTATTTATTCTGCCAGGAGGTGAGACTGAGAAGCAAGTAGATGACCATATTGTAGCAAAATGACGATGTTAATTTATTCAGTTTGGGGACTTGTTTCTCTTTTATTCCTGACTAGCATGGGAAAGTCCAGAAATGAAGTTTTGTTTTGTTTTGAAAGAGATAGTTATGCTTAATCAGTGACTGGTTAACACAAATTAACATGAAGATAATGAATTAATGGGAGAACTTAATGCTTCATTTAGATTGAATTTAAACAATGATTTATCCTCTTGCTTATTAATGTCCACCATCCAAATTTCTTTTCTTACTACTCGACTTATTCAAGCAACTGAGTGCGAGTTAAAGAATAAAGGGTGGTTGGTGATGTATTGTGCCTAGAGCTGGAAATGGATATCCGATACTATACTTTGCCCACCTGTTTGATGCATAGGTTTTCCTTTGGGAAATTTTCCATTACCATTGTATTCAAGTTGATAATATGCTAAATGCCAATGGTGGGAGAAGGTATCTCATGTATTGGGCACATGAAACCTTTGTCACACTGATAGGTGAGCCCCAGTGAGACAAAGTAAGTCTCATGCACCCGGCGCATACAAGACTTTTGCCAATGGTGGATATCTTGTTAAACAGGAGCTCTCTGGCATGTCTGCAAATTGAATCTTCTAAACATCCGCCTCGATTGATTGTTAAAAGGGTTAAAAATGTGCACTCTGAGTAAGTATCAGCCTTGGGTTACTCGTGTTAAATATTAGCCTTGTTCATCATGTGAATTCTGAGTAAATGTATTCATCTTTTGTCCCATACTGTGAATTACAATGTAAGTAACTATAGATTATGGAATTTGCCACATTTGTTGGTTTATATTACTATCCAAAGATGTATGTATGCTTATGTTAATCTTTTGGGGGAAGTCTTAGCATATGATTTTCTTTCTTGAGACACTTTTTAAAGAGTCAAAATGGCAAGGATGCCTGCCTTTAAAATAAGATTGTAACTAATTGACGTTGTGATTCTCTTACTATTATCCTTGCCCCGTTGGAGGAGATATCTCATTTGGCACAATGGCACTTGACAACAAGCTAACCTGTTGGTTGTTGCCATTATCTACATGATTAACCTTTCTATTTTTGTTCATTGTATTGGTTGGACTTATTTTTTCCTCCTCTCCAAACATGATAAACAATTGAGTTTTTAAATAAAATGAACTGTTGTGCAGTGGCATGGGTCCTGACTTTTGAGTTCTGGTACAAAAAATTAGAAAGCAGGCAGGGCAATACCACCGCTTATACAAAGTATGTGTCAACTTCCTTTGTGTTTTTTCATTTTCCTCATCATCTATATCTCTCTTTTTAATATTATTTTGTCACATTATCATTTGGTTTCACTTATAGTGCTAAGTTGTAAAGCTTTGATTAGAGGCTATTGTTCCTTTGTCTCTTTGATTTATGCTACATCATTTATGCTTTTGGCAATGTCATACTTGTAAAAAAATGGTTGTTTACAGTTTTTTGAAAGGAATTTATCATGGATGAATTTTTTGGTGTCCTGGATAGAGTGATCTGAGTTTAGATTGAAGCAGATAATATTCTTTTGACTGGATTGCAATTGTGTTCCCAAAGACTCATATAGTTTAGGAGTCTGTATCCTAGATTGGATTGATCTCGTAGGGTAATCTGCAAATTTCACCACCTTCCAACTTGATCGAAATTGGTTGCCTTCCATGTGAGAAGTACTAGATGTTTTCTGCATTTAAAATTTTAACGAATGTGGTGATTTTTTTACATGGCTCTATTTTTGCTATTTAATTAATTTGGTTTGGTTGATTTTCTGCCGTTCCAGAAGTAGCTCTGAATCATACACTAGTATAATGTTTATAAGAGCTTCTCTCTCTATATATTCATTTTATGTAATTTGTGAAGATGACAAGTAATGGTTCTTGATGTTTTTAACCCAATGACATGTTAGTTCATCATCATCATCATCATCAATCTGTGCATTATGTTGGGGAATAGCATCCAATTATCTCTCTCTCTCTCTCTCTCTCTATATATATATATTCATTTTATGTAAATTGTGAAGATGACAAGTTATGGTTCTTGATGTTTTTAACCCAATGACATGTCAGCTCATCATCATCATCAATCTGTGCATTATGTTGTGTAATAGCAACCAATTTTATTTTTCTTTGGCATTTATCATTCTGCACGCTTTACGACACAATAAAGTTCAAGCTGTATATTAATTATATGCTCTTGTGCCTTATATCTCCATACCATACCATCTGACTTTCTCTTTTCTGTCACTCAGATCTTTCATCTTTTTCTAATAATGGTTCCATCAAGTTTTATTTACATAGACTTCAATAATATTTCATAAACCTCCATTTTGACCTTTCTTGTTCTGTTAGATGTCACTAGTTGCTAACTAATGTCCATATTTGGCTTTTAAAACAACCTGGATTACCCTTGCTGGTTTCCTTGGGCTGACATATTTTAAATTACTTGGAAGAATAAGAGAGGACCATCAATTATTTGTGCATCTAGGTTATGAAATTTAATTAGGGAATCTTAGTTTCCGTCTTCCTATTTTGAGTTAAACTTCACTACTCTTTGATGTGGGGGAGACCAGAGAGGGGGGATTTATACCTTGGATGACTCCATTGGAGAGACTGGGAAATGCTATTTGACCTAAAGGTCATTGCCACTTTTGAAATAGAGATTCACATTTTGGCATCTTTCTCTGTTTCCATCTCTGAGGAGGCAATGTCTTTGTGTTGTCCTTGTAGTGGCATTCATGATTCAGCTCTTTTGGACATTGTCTTTTCTTGCTCTCTCTTACGTGGAGGAATATTAGTTGAATTGATCTTGATGAAAATGCTTTGATATTATGAAATATTATTGAAGTCTATGTAAATATTATGACTTGTTTATTGGATTGAAGTCAATTTTGTTTTGGATTCACTCACTAGCTTGTTTTACTTATGGCATTTTTCTTGCTGCAATCTTTTTTTCCTGTTTTTTATATTTTATTTTGGATTCCCAATTTAGGAAATCTTTTCTTTTGTTACTTTGTAAATTAAGCCAATTGATTATTTATAAGTTGCTAAGTGATATGTCAATGGAATTTTTTTGGGCTTATGAGAACATCTGCACGCATCTGTAAATATAAGTTGCTAAGTGATTCTTAATCTATGATGCAACAAATTTTGGGCTTATGAGAACATCTACGCGCATCTGTAAAAATCCAATTTTTTTGAATAACACCCCATGGCATGTTAAGATCTAGTCTTTTTAGGGTCTGTTTGGATACTGTTTATTTTGCTGAAAATTGAAAACTTATTGCTGAAAACACTATAGCAAAATAATTTTTAAATCTAAAAACACTGTATATAACACTAGTTGCATTTTTCCTTGGGCTGCTGGTCCTTGAACAGTGCGAGGGACCCGAGCTCCAAAACGCCAAACGCAGCATTTACTCTACAAATGCCCAATCCAAACGCACGCTTAGTCTTCTGACTGTTAGCTATGGATTTTTTATTTTATATTTGTGATGCATTTGAGCGGGCTTGAATTTTCTTGCTCTGTTTTCCACAGAACTTTGGTTTCAGTTATATTTATTACACCATATATAATATATTCTTTGGCCATGCATTAAATAGTTTGAACTAAACCCAAAACCCAGATTTTGAAGTTCAAAATGATGCTCCTCCAATATGCTTTGGATAAAAAGCATGTTATTTTCTGAGAACTCCATGGTTGCAGAGAAAAAAATGCCAAGTTAAACTTTTGTTCATTTCTATAGAACAGGAGATTAGAAATTAAGAGATATCTCATCTAACAAATGTCAAAATTTTGAGTTTTTTATGTTTTGAAAATTTACTAAATGTGTGAAGTCATGGATGTGATAGTAAATGATGAGAATAAAGAGAACATGTGATCTAACAGTAGGATTGACAAAATATTAATCTCGTATAAATGTCTATATATTGTTAAAGTTTCACAAGTTTGTAACTTGAACCCATTTCTATTGTTTTTGAAAAGAAAGAAAAGTGATAGACTTTGGTTAGGCATTTCAATTGGATTTGCAGCAGTGACAGACGTAGAAGCCTTTTAGAATTTATTCTTTCAAATTACACTTTCCAGTAGAAATTATCATCATTCTTAACATGTTCCTGTTATTTGTTGTTTGCTGTAGGTGGACCCATCAGGTTCATATTTTTCTTGGAAAGCTTCTGCAATGGGGAAAAATGTCTCTAATGCAAAGACATTTCTTGAAAAGAGGTATTAAGTTTGATTCACTTGCCAGCTACGTGTTAGAGAAACTTTTTTTTTTTTTTGGGGGGGGGGGGGGGGGGGGGGGGGGGAGAGTAAATATATCATTTGTCTCAATTCATACAATGAAATGAATTGAATTAGGGCTCATGTATGTGAATATCACATATACTATCCTTTTAACTTTCATTGCATTGGCCATAATTTCATCCTAAAGTATTGTTTACCTGTCCGTCTTACAGGTATACAGATGATATGGAGCTTGATGATGCCCGTCCACACTTCAATATTAACCTTGAAGGAAGGGTAGGCATTGTAGCTTTAAGTTCTACTTCTATACTAAAACCACTGTCACAGTATACATGTGAAGGTTCTCTTTGATGAATGCCAATCAAATAAATCTAAGCATTTTTCTTTGGTTCTTTTTTGTTCTGGTTGATTAATATCCCATTACCTTTCAAAGAGAGTTGCCTAAAATCTATTAAGGAAAGAGGACTTAATTCTCTCTTCTTTCAATATTTTCCATCAAATTTGTGCTTAAGCTTCACAGAGGAATCCCTTTCAACACTACTGTGTAGCAATGTATTAGTTTTAGCATTATTCCAGATACTTCTCGTTTAATTCAGCTCGCTAATGCTTCTTGTGTCCTGTCTAGGTTTGAGGGACAAATCTCTGGCAAAACATCGAGATTGGCATAATTGGTATAGACAAAAAGTTCAGGCAGGTTTCCCTGTTCTCTTTTGCATATAACTACACGTGGTTGTAGGTGGATTTTTCCCTTTTTATTGTTTATTTTTTTTAGGGTGGGATGGTGGTTTCTTGGTATTTTTATGTATTTGTTTCTTATCTAAGATCATGGTTGAATAATGCTATGGCATGAATAAGTAAAACTGATGATCTGATTTTTGTGTTTGGCTTAGTGTTTATCCAAGCCATAGGGGCATGTTTGAACCTGACTTGTTTACATTTGTACTAGCATGAATTTGAAAATTAAAGACCTAGCAGAAATGTGAAGATGAAACAGTTTGTTTGATATAATATTTTAATTCATAAAATGTACTATGGATCTTCATAAATATGAGTTGAATGTTAAAAGTAATCCCAGTTATTTATTACAATGCAGTTTTTGATTTTAAACTTATCACAGAAGTTCATATTTTCATTTGAGTTTTGAATTAAATTCTGTAAACTTTGGCTTTGACCTTCATTATCCTAATTCACCCTTTGGTTATAAAGGTACAGAAGTTTGGTTGCTTATGTTTTCTTGTTTACATGATCAAAATTTTGTCTGAGTGCTAACACCGGCTGAAATTGATGATTACTTGGCTGAAGTGGAGTAGTTCATTTTCCTTTAATTAAGAAACTGGGGAGAACTTTTATTACAGGGCAATGACTGGCTGAGTTACACGATTTATACCGGTCCTTGTTACTGCAAAATGCCTTGTTTGTCATGATGATCTACTTAATTATGTATTTGTACACTTTCCCCCCCTTTTTCTTCTCTCTCTCTCTCTCTGTTGCAAGTACGTAGTGGTACTGATTGGATGATTTTGTTTACTGAAATTTATATTCGATATCACTTTAGTAAGTTATCACCTTTTTTATTTTACTTTTTTTGCTAACCTGATGGCATATGCATGTGGTCTAATCTCGTTTGCATTTTTTTTTTGTAAGTAAGAGAATAATTTGTTAGAAAGAATGAACGCCCAGAGGACAGAGTCCTTAAATACATATGAACACAAATGAGGTCCAAAAAATGACAATAAAACTTCAAGACACTCCCACAATTGAAGTACAATATTTTAAAAAAAAAGAGGATCTCAAGGAGCATATTTAATATCTTGCGTATAGATTGTTCTTTGTTTTCAATAGTTCGGATCCCTCCATATGGTTCACGTAATGCAATGCTTTGGTTGCTTGCCACAACACTATTGCCTCCCCAGCAATAGTGCAATGCAGCAACAAGTGCTTATCCATTTCACAACCAATAGTTTCCATTCAACAAAATTATCTATAGTTAGTATGCAATTCAAATTAGTTAGTATGCAATTCATATCTATAGTTAGGTGTGCGTCACGAGCGCACTAAACTCTCCTGCAATGGAGTGTTAGTTTGGAAATAAAACCTGCAAAGATTGATCTTCACATCATAAATCATGCCAAAACATTTCACTATTGCCATTTCCCACCCTAATCAATATGAAATTATGAAATCTTTTCCAACCGGCTAAAATGCCTTTCCACATACTACAACCATGAGGTTTCCTTACTACCATCTTAGACCAATCACCGTACTGCACCTTATATTTAGCCTTGATGGCACCATGTCAAAATTGCTCCTGTTCAATCCCATTTCTCCGTAACTATTTACCAAGCAAAGTTTTATTAAAAATGATTAATTGTGAATGATGAACAATTATTTTTATATGAATTTATCACTTTTTTTTTTTTTTTTTACCATTTATAGCCAACCACTTTAGATTTGTAACAAAAGTTGTTTTCCTAAACTTTCTCAACTAAATGTGAAGATTCCTAAACTTTACCATCATACCACTCATGTCCTTGGTAGCAAACTAGGGATCCCCATCCAAAAGTTCCAATAAGATAATAATAAATAATATCCACCAAAATTTCCCCGTATACTTCTGAATTATTAATATTCAAGAACCTAAGGACTCTCATAACCCAATTGAACCATCAAACTTGGCCCAATTTTTCCGAAGTCCACAGGCCCTCCCAAAGAATCTCAAAAAGAAAGTTTAGCCCAATTGAAAATAGTCCTGTCCCAAGTAATACTAATTTCTGGATTCGAGATCAACTCATACCCTGACCATGTCTTGTATAGTTGTATTAGTATAGAAAGTTGTATTATGGTTATTGCAAAAGATGCTAATCCCATCCCGCATCTAAAACTTCCAATGCATCTCTTACCTATCTGAGAAACCCCTAAGCAAGTTTGCAGAAACTGAGGCCAAGCTTAAAAACCTTGCCAAATATCCCGTCTTTGGTTGAGACCAAAGAGGCGGGCTAAAACTTTCTACCACTCGCTGTGATTCTCTAAGCATGGAATTGTTGTGATGTAGCTTGGTCCTCGGTAATAACATCTCTTTCAGCCCTTGGTTAGAAGCTACACACGACTATTTTCTTTTCATTGAAACAAAACTAACTAGTACAAAATATCCTCCACTCTTATAAAGTTAAGAAATGCTACCTATTTGATTAAAAGAGAAACAAAAAACTAACTTAAGGTCTTTCTCAAAAGAAAAAAAAAAAAAACCTAACTTAAAGTGCACACACAGTGGAAACGGATGGAGGGGCAGATTTGTTGATTTTACATCTACCCCCTCTTCTCTCAATTTTCTCTCCTCTGAATCACCCCAAATTGGGATAATAAGATTTGGGTAGATCCCAAAAAAAAAAAAAAAAAAATTAGTCCTCACCAAGATTTTTTTAATTTTCTCTTCCAACTAAACAATATAAAAGTTCTTTTTCTTTCCTATTTTTTAGACATGGCACTAAATAAAAGAAGTGTTTCTAGAGTTGCATAAACGGCATTGCAATCCCTTTCAATGGGCCTTAAAAATGTACAAAGGAGACTTTAATGCCATCCAATCTCAAATTTGTTAAAAAGAAATAATTTTAGTATGCCCTTTTGAGTACCCTTTGTCTTTTACGTGGTAGATTACAATTGATTATCGGATACTTTGATATGAATTCACAAAATTTTTTTTGGCACCTCACTATTAATCACATAGAAAAATTGTAACAAAATAATGTATATAAAACTAGATCGTACTTGAATTATCCCTTAAAAGGGAAGTTGCCTTTTGGCTTCATCTTCGTCTCATGGTTTTACATGTCTAATGAAGCACAATATCTTTTTTTTTTTTTTTTTGGGTCAAAAAGTAATACTACCATTCTACCAATAATTACTTTCACACAAGTTAAGTTTTGGAAACATTTTATTGAATGAGCTAGGTCTTATTGTTTGAAATCTAAAATCTCACTCAATCCAAATCTATTACAATTTTATCTTTTATCTTTAATTTGTTTTCCTAAATTAAATAAGCTCTTGGTGCTGCTACTTTCATGATCTTTTGTTCTGGGTTGTACTTGTGCTTCCTACAGCTAGGTTAAATCAATATATATATAAAAGCAGAGACCTCGTATAGAAGTGCGTGTGTTCCTGTGACACTCTAAACTGACATTTAGCTTAAAAAATAGGCGGTCATTTAAGAAGCCAAAGTCCAATTAATGAATTTGAACCCAACCACTCTATTTGAGTTCTTTGCACTCCTCTTTAAAACTGAAACGTTTGGCAAGAGTTCTTCGCACTCCTCTTAAAAAATGAAACAGCAAAACCAGTTCACCTCTCTATCTCTTCCTCTTTCTCTCTCTTAACTCCTTAGTTCTAAGTTCTAACGCACACTTTTGTGTCTCTCCTTCTATTGCTTGTTGACTCTCTCTCTGTTTCTTTCAATTCATTTTTTTTTATTATTCCAGGTACTGAGTTTGTGGTATGCATGTTTAAGGGAACACAAGCTTGGAAAATCAAATCTTCAAATTAATTATGCCATACATTTGACTTCACACAAACACTAATGTTATAGCTAAGTTTATTATGCCATACATTTGACTTCCAAATTTCATTTTCTCATGTTCATCAATGGTTTAATTTTGCAGGCTTTGAGGATCAGTTAATGGCATGTTTTGTCTATGGAGGGCTACAGTACAATTACAATTCCAATGTCACATGCGGCCAAACTAGTTTCAATGTTTGCTTTGACTATACATAAGCTGCCAATGCAATTGTTGCGTCCAAAGTACTCTTTACTGGCAGTGACAAAGTGAGGTTTGGTGGGCTATTTTTTTCTTTCCTTTCTCAATTCCTCTAATAGTGTTTGAAGAAATCCTTGAACCAAATTTCCCCTACCTCCATCCAAAAATTTCTGCCTTTGCAAAGATTGTTAAGATGGACATGCAATTTATATTGGAGTTACACACGCCAAATGTGTGACACATACAAATGAAGGAGATGTTTTATTAGTTAGTTAGTGCCAAGAATTCACAAATCTTTATTCTTATTTTAATTAGAATGTAATAATGCTGGATTTTTAATGGATTGTAACGTTTGGGTCAGTAATGAGCTTGAGGGGGGACATCCATTTTATTATATTAACATATCGGAGAGAACACATATATGGCCCATTGATCGTACTTTCCTAACATTTTTTTTCCCCATAGATAGAGCTTAAATTTTTATAGGGAAATGCTAACGGATACTCTTAAGGCATTGGTTAATAATCCATTTAAAGAAAGTTTTTATGGGAAAAGAAAAAAAAAAAAAAACAATTAATGTTTTGATATCTTTTTTCATTTTCCATAAAAGTAGTGTCAAAACTTTCTTAAAATGGATTATTAACTAGTGCCCCAAGGGCACTTGTTAGCATGACCACATTTTATAAGCAAAACTAATGAAGTTTTGTGTTATTTCAATATTGCATAGCGTGGGGTAAGTTTGTCTGATTCCCATTATTAGTCCAAAATTTTATGGAGACTTTGTGGCTGAATGAGTTTCAATGTTCTAATTTTAATAGGCTGGGTGTTGTTTTTATGTGTTTTAATTCAAGTTGTGACCAAAAGATAATTGAAAATTTTTTTCTCCTAATTTTAATGGTTTGGTTGCAAAAAAAATGAGCAATGCATTTATGCTTCAATGTAGCACGGGCGTCATATTCTGCAGATCATAAACCTAGGTGAATTCTATTCCATCTTCCCTTTGGTGGAAGAATTGATTGAATCAGTAAAATACTGATGTTTTGGCACACCATATAAACTCCTATTTTCTTTTACGTGAATAATGATATTGGGAAAATAAGGAGATTTGAGACCATGCATTCTAATGAGTCTAACTCACCCTCTTTTGGTTCTATATCTCTACATCACCAAGACCAAGTGGGCTTCTTATATAATGTTTAATTAGCTAATGTCACTGGTATAGTAAGCAATTCTTATTGAATATTTAACTGCAATTATTAGAATTGGGAAAAATGTGTTACTTCATGTTATTACTTAAAACTATGTTAAACATTCTATCCAACCTTCTCATAAAACAACTTACAACATTATCTGCGCATAGCGCAGGCCCCTTCGGCTAGTTAATAATAATTTCCAGCTGTGTTTGATTGCCAATATTGAAACACTATATGGCCTAAGAAGAGGGAGGAGGCATAGCCTGCAAAATGAACAGAGGAAGAAGATGAGGGCATTCTAGAGAGACCTGTGATGTTCTAACATATTAAAATGGGGCAATTTGGTCTTTTGATAGTATGCAACCTTTGTAATTGTCGCATGACTTGCACATGGGTCTAATTTCCATCCAAGTTAACAAGAAATAAATAGCGGGGTGCAAAGTGTGTAGGACGTAAAAGTTTAGGAGGATTAAATTCTTATAGTTTAGGGGGTAAATGTATTATGAGGAATAGTTTAAAATGGTAAAATGTAATTTTTCCTTATTTATTTGAGTTTATAAATAAAATTAAATCTTTTGTGACTTTTTTTTTTTTGAGAAACAAATCTTTTGTGACTTTAGATTTATTATTTGAGAAAGTAACAATACTTTCTTCTTGTGGCAATTTTTTCATGTGATGCAACTTTTGGGTCGGCTATCAAAATATTAAGAATGAATTGAGAAATGACATTCCCTAAGACTACTGTGTTTCACCTTTTTGTTGTTGCTTCCAACCACAATGCTATCTAGATGCACACTTCTGGGGCCTGGTTCTCTCTTTTATCACCGCTGGAAACACAATGAAGAATATGACTGTTTCACTGTTTGGGTATTCCACTGTTTCTTTATAGGATGCTTCATGCTAATAGAGCTATAAGCTACTCACATTGCCTTGTTCTAACAACTGAAAACCTAATTCCCTAATGTAATATCATTCTTGCACATAAGATCTTCAATCTTGTTGAAATAAACAGGCAGAGAAAGAACAAGAATTGTTCTGAAGAGAATCTTTGTATATTTTTTTTTGTATTCTTAGCTCTCCTCAAATGTCTGGCTTTCAGTGAGGAGTTGATTGGTAAGATTGAACATGGCAGTCCTCTAGGGTTTTTTGTTGGCTTGATATTCCAGCAGATAATACACATATGACTATATGAGACTGTAGAAATAACTTCTTTCAAGTAGATGAAGGTGCTGCATATTCCCGTAGCCCAAGCTATCTTGTTGGTGATAAATCAAACCCTCAAAAGGTTCTATGCAATGATTAATGGACAAACGTATCTACACATGTTGGCTTCAAATTAAGAATAGGTGGCCTAAAAAATCCTTAGAAAGATTTTGCAACCTATAACTCCGAAACTTGTATTTTCCAATCATTCCCTTTGCCCTCTGTATCTCCTTCGCAGAGGGTTAGTGAAGAAGGACGTAATTTGAAATATAATTTTTGTTATTTATTAATTTTTGATATTATTATGAAGTTTTTGAAAATTTTGATTTAGCATTATTATTTCTTTGATTTTAGGTGTATTTAATGATTTTCTATTAGGGTTCCATTATGATAGGTATTAATTATAATATCTTTTAGAAAATATTTTCTTGTTGCTCAAGTTTTATAGAGTCTTTAAATTGGGCTCCAAGCTTGTAAACAAAAATGAAGTATTTAGTTTAGTAAATTTTCTTATTTTTGTTTCCCTATTTTTTAATGGGTATTTTAGTTGCTATTTTCCACCCCGTCAGCTAGCCCTTTGTTGTTATTTGCTCAAGGAAAAAAAAAAAAATGCAATAATGTGCATTTTATTTTCTCCATAAAAAAATCTGGTTAACTTGCTCCGATCAAATTTTGGAAAAATTTATTTTGGGTTTATTTTTGAAAAATAATAATATAAATAATTTTTAAAAACAATATAAACAAAATTGGTCTACTCTAAACCATAACATGGAGAACAATTGCAACAAGAAAATGGCTCAGAAATAAGCTATATATTAGTAATAAATTAGCGTTTAATGACTTTAATAAGAAAATACATATATGATATCGTTGTCAATCTTAGTGTTAATGTGACATAGAACAACAACCTCCCCCCCCCCCCCCCCCCCCCCCCCCCCCACAAAAAAAAGAAGAAACCTTGGCAATGTCTTTCATTTTTATGGGATGTTCCACCCTATGAGAATCTGGTATTTAAAACTTTTGTAGAAAATTCAAGATGATGAAGCCACAAATGTTTATTCAAATTTTTATCAGTTGTACTTATTGACTTCTCCTAGATGCAAACTTTGAGTCAAGCCTATAGTAATAATATGTGTTGTTTTAGCAAATATACTACTCACATATGAGGAATTGAACAATATGTCAAACTAATCGAATTTTCCACAAGAAATGTTTAAAAAAACAAAAGATATATGATATCTATGACTAAGAAAATTGCACATTAATATGTGGCGTAGTTGAAAGGTGAAGATTTATTTATTATTTATTATTCTAATTTTTTAAAGATAAATACCAATTTCATTAAGCACAAACAACACTAACATCCTTCCTCCACACATCCTGAATAGATTTAGGCAGGGAGTTCATATTACAACAATTACAGGGAAAGGTGTAATTGACAATTCTCTACTCAATGCCATAACAGAAGTGGTTAAGCTAGATAACAAAGGATAATTATCCTCTCTATAACTACATCATCTGCCCTAACAGAAGTGAACAAGCAATCCACTGAAAAGAACGTTTTGAGTCTTTTAGGACTTAGGAATAATTGCCCTGAAGCCATTTCATCCAAAAGAAAATGGTTGGTTTTTTGGCAAAGGCAATGGAATGCTATCATTTCTTAACATAGATAGCACATCTGACATTGTGGGCCGATCATCAGTATTATTCTGTATACATAGGAGACTGATATGGATCCATCTCAGTACCTTAAAGTGGACACATGAATCACTAATTGATGGATCAATTAGCTCTTGCCCTTGACCTTCTTGCCATAAATTCCATGCCTGAGAAAATCATTTACAATATTAGAAGCACACATAACAATGAATATAAACAAAACCCAAAGATTAATACTAATTGACATACGTATTCTACTAAATTGAGTGTGTAGTCAACATGGTAGAAGCTGTTGTTTTTTCTACCACTCACAATTTCAAGCATCAAGACTCCAAAGCTATAGACATTAGACTTTATGGAGAACACGCCTTCCATGGCATACTCAGGAGATATATAACCACTACATCAAAAACACAATAAATATTTAATTTCACAAGTGATTAAATTGAGCACATGTAATAGTAAGATTAAAATAGGACTTTAATCATCACAAGTGTAAGAGTATATTATTAACTTACTATGTTCCAACAATTACATTAGTGTTTGCTTCCAATTCATCTGGTTTGAAAATTCGTGCTATGCCAAAATCAGATATCTTAGGATTCATGTTTTTGTCAAGGAGTATGTTTCCGGCTTTTAAATCTCTATGAATTACTCTTGGTCTTGAGTATTTATGGAGATAGAGTAGTCCTTGAGCAATTCCTTCAATTATATTGAAACGTTTTTTCCAATCTAATAACTTGCCTCTCTTTGAGTCTATCAAATATAAACAATGAAATAGATGTGATCAATAATCTAGTTTCTAAAAAGTGATATAATAAACTTAATTTTTTTTTTTTTTGGAAAAATAAGTAAAAAAAGTACTAGATAAAAGTCAATGTTTTTCTTACCAAATAGAAAGCAATCTAAACTTTTGTTGGGCATGTATTCATAAACCAACATCCTCTCTTCTCCATGAATGCAACAACCAATAATTTTAACAATATTCACATGTTGGAGTTTAGGCATGACTATCAACTCATTCCTAAACTCAGGTATTCCTTGTCCTGAATTTTGCCCTAATCGCTTTATCACTATCGTTTGCCCCCCTGCCAATTTTCCCTGATGTGGTGATTAAAAAAGATTAATTCAGCTTAGATGTAAGTTACTCAAAACTACTTGATGTAGAAGTTTATTTAGAGGTGACCTTATACACAGGCCCAAAGCCTCCTTCTCCAAGCTTGTTTTCTAATGAAAAATTGTTTGTTGCAGCCATGACACTTGTATAGCTAATTACACTGAAACGAGCTCCATCATTCTCATCATTTAGAATTTCATTCATGTTGATAGATGGGTCCAAGCTCAATGAAGCAAGCAATCCATTTTCACCGTTTGTTTCATCACTCCCTGTTTAAATTTCCATAGAACTAATTTGCATATATCATATTAATAAACAAGAATTGGTAAATTTAAATATTATATATATATATATATATATATATATACCTTGAATTACAACTGCCCTCCGTTTGAGTAGATAACACAATATGCAGAAAACAATCACGAGTAGAGCAATGGCTTTGAAAATTGCAACACATATCCACTTCTTTGTTCCTATACCTGGTCATATATAGCAGTGTTAGTAATCATCATATAAGAAAATATTTTCTGACTTTGATCCAAGTTGTACTTCATATCGAAAATCTACAAATACAAGGGAATGGAATTTTCTTTTTCTTTTTTTAAACAAAATTGTGGAAGATGAATACCCTTACGAAGGGATAAACGAGTGAGCATAATTAGCAAAAGAGATCCATCAAAGGGATCATGCAAAGTTCAGATCCTTCAAACCCAAAACTTAACTAAAAAGGTGTAGAAATGCAAGCTAATTAATATAACATATTATGAAGCTCCAATCTAACCAATTTTTGAAATCTTTAACAGTTTGTATTTGAAACCTCAGTGAAAGAGAAAATTAGACATATCTTAGTTTAGTTAGTTTTAGTAATGGTTTAATTTTAAAATTCTTGCCCTAGATTCATTTTTTGTTGCATCTGTAATTTGTGTAATCCCAGAGTACAAGGCACATAAACCTTGAATAAGATCCATATTTAAGATCCTTAGCCATGACTAATTTCTGTACCATCTATATATAAGCAACAAACATTTTTCCAGTAAAACCCCAATTAAGATAATTAAGATTCAATACACATGGATATCTAGCTAGGGAAAAACTTTAGTGTGTGTATATGTAGAGAGAGAGAGAGAGAGAGAGAGAGAGAGAGAGAGGGAGGGAGAAGAGATCTAAGCTGCTATTTCTTGATCAAGAAGTTTAAGTTTGGAAAAAGCTCGATCTGAATCTGTTTGTGAACTGAGGAAATGATTGAACATATCTAAATCTGCTGTGATGACCCTACCTGCATCGTCACAAATTATCTATATATATACACTTAAAAGTTGCACTATTCACAACCCAGATTCGAAGTTGCTCAAATTCAACGACTCTTGCATTATTGGTAATTTTCCTTACATAAATATGCATAAACTTAAAAGTCTCTTGTGTGTGTAAAAACATGCTCTAAAATTTGTATTTATATATACTTAAGTTCCATCAAAACCCTAGATGGCTAAAAAAAGAAGTTGAGAATCCAAACTACTTGAGTCTTGATCGGTTGAGACATACTGTTTGATCGGTCGAGATAAGTGGTTTTCGACCTGTCAAGCTATAGTTGAAATGTAGTCTTGCAAGGGTACCTTTTCTGCATTCTTGATCAAATATTATCTAATGTAATTTTATTTAGATAAACTAAGTCTAAACTATTACAATTGTTCATGGTTAACATTCTAAAAATGTGGACTTTACAATATCATTAGACATTTTTTATATGCCTTAACATATATATAAACCCCCTTTTACACTGTTTATAATCATTTTAATTTTCCATCATAATTGATGTTCTAACAGTCCATCCATTGGAATGTTTAAATGTATAGTTTGAGATACAAATAAATGGAAAATAAAACCTAGCTCCAAAAAACTTTGGGCTCCTGTTATTTCAACAGTGTGACTTAATATATTTCACTCCAAAATAAAAACATAATTGTACCATAGACTATAGGGTTTATTTAATTGTACAAGATATCCTGTGACTGAAAATTCATTTGACCTATCCATAAAATATTCATAGTTAAATAAAGATAAAATAATTTATGATCACTTTATTATCAGTATATCTGAAATATTTGAGTTCAGAATTTAATTTCTTGATTATTCCTATACTCTTAAAATTTCATTTTATTAAATATATATATTTTTAGTAACCCCTTACTAAAATGACTAGATATGATACTCTAAATAATTAAATCTATGTCAAGGGAATATTTCTTATCTCTTATTGAGATTATAAATTCACTCTTAAGAAAAGATTTTTCTACAATGATAGATGTGATTACCCAACGTATTAAGGTTTTAACTTACATCTCACATTTGAGTCCGTGATCCTTAAGATTAAAAACTTTACTCTTTAGCAATTATGAGTTTAATTATTCAAGTAACAAAAGTTTGTAGAACAATCAATTAGATTGGTCCAATTCAATGTATTCTAATACATCCATATATCAATCAATAATCTCCACTTCCATGATCAAGGTAGAAAATCATGATTAATATGTTTTACTCATGTCAAATAAAATGTTTGATTTCATCACTTACTTCAAAATAAAGTTTATATGTCACAAAGGAATTGTGATATAGATCTTCAATATTCATAAAATGAGTATAGATAAAATAAAAATATTAAGATATACTAGCTTTATCACATGCGCTTTGCGCGTGTAATGATGCTTTTTTTTTTGGGGTCTAGTGTCATAATTTTTCCTTTATCTCAATTTTTAAATTATGACACAACTCAAAAATTAAATAAAAGAAACCAGAGAGTCTTGATAAAGTATGAAAAAAAAAAAAGGAAAAAAAAAGTTGGAACGTTGTCTGGAAGGAAATATACAAAGTGGACTGAGATTTTTTATTTTATTTTAAATTTTGGATAAGTTTTTATTTTTATCTTATTTTTATGTTTTTAAGACATGATTAGTAAGAGAGTGTTCTATTTTGTAGGCATCTTAAGTGGAGTTGGAGATATATTTTTAAAAGGTTGTCCCCAAGTTTTATTCCTGTTAAACGTAAGACCTAGGGATATTTTTGAATCACATACAAGTCCAGTCCAAAGAGAGGAATCCTATTATAGATAGTATAGATATGTGCAAATATACTAATATATAGGATTTGAAATGAGGAAATCTAAATAAAGATAGAGGCGGTCCCTATTGATCGATGTAAAGATAAATGATTCCACTTACTTCTAATTTTAGTTAAATATATGAAGATATAGGTATCAACATAGACTAATTAAATAAATTATGTAAAAACCTTTAGTTAAATAACATTGTATAGTCAAAATTGTTAATTGAAAATTATAGCTCTTTTTAATATGAATTGAAGCCTAGATAGTTATATAGTGATTGTAATCAAATTTATTTTATTGTTGAATGATAGTATTTTTTTATGTACTTTATTAATAACTAATTAATAAGTAAAATTATCAAAGAAATAATTGGTTATATAAATTAGAACTAAGTGGAATAATTTATAATAAGTAAATATATAATATAAATTTAATGAAGATTTATACATGAGTTAATAATAATAATAATAATAATAATAATAATAGTAATAATAATGATTAATGCATTTAATTTTTATATTAATTGATTTTTTTTTTCCGAAATAATATTTATATGAAAAATGACATGTGGCAAGAGTATTGGCCTTTACCCAACTAGGTGGCAAAACTTAAATGATTCTAGAGTTTTAATAGATAACTTGTCGCTAACTCGTGCAACACTCTAGATAATTAGAAAATATTAAATATCTTCACTTTGTTTAATGCAACAATAAGTAAAAAATAAATGAAAATCAATAATTCTAATTCAAAATAAAAGTTGAAAATAGATATAAGATTGGTTTTACATATAGCAGTCATCTCAAATATAATTTGATAATGAACTTTTTATAAGACGAAATAAAGATATACACATCTTGAAAAAAATCCGTATGCATATTTTTTCACCAAGCTTAAGCGTAACTGGTATAGGTGTTTCTGAAACATTTACTCCATCTGATATCAAAATACTTAGGTGCCAAACATGAGAATAATATATGAAAATATTTTGATAGCATCCAATACCTTTAAGCTTTCCTTTTGCATTTAGTCCATCTATAGTTTGTATAGAAGTTTCAACTATGTTGCCACAATCCATGTACAGAAATAATAATACTAATAATGTAAAATTTCAGTTAAGATCATACATTTCCTTGGAAGGGCAATACTTGTTGCACATAGTTTTACACAAAGCCCATTTTTTAACTGAAATTGTGACATTAAGTCATGATTTTTAAATTCAAGATTATGACTTTAAGTCACAATTTCAATTTAAAAATGAGATGTGTATAAAATGATGAGTATTGTAATAATATTTTTCAAGTTGGCAAGGATCTTGAGTCCTAATAAGACTTGGTCAACATTATGACCAAATTTACAACCATACCAAATTAACAGTTGTATGTTTTTAGACCCCTTAAAACATAAGTTGTTTAACCTAGTTATTTAGCCAAATAATTACTTAGATAAATTATTCAGATCAAGGTTAATACAATCAAATTATATCATGAAAGTAATGCAGAAATATAAAGAACACACAAACAAGTGTGAGTACTTGTGGTTGCAGTGGATCAAGGAAAGAAGTAGTCCGTGGACTCGGAACTGTCACGTGATCGTGGTAATAAGTTTTTTACATGAAATAGCAATAGGATGTTAGTGTAGAACTTAGACCACTAATATCCTATTGCTACCTCGTGTAAAAAACTTACTATCATGACCATGTGACAATTCCGAGTTCACAGACTACTTCTTTTCTTGATCCACTACAACCACAAGTACTCACACTTGTGACTTTGAGATTCTACTCAAAGGTTTCAAATCTTCTTTAAGTTTTTTATTCAGTAATTGAAGTGATCACCAAGTTCTTGACATGAATCTTGATAACCCTAAGTATGCTTGAAGGTAAACAACTCTAGATCTCACAAGAGATTCAACACACAGCACATCAACAACCACTAAAACGTAACTAGGGTTTTTCCTTTTATACTTGGAGTAAAATATAAAACCCTATACGTTAAACCGGGCTTGGGCTGAGTTAGAAATTCTGCAGAAAAAAAAAATCTGCATGATGTTCGATCGATCAAGCCTTGCAGAATTAAAATACACATGAATTCAGATCTAAAAACATGAACAAGAAAGAGCACAAAACCAAAATATTCAATCACATGAACACAAACCCAGAAAAAACTTCAACCTAAAACTTCCTTATCAAAAACTGGTTCCCCCAACCTTTCTAAAACATTCTCCAAGCTTCATCTCTCTTCCAAAACTCAAAGCTTCCTCTCTCTCTTCCAAAAAACGAAGATCTCTCTATTCGAAAACACGTTCATGGCCAAAAGCTTTGAGCTCTACCTCCTTGCTCATCGCCACCACCACCACCACAACTAGTTGTGGTGCTTTTTTTTTCTTTCTCTGACTGGCTCATTCTCTTTATCTCTTGATTTTGCTCAAACCCAAACCCAAACCCAAATGCCTCAAGCTCCTCACTCAAATCAGTGCTTTGCCCTTTCTCTATGGCTCAGATCGATGTCTTTCTCTCTCGGTGGGTCTTTCTATCTCAAACCGGTGTCTCTCCCTCCCCGATTCCCTTTTCTACTCGCCCCTCCTTGTTTCCTCTCCTCTCTACAACCTTCCATAGTTTTGATCTAGATTTAAAGAGAGGCTGAGATCGGTGTGGTGGTAGTTGTGAAACAAAAATTGGTGGTGGTGGTCGATGGTTGTGAAGTTGGCCCGGTGGTGGGTCGAAGGGTGGGTTTGTTGTTGGAGTGGGTCGTGGGGTGGGTTTGTTGATCGTTGATTGCTAGGTTTGAGATGTTTTGGTGTTCTTGTTGGAGATCAGTTTTTGTTTGTGTTTGGTTGACAAGAAATGGTAAGAAAATCCTAGAAAATATGAGTTTGTGTTCTTATTTTAATTTTAATTTTGCTTTGTGTTGGTATGGTTGAGCTGGGTTTGTGTTGGTATATGTGGATTGATTTTGTTTTGGATAATTTGATTTATATATATATACATAAATGGATTGATTTTGTTTGTATAATATTCATTTATGATTTGTTTTCTTGTGTTCTTATGTTTGATTTTCTGGGTTTGTATGATTTTTTTTTTTTGGGTTTGTGCTCTTCTGTCTTTTTGATGAAGAGGATGGCATATCTAAATTCATGTATTTTAGGTTCTAATTTTGTTTTGTTTTGTTTTTTTTTTCCTTTTTTATTTTGTTAAAATAGATAAATTAATTTTCAAAATCAAAAGTTGATGTGAATGCTTATGTGTCTTTTTTAATCATTATTTTATACTAACGTGGCATTTTTTAATATTATTTTATTGGCCACATCATCATTTAATGTGCCAACAATGCACTCCATTTGCCACATCAACAATTTCTGTTAAGTGAGTAACTGTAAGGACCAAAATGGAACACGTTAATTGATTTAGGGACTAAAAGTGGTGAAATGAAAATGTAGGGACCAAAATGGAAAAGATGCAAAATGTAGGGATTAAAAGTGCATTTACGCCTTTATTTATTTATTTTTATTTTTTATAAAAGGAATAACAAAAAAAACCTATCATGAAATGTTTGAATGTTATGCAATGCAAATCCTAGAAAAAAAAAAAAAAAAAAAAGCAAAAGGAGAATGGTCACAGAGAATATTGAGATAAAGTACAAGAATCTTGTCAGAAAGACTTAATTAGATTGAGCATTTTGCATCCAAAACCTTTTAGATGCAACTCTTGTATTGGAGTTATTATTCATATTATAATGATGAGCACTTCTATGATTGGTATAAAGGTTTAACGCCTTTGCCAACTCACCAATAAGTACCATAGGATCTTGTGCTTAAGGCACATGTACTTTTAGCTTATTTGCTCGCTTTGCAGCTTGCAACTTGAAACAATTTAGACAAATATGCCCAATCTTTCCATAATAATGACAAACCCATAAAGGTCTATCATGCAACTTATCCTTAGGGAGGGTAGGACTCTTAAGCTTAGACTCTTTAAGATCAATCCTAATCTTCCTAGGAGGTGGTGTAACTTCTACTGGTTTGACAATCTCACTCTTGGGGAGCTCAGAAGGGGAAACAAAATTTATGGAATGAGTTTCAGACACAGATTTTCAAAACCTAGACCAGTTTTGTCTAAGGGAGACTTCTGAATACTCAACATGTGATCAATTTAGAACTAACAGGCCTATTTGTTTGTTCTCTAGCAATGGATAATTCTAGTTCCAAATTCTTAACTATATCAAGCAACAGCATGTTTTCAGTCTTCACCTTATTAATCAATTTATTAGCATCAAACAATTTCAACAACAAATTTTTCTTACCAAGTTCAAGAGAAGCAATTTTCTTTAAACCTATGTCAACATTCATAGCATTCTTTATAGCAACCTTGCAAAGCTTATTATAGGCTTTTTGCAAATCAGCATTCTTAGAGAGTTCCTTATCAGAAGGGTTCTCATCAACCACAACACTTTCATCAACTATAGCAGTAGTTGTGAAAGTAATGAAGTTTCCATTCTCGTTACTACTAGACTCATGATTAGAAACTTCATCATCACTAAGGGTTACAACCATAGTTTTGCCCTTTGATCTTAAGAATGTAGGACATTCTGATTTCACATGACCATACCCTTGATAACCAAAACATTGTTGACCCATGGAATAGTTAGAGATTTGACCTACTTTTTCTTTAGATTTATCAGTATTATTCACTTTAATGGGTTAATTCCTTTTAAAATTCCTAGGTTCAGCATTGTTTTTACCTCTTGCCCTTCTACTGTTGTTTCTAAGAAAGTTTCTAAAGTTCTTGGCAAGATATGTAATCTCTATAGATGAGAGTTCATCATCAAATCCATTACCATCAACATCATCAACTGACTTAAGAGCCATTGATTTAGATTTTTTTTGTCTTAGGTAGGACTAGCTTATAGGACTGGAGAGATCCTACAAGTTCATCAACAGGGATGGAGTCCATAACCTTGCTTTCAGTAATCACAGTCACTTTGGGTCTAAAATCCTCAGTTAAGGATCTAAGTATCTTCCTAACAATTTTAGGTTGATCATAAATTTCACCCAAATTATAAACAGAGTTAACAATATCATTCAGTTCAGCATAAAATTCATCAAAATACTAATCATCAGACATTCTAATACTTTCAAATCTGGTAGTTAACTATTACAGTTTGTTAATCTTAATTGCTTTTGTGCCTTCACGCATAGTTTGGAGAATATTCCATACAGTATGAGCAACCTCAACATTTAAGTTCCTTTTGAATTCCTCCATAGAAACAACATTAAAAATAGCATTTATGGCTTTGCTATTAAAAGCGGCTGCTTCTTTCTGAGAAGTTTGCTACTTGCTTATAGGAGTAGTCAGTTTTTCCCATCCGTATTCAATGGAATTCTAAACTCTCTCATCAATAGATTTCAGGAATTCTTTCATTCTTACTTTCCAGTAGGCATAGTTGTTCCCATCAAAGTAAGGTGGGATCACAAGAGAGTGACCGTGTTCCATCACAATAGGGGTCAAGGATCAACTCTTAGATCAAAGGATCTCAATACACGAGCTAACTTACTTTGATACCACTTGTACGTTTTTAGACCCCTTAAAATACAAGTTGTTTAACCTAGTTATTTAGCCAAGTGATTACTTAAATAAATTATTCAGATCTAGAATAACACAATCAAATCATATCATGAAAGTAATGCGGATATATAAAGAATATATGATATGATAACTCAGGAAAACCAAACCAATAAAAACCCTAGGGAGGATTTAACCTAACTATCCTAAAGGTAAAACAGATTCACTATGAAAGAATTGAATTTTTTTACAATAGAACTTAGACCACTAACATCCTATTGCTATCTCGTGTAGAAAACTTACTACCATAACCACGTGACAGCCCCGAGTCCACGAACTACTTCTTTCCTTGATCCACTGCAACCACAAGTACTTCCACTTGTGACTTTGAGACTCCATTCAAAGGTTTCAAATCTTCTTTAAGTTCTTGATGCTACAACTGAAGGGATCACCAAGTTCTTGACATGAATTTTGATAACTCTAAGTGTGTATAAAGGTAAACACCTCTAGATCTCACAAGAGATTCAACACACAGCACATTAACAACCACTAAAACATAACTAGGGTTTTTCCTTTTATACTTTGAGTAAAATATAAAACCCTACACGTCAAATCGAGTTTGGGCTGAGTTGGAAATTCTGTAGAAAAGAATAATCTACACGAGGTTCGATCGAACGAGCTTTGCAGATTTAGATAAATAAATCTTGCAATCACTCGATTCCAACTTTACAAATAAACACACTTTGAGCAGCTTAAATCTAGACTCTAAGTTTTGATCATGGTTTGCCAACACATTACACATTAAAGTTCTAATACATTTAGTTCCCAAAGTCTTAAATCCTAACAATAGCCATACGCAACAGTAGAAATAAGTCTAATTTTTGTATAAAAAAAAGAAATAAGTCTAATTTTTATAAAAAAATAAAAGATGCAACATTAGATATAAGTTAAAATTTTATATTAAAAGAAAAATAAAAAAATTGGTGAAGTGGAAATTTGTGGGACCTCGAAAGAAACATGCCAAAATTATGTATCATATATAGATAATATCTTAGTCTACAATGAGAAGGACTTCAGGATAGTCTATCCAAATAGAAACATCTTTAGCCACTACCGTGCACCTTTGGGGTAGTCGCTCTACATGTACAAAGTTCTTGTAAGGTGTGGGGAGAAAGGGTTGAGATTTAAGTTTTCAAAAGGGAGTTTATATATATATATATATATATATATATTAGACTAGAGGAGAATTTCTATCTTGTAAAAAACAATACTCAGCCACCTAGGCAAAACTTGCAAACAATTGAGCAACATTTTTGCAACGTTTGGTAATACCATGATTACTTGAGAGTTGGAGGCTTCTACCATTAGCTTTTGCAGTCGGAGTTCATTGTAGAAACAAAGAGCCTTTAGTTTAGGATGGCGCTATTTCCATGAAGAAAAGGGATGCATTGTCGGTTCCAATTTCCCTTATTTTCTACCCTGCGTGAAACTATATAAAGTCTTTTATATAGTCGATTATAGTAGGCCGGGCATATCCAAGTTCATATTTTCACACGAGAGGATCAAGAAATTGACTCAGTTGTAGTTTAAATTATAAAAAAGCTAGCAGTCCAATTATATGGTCTGTCCATACCAAAATCGAAATTGTTGGGTTTAACAGGGTTGATCACTTTCTTTATCCGTCATAACTATTCTCAGAAGCAAAGTTATATTAGTGAAATAGAAGATCCCTTGGCATTGAAATCAAAGGCCCAATGGAATATGTCTAGGAAATTTAGACTCCGGTTGATTTTATATCAGCATTAATGAACTTGTTAAGTTAATCAATTAGGAATTTAGATTAATTTTTAGGTTTATAATAACATAGTAACCAAAAAACAAACAAACAAACAAATAACATGGCATACAGTGATGCAGGGAAAATCAAAAGAAAAACTATTCCAAAGAAAAAACCACTACAGGAGTTTATTCATGACTAATAGAATTCACAATAGTAGAATGGAAGCCCTCAATACAAGAATATCACACATCCTCGTATTGTTATCTATAGTAAGATTTATCCATATGACCAAATGCAGATCTATCTCAATTGGACTCTTCTACCTCTCAAATCTCTTTAGTGCATGGATATCTGATGAGTGACTAATACAACAACAAGAAGATTTGCACGAGGATTTTTTTTCCTACGTAATGTTATATACACAAATTATTTTACAAGTTCTTTTTACAAATGATATGATGAGTGGTCATTAGTAAGTAAAAATATAATATTAGAAGTAAGTCCAATTGAAAATCAGTAAGAATTTTTCATATCAATATTTTATAAAAATATTGTAAAATAATTTGTGTAGGTAACATTACTCTTTTTGCCTGTACAACATTAGGAGAAATTTTGCTTAATGGATCTTCGTATGGGCTTTTACTATTTATATATGATTGCTTGCTTGGCGCGATCAACTTCAAATTCATGAGCAGGGAGCAGTTTCCTAACTTAGAGAGTCAACATAGTCAACATAGAAAAAACCTAAGGCCATCATCTTCAAATTCCAATATTCCTTTCTTTTATATCCTGCATGATTACAATTGACCCACGTTCACTTTGCCTTCTCTAATTTCACCTTTTTTAATTTTTTTTTTTTTTTTTTTTTATTTTACGCAAGAAAGACGAAGAATTGACTATATTTGTGGCATACGGTGAATAAAATAAAATTATGTCGGTGGTCCACTATGTTTTGTCAAATAACAAAATCATACTACTCGGTTTGATGTTTAACATGGTTTACCACTTTCTTTATAATGGCCATCATCTACAACATCATATTAGTTTTTACCTTTGAGAAACATCTACGTCATATTAGTAAAATATAAGATTTTTGGCATTAAAACGAAGAAGGCTATAAACAATGTTATCAATGAAAGAAAAAGAAAAAAAGAAAAAAAAAAAAAAAAAGAGACAGGCCACTCAAATATGTTTGTAGTTATTTTTTTCAGCCTATTAGCTACTTGATAATTTATAAGATTATTATTGTGTATTATTTAAACAAGTTACGTACATAACTTATTAAAGAAATAATGTGTGACAAAAACTACACATGATCTCTTTAATTATTGCATATTGAGATAAAGTAAAATAACTCTAAAGTATTTGGAGCCAAACTTTTTTTGGCCATGCCCATTGTCTAAAACATTAAAATTGACATGACAATGGTACTTTACTAAGAGAAGGATTCAAATACAATTTCAAATTGTGATTTTTTTTTTTTTTTGGATAAGAACCATGAAGTATGTGTTAGATTTTAATTTTATCCCTTGATTATTAGTTGAATCAATTTGGTTCAAAGTTTTAAAATGCCTCAATATAAAAGAAATTGTTAATGTGATTGATCTTTATATATATATATATATAATAAAAAAAATTTGATTTTTAATTAACCTCATAATATTGTACTAGATAAGCTTTTGGAGAATTATTGTGTTTATAGACCCTTGTTAAAATACCAGCTAACTAGATTAATTAGATTATGTTATGAACAACCTTTGGTTAATGCAACAATTACCAATATCATGCACAAAAAAGCATAACAGAAATAAAATAGCACACAATGATATGGTGATCCAAGAAAAACCAATAGAATAAAAATTTCACAATAAAAAATCTGGGGTTTTGACTAGCAACCCTCAAGGAAAAATAAATCCACTAACCTTATAGAATGCCATATATCAATTAATGACAACTACAAAAAAAAATAAAAACAAAACTCAAGATGGAGAGTAGCAAGGTGAGAAGTGAGCTGGATAATATTTTTTTTGGTTTCTTCAAGACTTAGGAGCAAAGAAAGTGTGGTTTCTTTTTTGGTTGGCCTTATTTTAAGAGAGTCTTTGTCTCTCTCGTAGCAATATTAAATTCATGTAATAAATGTTGGATTTCAATTAAAAAAAAAATTGAGTAAGGATTTTAGTAAGTAATTAATTTGTAAAACTATTAATTCTTATTCTAATTTTGATAAAGAAAGAAAGGAATTTTTTTTTTTTTTCATTTTCCATCTTTTTATTTGGGAAATTGAAACTGCCATAAATAGAGTAAAACACATTAACATACCGCACAACATTTAAAGAGAATATAATTTTTATTGACTAAAATTTTTGCATTGTGAGACAGATAGACAATGCATTCTATTGCATAATAGAGGGGCTAATATATATATATATATATATATATAGAGAGAGAGAGAGAGAGAGAGAGAGAGAGAGAGAGAGAGAGAGAGAGAGAGAGAGAGAGAGAGAGAGAGAGAGAGAGAGAGAGTTGGATTCAAGTTGTACCTGGTGTAACTCTAAACAATATTACATCATCCAATAACTTGTTAATGAAATTATATTTTAAAAATTCTACCATTGGATTACATGTACTATATTTTCTAAACATGTATGCCAATTTTCATATCAATTAAATTTTATTTACTATTCAATTCATAAACTCATCTTTTATACATTATCTTAAACTACTAAAACTCAAATTTATATAATTGATAGATGACATGACTATTGATCTTTGATCACCTTAAAATTTTGCAAGCATAGAGAATATACAAAGATAATGTAATCCAACGGTCAGTTTGTCAAAATTCACTTCCAATTAAAAAATATTGATTAGTGTAATATTGCTTATATATATATATATATATGAGTTAGGTTCAAGTTATACCTGATGTAATTCTAAGCAATGTTACTTCACCCAATAACTTGTTATAAAATTCATATTTTGAGAAACCCATCGTTGAATTACATGTTCTATATGTTCTTAACATGCATGACAATTGAATGTAAATTACCATTTGATCCATAAACTCATCTTTTATGCATTATTTTAAACTACAAAAACTTGGATTTAAACAATTGATTGATGACATAGCCATTGATCTTTGATCATCTTTAAATTTTGCAAGCACGGAGAATATACAAAAATAATGTAATCTAGCGGTGAATTTGTTAAAATTTGCATCTAATTAAAAAATATTGAGTGATGTAATATTGCTTAAAGTTACACCAGGTGTAACTTGAACCCTGATATATATATAGTTTTTAATGTTATTATTTTTTGTTAAACTGTTAATAAGATAATAGAGGACCTTTTTTTGCATTTGAGGGATTTAGTTCATTGCCTATTTGGCCTAAATCCTAATGGTTTTGATCCACTATATTTGTCATGAAATTAGTCAACAACAAAACCTAATACCGTTTATTTTGCAATTATTTAGATGGAGAGTTTACTCTTTTTTTTTAAAAAAGTAATTCATAACTTTTATTAAGAAGAAAAGAAATTCAATATATCTTAAGCTAATGAGAACTTAGGGTCTATTTGGATACCGCTTATTTTGCTGAAAACTGAAAACTTATTACTACAAAAATAAATTTTAAAGCACAAAATACTGTAGCAGTGAGTGATTGTTGCGTTTTTCATGGGTTTGGTGGTCCATGAACAGTGCCATGAGACTCCAAAAAAATGCAAAATGTAACTTAATTACTAGGCAAATGCACGCTTAATCATCTTTTGTTTCCTTTTCAGTGAGTGATTGTTGCGTTTTTCATGGGTTTGGTGGTCCATGAATAGTGCCATGAGACTTTAAAAAAATGCAAAATGTAACTTAATTACTGGGCAAACGCATGCTTAATCATGTTAGGATTTTTCTAAGTTATAAAAAAATTTTCAACACCTTTAACATATTAAGTCAATACATGTACCGGTATATTTCCCTCTTGCCTTGCGTAACACACTAGTACCTGAAAAGGAAACGAAAGATGATTTTTATGCTGGCATTGTCAAAAGTAGACACTTTGGTCAAAACCATAATTGCCGGATAGATGCCCACCAGCTTAAGGAATAAATTTTTATTTGGGTTTTTGTTCTTTATTGACTACATTCTTGGCAATCCCATATATTTTTTTTTAATAAGTCGTACAACACTTTTTCTTTTGTTTTTTAAAAATTCAATTTTTATTAAAATCATAAAATTTCAAATCATAACGAGTGGCTTATCAGGCGTGACTTCTTTTTATTTTTGATTTATTTTTTATCCTTCTTTATCTAATTTAGCGTGGAACAATGTAATGAACTACTTTGAAATAGTGAATAGAGATGAAGGCACATGGTTCTATGCTTTTATTTTCATATGGTTTTGTGAGAACTAGGATTGTAGGCATCATTTTTTGTTTTTGTTTTATCCTCACTCTTCTCCTTCTCATGAGAGGCCCAGTTTAATATATATATATATATATATATAAACACACACACGAACATAAATTTTTTTTCCTTTGGATTCTCTCTTTCTACTAATCCCATTAAAAACAAACAATTACTCTCAATTAATTTCTCAAAAATGAACTATGGATAGTTTAAACACAGAATTTCAAATTTGGAAATCAATCAATTAAAATAGTTTCACAAATATATTTTTGTATTGATGAATGAGTGGGTATAATTATTTGTATTTGTATTCTATTACAAAAAAATGATCTTTTGAACCAATCTCCTTGACAAAGATTTCAATTCAAGAATTGTGTTGATGTAGTCTTGAGTTGAACACAAGTTGTTCCCCACTTTGATTGAAAAGTGGATCAAGAGATTTTCAGAATGGATTTTGATGAATAGATTTCTGATTGTGCGTTTGTTAAAGACTTCTCGTTCTTTGTGTACTTTTGAATGTTCATCATCTTCAAAGATTTGTGGTGAAAGTTCCTTGAGACTTTAGAGATTAAATCCGATAAAACTGCAATTGATTAGAGTTCTTGAACTTTCTAGAGACTTTGAAGCTTGAATCCAATAGAACTCTAAGACTTGGAGGGATTATTTGGATGAATGTTTTGAATGTTCTTTGCAATCAAAGAGTTGTGGTGGAAGTTTTTTGTGGTTTTAGGGGCTAGAATAAATGGAGTTTTACTAATTTGAATTCTTTTGTAGTTTATGGAGACCTTTTTGAGCTTAATTCAACTGAACTTTGATTTAGAAGGATGATTTAAATGATTTCTCTCTGAAAATTCTAATTTGAAGTTCTTGATGTTCTTGACAACTTTGGACCATGATTCCAATAGAGTTTGAGACTATTGAATGTCCTTTTTAGGAGATTGATGAGAATCTCTATTTATAAGAGTCTTGAAAAGGTTTGATGACAAATGATTGACTACGATTGGTAACACATGCATAATTTAAATGGAGAGATTTTAAATCTTGTTTTACAAGGGCCACATGACGTAATTTGATTAGCCAATTTTTTTAATTTAAAATAACACATGACAATATTTGATTAAGCTATTTGTGCAATTTAAAATTTAAAATATCAACATATCTATCAACATGTGATTGACGTTTGGATATTTTTGTAATTTTTATTTAGTGATATTTTGAAATTTTCTATTGGTCTGAATAACAAAAGTGGTATCCAATAAGTAACACACGGTGCTTTGCAATTAGTCCTACTATACGATCTTAGTGATGATATAATATGACAATTTGCAATTGCTTAAAAATTATGCATTCAATAAATGCCCCCTTGGCGCTTGTTCACGTACACTGTCTTTTTGTGTGGCGTGTGAATGGGTCTCAAAATTTGAATTGGATACTTGAATCTTGAACTCTGTCAATGCTTTGTTGAAGACTTATTTATTTATTTTTTTTTGGGTACTTTGCATGTTTTTCCTTCATGTATTGCTGTTTGATGTTTTGTGAGGCCAAGAAAAAGCCACAAACATTTGTAAGTCAAACCTAATCATGTCCCATTATTATTATTATTATTATTATTATTATTAATGCAGCCGCAGCCTCTAACAATTGTTAGGGCATTCCTGATGGCTCAAATTTGTTTCCAAGTGAAGACAAATCTGAAAGGAGATCTCCTTTGTCGTTGTATAGGTATTGTTCTTCTTCCTCTTAGCATTACGTGTTTGCTTTGATCTTTCTTTCTTTCTTTCTTTCTTTTCTTCTTTAATCAACTTCATGATCAGTTCCATGGCTTTTTGTATTGCATCTTCACGCAACCGGCCAGCAACCTTTTTTTACGTATATCACATAAATTAAAGCCTCTGCGTGTAAATTAATTCCTTGGCCCTTGTATCTTGTCTTTAGGTCTCACGAATGACGAATGTGTTTCTTTTTTCTTTGGTAGCATAAAGAGCCCACGACATCAACATGTTTTGTGGCACCAAGATTTACTGCTTCTTCCTTCCATTTTTTTCCCACCAGTCGTAACACTTATATAAGAGGATTACCCTGTGGAGGATTCTATCCTAGAATAGTGTTAGCTTCACTCTCTCTCTCTCTCTCTCCTCGTTGCATGAAAAACTGAAGCTTAATCAATGATTTAGAGAATTACGAAAAACTGAAGCTTTATTTTCTTTTTTTTTTAGACATGCCATGGGATTTTCTTCGGACAATTTGTTTATGTTTTTGTAAAACTTATTCTTTTGGCTTTCTTTGTTCTTTGGACCTTCAATGCTCATGTTGCCACCCTAAATCTTCACACTATTTCTCTATGGGCCGGCCACAAATTATTTTCATTTTGATCAATGAGTGGTGCACTTAAAAGGATGGAACTCTGCATGACCTTCAAATTTGATTCTCACATAGCAAGGCCAAGAACCCCTTTTCATGCATAAACGTCCTTGCGTTTCATTTTTGTTCATAGTCTTTTCTATGGTTTGACTTGTTACTCTCTTCTTCTTCTTTGTTTTGTTTTGTTTTTTTTTTTTTTTTTTTTTGTTTTTTTTTTTTTTTGTTTTTTTTTTTGAAGCAACTAGCCATTGATTGTATTGTGGCGTTCATCCTTGCAATGATGCTCTCGCTAGCGTCCATCGGCACACATCCCTGCAATAAAGCTGCATTGGCACTTGTCTTTGCAACGAAACTGTACTGGCATCCATCTTTGCAATGAAGCCATACTGACATTCATCTTTGCAATAGAGCCACACTTGCATATGTTTTTGCAATAAAGCTGTATTGGCATTCATTTTTGCAATGAATTCATATTGGCTATTTGATCTATTTAGATCCCTTAAAATCATATTGTTTAACCTAATTAATTAACCAAGTAGTTACTGGTTGATTATTTAGATCTAGGTTAAACACATGCAATTATATCCCTAAGTGCGGAAAATTAAAGTAGACAAACGATATGATGACTCTGGAAAACTAAAGAAACCAATAATTTCAGGGTAAAAAACCTGGGAGCATTTAATTTAACTATCCTCGAGGTAAACAAATTCACTATGATAGAATGCAAGTTTACAATAGATTTTCTCCCTAAATCTAAAGCAACCTTTTGTAAAACTTACTCACACAATCACGTGTAGTTCTAACTTCACGGACTCTTCTATCTAAATTTGTTGAACACAAACACCCATATTTGTGACTTTGAAATCTCATTCAAAGGTTTTAGACCACAATTAGTAGTAAATCTTTATGCAGCAACTTGTTTCCACCAATTCTTGATTGTAGATCTCGTTCCGATAGATGCTTGTTGAGTTAGAAGGTTACAGAAACCTCATAGATCTCACAAGAGTAACTCACAAGACTTCCAAGGGCTTTTAAAATGTAATTAGGGTTTTCCTTTTATGCCTAATAGTGTTCAATTCAACTCTAAACATTTTCGTGGGGCTTTGGGCCTGATTTAAAATCTGCAGAATACGAATTTCAATTGGTCGAATCTTTCTTTTGATCGATCGAGCTTCACAGAATCTGAACTCTTCTTTCTACAGCTTGATAGTTCTTGAATCTTGACTTTAACAATATTAAGCAATGTCTTACACTTAATCTAGACATGTTTTTGTTCTCGGTTTGTCAACATACATAAAATTAGAACTTAAATATTTATTCCTAAATATTTAGAACCTAACACTGGCATCTATCTTTGGAATGAAACTATACTGGTATGTGACTTAAAAGATTGAATCATCACCTCTTTCAAGGCATACTTCTAATTCTTTGATTAAACATACCATCTTCATGTTCAAAAGGCTAAAAATAAAACGTTAAAAGACAGCTTTTTTCTTTTTTTTGGGGCAAATTCTATATATATGTAAGATATACTTGTGTTACATATACCTGAAAAATCGTTTTATACCAAAAAAAAAAAAAAAAAAAAAATGTAGTCAACAACATAAGCATACTTTTAATTAAGTTTTCATGCTAAATACAAGGACTAAAAGCTTAAGTAATCATATTCATAAATACCTATAGTTTGAACTTTTACTTCCATATATTCCTTGCATGAAATGATCATATACTTGAGGGGTGAACCTCTAAAAGGGCACTTGATTGTTTACTTGATGGATGAAGTGACTGATTAAGTCATGATGTGTCCTTTGATTGATTAGGTGTTGATGAATTATGTGATGTGCCTTGTGGTTGGGACTAATTTTTAACCTCAACTAAACGATAACATTTTATAGATAATATTAATTATTTATAAAAATTAATATTAATATAGATAATTACTCATAAAAGTTTACACAGAAAATTAATATTTCAAAAAGCATGAATACTATGAAAAACTCTATGAGTGAATGACAATGTTTTAAAATTTGAGGGAATAACTTAATACAATTGAATATCTTAACTCTTAAAGCTAAAAATCACTTAATTTATTAAAATTGTTATATTTTTTCAATTTGGTTATTATGGTATATTGGATCTTTAATTCACTATGTTCTTTTTCTCAAAAATTATGCATTATTTCATGCCTTTACTAAAGGTTGTATAGGTGACATGACCAACAAAAGTTCCCATGGCAGAACTGTGATAATATTCATGAAAAAAAAAAGAAAAAAAAAAGAAAAGAAAAAGAAAAGAAAAACCCACTTGCTCCCAACTTAATGGTTGATAGTAAATTAGTGTGAGGATAATGGTTATAGTCCAAGAATAGTTGTTAGGTGTGCCAAGTAGTTGTATTAGGCTTCCAAAATTGTTCATTGTATTTTTGGGTGTCTCACAAAACTAACATTTTATTTATTTATTTATTTTATTTTTTTTGACAAAACATTTTAGTAATTAATCATAGTATTTCTAAAGTAAGCAATATATTCTCTGAGGAAAAAGAATTATTTTCACCAAAGTTTGACACCCTAGAAAGATTATTCATGCGAGCCTTCAAGCTACATGATCACCTTTATTAAGTCATCAAAGGTGGGATCATAGTACTAATACAAATAACTGAAGCTATAAGCATTTAAAGAGAGAAGACATGCTTATTATTTGCCCCAATCTCTAGGGATCGGGTACTACTTGATATCATGGTGTTGGATGACCTCAGGCTAAGTGTCAAACAGACTCCCATATGGCCGATACCAATGTACAAACCAAGAATGGAGCAAGGAATATGCTATTTCTACTCACACAGCAAATAAATGTGACTTATCACTTCAAGTTCTGATTTAGCTCCAACAGTCTGTAAGATAGACCTTTACATAAAACTTGACAAGCTAAAATTAATGCACCTGGATATACTTTCTCCTTTCACCACCACCACACTATATTTAAGTCTTCATCTTTAATCAAAATGAGAGTATGGAAAGATTTAATACTGGTTTACTATTAAAGCTGTTGGAATCATTGCTTTATTTAGAAGTACGAATTGCGCTGAGCCTGATATTTGTTCTTTTTCAGTTCTAACTTACTGCTGGATGTGTATTAATGTGTTTCAACTTTTGCTAGACATATAATAACCTATCTCATTCTACCATTGGACTCTCACTATTTTATTTCCCTATCACGCTTGGACATGTATCACCTTAATCATTGCTTTTACTGCTAGACACGAATTAAGGTTCACTTATCACATCTACTTCACTTATCGAATTTTGGGTCTAGCCTTTAGGCCAATGTTGGCGTTAGTAGTTCGGGTGTCAACTAAAATTTGAATTCAAAAAGAAAAAAAAATAGATCTCACTGCGTTGCAGAGGATCTTGGTCTCACTATAGTTGAAATCCATGGCAACAATTCAACAAGAAGGACAATGGAGTTTGAACAATGGAATTTGTCCACTGCCATGTGGTTATTTTAGTATATATTTTTAGGAGCAATTTTAATAAAATTAACAAAATTATCTTATCATTATATTTTTATAAGGGTATATAGAAATGGTTTTAATTAAAACAAAAAAACCATGTCTAAACTCTAATTTACTATTACAAAAATTGGTTATTCACTGTTTAAATTTATTTTTAAAAGGTCCATTTAAAATAAAAATTATGAGAAAAAGGAAAAAAAAAAAAAAAAAAAAAAGGAGATATCAAAATTAATCTATGTACCTCATATTCTTAGGGTTTTTTTTTTTTTTTTTTTTTTTTTTTTTTCTTAGGATTTTGGACTATATATGTTCCTCAAGTTACGACAATAACATGGTGTGGTACAAATTAATATTAAAGCTGAAAAAATTGGCAACATACTCAAATTAGAAAATGAAGAAGAGAAAGTAGATGATAAGTGTTTAGAATAATAGCATAAATTGATTTTTGAATATCTGTAGCTCAATAAGTCAAAAGGATCACAGGTTCACAGCTGTAAACTTTTTATTTCTTTCTGACTATATCTTGGCCGGTCATATAGCCTTCTTATGACATTGTAAAGAATCTATCCCTTTTTTAAATCTTTTTGAATGAGATGAATGTTGTGCTGTTAGCAATATAATTTCGAATAAGAAAGTTTGAATATAAAGCTTTTTTTTTGTTCAATTCTCTGGTAGGGAAACACAGTTCTCTACCTGTAGCATAGGAAGTCCCTTCTTCTCGGAGAAGGACGTGCTGTTTCCTTCCAGTAACACAGTAACTAGGGGGCAAGTGGGTTTATTTTTCGGGGGTACAGGGAAACAGTTTTACATGGAGGAGCTTTCCCAACTGTGGCAAAAACTCTCATTAACAGATACGGAGGGAACCAAGTTCGATTTGTCTAAGGAAAAGCAATCACCGGAATTTGTTGTTGCGGGGAAGTTCTTTACCCGAAGAGCGATTAACACTGAGGCTCTTGCAAAAACGTTCCGCCCCTTGTGGAGAACACAATCGACGAAGCTTCGAAATAAGGGCAGCCGGCGATAACATAGCACTCTTTGCATTTGAGTTAGAAGCAAACGTAGAGAAGGTATTGCATGGAGAGCCGTGGACGTACGATAGGCATCTGGTGGCATTAGAACGATACGATGGCCTGAAGTCGGTGAATGAACTCAGTTTTTGTAAAACAGCTTTTTGGATACAGATCCATGACTTCCCTTTCTCTCTATTGACAAGGGAGGTTGCTTTGAGTTTAGGGGCGACGCTGGGCACAGTGATCAAACCTGTGGATAATTTAGAGATGCGAGGAGGAAATTTTGTACGGGTACGTGTAGTGGTGGATATCTCAAAGCCATTAGGCAGGGGGCAGCAGGTGTCATGAGAGGCTACCAAACCTATGTTATTGGTGCAGTAGCCTCACTCACAATGACAAAGACTGCCCATGGAGGACCAGCAGTACAGACCGTGGCTCCAGGCTCCTCAGTTTAAACTCTGACAACGATACAACAAAAAATCCCGGACTTCGAGGCGTGTATCAGGGACATTGATGATGCAATAAACTCTGTCCCTATGATTATGCATTCAATTGATGGTGATCCCAATACACATGCTGATAAGATTGGAAAGAATCTGCTCACCAACGGCAACCCATCTCAACTTTTGAATTCAGAAACTGAATCACATGATTTAAGGAGTGATAAGGGAGAAATTTATGACAGAGAGTTGAGTAGTGCATCTCCAAAAGTTTCTTTTGTGGTGGACCAGGTTGACAACGTGCAAGATAATAATATGGGCTTGAGTAGGCCCAGTTGAAATAAAAATAGAGGCAATGTGACTTTAAAGAACAAGAATGAGCCTTCGCCAAGTAAACCTAAACCGGTTATAAGAAGAAGTCCACGCAAAAGGAATTTTTTAACGCTCCGTTTGTTTCGAAGTAAAATATTTTCAAATGTAAAATATTTTACATGTAAATATTTTACTGTAAAATATTCTTGAAAATGTTTGATGTATCCTAAACATTTGAAAATGCAAACATAAACCAACAACCACTAACCATTGCAAAGCACAAACCCAACCACAACATTCATAGCCACCACCACTAACCATTGCAAAGCCAGCCACCACTAACCCAACCAACACAGTTACCATCATCCACCAACCATTGCAAAGCTAGCAGCCACCAACCACCCCAAATCCAGCCACCACACTCACCGTCATCCACCTACCCACCATAATCTCATCTAATCGGCCACCATCATCCACCTACCCACTGTTATCCCATCCAATCGGCCAATGTCATCAACAACCCAAACACCCAAGACCGACGAAACAAACCCAAACACCGTCATCGGATCTCTATTTCAGGAAAAAAATAAAAAAAGACCCAATTCAGAACCAACCTGCAAAGACCCAGATCTCCACCGCAACACCTTCTTTGACCGTCGCTACCAAATCATGCCAAAAGGCTACCTTGACCACCACCAGCATCACACCTCTCAAGAAGCCTCTTTGTGACTTTCTTTGTTTGTTCGAGATGGGTAAGAGAGAATGGCAAGAGCCCCGACGAACCTGAGAGTGACGAGCTCCTTGGTGGCTTGGTGGCTTTGGTTTGTGGGAAGACAGAACTTGAGAGTGAAAGGGAGAGTTATCGTTGGCGATGGGCAGTGCCGGCAGAAGTTGGAGCTGGCCGGTGGTGCTATAGACCTGGAGCCTGGGATTGATGGGAGAGGAGACCGGAGGTGGCTGGTTTTTTTTTGGAGAGAAATCTGATTTGGGAGTGTTTGAGCGTAAAGTGACTATGGGAGTAAATGGAGTGATAAGTATCGGGGTACAAGAGAGTAAGCAAATGTAAAATGTTTTACCAAAATTTTAAGTGTAAAATATTTTACATAAATTTGCCTAAGTTGATTTGGTTGACTGAAAATATTTTACTTTTGACTAAATATTTTACTGCAAAATAAACACCGTAAAATTGGAAAATATTTTCCAAAAAATATTTTACATCGAAACAAACAGAGCGTAAGTGCACAGGATGGATCACGTAAGCTGGAGGGTGCCATTTAATCAGATAAGGAGCATGTAGCGAAAAGGAAACAAGAGCATGCATGCACATCGCATGTTGAGAACTTAGAGATGAAAAAGAAGATGAGAATGGAGGAGGAAACCAGGAAACTCAGTGCTTTGTTGCTGAACATTTGAGATCGGTGGAGGCTACTGGGCAGTCTCGCTATGCACAATGAGTTTGCTAAGTTGGAACTGCCGAGGGCTTGGGAACCTCCGGCCAGTTAACGTTTTGGAAAAGGTTGTTCAAAAGAAGAGCCCAAAATTGTCTTCCTCATGGAGACAAAGTCAAATAAGAAGAGTTGGATGGATATGGTTAAGGGTAAATGCAACATGAAGGATGGTTTGTTTGTTCCAAGTATTGGGCAGAGTGGTGGCCTGGCTTTATTTTGGAAAGAAGGGATAACAGTGGTGGTTCAAACATACTCTCAAACACATATTGATGCACTAATGGATGGGGGACCAAATGTTGGGTGGTGGCACTTTACGGGTTTCTATGGTAACCCAAACACAGCCAAACGCCTTGAGTCTTGGGCAAAACTTAAATACCTTAAGGGGGTTTTTGCTTTACCTTGGTTGACAATTAGAGACTTCAATGAGATCACCAGTTCATTGGAGATGGAGGGAGGTAGTGATAGACCAAGACAACAGATGATAAACTTCAATGACACTATAAACTCTTGGGGCCTCCGTGATTTAGGGTACAATGGGCTTAAGTTTACCTGGAACTATGAGAGGGTAGATGGTGTGTGGATACGAGAGAGACTGGATAGAGCGCTAGCAACTCCTAAGTGGATCAGTTTGTTTCCAATGGCAAAGTTATACAACTTATCATCATCGGATTCAGACCATGCTCCCCTGTTACTACGTATGGTACCAAAATCGAAGAGTGAAAGACAGAAGAAACTTTTCCAGTTTGAATCGATGTGGTTGAAAGACCAATGATGTAAGCAAGTGGTGAATGATGCATGGCTAGAAGGGCTGATAACAGTGGAAGGATATGTGTTGCAGAACTGCTTGGAGTAGTATTGGTCTAGTCTGGATGATTGGAATAAAAAGGAATTTGGACATGTGGGTAAGAAGGAGGCTGAACTTCAAAAGAAAGTAGAATGGCTGGAGCTTCAACCCTCATCAACTGAGAATAATCAAGCTTTGAGAAGTACTAGGTCTGAATTGAACAATTGGCTTGACAAGGAGGATGCAATGTGGAGACAATGGTCAAGGCTAAACTGGTTCCAAGCTGGGGATAGGAAAACAAGCTTTTTCCATGCAAAGGCTTCTTCTAGACAAAAAAAGAATCTCATTGTAGATATGCTAGATGATGAGGATGTGTGGTAGGAGGAGGAGAATAAGGTTAAGGAGATTGTAGTGGGATATTATCAAAACCTCTTCCAGACAAACAACCCCACAGAGTTCTTGGAGTTGCTCGCTGCTGTCTAAAGGAAGGTAACCCTTGCCATGAATCAATAGATTACCAGAGAATATAGTGTGTAGGAGGTGAAGGCTGCTCTAAAGCAAATGTATTCACTCAAAGCACTGGGCCCAGATGGGATGCCCCCCTTTTTCTTTCAGCACTTTTGGCCTAGCTATGGTGATGTGGTCTCAAAAACGGTACTTGACTTCCTAAACTATGGTATCTCTCCACCTAACTTCAATGAAACTCATATTGTGTTGATTCCAAAGGTTAAGGAACCTAAAAGGGTGACTAATTATAGGCCAATAGGCCTATGCAATGTCATTTATAAGATCGTATCTAAAGTTATTGCAAATAGGCTGAAAAAGATTCTACCCTCTATTATTAGTGAAACCCAAAGTGCATTTATGCACAGTAGGTTAATAACTGACAATGTAATTGTTGGTTTTGAAACTATGCATCACATTACTAGAAAAGTGGGGGAGATGACACTTAAACTTGATATGAATAAGGCGTATGATAGGGTAGAATGGGGGTGTTTGGAGAAAATTGTGGAGAAGTTAGGCTTTGATGAGAGGTGGAGGGGGTTGGTTATGAGGTGTGTGAGGTTTGTTACTTATTCTATCAAAATCAATGGTAGTCCTAGAGGCCATATTATTCCTTCAAGGAGTATCCGTCAATGTGACCTTTTATCACCATATCTTTTCTTGTTGTGTGTAGAGGGGCTTTCAGCTCTTATAAAAGCTTTAGTGGCTAGTGGCAGCATGAAAGGAGTCTCGGAGTGCTAGGGGGCCCCAAATTATCTCGCCTATTTTTTACAGATGACAGTCTCATATTTTGTAAAGCTTCTCTTGAAGAATGTGATGCACTTCAGAAGGTCTTACAATGTACAAGAGAGCTTCGGGTCAACAACTAAATAGAGCAAAAACCTCCATCTTTTTTAGCAACAACACCCCTTTCACTATCAAGGAAGAAGTAAAAAGGAGATTTGGAGCAGTAGTGATTAAACAACATGAGAAATACTTAGGCTTACCTTCCTTGGTGGGTAAGAACAAGCAAAACTCCTTCAATGATATAAATGAAAAGCTAGGTAAGAAACTAGCAGGCTAGAAGGAGAAGATGCTATCTAAGGTGGGTAAGGAGGTGTTCATCAAGGCAGTGGCACAAGCAATTTTCACCTACATAATGAGCTGATTCAAAATTCCGGATTCCCTATACGATGACCTAACTAGCATGATATGAAATTTTTGGTGGGGACAAAAAGCAGATGAAAAGAAAATTACTTGGTTAAGCTGGGAGAAAATGTGAGAATCAAAATCTAGTGGAGGTATGGGTTTCAAGAAGTTGAAACAATTCAACTTGGCTCTCCTAGATAAGCAAGGGTGGAGGTTGCAAACGGATCACACATCCTTGGTATACAGGGTACTCAAGGCTAAATACTTCCCTACATGTGAATTTATTGATGTGTCTATGGGGAACAACCCGTCATATACATGGCGAAGCATCATGGTTGCTCAAACCATGGTTAGGGAAGGGATCAAATGGAGGGTTGGCAATGGTAGAAATATTCGGATATGGGGCGACAAGTGGCTGCCTTCAGCCCCATCTCATAGAGTGGCCCCTCTCAGGTTGTTTCTGCATTCGGATACACTAGTGGGGGAGCTTATAGATCACGAAAATGTCAGATGGAAACCAGATGTCTTGGCTGCCTTATTTCTTCCATATGAGGTTGACATTATACAAAGCATACCTCTAAGTTCCTGTTTTCCAAAAGATAAGCTGGTGTGGACCGAATCACCTAATGGAAAATTCAGCGTTTGTAGTGCATATGTAGTAGCAACAAGACTCTCATCAAATCCCAACAGTGGCACTAGCTCGGATTTGAGTCTAGTTTGGCAATTCTGGGAAAGGATCTGGGCCCTTCCTTTTCCACACAAGACTAGACACTTTGCATGGCGAGCATGCCGTTACGTACTCCCAACCAAGGTGAACCTTCTGAAGCGCAAGGTGGTGCAAGACAACTTCTGTGATGGGTGTAGGTTGGAGGTGGAAACAATGGGTCATGCTTTCATCTCTTGTCCAAGGGCACGTGAGGTGTAGGCATGCTAAAAAATAGTGTTACCAGGTGGAGCTTTCTCTATGACTTCCTTTTATGATCTGTTGTGGAAGATGCTTATGGTAGACCAAGTAGATGTGGACAAGGTGGCTCGGGTGATCATTTTAACTTGGGTAATGTGGCATGATAGAAATGAAGCAAGATTGGGAGCCTAGAAAAAGCTAGGAAACGTGTTGGTGAATTGGGCGGCAAACTACCTGGAGGAATATAGTGCTGCTACTGAAGCACAAACCAACTTCGGGAATAATATACAGAGTCATAGCATGGGCCCCACCACCACAGAACTTGTTTAAAATAAATGTTGATGGCGCGATAGCTATAGCAAACAAGAGGGCAGGTGTGGGTGTGATTGTCAAAGATGAGTTAGGTAGAATGGAGGCTACGATGTGCAGAAACTTAAATGCTCCTTTAGGTGCTATTTAGGCCAAATCCAAGGCTGTTGAGGCAGGGTTGTTGTTCGCACAGGACATTGGAATCTGAGATATTGTGGTGGAAAGTGACTCTTTAATCATGGTCCAAGCTCTAAATGGAACATCTGCTCCACCATCCGCGGTCTCGGTAGTTGTACAAGGCATTATGGATCTAAGTAAGGGCTTCCGTAGGGTGGAAGTTTCTCATGTTAAGAGACAAGGGAATAAGCCGGCTTGCTTACTAGTAAAACATGCTCTTGGCATTGTTGATTTTATTGCATGGATTGAAGAGACGCCTTGCTTTGTAGAGCAAGTTCTTATCCATGATGTAACAATTTAATTGCTTTAATAATACCATTTTTAGTATATATATATATATATATATATATATAAAGCTTTTTAATAAGGAATACTGTAATATTTATAATGCAAGCAATTGATGGCTATAAAAATCACGATAAAGTTTGAAATTTTTTTATGTAATTTTTGAAATTTTAGGTTTAAGACTATTATTTCCTTGATTTAATGTGTATTTTATGTTTTTCTAGTAAAATTAGAGCCCTATTATGTGTGAATCTTTTGTGAGATCTAGAGGTGTTTACTTTCATACACACTTAGGGTTATCAAGATTAAGATTGATGTCAAGAACTTGGTGATCTTTTTAATTGCTGTTTCAAGATCTTAAAGAAAAACACAAGTAGGAGAACTTATGGTTGCTATGGATCAAAGAAAGAAGTAGTTCGTGGAATCGGAGCTGTCACATGGTCGTGGTAGTAAGGTTTTTACTCGAGGTAGCAATAGGATACTAGTGGTTTAAGTCTAATTGTACAAATTTCAATTCTTTCATAGTGGATCTATTTTACATTGAGGATAGTTAGGTTAAATCCTCTCCAGACTTTTTACCCGTTTGGTTTTCCTAGGTTATCATATCGTGTGTTCTTTATATTTCTGTATTATTTACATGATATGATTTGAATGTGTTTAACCTAGATCTTATTAATGAACTTGCTAATTAACTTGGCTTAATATTAGGTTAAACAACTTGTGTTTGAGGGGTCTAAAAATGTACATATTTATTTCATATCAACTATCTACAAAAAATAAAAAATAAATAAATAAAAGGAAATTAAATTTTCATGTTTTTATTTTTGTTGAAAAAGAAGAAGAAAATAAGAGAATATAAATATTTATGAAGCTCCAAATCTAACCAATTTGAGAAATCTGTATTTTTTTTTTTTTTTTGAAAACTCAGAAAAAGAGAAAATAAGATCCATATTTCATTAGATCCTTTCTCTAGTCATTTTTATTAATGGTTTCTTCTTTAGAATTGTTGCCTAGATTCATTTATGTTGCATCTTAAGGATCTTATGAGATATGGATCTTACTCCTTATTCAAGATTTCTATAATTTGTATAATCACAAGGTACAAGACACATAAAACTAGAACAAGATCCATATTTCATTAGATCCTTAGCCACGACTAATTTGAGTATCATCCTTAAATAACAAACTTTTTTCCTATGAAACCTTAATTAAGACACAACAAAATGAATCTAGGGAAATAATTTTAAAGAACAAATCTTTAGTGTGAGTATATGGAGAGAGAGAGAGAAAGAGTATTTCTTAAGGAAGTTTGAATTTGGAGAAAGCTCGATCTGAATATGTTTGTGAACTAAGTAAACGATTGAATATATATCTAAATGGAATCAAGGACTAAGAGGCGTATAGAGGTTCTCTTGGGCCTTTTCTAATTTGAATTTGGAGAAAGCTCGATCTGAATATGTTTGTGAACTAAGTAAATGATTGAATATATATCTAAATGGAATCAAGGATCAAGAGGCGTATAGAGGTTCTCTTGGGCCTTATCTAAAAAAAAAAAAAAAAGGTTGCAAGAGAATTAAGTATCTAACATCACATACTTTTAGTGTATAATTAAGTATACACACTTAAAAGTTGCAATATACATAATTCAACTCTTGATAGGTAACTTAAACCAAAAAAAACTCTTGATAGGTAATTTTACTTATATAAACCACAAAGTGAACCTTTTTTTCCTTGATGTAAACTAGGAGACCTGAGGAATTGAGCACATCACCTGATTTGGGATTACCCACATTTACGTCGGCATGAGAACATTGAGAAGTCCACAAGCATAAGAAAAAGAGAAAGAAAACAGATTTGAGAACGTGTGTGTTGTTGGTAGTCATGATTGACAAGTGACAACTGAGTTTTCACTACTTAGCTACTTATAATATATTGACGTAGAAATAGGCGTATAGACTGGTTATATTCTGACCAGGAAAACATAAAGCTGCTGCTAAGGTCAAACACGTTAGGCTGTTCAATGAAAGAAGACTGGTTTTATTGTGACCTAATTAACCAACAAAAAAAAAAAAAAAAAACGAATACGTTTCATTGGTCAATGAAAAATAACATAGACTATCACCGATAGGTGGTTCATCAATTATTTTACTAGAAATGTTTTCTTCGAAACTTCATTTCAAATTGCCTCTTTTATCTTTTTATCTCTCTCTCTGCTGAACAAAAATAATATATCTATATATATATATATATAATTTAAAGATTGAAAAAGTTGAACGTAATATGATATTTTTTCTTATTTATTTATTTATTTTAGTTAAGGTAGTTATAAAGAATAGTATTCTATTATTACGACTGTGATTATATATAGAATTCTATATTGTAGCTGTAAGGACCAGATTTGAGTCCTTAGCTCAGATGATGAATGGACCCAGCCCAAAAGCCCAAAACAATAAATTTGTAGAGAGTGGGTTTGAAAACTGGGTTAAAATGAGTTGGACAACAAATAAGGTGAACTCAATTGATAAGAATAGGAAAGTAGATTGAATTGATCCAAAGAAAACCGTCCTCGGCAAAGTCCAAGAAAGTCAATTCTTATATATTTCTTACAAGTTTGTTCACAAAGTTGGTTCCTAATTGCTACAGTATTTCCCTCTTGATTTCTCGATCCCTTCTTCATGAATGATCTCCTCTATTATATAGTTCTCCTTTAGACAATCTTGGCCCTTCACTTGTTGATCATCCAAGCCACCACTTAAGTGCTTGTCTCATCGGACACCCTCTCAGTCCCTCTGTGTGTTGGGGTAGCCAATGCAACACTATTTAGGGGTCTTCTCCACATTAATGCAGCTAGGAAGTTAGTTGCAGAGCATTCAATGCGGTAGTAGCAACTTTCTCCATAGATATTTTAGAACACCTCCCTATCCTGTGTTCCCATAGTGCCTATTTGTATCAGCAGAGTGTTCCTAGGATGTTCTCCCGGATTGCAAACCACCTTTACGGGCCTCGGCCTTGGTTAGCCGAGGATGTTCTCATCCTTGGCACAACCCCTTGTGCCGTTATGATCAAAATTGACTTCTCTGTTTGTTAACATAGGTTATTTTGATAACGTTTACCCTTCTCGGACACCTTCAGTCCTCGGCTTAGGCCTTAGGCCCATTATATACATAAATAATGGGCTTTGGGGCCCAATGCCCCTACAACTACCATCCTCTTCATCGTTAGAAGAGAAGTCAGAGATGAAAGGAGATCTCCTTCTACACTCGTGGCGCAGCTCCCTCTTCAAATGGTCAATCTCCTGCTGCATGACTCTGGTATTTTTCTCGTGAAAGAGGTGGCTACCACCTCGAGAATGGCTTCTACTAGTGTGGGTAGTATGCACACTTCCCTCTTGGTCCCTTCTTCGTTCAAGATTAAGAAAATGATCTTCACGTTAGGATCCCCTAGACTCTGCCTGGCGTGGACCTGAACCTACCATAGTTGGAAATCAAACTCACTATCACACCAAAAATTCCCACAGACGGCGCCAATTGTAAGAACTAAATTTGAGTCCTTAGCCCAGATGATGAATCGACCTAGGCCCAAAAAGCCCAAAACAATAAATTTGTAGAGAGTGAGTTGGAAAACTGAGTTAAAATGAGTTGGACAACAAATAAGGTGAACTCAATTGACAAAAACAGGAAAGTAGATTGAATTGATCCAAAGAAAATCATCCTCGGCAAAGTCCGAGGAAGTCAATTCTTATATATTTCTTACAAGTTTGTTCACAAAGTTGGTTCCTGATTGCTATAGTGTTTCCTTCTTGATTTCTCGATCCCTTCTTCATGAAAGGTCTCCTCTATTATATAGTTCTTCTTTTGACAATCTTGGCCTTTCACTTGTTGATCATCCAAGTCATCACGTGAGTGCTTGTCCCATCGGATACCCTCTTAGTCCCTTTATGCGTTGGGGTAGCCAATGCAACACTGTTCAGGGGTCTTCTCCATGTTAATGTAACCAGAAAGTTAGCTGTAGAGCATTTAATGTGATGATAGCAACTTTCCCCTTTAGATATTTTAGGACACCTTCCTATCCTGTGTTCCCATAGTGCCTATCCGTATCAGCAGAGTGTTCCTGGCACATTCTCCTGGACGGCAGACCACCTCTACGGACCTCGGCCTTGGTTAGCTGAGGATGTTCTCATCCTTGGCACAACCCCTTGTGCCGTTATGATCAAAACTGACTTCTCCGTTTGCTAACATGGGCTCTTTTTATAACGTTTACCCTTCTCGGATGCCTTCAGTCCTCAACTTGGTCCTTAGGTCCATTATATACATAAATAATGGGCTCTGGGGCCCAATGCCCCTACAATAGCATTATATATATAATTTTTTTTGCAACACCATTAGATATTTTTATTATAATTGTGTTTGTATATGGAATTATACCATTTACTATTTAAGTTAAATAGATGTACTAAGATTCTTATAAATGGTTTTAAATAGATGTATAGTAAAAACTAATTAATGTCTTGGTTTAATAATAAGAGTAATCATCATGCATTGGACATCATAGAATAGTGTTGGTTGGGTAGTGTTAACAGACACTGTAAGGAGGTCATTAAGGATGATTTATTGTGGGGTTTATTTAATAAAAAATTTGGTATAAATTGATGAGGAGATTGGAAATATTACTAAAGTGACAAGTGAAACTCAAAAAATTATTTTTATTGGCTCTACAACCTATAAAGTTGGTCATAATTCCGACATAAAAAGAAAAAAAAAAACTATTGACATAATGCTATTTCTTTAATTATGAGATAACAGAGTCATGCTACTGAGATAAAGACTACCAGTAGTAGTTTTTATTTTTATTTTTTATTATTACATATTCTCTTTTAATAGAAAGATTAAATCATTCCTATATCTCAATATAGAATTTAATCAGAATTTGTTTAACCCCCCTTTTACACCGATTATAGAATTCACTCACAATTCTTTTTCTATCATAATCAATGTTCTGGCTGGCCATCCTTAAGGATGTTTGAATACATAGCTTGAGATAGGACAAGATTGAAAATAAAACCTAGCTCCAATAAACTTTCGACTCTTGTTATCTATGTAGCATGACTTCTATTATCTCACAATTTGTCTCAAATTACTATTAATAATATTTCACTCCACTATAAAAACATAATTGTGCTATAAGGCTTGTTTAATTATACAAGATAAAGTTTCACTAAAAACTTTCATTTGACCTGTCCATAAAATATTCATATTGAAATAAAAGTAGAATACTTTACTACCAGTATATTATCTTAATTCCTAAGTTCCTAATTTAATCTCTTTACTATTCTTATACTCTTAGAATCCCATTCCATTTGATATATATTTTAGTAACCCTTTACTAAAATTTTCAAGCTTGGTACTTTGAATAATTAATTCAAATTAAATATATCTCAAGGCAATATTATTTATTTCTTATTGTACGTTTAAGATCCCTGTAAATTAGATTGTTTAACCTAATTAACTAACCAAGTGAATACTTAGGTTTATTATTCAGGTTTAGGTTAAAACAATAAAGTTATATCATATAAAGCAGTGGAAAAATAAATAACACAACGATATGATAACCCAAGAAAATCAAATCGGCAAAAAATCTGGGGAAAATTTAACCTAACTATCCTCAAGGTAAAAAGCAAATCTACTTTAAAGAATCGAAATTTGCACAATAAGACTTAGACCACTAACATCTTATTGCTACCACATGTAGATTTTACTAACACGACCATATGCAAGCTCCAAATCACTCCTTCTCTATTAGGCCTTTGCAACATAAGCACACATACTTGTGATAAAAAACACAAACTCTCTTGTTTGTGACTCCAAGACCACCCTTTAAGGTTTAGATCATTAGCACCTTTGATGACTAGAGAAGGTAGCAACTTCTACAACACTGGATCTTGAGATTCTTCAAGGAATAACACCAGTAGAAGATATGAGAGGTTTTTGGGTACAAAACCCTAGATACAAAAGAGGCACACTATTCTCTCTCTAAAAAGCCTTATAAAAAGCGTGCTTAGGGTTTCTTTTATATACTAGAAGAAGTAGATCTGAAACCTTAATCCTTAATGGGCTTGAACTGCTGTTTGGGCTTAATTAAAATTCTGCAAATATGTGTTTCAATCGATCGAGCCTGTCATTCGATCTGTCGAACAAGGCAAATTTTAAAATCTTCTTTCTGTAGCTTATTTGTTCTTGAATCTTGACTTGAATCACCTTGAGCATTGTCTAATAATACCTATAGACTCTAGAATCTATATCTAGACAAGTTTGTGTTCACAATTTGGCAGTTGTTCAAAAATTTTAAAACCTAACAATCTCCCCCTTTGGCAATTCATGACAAAACTTACATACGATATGAAATGCTTAAATACAAGAAAAACCCAATACAATAAAATGCCTAATTACATCAAAAATCCCAGTCTAAGACTCCTAACCTAGAAGTTGTAATAAGAGGTAGAAGGTCTTGATCAGAATGTACCTGCTTTCCTGAAAACACTCAAAAGAACACATCAACGTATGTGTGGAAAGAAAGACATATAAACAATAAATAATCAAACTAAAGCAAATAACAAATATGCAGACTAACTCTCCCCCTAATTTAGATACATCAAAATTTTTTATTTTCTCCCCCTTTCAAAAACAGTTTCATCTTCCCTTAAATAAAACAAACAGAATTCCCACATTTCATCTGTTTCTCCCCCCCCCCCCCCCACCCCCTTTTGGTCATGTATTGACAAAAACAACTCAAACAAAGAGTAAACAGAAAACATACACAATAAAAGTCAAGAGAAAATAGAGAATCAAGGGAACACAAAACAATTTTGAAAGTTCAAAAACGTGTACAAAAACACTTTTGAACGTTTAGACCCCCAAAAACCAATTTAATCAACACACGCAATATGTTAAACAACTAGTGTGCGGAAACTTAACATATGCTATAACATGGAATTGATTAAACAACTATCTAAGCCACATCAAAATAAACCACAGCAGATTAATGTAAAGGCAGAGATAGAGAGGAAAGAAGATGCAAACACAAGCGATAACACCAGATATGTTATCGAAGAGGAAACCGAAGACCTCGGCGAAAAACCTCTCCGCCGCCCTCCAAGCGGTAATCAATCCACTAGAAAATACAGTTGGGATACAAGGACAGCAATAGACCCTCCAAGCCTAATCTACCCAGTGCACCTAAGCCCTCCAAGCTTCTTGCTCCAACGAGGTTGCGCCGAACCTTTTTCTTTTCTAGCTTTCCGGATTCCGCTACTTCACCGTAGCATCAACCAATGAATATTGGCTCCTTCCTAACTGCTTCCCAGAACTCCAAACGTCTGTCTCACAGAGATGATAATGGTGAGAACCAGGTTTGGTATAAAGGCCTCGCAAGGATTTGACAATGGAGAGGAAGAGAGTGAGGGAATTTGATGAGACTCTAAGGTAGAGATTGTGGGTGAAACAATCTGGTTTTTCTTTAGGGTTTCTCTCTCAAAATTCTCTCTGGAAGCTCACTTTCAATCGTGGGTTAAAAGGGTATTTATACTGAAGAGGAGTGGAATGCGAAACGTCAGGTTTTTCCAAAACAGGGGTGGCTCGCGGCTTGACCTCGCGGCTTGACTAAGTCGCGAGTTCCAGTCGCGAGTTAACCGTATGGCCAGTTGTCCTGTTTTGTCCTGTAGTGCTCCAGCTAGCATGACTGTTCATCTTCCAGCATGCTTGGCACGTGTGCATCTTCTGGCGGGTTGAAGCCGCGAGTCCAGTCGCGAGTCCCAGCCGCGACACTCTGTTTTCTTGCACACTCTTGAGCGATCTTCACACTATCTCACTCACTACCCTTACAACAATCCCACCTAAATACAGGGTTACTAAATGCTGAATTACAAGCAAATTTGGCACGGAATAAAGCCAATTAGATGGTTGAATAAATTCAACCTTACAAATTTAGCTCTATAGAAAATAGAGACAACTCCCCCTATAAACAACAAAGGATAAAAATGAGTTTCTCCCCCTGTAAATATAGGAAAAACAAAACAAGTTTTGGGAAAAACAATTTAGAGGAAAATTTAGGAGGTGGGGAAAAGTAAAACAAACCTAACTTTAAAAAAATTGAGGTTACACATGAACACAAATATTCTCTCTTTCAATAAATGCAAACTTGACATTATGTGACCTATAACCAAATGGTGTTTGAACTCAAATCAAATAGAGAAAATATTTGCACATTATTATCCATCATATCTCAAAAAAAAAAAAAAAAATTCAATTTTCAGCATTTCACAAATCAAGAAAAAATAGCATATACAAAAATGTACAAAGGACACAAAAATTAATCAATCAATTTTTAAATCAAGTTGAGTACCCAATTTAGCAAAGTGTATGCATATTATGTGTGAAAACAATGAGAGATATGACTGCAAAACTGCAAGATGGATACAAAAAATAATGCAATGCATGTGAATTCTAAACATAAATGATGCATGAAAAAAACTTTGGTCAAAAACTTAAAAACGAATTTTTTTTTTAGTTTCAATCAATCGAGCATCGATCGAATACCAATCAAGTCAGGCAGAGAACAATGATTAAAAATCAAGGGATTTTCAATCGGTCAAAAAACACATTCGATCGATCGAAATTCTAGAAAATAGGATTTTTTGAAAAACATCAAAAGTTTTATGCAAAAAACACTCAAACCATATAATTTCATGAATGAAATACATGAGAATGAGTTTAAAAGTTTTTCAAAAACATTTGTTTTCAACCCAGAACTTCAAAAACAAGATTTTCACACAAGTTACCCCCAAATTTTCAATCCAATGAATGCATTTTGTATCAAAATCATAGAATATATAATCTTGAATGGCCAAACCAAATTCACACACAATTTCATGTACTAAGTTTAGCAAAGAATAACTTGTGTAGTATGTGCAACTAGTAACAGTATGAGATATATGTGAGGTGATATGTATATAATAATCAATCACAATTTCTACATTATTCATTACATAAGTTTGAAAGTGACTATCACCTAAAGAGTTACATCCTATAACTCCCACATCTCTTAGAAAACAAGCTTGTAATCATGTAATTTTTTAATTTTTTTTTTAAAACTTTTAGCCTTATAATGTACACACCATTTTTATTTCTTTGCCCATTTTTTATTTTTTTATTATATATTTTTTATATTCCAAGGCTACACCTTATTTTCTTTTTGTGCATGTGCTACACTTTTTCAAGCACAAAATCTTGCGATATGCACTAAGGTGTTCATGATTGGCTACTAAACAATGGTGAGATGGTTATTTATGCCTATCTCTTAGGATTTTTTAGTCTTTACAATCAAAAGTATGTGACTTCAAAATCAAGATCATGTGATAAAAAACTATAAACAACTCCTACACAACATGCACCACATTGCTAAAAATAGCAAAGTGCAGAAAAATAAGCTCATCCAAGCTAAACAAGGTACACAAGCATGTTATATAAAAATAATAGGCCAACCTCAATTACATATTCATGATGTGTAATACAAAAGAAATAAAAACCTTTTTGGTTTCAAAAAAAAATTTATGACCAAAACTAAAAGCACACATTATGCTAAATGATTAAAAATGCAAATGCAATGTATGACAGTGCTTAACTAAGCTACAGAGGGTACACAAACAAGAAATATCAATTTCTTAATTAACCCTTGAGTACATGTACAAACTAGTACATACTCACAGAAAATCATAAATAGCTTGGCACTTATATAATAGATACTATTCAAGTTTCTCCACAATGTCAAGCATGTTCTAAATCAAGAGAGAGATATCATGATTCACGTAATCCTCTAGAAAAATAAAAACTAGACACAAAATAAAATATTTTTGTTTTTGTGAAAATTTTCAATGTTTTTGGATTTTTTTTTAATAAAAAAAAAAAAAAAAACCAAAAACAGAAACAAAACATGTCCACAAACAATTGAAAGAATTAAATCTATTAGGCCTTTGCAACACAAGCACCCACACTTGTGATAAAAATCTCAAACTCTCCTGTTTGTGACTCCGAGACCACCCTTGAAGGTTTAGATCATCAGCACCTTTGATGACTAGAGAAGACAACAACTTTTACAACACCGGATCTTGAGATTCTTCAAGGAATAACATTGGTAGAAGATATGAGAGAGCTTTTTGGGTACAAAACCCTATATACAAAAGAGACGCAATCTCTAAAAAGCCTTATAAAAAACGTTCTTAGGGTTTTCTTTATATACTAGAAGAAGTAGATCTGAAATCCTAATCCTTAATGGGCTTGAACTACTGTTTGGGCTTAGTTAAAATTCTATAGATATGTGTTTCGATTGATCGAGCCTGTCTTTCGATCGGTCAAACCAGGTAAATTCTGAAATCTTCTTTCTGTAGCTTACTTATTCTTAAATCTTGACTTGAATCACCTTGAGCATTGTCTAATAATACCTATAGACTCTAGGATTTATATCTAGACAAGTTTGTATTTACAATTTGCCAATTGTTCCAAAACTTTTAGAACCTAACACTTATTGTGATTATGGATTTCATCTTAAGAAATAATGTTCCCATAACAATACATGTAATTACTCAACTTTTTAATTAGGTTTTAACCTACATTTCACATTTGAATCCACCATCCTCAAGATTAATCATATATGTATGCTCTTAGTAGTTGTGAGTTTAATTATTCAAGTGACAATAGTTTGCAGAACAACGAATTAAACCGGTCTAGTTCAATTTATTCTAATACATCAACATATTAATCAAAAGTCAATATTAAAATGGATAAGTGGAAATATGCACAAATATAGGATTCGAAATGAGGAATCCAAACGAATGTTAAGGTGGTCCCTATTGATCAATGTAAAGATAAAAGGGAAAATTACTTGAGATGGTTTGGTAATGTTCAAAGGAAAGAGACTAATGAATTGATAATTAAGAAAGATTGAGTTGATTCAAGTTGAGAGAATGAAAAAGAGTAGAGGAAGATCAAAAAGAACATTAATAGAAGTAGTAAAAAATGACATGTCAATTAATTAAGAAAGTAACAAAATATGATTTCAAATAGAATAAAATGGGTGGAAAAGTACATGTAACCAATCGTAAATAATATTTTGAGTATCCATGTATAGCTTACCTCAAATATTTACTTTTGTTTTTGCTGTTGTTATAATATTCTTATTTGATATTAACACAACTAAATCACATATATTGCATTTCAAAAAAAAAAAAAAAAAATCACATATATTGTAACCCATGGACTATTAAAGAAATGAATTCATAATATCAAATGATCATATAATGTTATAAAACAAAACACTTTTATTATTTTTTAAAAATCATACAAGTATTTTAGAGCACTATTAATCATAAAAGTAATTTCTCATAGTATTGATTGTTAAATATCAAAATGTTAACTCAGCCATGCATGGGATCATTATTTATATTAGTTTTAGATTTCTAAATTTAAATGTATGCATTTTTGGCCTAACTAAAGTAATAAATCACTTAGTTTATGAAAGAGCTCTCAATTATTTTGAAATAAATTTTCTGTACATGAAAGTAAGAAACAAATGAGAATGCATCAATATTGAAATAAAGTTAAGGTATCGACTTAGACTAAAAAAAATTGTGTAAAAAACTTTTATTTAAATAACTATGTACATGGCTAATCTAATCTAATAAAAAATTATTAAATGAAAATTTAGCACTTAATATGAATTGCAGAGTAAAGTAGATAGTTATAATTCAATGACAACTCTAGGGATTTATTTTAGAATGGTCACTAAAAAATTTAAGTTATGTAAAATCTAATAAAGAAATAATTGGAATATATGAACATTGCAAAAAATAAACTAATCATGAAGTTTAGAATTTATATTTGCTAACAAAAAGAAAAAGAAAAAAGGGTTTGAAAATTGAGAATGTTGAGATGAAAGTAATAAAGTGAGAGTGAGTCTGAAATGATAATAGAGAAAAGAAAAATGGAGAGAGAGAGAGAGGGAGAGAGAGAGAGAGAGAGATAATATTTTCCACAACTTAAAGCTAAATTACTAGCAAAATTGTTGCAACTACAAAACCAAAGAAAATACAACTACCATCACCACCAAGGAGAGAACTTATGACCACAATATTTCACTTGATATCCTTTAAAAAAAAAAAATTATGGATTATTTTTATTGAATGATTTACAATTTGGAATGATTAAGGATTTTTATCTTTTTTTTTTAATAGGTTTTTTGTTGAATAATTTGTTCACTTATTGTTATTTGGTTAAGTCTTGTTTTTGTTTGGGTTATTTTTGTTGTTATATGGGCTAATTTTTAATGATGTTATTTTAAAATTTTTTTTTAAGTGTTAAGGATTATATTTGGGCCAAGGGCCAGAATTATTTTAGGAGTAAATAATTCTTGTGGAAAAGCTATTATTTTTGGGTCAAAAGTTATGTCAGCATTGGGTCTAAATTAGAATCAGTAACATCTTAACACATAAGATTTATTGTGAAATTATTGTAAAAATATTTTATATACAGCATTACTCTTATTTTTATTGAACCCAATTTTTTTGTAGCTCTCAAATTAGGTTGTTCAACATTTTTATTAGGTGGTCACAATAAATTAGTTTAATATATAATTTTTTTTTTTTTGCAAATGTATATGTACATTGTTTTTGCAAGTCAAGGTGGTCCTGTGACCACCCTCGCTTACAAGCAAAGCGGCCCTAAGCACTTTAGCTTATCTAAGTTCATGTTTCTGTTCCTCAAAAATAAAGCTCATATTTTCACACGAGAAAAGCAAGGAATTGAATCTAGTGCAGCTTAAATTGATAAAAATGCTAGCTGTCATTTGTATGGTCTGTCTACAACAAAAGCATAAGATTTAATAAGGTTGATCTCTGTCTTTATCCATCATATTATGCTAAGCAACTAAGTTATATTAGTATATTAGAAAGTCCTTCGGCACTCAAACCAAAGGCCCAATAGAATAATTATTAAAAGAATGGAGTTAGATTAATATTAGCTTTGTACTACTGGATGTAAATGTATCCTTTAGAATTTATCTTGATTATCTTTGTTTAGGATGGAGATGTCCTCTCTTAAGATTTATCTTGTCAAGTAATAAAATTATCATCTTAATCATTTGCTCTCAATTGAAATCTTTAGAAGCTCGATCCCCTTTCTGAAAGAGACTAGAGAAGCATTACAAGCACATTCCAAAAAAAAGCATTGATTTTTGGCTCGCAAACCAAACATTGTTGAAGACCTCTTCAAACCCTTTATTATAGGTAGTAGATTAAATGATTAATTATTAGGATCTAACCTTGGCATAGCGCACCTTGATATCATATGAGATTCAATCAAAATGTGCGTGTAACTAGAACACAATTAATCATGGAAAAATAACAGTCGAATTATCGTAACTCTTGATTTTATGAGCAAAACTAAGCAAGTTCACACAAAAATATTTTACACAATGCTAATTGAGTACACAACATTGGCAAACATTGTTCTTCTCGAAACTTCTTTTAAGATAGATGCGAGCGAGTAAGGGTTTCATCGAACATTAAGAGTGGACATAGAACTTAATTATTTATAGAGAACATGCACTCATCATGAATTAGACTTAAAAACCCTACATTCTACCTCATTTAAACTAGTGCATAAGCCAATAAAAACAAATTGTACCAAAAACAAAATATGACCCCAACCTACTAACTTAGTCTTTTCTATAATAACGTTAGGTTTAAAATATCTACATTTGTGTTGGCAAACACATCAACAAAAACTTGTGCTATTATAGTCTTTAAAGTCTATAGGGTGTCAAGAAAGATGCTCAAGCTTCTGCTTTTTAGTGTGCAAGAACATGAATTTGATTCTTTTAAACTATTCAAGAACTTAATTATAGTTTCTACCAATCAAAACTAAGCTTGATTGATCAAACTGCAACTATGCAAAGTCAAATTTTCAAGCCCATCAGCTCACTATCACTATCACTTGAGATCTAAAAAAATTTGTGCCTACTGCTTACAAAGTCTCTGCTATGTTCAGTCACATACTATCTGAACCAGTGGAGCCGAATTTGCTGCAAGCTAGTCATTAAAAGTGTTGGATCTAAATCTTCAAAGGGATATTGAAGTTGTGAATTGCAGGTTCACATTGCATCAGATTGCTATCAGAGACATCTATGCATCTTAGTGTTAGAGCAAGTGAAGATTTGAGCAAAAAGAAGAGCAGTGACTTGAAGTTGAAATTAGAAGAAGAAGAGGTTTCAAAGTAATGGCTAGTTCAGCTCAGCGGTAACTTGAGGTTAAGATCAAAACGGTGTCGTGTGGTTTAAGTGAGAAAGAGTTGTAAGTGTGTTATAAGAAAAGGTGACGTTTCCATATTAGTGGAATGATGCTGTTTTGATCTTCTTCTTTAGTTCAGGGTTTCAAGACTTCCTCTATTCTTCTTTAGTGCTCGAGGTTGAGCTAGTTACAGAGATTGACACAAAGCCTCAATGGAAACTGTCCTCCCTTGAAATTTGGAAGTTGTTATAGGGTTGTTATGATTCAATTATGATAGAATCTCTTAGAAGATTCTTGATTGTATCTATTTTGTGTACTAAAAATAGAGTTCAGTGTAATGTATTTTCTTTGAGCTTGTACAAAATACTTTTTATCATTCAATAGAAATCTCTCTCTATTTTTCTTCTTTCTTCACCTTTCTATTATAGCTTCTGCCATTGTTGTCCTTTGTGTTGATTTTTAAATCCTTGTAAACTAGATTGTTAACCTAATTAATTAACCAAGTGAATACTTAGGTTTATTATTTAGATCTAGGTTAAAACAAAACAATTATATCATGTAAAACAAAAAAAATATAAAGAACATAATGATATGATGACTCAGGAAAACCAAGCCAGTAAAAATCCTGTGGAGGATTTAACCTAGCTATCCTCAAGGTAAAAAGCAAATCCACTATAGAGAATCGAAAGTTACAATAAGACTTAGACCACTAACATCTTATTATTACCTCGAGTAGAACTTACTGACACGATTATGTGCAAGCTCTGAATCCATAGACTCCTTCTCTGTTAGGCCTTTGCAACACAAGCACCCACACTTGTGACTTTGAGACTTCACTCAAAGGTTTATCAACACAAACTCTCCTGTTTGTGACTCTAAGACCACTCTTGAAAGTTTAGATCATCATCACCTTTGATGATTAGAGAAGGCAGCAACTTCTACAACACTAGATCTTGAGATTTTTGAAGTAATAATTCCGGTAGAAGACATGAGGAGCTTTCCGGGTACAAAACCCTAGATACAAAGGAGGCACCCTCTTCTCTCTCTGAAAAGCCTTATAAAAACGTGCTTACGGTTTCCTTTATATATTAGGAGAAGTAGATCTAAAACCCTAATCCTTAATGGGCTTGAACTGCTGTTTGGGCGGATTTAAAATTCTGTAGATACAACTCTCGATCGACCGAGCCTATCTCTCGATCGATTGAACTAGGCAGATTCTGAATTCTTCTTTGTGCAGCTTACTTTTTCTTGAATCACCTCGAGCATTGTCTAATAATACCTATAGACTCTAGGATTTATATCTAGACAACTTTGTATTCACGATTTGCCAATTGTTCTAAACTTTTAGAACCTAACACTTTGCAGGCTCTAAATCTCGCACTTAGAACTAAATTTGGTAACTATAGTTAAGTTTATGAAGAATATGGTTATTCAATTTGTAAATTTCTATTTGATGGTGGATTTGTTCATGTTGAGATTGATAAGGTCAAGTCCCCCCAAATTTTTCCTGTGGAACTAATTTGTTTCACTAGTTTCCTAGGTCATCATATTGTATGTTCTTTGCTTTTCCGTACTTGCTTAATATTGATGTTTAGTTGATTAACCTAATACATTTCATAATGAATCTAACAATCAACTTAACCCTTAAAACTAGTAAGTAATCAAATCTGATAGTGGTCTAAACCCAACAAATGATAATAAAAAAAAAAAAAAAAAAAAAAAAAAAAAAAAACCACAAACAAAAAAATTTAGTCACATACAGCCGATTTTAGGAAAACAAATTCCAATTAATGGAAGCTCAATTCTTAGTTAGTAGCCATGTACATTTTATATGACAAGTTAGTCCCACGTTTGTATCACAAAATGTGGCACTTTGGAAGTTATATTTTGCTACATTTTATTTAAGCGCTTTAGTTTTTAGAACTAAATATATAAATATAAAGAACAAAAATACAAAAAGTATATAGCATATCACGAGGTGCATTACATAACTTCCACTACAAAAAAACGGACCTCCGGCCGCGTTTTTAAAACGCGGCTACATGACAAAAAACCGTGGCTATAGCCTATAGCCACGTTTTTTTAGGCCACGGTTCCTAATGTGGCCTAAAACCCGTGACTATAGGACTGATGGTCCTATGGCCGCACTTTTTAACCGCGGCCCAAGCCCGGGTCCTATAGCCCCGTTTAAAACGCGGCCTAAGACCGTACCCTTAGGCCGCGTTTTAAACGCGGCCTAAGCCTTTCAACCTTAGGCCGCGTTTAAAAAGTGCGGCCATACGTCCCATTGTGATGGCCTGTTACACTCATTTAAGCCGCGTTTTAACCGTGGCCTAAGGTTCAACCTTAGGCCGCGTTTTAAACGCAGCCCAAGGGTGAACCTTAGGCCACGTTTAAAACGCAGCCCAAGGTTCAACCTTAGGCCGCGTTTAAAAAGTGCGGCCATACCTCCTATTGTGACGGCCTGTTACACTCATTTAAGCCGCGTTTTAACCGTGGCCTAAGGTTCATGCTTAGGCCGCACTTAAAACGCGGCCTAAGGTTGTGCGCTTAGGCCGCGTTTTAAACGCGGCCCAAGATTACAACATTAGGCCGCGTTTTAAGTGCGGCCTAAGCCCCCCGAATTCTTAATATGAATTTGGTCTATAGCCACGTTTTTATGGTTTTAAAAACGTGGCTATAGTATTTTTTTTTTTTTCCTTTTTATTTTCTTTTTCTGGGCAGAGTTTTTTTACAAAACCTGTCAAACATACAAAAATTTCAACAAAATATCTCTAATAACAACCCAGAATTCCAACAAAATATCAAGTAAGAATTTTCTCAAGCATTAATTTTCTCTAAATAAATATCCAAACAACTATACATGAAGAGTCCACAAATAGTCCAAACAATATTACAATTATGTTTACAATATTTTCAATATCCACGAAGTTACAATATTCTGAATATACTAGAAATTATACATGAAGAGTCCATGACGAGTCCACGAAGATATTATACTATGATGTTGCGCTATATCCTGAAAATATTATATACGCAAAATTAGTAGCACATAATATTGCAATAAACACGCAAGTTTCATTAACTAAAACGCAAAGTTTGTATTACCTGAATATCCACTTAAACTGGTCATGTTCTTTTGGAAGAAGGCTACTATTTCATCCATTCTCTGCTTTGTATCGGCCATTTCCCGCTTTGTTTCGTCCAGCTGCTGCTGATGCCGTGTTTCTGATTCGCGCATTGCTTCGGCCATTTGCTGCTCATGCCGTGCATCTGACTCCCGCTTTGCTTCGGCCAGTGCTTCGGCTAGTTGCTGCTCATGCCGTGCATCTGACTCCCGCTTTGCTTCGGCCAGTGCTTCGGCTAGTTGCTGCTGATGCCTTTGCTCTGCGTCAGCAAGTTGGTCCCTCATCGAATTTTCCAATGCAGTCATTCGTTGGACCGTTTCAGTGGACGACGGCCCAGGCACACATGGAAGGTTGGACCCACTTCTTCCTGATGGGGTTGGTCCAAACCCGACCCCACGGACACGTCCAGAACGCTCTTTGCCCATCACTTGAGCGAACGCATCATCTTTTGCCCAGAGAATTCCATCGCGATGGTCTCCTACTAGCTTGCCCCCGTTGTTTAAAATGTCTTTCATTTTATCCTGTTTTCATATAAGAACCAAATAACATATTATTTGCTATAAACATTTCACGCACAAATTAGAAAATAAATAGGTTATGATATAGGCTTACAATCTTGTCTCGCACTACATTACTAATAGGAGTCCCATCTTTCGTGCAGTATGCTTTTATGAAAACATCTGCACGCTCCACTGCTTGGCCATTTTCTTTTGCCTACATCATATTCAACAGTCTCATTACAATAGTGAAAAATTATGTCGGTATGAAGCGACAACCAAACATAGCAAATGGAATTTGGAACATAACATGCAATATAACCATAAAACAAATTCCGTAAACATGTAGTTTATTACGTTCAAAAAGACGAGTTGTTTTCTTCATGTGAATGTTTTGTATCAAGCGGTTTTTGGGTCCAACACTGTGTTTATAATATTAGATTTAATAAAATAGCCATTTTATAAGAGGTAACGTTTGAAAAAGTGTGGCCATAACTATATGCCACAACTATAGCCACGTTTCTTAAATGTGATTATATCTGTTACCTATAGCCACGTTTAAAACGCGGCTATAACCCCCTAACTATTTTTTGAATTTGTCTATAGCCACGTTTAAAACGCGGCTATAACTCCCTAACTATTTTTTGAATTTGTCTATAGCCACGTTTTAAACGCGGCTATAACCCCCTAACTATTTTTTGAATTTGTCTATAGCCACGTTTTAAACGCAGCTACAACCCCCTAAATATTTTTACAATTACATCACAAGAAATGTCTATTAACAGTCATAAACATGCAAAAAAGCCAAGTATTCCTTACCCCAACATTGTGCATATGATCAGTAGACTAGTTTCTTCAAACTCTTCAGATTCATCACACATAATAATTTTAATTCAACCAAACAATATGTACGGAAACTCTTTTGTGATTTTTTAATATTGATTAATTCTAAACCAAGAAGTTTGTATTATTACAGTAATGAAATTGTGGATTGCTTAGTTTGGACCCTACGACAACGTTGGGCATTGCCACCATTACTGTCATCTCCATGCAAGCCCTTCCTCAATGCTAAACTCACGCCGACAAAATCTATTTTAATTTCCATGAATTCGAATCGACCATGTTCTTTCAACAACAAAATAAATAAATAAATACAACTAGAATTTATTGATACCACCAATATGTCACAAGTTCAATTAAAATAGTAGAGCATTAAAACTTGGCTAGTTGTTGTATAATGCATTTCTTACCATATTGTCAGCAGTTTGTGCAAAACTTATAGGCCCTGTCCTCGCTATATCCGTCTGAAACGAACGACTTCTCTTGTTCGTATCCACTAAGTCCTTTACACATTCCCGCCAACAAATTAAAACAAACAAATCAGTTAAAACACTGCACTCGGTATAGAGCAAGAAAATAGAGCAAGAAAATAGCGCAACCTTCGTTTTAGCATCAAACCAATAGTCAACTAGTGCGCGGTAGTCCTGCTCGTCAGCCCAAGATGGTTTACTTTGATAAACATCTTCTTTTAACGCATCTTTTGGGTAGCATTTTTTTTTTTAACTTACTTCTTCGGTTTCTTCTCAACTCTCCTAACAAGTGCATTGCCCAGTTCATTTGATTAGCTGGGCTAATAATCTCTGGGTCAATGATCCATTTTTTCTGAAATGCAAAAATTGAGTTAGCATAGTGCAATAATTCACCCTACTGAAAATTCCATTTAGCACATACACGCCTATACATAACAATTAAAAGTATCTTAATTTGATACAACCTCTATCTCTACCCAAGCGTTTTCTTTGCATTTACGGTCGACATGCGTCCAAGTAGCAGGCATAAGTGGGCAATAGTTGCGGCAGATGCATAAGGTGCCCAACCACCTTTTGAATGTTTGCCCGCTTTCCCCAACCGGTTGCTTGCTCCCATTTAACCCACATACAAGTTTCTTGTTCGGTGGAAGAGCCCATATACGCTGCATTAGCGTTATTCCACATTTTTTATTTATATTATTAGATATTGGGGATTCCCGAACTGAATCTTCTGCACGCCCATCATTGGATGGTGCGGTTTCTTGGACCAAATCGCCTGCATATAGTAAACCATTATTAGAGAGAATGAAATTTCAAAGTTCACAATTACAGAGAAGTCACTGTATATAGCTCAAGTGCTCAACTAAGATGATATATGTGATCTTTGTAAATGTGGAGATTTTGATACTTAAAGAAACTGATAATAACAAATAAGTCGATGTCTCTATCTAAAAGCTGTTTTTATCCCTTTCAAAAATAAAAAACTGTTTTTATCCAAAAAATATATGTAACTTGCATATAATTCAACCATAACACCATTACTGCCAATGTCATGTACATGCACAGCCAAGTTGAATATAATTTCCAGAGCTCGTAAATCACATGAATATCATTATTACAGCTTGGGTAAAATAACCTCAAACAAGAACATAATATGAACAGATGGGGAGTGGTGTTAGGTGGGGGGCACGTGCGAACTAAAAATCTGACTTGACCCCCTCTTTTCTTTTTGTTTTTTCTCTGATGACAAGGACGTTACACATCCACAGTGAACAAAATATGAGATAAAAGTAACTGTGCTAAATGGAGTTAGGAATAAAAATATCCTTTAGAGACCGAATTAGTTGTTTTTAAGAGACTTTAACTTAGTTGATATGAACCCAAACTCCAAAGAAGTTTAGTAAAATTTACTTAAGGACACTCATTACCACTTCCCTTCTTAGTATTACTTGATTTTGCATGAAATGTGTGCCACTATATTTATTGAGTCCAATTTTATCGGAGTTTGTGTTCCTAAGAAATTCATTTACTTTTCCAAGGAACAAGTCCAATTCTATTAAATCGGGTCATCACCGTTTCTAAAAAAAAAAAAAAATTCGGGTCATCACCATTTTAGGCTTTGCTTTTTATTAATTGCTTAAAGAAGTGCACATTTGAAATTGATTTGGTCCCTAATTATGTCAAGTGGTGGTACTTAATTGGATCATTTCCCTAAATCTCACTTCTTCTAGAACCCATCTAGGAGAAGATGTAACAAATTTTGTCCTTACCCCCAAGTTTGCACAGCCAATTTGGTTCCATGCACAACCAAATATTTTCCATACCCTCAACAAATTGCAAGCTGGCCAAATGCCAAAGAAAAAGCGATCTCCCATCCCACGCGACCTCACCATCTTTTACTAAAAAATAAGTAAGGCCTCCCATGCAAATCAAGTTTCCTCAATATTTTTCACACACGTCTCTACCCTCTCCACAGAGAAACACCCAAACTCCCAGACACACTACAAAAACTATCAAAACCCAGAAAATACACAAAAAAACCTTCTCACAAACAGAACCTGCAAGAATCCCTCAATCATATAGAAATCCAACCAAAAACCCACCTCTAAACCCCTACAAACTTTATAGAGAAACACCCAAATTCCCAGCCAAGAACACCACCAAAAATACCCAAAAACAATGCCCTTGCAAACCCAAATAGAACCATAAATATCCCTGTTTTAACCCATAAAATCAACCCCAAAATCGACAATCTCAACCCCCACTGAAAATAACCCAGCAAATCCTCCAAAACTCTCACTACAAATATCCTATAATAAGCCAAGAAAAATCCCACTGGAACTACAGCCAAAACCCCACTGTCAAACCCTTAACAATTCTCAGGAAGACCCAAAAATAGCCACTGTAAACCCAACACTGAAAACTCCATCAGATACCAAGACAAATCCCTTCATACAAACCAACCAGAAAACCCATTTGAAAACAGCATCAACAGAGCATAAAAAAAAAAAAAAAATTGAAAGATAAATGGAGCAGAAGCATAAGCTAAATACCAAGACATGAAAGCAGAATACAAAGAAGGAAATAAGAAATTCAAAAGCAGAGAACCATACAGAAAATTTTGTTGAATTTTAAGGTCAACAAATTTTCTACTTTCTTGTTGGGCTTTTTGCATTTAATGTTTAAAAATGCTAAGATATTGTCTAGATAATCATATTTAAGCTCATTTTTTCTATTGAATTTAAAAATTTTGGGATCAGGAGTTCAAAATTTTATTTCAAAGGGTCAAAAAAATATTTTAAAAATATTATACATAATTCATTTTTTTTTTTTATTTAGCTCTTATACTTTATTTCTTTTTCTTTTTTGGCCAGCTCAGATGGTTTATTTAAAGTTTTGAACCCCCTAATCTTCACTTGGTACCGCCCCTGTGACCACCCCGTGACTTTACCATTACATAAGGTAATGTCCCCCCAACATTAATTGTGTTCTTTTGTTTAGATCTAAATATATCCATCATAAAACTAAAAACTGATTTCTATACTGTGCAAACTGCACATTTTTACAAGGGAAAAGTGTGTTTTTTTTTTTTCTTAGAAACAGAAGGGAAAAGTTAATTAAAATGCAGTAAGAGCAGTAGTTTAAAATATATTTTCAGAAATTTTTAATGATAAAATGAAAAATAAAATTAAGAGTTTTCTCAAGCTTAGTGAGGGAAGAGGGAGATTTGTATTTGTATTTGGAGTTAATGAAACAAGAATTGTGTTAGGAACTCTAAAATTTGCTACAGCACATCAACTCATTTACATATGCTTATAGGTTTTATTAGCTTGTTGAAAAATATTATAATGAACATAATTATGGAATAGTTTTTTAAGCGTATGACTTAGATTTCTGATGTGCACTCTGCACAAATATTGCAGTTTAATTTTTGATAATCAGCACAAGTCTTAATGCCTCCAATGTACAGTTGTTTGTAATAATTAATGAATTTCTATTATATAAATATATATATATATATTTATAGTTGACCCTATATCTTCTTCTTGTGGAGATGTACAACTGAGCTAAGCTATCTTAGTTGTCTGCTTCTTTGGATCATTGTGTGAATTTTAATTCATTCAATTAGTAAATTTCATTTTACTTCAATAATTAAAGTATGTATCAAGTCAAAACTACTAAAAAATTGAAACCATATAAACATAAGGTTAAAGATATAGGTGTTTAGTCATTAACAGCAAACATAAAAGTCTTACCCTAAGAATAATTTACACTGTACGAATAACTACCTGCAGAAGGCGGCTGTGTCTCATCATCATCATAATCATCTCCTTCCTCCCATCTTGCGTGCTCAGCATCATAGGCGGCCCTTAACTCCTCCTGCATGATGTCTCGTGAGCGTGATGAACCTTGGCCAACTTGCACAATTGTCAATGGATGGTCCCTCTCCTTTCCTGCAGCAAACGACCGAAAAATTAGTTACAACAGTCCTAAATATCAAACGTTACATTTCAAGATATGTAAACTACCTGTGGGTTGTGACCCAGCATCACTAGTATGGGCGGCTTGCAGCTCCTCCCCTCTCTGTCGTGAACTCGAGGGTCCTTCGCCGACTTCTACAACTGGCAATCGGCGTTTCTTACCCATTCCTGCGTCTAACAACTTTACAAAACAAAAAAAGTGTTAACTATAGACAACAATCAATTGCATAAAATGTAAGTTAAATATTTTTAGGTTCTGACACCCTTTACAATAATTCAACCATATACACGTTTCGTGCACCAAGATAGCCAGAAGAAAACTTTATATTAAATGTCGCAATTTTTGTTAGAATTGAGCTGGGTTAGGACCTATGGTAATTAAGATCATGAAGGTAAGATATTAAAGATGATTTTAAAACCCCCATAAATGAACCAATAAAAAGCTAGACTTTGGTATATTTACAATCTGCTACAACTCATGTAAATAAATACAACAAGAAAAAGAAAAAGAAAAATTTTAATTTGCTTTTGACGTCTATGTTTTTAATGACACCTTTTTTGTGTTGGTGGGTTTAGACAGTTAGCTTGTACTGCATGTTATAAGCAACTGAGGTACAAAAAATCAAGTGTTTTGACATATGATAAATGGGTTTTCAATTTTAATGATGTTTGGGAAGAAAGAAAGGTTTCTCTCTTCTTCTCTAGTCTCCACCCACTGTGGTTCCATCTTTTTTGTGTAGGGTCTGTCTGGCTTCTGTCTGTATCTATGCAGCTTATGTCTTTGGTTAGAATGTCCCTTTCTATAGGGGTTTCAACTTTCAAAAATTACAAATAATAAGATATTCAGGACTCGTTCAGCTATAGGATGAGTACTATCCACCATCAGACTTGGAGAAAGGGTGGAATGTTTCATGCAACATAATTGGGGTAATGACTTAATGAAGGACACAATAAAATGGGCCCATAAATATCACAGAACAAGTTAAGGATGGTGATGTAATCAGCTTACCTCATGCCATTATTACATTAAAATTATATAAGCTTTTCTTCTCAAAAAAAAATAAAAAAAAAAATTTATATAAGGTGATGTCATATGGTCCTAGCTAGCAGTGAGGTTTTGGTTGTTGATTTTTCTTTATTACGGTTTTCAATTGGTAAACTGAAAAAATAAAAAATAAAAAAAATCCTCCATTTATAGCAAAATTGTGAACAGTAGGCCACAAATGGAAAATAGCATGATAATAAAAAGCATTCATATTAAACTAACCCATACCGAAAGTCTGACCACTATGATCCTATAAATGTCTAATACTGGCATGTTGTTTATTGAGAGTACTGTAATTGTTCATAAATTGTTTTTACAATAATATGGAGGAGTGGGATCATGTTTTAGTACATACCCAATTTGAATTAAGGCTATATGACCTAACCTGGCAAGACATGCCTATTTCACTTTCCTGTAATCAGATTCATAGATAATTCGTGACAGAAAAATTTTAGCTTGATCAGCCGAACTTTAAGAACTTACACATGTATACTTGGCTCGGTTCCAATTGATTTATATCTCTCAGTTTTAAGTTCAATTAAAATTGTCAAGAGTCTCATAACTCAATTAGTGTTTTCAAATAAGACATTTAAGATTCAAATCTCTTTCCTAATCAATGTAATTATCCAAAGAAAAAAAAGATAAAGTTTGGATTGGCATATTATAAAGTTGGTTAGGTAAAACAAAAAACATTTACAAAAACAAGCCATGATTATTTTCTAATATCAGACTTGGTAAAGACAGAAAAATGATAGGGCATTCCAAAGATGCCGAAGAGATAGGGTGTTTCACGGAAAACGGAGACAAAAAAGGTATTTCTAGCCAATAGGCATAGTCTTGGCTGATTGGAGGGGAGCTTAGTGCGAAGCAAATTGCCTAATACACGGGTTCTTTAATCTATAGTCTTGCTGGTTACCATCACTGTCAATCTATATCTGCATTTGAAGAACGCAATTGGCAATATCAACATCATTTGATCCAAATTTCAAAAATGACATTATAAATAAGTGCGACATAATTATGATCAAACTACCCTATAGTTATGATGATAATCCCCCTAAAAAAAGACCTTAGGGCTAATAACCCCCCTACAAAAAACCTTAGGGCTAATAAATTCGTGATCCAAAAAGAAAGACAGTTTTTCTCCTAGTGAATATGAAGAGAAAATGTTTCCAAGAGAAAATTTTCAAAATTGGGTTTTTGCAAACAAGTCAAATCTAATCACAAGCTTAAGCTCGATTATTAGACACGCTAAGCTCAAACAATGTATTGCATTGGTGAACAAAACGAAGGTGATGGTAAAAGTGTATATTTGGAGGGGTAGGTATATTCACTTGTACAGGTGTTCCTTTTTGAACTAGGACTAGGCTCGAGTGGATTAGCTCCCCATACTTACTTCTTATCGTGATAGTTGATTCAAATCAATATGGTATGACCTAAGCCTAGTTTTGGAATACTAGTTTCGATCCTAACCATACCTATTTATTAACATGATAGTTGGTTCGAATCTATATGGTATGATATAAACCTAGTTTCGGAATAATGGTTTCAGTCCTAGCCATATTTTCATTTGGGTAAAATAACTTATTTTAATATCTAAAAATATATAAACTACCCTATCCAAGTTTAAGAGCTTCTCTTTGCCAAACACTACAACCACAACGAAAAGAAACCCTAACACCACACGATCATATATCCAAGTTCATAAGAAATGAATTTCAAATCCAATAGCGAAGAGGGGAAGGAATTGGATACATCATAAGTAAAAATTAAAGGAATTAACAATATGAAGAGGAATTACCAAATTCAACAAATATTACACAGAGGCATTCCAACTAATTCATGAATGAATACGTTTTCATTAACAACTGTAACATCCAAACACATAATACACTACTAAATTATTACACTACTCATCCTCGGTGTACTCATCCTTGTTGTCGTCTTCATTGTCAGACTCATCGTCAATAAACTCATCTTCATTGTTTACTCCATGAAGATCTCTTTCAGCAATGATGGAGGCATCAATTGTCATTCCCTCTAGATCATCCCGAGCCCAACGAAGGTTGTCACTCACAACCTCATTACTACTTATATTGTAGGGAACATTTTCAGAAAAACTATATATGTCATCCTCCTCACGTTGGGGACCAACACCAGCATCAAACACGTCCCTAGCTTTAGTTTTGACAACAGCATACCAATCCTTGTGCCTTTTATCTTCCACATAAGAAACTTGTGTAGCTTGAGATGCCAAAACGTATGGTTCATCTATCATTTTATCCCCACCATGTATGAAGTGTGTAAAGTTTACCATAGGAAACCCAAATTCATCAGTCCTATATCCTCTCCTATGTTGGTCATGAACCCATTTACACTTGAATAACACATGTTTGATATTGTCAGAATAATTCAACTCAATTATATCACTTAAAATACCATAGTAAGTATTGCCCCCATCAGTAGCCACACTAACTCCACTATTCTGCGTTTTCCTATTTGCCTCATCATTTACACTCCTAAATTTTAAGCCATTTATTACATAATGCTTGAACCGCTTTACATAAATATACGGCCATTTGGACAATGCAACAAGGGTATCACTAACTCCCTCCCTTTCCTTATCAGCACCAGTGAGGGACATCACCTAACATCAGTTGGCCAAAACAAAATAATTCATATCAGTACAGTTAATCATGGTTGAGACAGTGTTACAAGTTTAATAAGTTGAAAATGTCATACGTACGTGACCCCCAAACCAAGTACAAAACTTCTCCATGTGGTGCTTATATATAATGGCATCGGAAACGTTACGATTGTGGCCTTTTCGAAGTTCATCCTCTATCAATCTTTTGTGCATCCTGTGCATGCAATTGTATTAGGGTTAATAGACCTTACGTACATTGGATTGACGTGCAAAGGCCATTTGTATATGTAATACTTACTCACGAAAGCGGTTGATGTTTTCAGAATTGAATAAAACGTAGCGATGGGCTTGGGTCCACTCTTTATTGTTTAATGTCATGATCGAAACCACCCCCGTTGACTCCTCAATCATCCTGGTGGGTCGATTGAATATAGTTTCCACTCCTCCCATATACCGTGAACAGAATGTTAAGCACTCCTCTACTATGTATCCTTCAGCAATAGACCCTTCCGGAGCAGCTCTATTTCGTACGTAAGACTTAAGACGTGAGAGGTACCTATAAAGGAATGATAAGATTAATGATTGGCAATGGTAATTCGAACACGCACATGAAACTGGAAGTTGATCAACAATATTACACACATCTTACCTCTCAATGGGATACATCCAACGGTAGTGCACTGGACCACCAATCTTAGCTTCAGCAGCTAAGTGCATGACCAAATGTACCATCACTGTAAAGAAGGATGGAGGAAATATTTTTTCCAATTCACACAATGTCACTGCAATCTCTGCCTCACTAGTCACAATATCTGAAACCGTAAGGGTTTTGGAACAAATTTCTCTAAAGAAGCAAGCTAACTTTATCAAAGGCCTACTAACATGAGATGGCAAAGACCCACGTAATGCTATGGGAAAAAGTTGCTGCATCAATATGTGATTATCATGACTCTTCAAACCAGAAATCTTGCGTTCTTTCATATTCACACGCCGTTAGATATTGGAAGCATACCCATCGGGCACTGTTACATCCTTCAAAACTTGCAAGAAACCATCTATCTCCGATGAAGTCATATGAAAACATGCAGCCGGTATGGTATACTGGTCATCACTTTTTCGTTGTAGGTGGAGTTCACTCCTTATCCCCATGTCCGCCAAGTCAAGGCGTGCCTTGTAATTATCCTTCGTTTTATCCTTCAAGTTCAACAGTGTGCTTAGTATATTGTCCATCACATTCTTCTCTATATGCATCACATCAAAATTGTGTCGCAACTTGTGATCCTCCCAATAAGGCAAGGTAAAAAATATACTCCTTTTCTTCCAACCACTCTGGTCTGCCTCCCTTCTCTTCCTTTTTTTGTAAGCAAGCTGACATTTCCTACCCAGACAACGTCCAAGTAAATGTTCAGTTTCCACAATAATGTCAGATGTGACTGGTGGTTCAGGAGCCAATCGAGTATCAATAGATCCATCAAATGACATACCATCTTTGCGGAAATCGTGGTCAACATCCAACCATCGCCGATGTCCCATGTAACAGAATTTGCGACCATTTCTCAAATATCGAGACTCGGTCTGAACGGCACAAGAAGGACACGCCAACTCACCTTTGGTACTCCAACCCGACAAATCTGCGTATGCAGGAAAATCATTTATGGTCCACATCAATGCTGCACGCAATTGGAATACTTCTTTTGATGATGCATCGTATGCTTGTACTCCAACATCCCATAACTCCCTTAGTTCTTCTACTAACGGTTCCAAGTACACATCTATAGCAATCCCTGGCAAGGTAGGACCAGGAATAACTAATGATAGAATCAAAGATGACCGTTTCATGCACAGCCAAGGTGGGAGATTGTACGGGACCAACATGACAGGCCACGTACTGTGACTAGTACTCATAATTCTGAAGGGGTTGAACCCATCCGCAGCTAATCCAAGTCTGACATTACGAGGGTCAGATGAGAAGTGTAAATGCTTACTGTCAAAGATTTTCCATGCATCTGAGTCAGCAGGATGCCGCATTACCCCATCATCAGTACGACCATTAACATGCCATTTCATAGAACTAGCCAGATCGGGTGACAGAAATAGTCGCTGCAATCTTGGCTTTAAGGGGAACCACCGTAGGATCTTCGCAGCTTTCTTCTTCCCCTTACTGGATGAAGCATGCTTACTAGCAACAGATGCCTCATTTGTTTTCCACCTTGAAGCTTTACAACAAGGACACGCCTCAAGGTTAACATTTTGCTTCCAAAACAGCATACAATCATTGGGACAAGCATGGATCTTCTCATAACCCAAACCCAAATCTCGAACTATCTTCTTAGCCTCATAATGGTCCTTTGGCAACTTAGCGTCTGAAGGAAGCATATCCATCAGGACTTGAAGCAACAGAGTAAATGACTTATTTGTCCAATCACACAGAGTCTTCAACTGGAACAACACGACAATGGCTGAGAAAATGCTAAATTTTGTACAACCTTCATATAAAGGTTTGTCTACATCATCTACCATCTTGTAAAACTTCTTGGCGTCATCATTCGGACCTTCACCCGGACATTGCGCAGTTGGACCTTCTTCCATTGGTTCGGGTGGGATTTCATGCGGGGGGCACAAATCGTGCAACATCCCATGGAAATCACCATATGGATTTTGGGTTTCTTGCACATGAGAGCTCCCACATTCGGTAGCTGGCGTAGCAGCCGCCGATTCACCATGAAATTTCCAAAATTTGTAATTTTTAAGCATCCCCGAAGCCCAACAGTGCTCACGTACCACATTTAGCGGTTGTATAAGCAAATTCACACATTTCACACAAGGACATAAGATGTTCCCATTGCGCGCGGATGGAGCAGCAAATTCCACGAATTGGTTTACACCTTCAAAATATTCCCTTGTACCCCTCCGCTTCTCCATCCAACTTTTGTCCATTGCGATACAATATTTACGGAATTTTACCTACACCAAGATTTGTTACTACAAAGATACTAATTATTATAATTACATTCATTTGTCATTTGTTAAGAACAGACATACCCAAGTATGCGGCTATTTTCTTAGAACATATAACACTTGTCCTAGACTAACTCAATGTGATAAGTTGTAAAAGTAGTTAAGCATAAGTGTTTACAAAATATGAAAACAAATACCAAATTCATGTAATTGTAATAATTATTAAAAACTTAATAATTATTAAGTCTATAATACCATGATGCTCAATTACTTGGGGCATTGGTCAAAAGTGAGTTCAAAACATTTGTCAGATAGGTTTAAGATTTGGTGTGATTCAAGTTTATAGTTGTTTTGTTGAGGTTTTTATTTTTATTTTTTTTGTTTTTAGAAAAAAAATTACATTAGTTTTTCCATGTGTAGCAATTTAGCATATGGGACCCTCTATGATAGTGGGTTTTGTTTGCATTAATAATGATTGCAAACTTGCAACTGTTAAGACTTAATTTTACATGAATTAAATTTTTACTGTTGGGCGATTCCTTGAGTATGAAAGTCGATACATCTTGATCATTTTGTGTTCATTATGTTTGGATACATCATTATCATATATTTGTTTTAATTCATCATACAATCCTGGATTTGTTTGCAATTAGCCAATATAAGGAGTATCTATGCATTTCATTTTTATTCATCTATTGTGAAATTCTGTTTAGGTTATTCGAATGTTGTGGCCTATAGTTTTCTAATACTTACAATTCAGACCAGAAAAAGGGGGGTCCCATCTGTCGTGAAATTACCATTAGTTTATTAGAATGTTGTGGACTTTAGTTTACTAATGACTTAAGGCTCAATGCCAAGAGAGCACAATAATTACACTTTGAAAGCAGTGACTGTGTGAGCTTCATCTTCATCTATTAAAAACTAGGTGGAAATTAAATTATTGGAAAAACATATCCAAATCAAATTAATTTATGTTGATAAAAACGGATAAATCAGAACTTACTTGTGAAACAACATGCATATCGTATTTGAAACAACATAATAATTTCTTACTACTGTGAGTTTAAACTTGAAACCACCAATTATTTCCTACTGTGAGGAACACAACAACCATTATAACCACATGGCAACAACTGAAACATATTCAAAATCTAAACATTAGGTTAGATGACAACTATCATTGAGGTCGTTGTGACATAGAAATCTACTTAAAAATCATGGCATTATAGGCACTTTATAATACCAACCAATCAAGTAATTTAACGAAATCCACTATGATACATCTATGGGTTTGGACACTCTGAGAGCATGTCTAAGACAAATTATGAAGACATAGTAACATTGAACTTAATTATCTTTAGCAAAAATAACATTATTTTCTTCTTTATTTGTCAATGCAAAAATGTGTTTAATTGGGAATCTAATGCATTGCACAAGAGAGTGTACTTAGGTTTTTCCCTAAAAATAATACCATTATGCATATGCATGACCAACTCTAGGCGTAGACCTAAATCTCCCTTGCTTCAAAATTTTGAAAAGGGTCCTATAGGTTGTCTGGGCGGGGCTGGCTAACAGGGCCCACGGTTTTCGAAGGGAGGGGCCCAACTATTAAAAACATACAATATACCTATGCAAAGAAAAAAAAAATTGTGGAGGGAGGGGGGGGGAGGGGCCGAGCCCCCTACTAGGTCCATCCCTGACAGAAAATCATGTACTTCAACAACAAAACACAACTACATATCCAAAGAAAATTCATAACTCGTAAAAAAAATAAAAACCATTCCATTAGCATACATTTAGTGACATGAAGTTGCAAAATATTAATCTTTGTACGGGAAATAAGTGTAAATTATGGTTCAGCTTCAACCTGCTAGTGAATGTCGGTTTTTGATGACCAGTATGGATGAAATTTTCACACCGCTTGTTTACTGTTTGCACCTGAAATTAAGAAATAATTCATAGTAAAGAACATGGAAAGTTTTATATAATAAGTTGTAGCTATGGCATATGTAATGAGAATTAAACCAAAAAGACATTGGATGACACTAGATAAAAAGACAACTTAAATACATTGGATTATCCCATTGAATTCAAACACATATTTATATTAAAATCTATAAAATATGATTACACAGTCCTGGAGTTGACCATTGGACTATTCATTTGACTTGGTGATGCACTAAATGGTTAGTATTATTATGAGAAAGGCTTGTAGTTCACTTCAATTACAATGGGAGTTGCAATCTTTAGCATATTATGTGAAACTACAAAAACGTACATATTGCTTGTGTTGTTTAAATTGATTTTTGGGGGTCTAAACGTTCAAAAGTGTTTTTGTACACGTTTTTGAACTTTCAATATGCATGGAGAAGAATATGTACAAGCTGAATAAGTTCATAAATAATGAAATATGTATATCCTTACATTTGCAAGAGGAAGGGATTCCAAGAGATAGGAAGAGCTGCCAGAAAATGGAGCATGACATGAGAAAACAATGTAGCTTATTCAATGTTGAGCTATTTTCATTAGGGTAGACGCATATATACAAGATGGACCTTATATGCACGTGAACACAACTGCTTAATATAAATTTATATATTGAATTAACATTGAGAAGAAAAAAAACTGATCAAAACGCAACCATTAAAGCAGAAAATCAGGATTATGTTGGTATCATTGTACACAGTACTCAACAATGAAAGAGATTAATGTTGAATAGGGATTTAATATTCATCACACGATACAATGGGATTTAATCAAGTGCACTAGCAATTTGCATGACAGTATTTCCATATATACATATGAATATCCTTTGTCAAGGTCATCTGTAGTTGCTTAGGTGCGAGAAGAACCAAATGAATTATTGTTTCTTGCACATGAATTTGGCATATACTTGGTTCCAACTTAAGGCTTCTCAAGTTAAGCTTACATGAAATCAAGCAAGTGATGAAAGGGACAAATAAACATATTCTAGTAATTGACAGTGTCATTGCTCTCTCCCATCAAATTTATTCATGAGAATCTCAAAACGAAAAAAGAAATGAAAAGATAAGGGAAACCATCAAAGCATTTTAACATTTGCGAGCATGTTCACATCCGTGGACTCCTTTTTAGGTGCCTTTGGAACCAAGAAGCCCATCTTTCTAATAAAGAGCATGTCCTTATATTTAAAAGTAAAGAAAAGCATCAACCCTTGATGAAAAGACAGGGAATAAAAATGAAAGAAAGACAATTAAAAAAAAAAAAAACTTTACTATTCATTTCAGTAGAATAGAAGCCGATCCGGGTTCTAAAAGCCCATTCAACTCAGCCTACTAGCATTATGGCTTTCAGTAACGGGCTTTTAGAACAATCATATAGAATTTAAAACTCGTTGGTTTATCTGACCATTCAGTACTCCTCCAAAAAATAACATGAGTTGTCAGCTGTAAGCTGTACTTGGGCCTAAACAGATGAAATTGTTAGATCATGGTCACTTTTTCTTCTATGCTTGGCCCAAAAGGCCCATACATGCACAGCTTAATGAAAAATCGAAGTGGTTGAAGAACTAAAGGCAAACCACAATCAAATTTCATAGTTATACAAAAATAATAATAGAGAGACAAACATCTTATTATGTTAAACTTTCTCGTGCATTACACAACAGATCTTGTTTTTTTTTTTTTTTTTTTTTTTTATATAACATGAATTGGGGCTCTTGATTGAGCAAGAAAATTTTGGTTAAAAAATGGTCAGGGTATTGCGATTGTTTTGTTTGTATTTGGGCTGTTTAGACCAGAGTTATGAGTTGTTACAGGGAGACAAACACAATGTCACAACCTTTAGCCAATCACTTCACACATAGGCTATTAGAAAAAGAAATAACTTATGTACACTAATTTAAGCTCAGTACACTAGATTCTCTAATTAAATTCAAATACATAATTCTATTAAATTTTATTGACCATGAGACAGAAAATATTGTCTATGCGTCATTGGTATCCATGTGTTTAAATTTAACTAGCCGTACACCCACGTGATGCGTGCAGATATATAAATATTACATACTTGGGTGTAATATATAAAAAGTAACAATTACTTCAAATATTGTCTATTTTTGTAAACAAATATATACAACTATTTTTTGTCTTTTTAGCTTTACAAATATAACATTCTATTTTTTTTGTGTTTGATTAATATTTTTTTAAGGTGAATCATATTCTTCTAACTTTTGTTGTAGTGTATAATATTTTACTAATATACAACTAAACATTTATAAGTTTCACACGGATTATTAATCAGATTTCTCATCTCTTGAGGAATAAGGATATTATTATTATACTCAAAACTCATCACAAAATTACAATATTATTTTAACCAAAATTAAAATGAAACCAAAGAAATGGAAGATAGATTTTATAATGGTATTTTTACTCAAACAATTCGTAGGCATATTTCAAATTCAAAGCCATGTAGATTGTGTTTTTAAATAAACTCAAATTTATATTTCCAAAAAACTAATAAAAAAAACTAAGTATTAATCCAAATGACCATATGCAATAGAAGTACTACAAATTAGCAAAATAAAAATGTAACTGGGGAAAAGTCATTTCAATGTTAGTTCCTATTTGATTTACCTTCCTCTGTGGTTCTATAGATCCCTCAAATAAATGTTTGACATCAAGTAGACGTGGATCAATCTTTGCAGGCGCCTTGTACTTAAGACGTAAAATATATATCCTTGCAGATGCAGAACGACTAGCAGCTGGTTTATCTACCTCGACCTTCACAAATAACTGAAAAATGTTTAAAAATTTATTCCTATATCACACAAAAAATCCAGCATTGTATATGTATAAGCAAGATAATTCAATAAAGAAGTAGAAGATCACCTGCTTAACGCAGTAAAGGAAATTTTATGTAGTCTTGTGACCGAAAAACCTGATACAATACAATAGACAAGCACTCAGCATGTAATCGACACACAGTAGCATTCTCTATGCATCAGACACAGAAACTTGATTTAAAGGTTAATCCAATGATACATATTGTACAAAAGAACACATCATTGAAATCCTATAGTAGATATTTATAAACAATGTTGAGCTACACTGCTACAGCACAAAGCATATTCCATGGACCACACCAACACCAACACTACAATTTATTCAAACTTAGCCTCACCCACAACAAAACACGTGCCAAAATACACTTAAAGAAAAATAAAATAATCTATAAAAGTTAAAAAAAAATAAAATAAAATAAAAAATAAAAAAGCATTGGAGTTTGAATTTGCATACAGTTAGGTTGAATTTGTCTCCGTGTGAACTGTGAAGTATATGTGAACTGTGAAGTATATATGAATATGCACGTTTTACTTTAATTCAATTATCATATATATGAACTGTGACCAGAGTTTTCAACCTTGTACTGCATACCAAGCCTAACAACAAATACTTATGCCGAACTCTCAATTTTTTACTAAGAAAAAGTTAAATCTCAATAAAAAATGTCAAAACGCCAAATTATGCTAAAAGACTGTAATGGATGCAAAAGACCCCCGCGTTTTGTAGTGAGTTAATAACCAAGAAAACAATATAATTGTGAGTGGGTTGTAGTTTGGTGAGTTCATGTGGTTGAAGAAGACCAAAATGGACATAACCAAAAACTTTGAGTGGGCTGTAGTTTGGGGGTGTACCAAACAATTGTTCATAAGGTGTTTGATCTGATAAGATGGGTGACGAACACCTGTTGATGTACACTACATTCAAAGTAGCTTCTTCTTAAGAGTAGGTGAGAGTGGAAGTGACAATATTGCTTAGGGCCTTAATAGTATCTAGGATGTGACGAAGTTTCTATTTAGCTTTTTGTATGAGGTGCTAGGACATGAGGTATTAGAAACTATGCCATAATGTTTAGAATATCAAGAAAGTCATGTTGTTGGTATTTTAGAGCATTGTTAGATAGAAATACCTTAATAAACTTAGAAAATTGCGTTGCAATCATTTTGAAAAAATCGCAATATATAGTTGAAATTTTGGAACAATTTTTTTTTTTAATATTAAATAAATCCAAGTGTATCTTGAAAAATCAGCTACAAAATAACAAAATACCGCTACCTTCACATAGTTGGAATAGGGGAGGGCCCAACACATTTGAATGAATAAGATCAAAAGGCGTCAAAAGTAATAAACTCACTTTTATCAAAAGATAATGCAGGTTATATATCAAGTTGACAAGACAAGACCATATAGTTAAAAGGAATAGAAGAAATTAAACCTAATACACCTCTTGACATTAAGTACTTGACACAAGTAACTAATGTGACTAAAGAGAGTTTAACAAAAAAAAATGTGACTAAAGAGAGAGTGTCATAATCTATGGAGAATGAAGCAGAAGCTAAAACAATTGGTCCTGAGACTCTAGATTAAGGAAATGAAAGGAAGTGAGTTCAAACAACTGACCAACCTTACTGGTGGTCCCAACAATTTACCTCTTACACAATAATAACATTGGAAGAAAAGAGCAAAAGTAATCCAAGTTCGATTAGTTGACCAATAGATTAAGGATTGAGAGTAAGTTAACAGACATCAAAGGCAAATAATTTGGGTGTTGAAATGGACCCCACCTAACTAATAGTCATGGTGGAACCATCAATTGTATGAAAAGTGAAAATAAAGATGGGAGTGTAATGTGTATAAATGTGAGGGCAGAATTATGAGCGTTGTGATTACAACAAGCATAGTCAAAGAACCATGTGAAGGAATCAGGTCAAACTTAGAGTCAAGTGCGGGTCAGATCTAGGTTAAGTTTGGCCAACCTGATCAATTGGTGACATTGTAAGCATGCTAACATGAATCTAATGTGGCAGGATGAAAGGTGTGCTGATGGGGCAATTGATGTCTTGCTAACGTGACACTAATGTGGAACCTAGGCTAATGTGCACACTGTGATGGTGACAACTGGCAACCATTGTGTGCTAAATGTGTATTGGCATGTGTTAGACACACGGAGACCTAGAGTGGCACGTGATGATGTGTGTGACACATGGATTAGCATCCAAAATTTCAAGTGACATTTGGCGGCTTTGTTTGTTATGTTTCGATTGCTGTTGGAAACATTAGATGAAGATTTTTGCTATGGTTGTGGCTGTGTGTATTAAATGTAAGGTTGAATTTATTCAACCATCTAATTGGCTTTATTCCGTGCCAAATTTGCTTGTAATTCAGCATTTAGTAACCCTGTATTTAGGTGGGATTGTTGTAAGGGTAGTGAGTGAGATAGAGTGAAGATTGCTCAAGAGTGTGCAAGAAAACAGAGTGTCGCGGCTGGGACTCGCGGGTGGACTCGCGGCTTCAACCCGCCAGAAGATGCACACGTGCCAAGCATGATGGAAGATGAACAGTCATGCTAGCTGGAGCACTACAGGACAAAACAGGACAACTAGCCATACGGTTAACTCGCGACTGGATCTCGCGACTTGGTCAAGCCGCGAGGTCAAGCCGCGAGCCACCCCTGTTTTGGAAAAACCTGACGTTTCACATTCCTCTTCACTCCAGTATAAATACCCTTTTAACCCACGATTGAAAGAGAGCTTCCAGAGAGAATTTTGAGAGAGAAACCCTAAAGAAAAACCAGATTGTTTCACACACAATCTCTACCTTAGAGTCTCATCAAATTCCCTCACTCTCTTCCTCTCCATTGTCAAATCCTTGAGAGGCATTATACCAAACCTGGTTCTCACCATTATCATCTCTGTGAGACAGACGTTTGGAGTTCTGGGAAGCAGTTAGGAAGGAGCCAATCTTCATTGGTTGATGCTACGGTGTAGTAGCGGAATCCGGAAAGCTAGAAAAGAAAAAGGTTCGGCGCAACCTCGTTGGAGCAAGAAGCTTGGAGGGCTTAGGTGCATTGGGTAAATTAGGCTTGGAGGGTCTATTGCTGTCCTTGTATCCCAACTGTATTTTCTAGTGGATTGATTACCGCTTGGAAGGCGGCGGAGAGGTTTTTCGCCGAGGTCTTCGGTTTCCTCTTCGATAACACATCTGGTGTTATCTCTGTGTTTGCATCTTCCTTCCTCTCTATCTCTGCCTTTACATTATCTGCTGTGGTTTATTTTGTTATGGCTTAGATAGTTGTTTAACCAATTCCATATTATAGCATATGTTAAGTTTCCGCACACTAGTTGTTTGACATATTGCTTGTGTTGGTTAAATTGGTTTTTGGGGGTCTAAACGTTCAAAAGTGTTTTTGTACACGTTTTTGAACTTTCAATTGGTATCAGAGCGGGTACACTTATTGTGGTTTAAATACCTAAGTGTGATCCTTGACCCCTTTTGTTTATTTGCCATGGATTGTGCTTTGTATGCCTCTTTGCATGATTTGGTTGGTGATGAATGTAACATGCCACGTGTTTGTGAAAATGTCTCTATGAGTGCTAATCCTCATAATTGTGATGACATGTTAATTGAATCCATAGGTGTTGTTGACAAACTCTTGAAGAAAAATGCTAAGAAGTTTCAAAAGAATTTGAGCAAGTTATTTTGTGAAAAGGATGATTTGATTGCTAAGCTCAATGAATCCAACAAATTGGTTGAGAAATATAAAAAACTTGCTGAAATTTCTCTTGAAAAGCTGAAAGAGTTTGAATGTTTGAATATGGACTTGGATGCTAAACTTGTTTTGTCTAACAAACTTGTTGATGATCTTAAATGTGAAAATGAATCTCTTAAGATGCATGCCAAGTGTTTGATTGCTGAACCTATTGTTAAAAAGGATGAAAATATTTGTTGCAATCATGTTGTGATACCCGATTTTGTGCCTAGTGTGTGTTCTACCCTAAAGGACAAATCGGTGTACATTCCTCCACATAAAAGAAATCAAAAGGTGGAGAGAAAGGCTGTTAAGTCAAAGCCTCTGTTTAGGTCTCAACCTAAGGCTCTGGATGGATCTAAGTTTGTTCCAACTTGCCACCATTGTGGTGTGATTGGTCATATAAGACCTCAATGTCATAAGTTGAAGAGGGAACAAAACCATATTTCTAGATCCCTTCCCAAAAGGCCTAGTGGACCTAAACACATTGTGTGTCACCATTGTGGTGCCTTTGGTCATCTAAGACCTCAATGCTCTAAGTTTCATGCTTTTAAAAGAATCAAAAGAAAAGAAAAACTTGAGCTTCTTGGAAGTTGTGCTAAAAAGGATAAACCGGATTTGAGTGATAATAGCATGTTGTTAAAGAAAGTGTTTAATGCTCTTAACTCCTTGTCTATGTGCATCTCCGGTTCTCATTCTTCCAACCCTCGTCTCACTTCTCATGAGACACTCATTCCAAACAATTGTTCTGTTTGGATGAGGAAGGGTTCCTATGGTTGAGCTTTTGCTCCTTTGGTCCTTGATCTAATTCTTTCGATCTTTGTAGGACCCTTCATGCATTAGATGCTTCATTGTCATGCATTTGTGCATCATGCATATCTTTATATGCATTGTTTTGTTTTTGTTTTTATCTTACTTTTATGTCTTTGGTTTGTGTGTGTAAAAATCCAAAACCACATAAAAAGTAGAAAATCAAAAAGCTTGATCGACGTTGTTGAGTTTTGTCTCAAAACTTGTTTTGCCTTGTACCTTTGTGCTAATGGCTTTGTACATTTTCGAGCATTGCTTGTTTCTTTGCACTCATATCACTGTGGAAGAAATCTTGAAATCTATGTGATTGTTGTAAATAGATCTTCAAACTTGTCATGAATGATTAGTGAATGGTTATGTTGATCTTGAAACTTGCATAGACTTGTGTCTATATATCTTCCCACTCTTTATTTTTGTTTTTGCTAAGAAGAGCTCACCAAATGTAAATCTCCAAATGAAAAGAGATATTGAGCTGCAAAAGCCTGTCGCACATTCTAGTATTCGACTAAGAAAAAGGGTAAGCGACCTTATATTAAAGAGAATGTTTATTCAAAAAGCCAAAGGCTTGTTCATTAAAGTGAAATATCAAATATCACTCTCACAATGAGAGGCGATTGTCTCAAGAGATCAAAATGATCAAATGTTATGGAGTCAAATGTAAAGCTCCAAGATATGTTATCAAGTTTTGTGGGAGGTCATATATACATATTTCTATAATTGAGATGGATCACTTGATCTAGTGCTAATTGTGTATGCCTTGGTTGAATTGATCATTGAAGCTTCACATTAGACTAAGGACTATTTCATTGTTGATATCCACACACAACACATAAGTTTATGTTCAATAAAAGCCATATTCATTTGTGTGATTGTACTTGATGAAATGTGTTTTCACATGCTCAATCTTTGTTAATTCAAGCCAAAAAGATTTTTGAGTGTTTTAGGTGTTTTTGGAAAGTATTTTGTTAAAAAATCTGAAATTTTTCAAGAAACCCTGTTTTGCCCTGTTTTGGCGACTCAGTCGCGGGTAAGTCAAGTCGCGAGACTCAGTCGCGTCTTCGCGGGTTTTTTTTGGCAACTTGTTCGCGAGTGGAAGGTCCAGTCGCGAGGGTTACTCAGAGATTTTGGCGGCTCAGCTCGCGACTCCCTCGCGGGTAGACCCTTTAGTCGCGAAAAACACTTAGAAAATTTTTCAAAATTTTGTCTTTGAGCGTTTTGGCGGCTTGCCCTGGCGACTTAACTCAGTCGCGAAAATCGCGTGTTTTGCATATTGAGGGTTATTTTCAAAGTTGTTTTCAAAAAAAAAAAAAAAAAAAGTTTTTCATTTTTCCCCTCATGCATCATTGGCATTGTTCGTACCTTCATCTCTTGCCCTTGTTTCTCCTTGACCCTTTGTCTATTCCTGACAAAAAGGGGGAGAGTATACTCTAATGAGTATGTCGGAGTGTTTTGTCATTTCTATATGACTCTTGTGCACATCCTTAGGGGGAGAAATTCTATTTCTCATGCACATTTGTAGGGGGAGAGATATTCCATAGGGGAGATGCATATACCAAGGGGGAGAAGACATTGAGATAATAAGAAAACTTTGTTTTGAACAAGCACAGGCTTTATGGTGCTTTGAGTTATGTTTTGTGATTCTCTTCGCATCATGTTTTTGTTTTAGACATGCATACTTCCTTATGCTATTGTGCTTCTTTGAATGCATGTTCGGATGATCAATTGCTTTGCTATGTGATCATTGTTGTCATTTCTATATGACTGTTTTGGTGTTTGATCAAGTTGCTCACATGTTTCACATCATGTTTACTTGATCGCAATTTACTTGTTACATTATACTTATCCTTTTATTACTTGCTTTACCTTGAAGGTCTAATGTGTTTTGTGCAAGTGTTTCAGGTTACAAGTATATATGTTCCAAGTGCATCACAGCTTCTCATCACTTTGAAGGGGAGAAACTTTATGCACTTTTAGTTTATACTGTTTAAGTTTTTATTCAATATAATGGGTTTGTACCCATATGCTTATGTAAGCTTTTAGGGTTATTGTTTTATGCATAGTTTGTAGGCTTTTTGGTATGTACCATGCTTAAGTGCAGCCTTTATGCTATGTTGAAATCAGTACTTTAATCTAAATGTTCTGCATTGAAAGTTCAAAAACGTGTACAAAAACACTTTTGAACGTTTAGACCCCCAAAAACCAACTTAACCAACCCAAGCAATATGTCAAACAACTAGTGTGCGGAAACTTAACATATGCTATAATATGGAATTGATTAAACAACTATCTAAGCCACAACAAAATAAACCACAGCAGATAATGTAAAGGCAGAGATAGAGAGGAAAGAAGATGCAAACACAGAGATAACACCAGATATGTTATCGAAGAGGAAACCGAAGACCTCGGCGAAAAACCTCTCCGCCGCCCTCCAAGCGGTAATCAATCCACTAGAAAATACAGTTGGGATACAAGGACAGCAATAGACCCTCCAAGCCTAATCTACCCAATGCACCTAAGCCCTCCAAGCTTCTTGCTCCAACGAGGTTGCGCCGAACCTTTTTCTTTTCTAGCTCTCCGGATTCCGCTACTACACCGTAGCATCAACCAATGAAGATTGGCTCCTTCCTAACTGCTTCCCAGAACTCCAAACGTCTGTCTCACAGAGATGATAATGGTGAGAACCAGGTTTGGTATAATACCTCTCAAGGATTTGACAATGGAGAGGAAGAGAGTGAGGGAATTTGATGAGACTCTAAGGTAGAGATTGTGGGTGAAACAATCTGGTTTTTCTTTAGGGTTTCTCTCTCAAAATTCTCTCTGGAAGCTCTCTTTCAATCGTGGGTTAAAGGGGTATTTATACTAGAGTGGAGAGGAATGTGAAACGTCAGGTTTTGGCAAAACAGGGGTGGCTCGCGGCTTGACCTCGCGGCTTGACCCAGTCGCGAGATCCAGTCGCGAGTTAACCGTATGGCCAGTTGTCCTGTTTTGTCCTGTAGTGCTCCAGCTAGCATGACTGTTCATCTTCCAACATGCTTGGCACGTGTGCATCTTCTGGCGGGTTGAAGCCGCGAGTCCACCCGCGAGTCCCAGCCGCGACACTCTGTTTTCTTGCACACTCTTGAGCAATCTTCACTCTATCTCACTCACTACCCTTACATCAATCCCACCTAAATACAGGGTTTCTAAATGCTGAATTACAAGCAAATTTGGCACGGAATAAAGTCAATTAGATGGTTGAATAAATTCAACCTTACATGCATTTTGGTTTATGTACTGTCACTCTTGTGCCCTTGTAGGATTGTTCCTAGATGCATATGCCTTGTGTGCTATGCATTGGTTGAGTGTTGAGCATACAAGTGTCTTGCCTTGTGCTTGTTAACTTGTATGTCCTAGTGTTCATTCCAAGTGTGAATGAGCACTGTGATCACTACCTTGTGGTGTTCACTTGGTTGATCAAGCCATGGTTTGTTTATTAACTCCATCTTTGCTTGATCACATATTGCCTGTTTCATATGCATTTATAATTTTCTGCTTACAATGATCATGGTGTATTGTTGTGTTTCAGGAGTTTATGTTCATATGATTCAAGTGCTTCACAGCTTCTAGAGTTAGGTGTGAGTGAGTTTTGTTCAACTGTTCCCAACTCACATGTTAAGTCTAGAGTCTGTTTTAGGGTTTTGTCACGGAATAGCCAAAGGGGGAGATTGTAAGGTTGAATTTATTCAACCATCTAATTGGCTTTATTCCGTGCCAAATTTGCTTGTAATTCAGCATCTAGTAACCCTGTATTTAGGTGGGATTGTTGTAAGGGTAGTGAGTGAGATAGAGTGAAGATTGCTCAAGAGTGTGCAAGAAAACAGAGTGTCGCGGCTAGGACTCGCGAGTGGACTCGCGGCTTCAACCCGCCAGAAGATGCACACGTGCCAAGCATGATGGAAGATGAACAGTCATGCTAGCTGGAGCACTACAGGACAAAACAGGACAACTGGCCATACGGTTAACTCGCGACTGGATCTCGCGACTTGGTCAAGCCGCGAGCCACCCCTGTTTTGGAAAAACCTGACGTTTCACATTCCTCTTCACTCCAGTATAAATACCCTTTTAACCCACGATTGAAAGAGAGCTTCCAGAGAGAATTTTGAGAGAGAAACCCTAAAGAAAAACCAGATTGTTTCACACACAATCTCTACCTTAGAGTCTCATCAAATTCCCTCACTCTCTTCCTCTCCATTGTCAAATCCTTGAGAGGCATTATACCAAACCTGGTTCTCACCATTATCATCTCTGTGAGACAGACGTTTGGAGTTCTGGGAAGCAGTTAGGAAGGAGCCAATCTTCATTGGTTGATGCTACGGTGTAGTAGCGGAATCCGGAAAGCTAGAAAAGAAAAAGGTTCGGCGCAACCTCGTTGGAGCAAGAAGCTTGGAGGGCTTAGGTGCATTGGGTAGATTAGGCTTGGAGGGTCTATTGCTGTCCTTGTATCCCAACTGTATTTTCTAGTGGATTGATTACCGCTTGGAGGGCGGCGGAGAGGTTTTTTGCCGAGGTCTTCGGTTTCCTCTTCGATAACACATCTGGTGTTATCTCTGTGTTTGCATCTTCCTTCCTCTCTATCTCTGCCTTTACATTATCTGCTGTGGTTTATTTTGTTATGGCTTAGATAGTTGTTTAACCAATTCCATATTATAGCATATGTTAAGTTTCCGCACACTAGTTGTTTGACATATTGCTTGTGTTGGTTAAATTGGTTTTTGGGGGTCTAAACGTTCAAAAGTGTTTTTGTACACGTTTTTGAACTTTCATTAAACAAAGATTTGTTGGTGGTATTTCTAAGAAAAGCAACAATCTTGGGTTGGCGATGATGAATCACTTCTACCAACAAAGGCAAGGGTGGACTAGAGAAGACAACAACAGCAAGTTAACACCAAAAAATACGAGATTTTTCGTAAATATCAGAAGGTTAGAGCAGTAAGTCTGATACTATCTTAAGCAATTAACAAATTATTGTCTTAAATTGAGTGTAATAATGTATTAAGCATTGTCTTTATATAGGCAGATGAGTGTTGTATAAACAATATAAGTGCAATACAAGCACAACAGGTCTATAGCCCATTGGGCTTATATTCTAATAATAATAAAATAAGAATGGAAAATTAAAGAAAGATATATTTAGGTGGAAAGAGGTGTTTCTCGCCTGACAATGAGATCTAAGTGGTGCGTAATACCTTCTAATCCTTCTAATACCTTCTAGTTTGTAGGCAAGTAGTAACATTACACTACTAAAATTCTAAATTTCCACACACACGACACACCCATTGTAAACACTCAAAAGCCCACAAACCTAATCTCACAAATTTCCCTCAGCTCATAAACTCCATTACAAAACAATCACACACACACACACAGAAATAGGAAAAATCCAAAAAAAAAAAAAACCAGCAATAACACAAACAAAAATCCCAACCCTAAACCTAAACCTAAACCCTAATCCCACAAAACTCCTTCAAATTAACTCAAAGAACAGCCCCCAACACCCAAACACAAAGCCATTCAACCACATAAAAACACAAACACATACTCAAACCAACAACAAAAACCCTAATTCACCACTCCCACACACAAAATCCCCAACCCTAACCCCTCCAAACCACGCAAAATCCCAACCCTCACAAAAAACACCAAAAACCAAGAAACAAGAGCACAACAAAACCAAACAACATCGCAAAACGAACCCATACCAAAACCTTGCTCGCAACGGATCCGGATTCAGCAGCAGCAGCACCACCACCGACGACGCCGTTTCGGGCCTCAACGGCGTCGGCGTGTTCGAGGGAGGAACAGATGGAGGAAACGGCGTCGTAGAGGTCAGGAGGGAGATCGAGGGAGGTTGCGAGAGACGAGGTTAAGAGCGCAGATCAGAGACTTGGTGCTGCGGACATGGTCAAGATGTGATCGATTGGAGATGGAGGGAGATCGAGGGTTAAGATCGGGTTGAGAAATGGAGGTAGAGGGTTAAGATCGGGTTGAGAGATTGGGTGGAAAAGTATTTTTAGTCTGATATCAGATCGGGTTGAGAGATTGGGTGGAAAAGAATTTTTAGGCTTAGGCTGATACAAACCCTAAAGCCGCGGTTTTGACCCGCGGCTATAGGAAAAACCTGGGGCTGCGTTCCAAAAATGCGGCCCCAAGGTTCTGTCTTAGGCCCCGTTTTTTAAAACGGGGCTTTAGGCTAACCTTGGGCCGCGTTTTTTTCTCTAAAAAACGCGGCCTCCGAATGGGCCTATGGCCCTGCGAGAAAAACGCGGCCTTAAGGTTCGGTCTTGGGCCGCGTTTTTCAAAACGGGGCTTTAGGCTAACCTTGGGCCGCATTTTAAAAATGCGGCCACAGTAAAAGAAATCCAAAAAAAAAAAAAAAAAAAAAGAGTTTGCAGAAAAGTAAAATGCGGAAGTCCTTAGGCCGTGTTTTTTTCTCTAAAAAACGCGGCCTCAGAACGGGCCTATGGCCCCGGGAGAAAAACGCGACCTTAAGGTTCGGTCTTGGGCCGCGTTTTTCAAAACGGGGCTTTAGGCTAACCTTGGGCCGCATTTTACAAATGCGGCCACAGTAAAAGAAATCCAAAAAAAAAAAAAAAAAAAAGAGTTTGCAGAAAAGTAAAATGCGGAAGTCCTTAGGCCGCGTTTTTTTCGCTAAAAAACGCGGCCTCAGAACCTTCCTATGGCCCCGCGAGAAAAACGCGACCTTAAGTTCTCCCTTGGGCCGCGTTTTTAAAAACGGGGCTTTAGGCTTTCCTTGGGCCGCGTTTTTTATGGCCGCGGCTTAAAAAACGCGGCCCAAGGCCCCCGCGTTTTGTAGTGTTCACCTGAGTAAAAACTAATCCATAATTTATAAAATACCGAAGTTGTTTGGCTTTTGTTTGGACCTCATAATATTATACCACAAAAAATTTTCAGATGTTATAATTTTATACGTTAATATTTTAATATATATTTCAATTGAGTTAATCAACCAACTTAGTTTAGAATGTTATTTAATTAAAATAATTGGAGAGATGCAAATCAACAGGAGAGATTAAAAGCAAGCTTTAATTGTAATGCCACACAAAGTCAATTCCATCATTGTTCTTTACCATGAATTAGGTTATAACCTATGTTTAGGCACGCAAATATTTGATAGTAGTGATAATAAGCTAGTCTTACCTAAGTGAGTGAGGCAATCAACTCGTCTTTTACGTTGATGTAAGGGTCATTTTTTATGTATTGACATATCTGAGATCGAAACACACTTTATATGTAATTGATTCTTAGTTTGTAGTGTGTTGATGAAGTACAACAAGTGGTATTAATGAAGATTCAAGACTGCTCAAAAAACTACTTAAGAAAAGCTGAGTCTACAAGTCTCGATACCTGGAGACCTATTGAGAATAAATGAATCTCAATACCTTGCTAGGCACCTCTTGACCTATCAAGTTTTGAGAAAACTGAACATTAATTTTTTTTTTTTTCAGCCCATGATGACTTGGTATTCAAGGAATTTGTGCACTAGGATTATAGAGCATATAAAAGACATATTTTAAAGTCGTCATCACATACACATTGAGACACATGCATAACAGGGAGTTGTTGCAACACTTATTCGCCTAGAGTTTGGTGCCAAACTACTATTGGTTCATCTAAGCGTGGATTGAAGAACTCTATAAAGCTACAACAATAAAGAAAAAAGTTATTGTGGAGTTAGTCACGGATATGAGATTCACACAAATGAGAAGTCTTCTAGAAGAATTAGTCCAATTGGAGATTAGAACTGAGCTACTGTAGGTACGTACTTTGGGATAAGGTAAGATTTCTTATACTTGTGCTCTATTATTATTAGTGAATTTTTTGAGGGTGATGACCTAAAATTCAACTAGTGGGGTTTTGCCTACAAGGATTTTCCCTATCATGATCACATTGCTATGTCAAACTTATTTTTCATTGCACTTAATTTACTTTAGTGATTTGATTGTGTGTGCCTTAATTTGATTTGCATGTAATTTGAACTAATTAATGTACTTGGCTAATTGGTTAATTGAACTAGTGTCAATCTATAATCCAACAGTCGAGTATTATTAATAGTGCTGGCTGAACCTATAGGCCATTTAGGCCACCACCTAAGGCCCCCACTTGTAAGAGGACCCCCAATAGTACTCATATATTATATAATGTTGTGAAGAAAAAAAAAAAAAAAAAGTAAGGCCCGCCCAAAAGATTTAAGACCCGTCCAAATTATTTAAGCTCTTAATTAAAAATTGAGAAGAAACAGGTTATTTCTAACCGTTTCTCACAAATCAAAAAGGCTGAAAGGACATGAAGTCTAATCAAATCACCAAATCTTTAGCTTTTTCAAAAAAAAAAAAAAAAAAAAAAAATCACCACATCCAAGTATCCTCTGAATGAAACCTTTGTACCACATTTCATTAAGAAAACTCATGTTTATTACTTGAAATGTAGATTGGGAGAGAAAGAGAGACACTGGTTTTCTCAATATACAAGTAACAAAATGCAGAAGAAAGGATAACAAAAGATAGAAAAAAGAAAAAATAGACAAGTAACAAAAGGCAGAAAAAAGAAAGAAAAAAACACTCACTCTCTCCACCTTGATTCTAAAAAAAAAAAAACCTCTTTTTAGTTGGCTTACTCATCAATTGGTGTTGGCAATAGACTTGGTGTGTTCACAGATTTTCATTTCAGGTTCGTTTTTTGTTTTCTCTTCAGTCTTCCCTTTGCCTCTTTGGTCTTCTTCATGGTTTGCTGCTGGGTTTTTATTCTTTTTTTTTTGCTTAACTTTTGTTGTACTCTTTAGTCTTTAGTCTTTTTTTTTGTTTTTACTCTTAAATTTTGATTTCTTTAGTATTCTCTAGAAGACAATGGAATGGACCCACTTAAAGCATTGAATCATCAATCGTAGTCCTACACGTTTGTTTTTTTTGTTTTTTGTTTTTTTTTTTTTTTTTTTTTTGAGAGATCAGATTTGGTGGTATGGATGAATAGTTGGCTAGTCTTAGTGGATCAAATTTAGTATTTTCTAGAAGAGTATGAGTTTATAATTAAATATAATAAAAGTCACTGTTTAAAGCTTTTGCCTGGGGCTCCCAAAGTCATTGAGCCGGCCCTGATTATGAATGGTTACTTGATGCCAAAATTTAAGAACTTACAAGAACACTACATACAAAATTAGACTATAATTAAAAATTGAGAAACTAATAACGAAAGTACACAATGAGAAAAACGTTCGAGTGTCTTAATAAATACGGAGTCTCCTAACTTGTTCGATTACAATTGACTCACTTTCACTTTGCCTTTCTCGAAGTTCACCTTTTCACGCGAGGAAGGCGAAGAATTGACTCTAATTGATGCTTTAAGTTGAATAAAATAAGATCATGTCCGCTGTCCACTATGGTCTGTCCATAACGAAATCATACAACTCAATTTGATGTTTAATATGGTTCACCACTTTCTTCATCCATCGTATATAATGCTCATCTCTACATCATATTTGTAAAATAAAATATTTTTGGCATTAAAACGAAGAAGCCCTATAAACAAAGGTATCAGTGAAACAAACCACGTCGATCTATTGTCTAAAGTCTAAACTGAAACATTGAAATTGTCATGACAATGGTGTTTTTACAAATAAAAGGAGAAGGGTTGAAATACAGATTCAAATCATGAAGAATATATATGAATCATTAAATATGTGTACGATTTTAATTTCATCCCTTGATTTTTACTTATTAGTTGAATCAACTTGTTAGTGAGATTGGTCTTTTTTTTTTATACATATCCGTATTATAATTATAATATTGATATGATACGTTGTCACATAGTAATAGTAGTCTTATAAAATAGAAGTAAAAATATGTGAGGACACGTAGCCTGCTTTCTGGGACATTAATATTTTATATTCATATTTATTTAATAAATATCAAATTTATATGTCTCCATATATTCTTATTTTGTAAGACTAAGTGTGCGTTTGGATACCGCTTATTTTACTGAAAATTAAAAAAAATAAAAATAATAATTTTCGGTTACTGTTCATTCTCACAAAACATTGTTCATTTGTCTTAATGCACTGTTAAAAAAAAAAAAAAAGAAGAAGAAGAGAGAGAATGAAAACGCAAACACAGCCATGAAACGCGCATCCAAACGCATACTAACATGTGACCAGCATAACAAATTAACAAGGTAAAGATTTATGTATAGAAAAATCTATTATTCAACAATTTTTATTGATATAGATGTTAATAACGCAAGTAAAAGTAAAACTTTAGTGTCTTTTGATACTTCAAACAAGAAGTTAAAATGTCACACAACTTATTAGGAGCCGTATTCATAATTTTACCAAAAGGGAAAGATTACTAGTGTTTGGAATTGAAAATTTGCAATCCTTTAGATGAAGGGTTTATTTTTTTCATTCTGAAAAAGAAATTAAAGATGACTTTTGTGCTCGCATTTGTCAAAAGCAAAATGAGTTACTGCATGAGTATGAAACCATAATTGCGTGACCGAAGCCCTCTAGCAAAAAGAATCAATATTTATTTGGGCAAATTTTGTTCTTCGTTGGCACCAATCTTGGTGATCATTTGTCTTTGTAAGACCATAATTCTCGTGTCAACAATATCGTCCGTTTTGAGGCCTATACCCCTCATAGCTTTGTTTTTTCCAAACACAAAGTAAAGGAAAACATGATGTTAATATATATATATATATATATTAGATACTCAACCTACATATAAGACCTTCTCCTTTAAGTAATCCAGATGATGTGAGGTTCTATGGATAGGAGGGCATCCTTTTGGGTCACTACAATCCACTCCCTTATAGGCACATACATCATTTCATATGGGGCATACACTTTCCAGTTAGTTCAAAACTCTAATATCATAATGTAACAACTTAAACAATATTGTCTACTTTGGAGCTTAGACCCTTCATGACTTGTTTCTCCCAAGTACAATGTAAAGGAAAACACACTGTTAACATTTTGGATATTCAATCCACGTATAAGGCATTCTCGCTAGCTTTCCAAGAGTCCCACATGCAATAAAAGGTCCTAGATGTTGGGTTCATAAGGAGGGATGATGCAGGGAAAGTGATGGATTGTGATATAATTTAAAATTAGATAAAAAATGAGTTGTTTAAAACATATTGATAGATGGTTAGACATCATTGCAAAGAACAAAAGGTTCTCAAATAAAAGCTAACAATGCAAACTGAGGACTAGCGTAGCTGCTACTCAATCACATATATCAAGAAATGTCACTCTTCATTGTAACACCATGTCTTTGTATTTGGGAGAAACAAAGTCAGAACATGTATTTTGTATTTGGGAGAAACAAAGTCACGACTCATGATAGGTATGAGCTGTCATGATAAGTATGAGCTCCAAAGCAAATAATATTGTTGACACGAGGGGAGAAACAAAGTCATAACGTGTATGAACTCCAAAGCGAATAATATTGTTGACCTGAGGCTTGCGGCATCATAGTCTTAAAATTGATTATTACCAAGGAATATAGTTTGACTTAATGATTTTGTTCGACTTCATGGTAAGAACTAAGAAGTAACCTGAAAATTTTAATATAGGATTGGTAGACTAAACAATCATACTTTAATATTGTTTTAAAAAAATATTCATATGTTAATAGTCATGTATGCGCTAGTCTTATTCATCATTTAAATATAAGAACACTTGGAATAAAAATTGATGAAAGCTGAAACCATTTTTCCGTTTTCAAAATGTGGACCTTTTTTATCCTTTACTAAACCTCTCACTTTTCCTTTTGCTCTTTAATCATTCAATTTTTAAAATCATAAATTTCATATCATAATGAGTGGCTTGTCAGTGGTGACTTCTTTTTTTATTTTTATATTTGGTTTTTTATTTTATTTTATCATTCTTTATATTTAGTGTGGAACAATGTAATGAACTATATTTTATAAATTATGCAGCCTCTTTTTTTACATTTATATATATATATATATATATATAAATAGTTTCTTTTAAGAAATGAGGTCCATGCTTTTTTATCTTAAAATGGTTATGTGAGAAAGAGGATTGTCGGCATCATTTTTTGTTTTTGTTTTTGTTTTTATTTTTTATTTTACTTCCTCTTCTCTTTTTCTTGAAAGGCCTATTAGGTTTAGGGATATGTTTTTTTCGACATCCTTTACCCAGGGGCGGAACTAGAATTTCAGTTGAGGGGGACAAGATTAAAAAAATATTGAAAGGACATTAAGTATTTTTTTTTTCTAATAATTATGTGTTACTTATGGGGATCACTAATTGAATTGCCATGAAAAAAAATGGGATAAGTAAGATTTTCACAATACTTTCACAACAAATTATAAGTAACAAGTTGTTAGTAGTTCAAATTTAACCTAACACTGAAATTACTTTTTTGCTCATCAATAACAACTAGTAACAACCTATTATTTAAGATTTGTTATGAAAGTGTTGTTAAAATATTTTGGATAAAGAATTTCTCAAAGCTAAAAAACTATAAATTCTACTGTAAAATGCTCACAAATTGATGTGACAAGAATGTATAACACTTAAACAATATAATACATAAATGTTTGAATGAATTATTTTATGATTGATAACACGTCAATTTGCAAAATTTATAGTATTCATAGCATTGCTCCACAAGAAAAATGTCGTGAATAGTAAACTAAAAAGGATGATTGAGAAAAAAAAAAGGAACAATAAAATGGGTGAAAACATACGGGGTGAGATAAAACTAAAAAGAATAGTATATTTGGTGAAAAAGTGATATGATTTTGTATGTGTGAGCAGATTTTTGTTTTTCCTACTTTCTTGGTGTTAAGGATCTATATATGTATTAAAGTGGGAGTCTTTTTTTTGTCAAAGTAAAGTATCAAAGAATAGTTCATAATATACCTACTTCAAGGATTTTTTTCAAGGAGCCAGGGGGGCAACTGCCCCCCCCCCCCCCCCGCTCGACCCCCCGGCTCCTCCCCTACCTTTACCTAATGGGCCTCTAATGAGAAGAATAAAGTAAATTTATATATATATATATATATATATATATATCTCTAACATCAGGCAAACCTTTAACCCAACAAATCACAACACATAATGTATCTTATATGGAATAATTTTTTGCCCTTTGAGTCTATTACTCTCAGTTGATCTTATTAATGTTCTGCTTATTTTGGCGATAATATTTTCTATAAAACAAGTTATTTTTCAAAAAAAATTTTATATAAAACTATCTCATTTTTCTATATTTGGTAGCAACCTTAAATGAGTTAAAAAAAGTTTCCCAACTTTCCTTATTTAGTTTGTTGTGAGACAAAGTTATTTTCCATAAATTAAGCCATATTTTTTCTATTGATCAAATATAGTTTTCCTTTGACATTTTTTTTTTTTTTTTTTTGATATTACCAAACACTAGAAAACATGAAAAACTATTTCTACACAAGGTTTTTCAACGAAACAAATAGAGTGTAAAAAGACAAATACCATAAATTAATTTCTCAAATGAACTATGGATAATAAATAAACTTTTTTTTTGAAAGAATCAATATTCTTCAAATTCATTTTTTTATTTATTTTAATTTTTGATAGAACATTATTCAAATTCTTAAGGGTCAATATTTCAAAAGAACGAAAACTCCCTTTGGCATCAACATACTTGATTCCTTTTGCTTAAAGTGAACTAAAATATGCTTTACTTAAAAAAGTGAAGTTTTAAAGTTATATTAAAAAAAAAAAAAAAAACTAAAAGGTAAATGGAAAACTTGAAATATACACTAATTGAGTGACTATTTGAATTTGGTGTGTAACAATGAGTAGGAGTGGCGGTGAGGATCCAAGAAATTAATCCGACTCCATTACGAAATGGAAATACTCGTTTGGAAAAATTGTAAATAATCCAAATCCGTTAAGTAATGCAAAATTTCTTGAAAGCAGGTTGTTTTATACTGTTATAGTCAAATTGTCATTTACCTTGGAGAGGACTCAATGTCTTATGGTAGACCAAGCATATAGTTGGAAACTTGAAGATATGCTTAGCTACGCTCGCGTTTGTTTGTTTTTCAGTAAAATATTTTCAAATATAATTTTTTTTTTTAAAGAAGTTTTACATATGAAACACTTTTAGTAAAATATTTTTGAGAGTTTAATGTGACATATAAAATATTTCAAACATAAACCAAAAAAACCGGTAGCTCAGCCATAGCTATTGGTGCTGAAGGCTTCAGTAATCGAACTGATGACTCCAATGATTAGATCGAAACGTTTGCTTCATGGAGAGCCACAATGTTTTTTTTTTTTTGTAAAAATTTTTGCCAATTTTTTTGATGGAATCAGCCTCTAAGTGGGAGATTGATGGGATGTATGTGAGGATTGATATAATATGTTATGTTAAGCGTTCAAGGGTAGGTAGGGCCTTAAGGGGAACAGAGTTCTTTGTGAATGAAAGCCTTAAAGCCATAGATCAAATAAAATTGGTGTATGTACCATTATTGATATCATTTTAGATATTTGAGTAGTGTATTACATTTATTATGATATTGAGAGAGAGAGAGAGAGAGAGAGAGAGAGAGAGAGAGAGAGAGAGAGAGAGTAAAATTGTCACACAAATCTTCACATCAGCTTGAACAATGTCTAATTAAACTGATTGCATTAAGATTCACAATTTAGTTTCAATATGAATTTCTATTTCACAATTTCAATGGAAGTTGGAAATTTGGCAATCCAAGCTTACCAAATTGAAGTTTGTCGGGGGGCCATTTCAAGCGACTATAAAGACATGATAATTTGATTATATTTTAATCAATATCAAATTATAATTAAGTTTTATGATACTTGTGCTTAAAAATGCCCAAGTGTTGGGCACTTTTTTTTCTATGGTTTTTGCGATATCAATCATTCTAAAGAGAATTCAATTAACTTCGAATTGAGCTCGAATTTATCCCAATCAAACAATCAAAAAAAATTTTTGTGTCAAATTGTGGTCAAACTTGAGTTCACCATGTCCAACCTTGGAAAAGTGTTTGGAAATGTGATTTTTGATGTAAAATTATGAAATTTGGTGGTTTGATAATTTTTTGGATTTGTTCGACTGTCGGACAACTTGGTCAAATTTTGTTCAATCAATGGAATTTTGGTTATTTTGACTCTGGATTAAGAAAAATGGCTAATTTGACATCTTATTGGAATAAATTAATAATATTGACATTCCATTAATCCGATGGTTAAATTTGTAATTTTTTTTTTTTTTTTTTGGGAAAATTTGAGCTTTATTGATAATTTTACATGAAAAATGAGCTTGGGCATGGGGCTTGGCTTGGACCGGGTCTCAAGCTTGGGCTCACTTCAATAACAGAGCTTTGTTCTATAGCAGAGGTGTTCTCTTCGACTTGATGAGGTGATGCTAGCAAGCGAATAGCAACGAAGCTGCAATGTACTTCTTGGTTGAGATGGTTCTTATGTGGCTAAGCTATTAAAAGAACTAGTGTATAATTCGTGCATATGCACAGCATGGTTTTCAGAACCGGACTGGACCGGGAGGTCGGACCATGAAAACCGGAAACCGAGATGAAAACCGGTTTTTTAAGCCTAAAGAACCGGATTTTTGTTAATTCCGTGAACCCCTAAAACCGGGGTTGGACCGTACGAACCGGTGAGAACTGTGCGGTCCAACCCCTTAGCAATTTTTTTTTTAAAAACAACTTAACACAATTTTATTCTACTTAATTAAATTATCCATCTCTTATAATTAAAATCCTTCAAAGATATTCAACTTTACTTCAAAAATTAATCATAAATTTTAATGTTTTCATGGTTATTATTTTATTTTATTAACTTTCTTATTTAATTATTAAATATATGCTTGAAAATCATTAAATTTCCCTCACATATATAGATATATTGTTAATTTTGCTAGTTTTATAAATTTAATATCTATATTTAGGCTTTAATTAATTATTAAATTAATTATGACGTCATCACGGTTCGACCCCAGTTCGACCTCGGTTCGACCTCAAAAACCTTAAACCTCTCCCTTTTACGGTTCAATGAACAGTCTGGGTCTGAAAACCTTGATGTATAGTACAATTAAAAAAAAAGTACAATTACAAACATATATGAATTTAACTTATACTCTCTTTCTCTCTCTCTCTTTTATTTATTTATTTTAATTTCTTTTAGATATACACATGAGTTTACTCTTTCCTTTTTTGTTTATTGAGTTTTTGATAATTTATTTATATTAGAACATTCGTCTTTTGCACTTCATTAACTCATCTAGAACAAAATTTAAAAAAAAAAAAAAAAAAAAAAACTTAAATAGAATATGTGGTGCAAATTATATATATATATATATATATATAAAAGTGAAAAGGCAAGAGTTCAAAACACAATTTTGACAAAAACTAACGAAAAGATTTAATTGAATAAAGTTAAAACTTAAAGAATTAAATTTAATAAAAGTTAAATTAGAATACTGAATTTAATTTTAGACAAGTATAAATTTGTTATTTAACCAAATATATTTGTTTCTCCAAAAAAAAAAAAGAAACCCAATTATACTTGCAAATTACAGGCCCATTAATTTAAACGTTATTCCCACCATTTATATAGAATGTAGTAAGCCATGAAATGTTGAGTTGTATTACTGTATAAGCTTTTGTAAAATTTTGGTTAGTGAAAATCCATTAGTTTGATTTTTAAAAGAAAAAAAAGCTTTATTCCTTAAAAAAAAGAAAAAAAAGAATAAATTTTTTATTTATTTATATTCTCTTCATTCACTCCCCACTCCTTCTAGCGTGTCGCTCCAAGTTCCAACACAACTTTATTTTTTCAGTTTTCACACTTTTATTTTGAAAAAAAAAAAAAAAAAACGTTCTAAATTTGACCAAAGTTCATTTAAAGTTTCTAATTTTATTTTTGTTCAATTGAGTCTTCTAAATTTTAAAATTGTTTAATCAAAGCCTTTGGTTAGCCTGAAATAAATACACCCATAATGGCGCCAATTTTTTTTTTTTAATTATCACCTCTCAAAATACAATGAAGAATGTCAACATTTGGGTTTTCCACTATTTCTTTATAGGACGGTAAAAGAGGTATACGCTACTCACATTGCCTTGTTCTAAAAACTGAAACCTAATTGACCTAATTCTGCAACACAATATCATTCTTGCACATAAGATCTTTCATCTTGTTGAAATAAACTGTCAGAGAAAGAACAAGAATATTTCTGAAGAAAATCTTTGTATATTTTTTTTTAATCAAGGGGACTCGTGTCTATCAAGGTTCAAAATGGAAAAATCCTTTGACAAAATGAAGTGAACCTTTATCTTAGCTCTCCTCAAATGTCTGGCCATTAGTGAGTAATTGATAGGTTGATATTCCAGTATCAAATAATACATAAATTCATGGGGAGAGCTCACTTTTGAAAATCGGTTTGCATGGTGAGGGTGACCAAGTGCTTATATACATATGGTTAAAATTATACTTAATTTATGTGAGACACTAGAATCATAACACATAACTCTTGGCAGTTTAGTTTGATTCAATTCTTAAATTTGAAATATATATATATATATATATATTGAAAAAGAATTCCCTCATCTCTCATAAATTCTTTTTCATGCATAACTCTTTGCTATTGAATGGAAGATTAGGCCATGGAGCTGTGCGGTGAGCACAGAGCGAACTATTCTTTCGCCTTTTAGTAAAGAATGGAAGATTAGGCCCATTCTTTGTGATACAATGTCTATGCATGTTGGCTTCAGAGAATAGGTGGCCTAAAAAATCCTTGGCAAATTTTTGCAACCTGTAACTTAGAAAATTGAGTTTTCCAATCATTCCCTTCCCAATCAGATCTCCTTAACTGATGGCTAGTGATCATGTAGGACAGAATAAGAAGTATAGTTTTTGCTATTTATTAATTTTTATAGTATCATATAATTTTTCAAATTTTAATTAGGTTTAGTGTCCTATTATGGTAGGGTGTTAATTAGAATATGTATTAGAGTATATTTTTTTGTCATTCAAGTTTTATAAATAAAAAAAATTATAGATTCTTTAAGTTGGCCTCCAATCCTTTACAAAAATAAAGTTAAGTATTTAATTTAATAAAATTTTAAATTTTGTTTCTCTATTAATTTTCTGGTGCATTCCAATAACTTAATTTCTTTGTGGATTTACAAAACCTTTGTAGCTTACAGGTTATTTGTTTTTGAATCAAATACGATTTGGTTCTTGTGACTTTCCGCTTGCATCAGCTAGTCCTTTGTTGTTATTCCCTTAATTGCTCAAAAAAAAAAAAAAAAAAAAGGCAATCATGCAGTCCCCCCACCCCAATAATAAGTTGTGGTAATATTTTTCCTGTCTAATTTTTGGAAAAAAGTTATTTTGGATATATTTTTTGAAAAAATAATATTATAAATTAATTTTTAAAAACAACATAAGCAAAATTAGTCTAATCTAAACCATAACATGGAAAACAATTGCAACAAAAAATGGTAATGAAATAAGCAATATATAGTGATTAATTAACGTTTGATCAGAAAAAATATATATATGATGTCAATTTTAATATTATTTTCATAATTTGACATGACATAATACCCTATTGGTGCCCTTTAGAATAATATCCTGCAGTAATTTGGGATAATGTTTGTTTATTGTTTCAAAATGAAATAACTAATATGGTCATTAATTAGTGTCAGTGTGTACGCGGCTACTACACGCTCGCGTTTATTCAACTTCAAAGACGCCATCTTCATTAAATGTGCCGTTTTAGCAAGTATACTACGTAAGTATGTAAGGAATTGAATAATGCGTCAAAGAGATCGAATTTTCCGAAAGAAATGTTAAAATACAAAAGCAAGAGACAAGATGATATCTATGACAAAGAAAATTGCACATTTCTTGCGTAGTTGAAACTTGGAAAATGAAATTGACAATCCTCTACACAATGCCATAATATATGAGCCTCCTTTATGGCTATGCATTATGCAAAGAAAGTTAACAGGGGAGAAAAGATAAACCTGAACCTATGCCCACAAAACTTATTTGCAAGATAACAAAAGACTCTCTATATCATCCGCCCAAACAAAAGTGGACAAGAAATCAACTGAAAGAACTTTTGAGTCTTTATTAGGAATAATTGCCCTAATGCCATTTCATCCTAAAGAAAATGGTGGGTTTTTTGGCAAAGCCAATGGTACACTTTCATTTGTTAACATAGACAACACAATTAACATGGTAGGTCGATCATTAGTATTATTCTGTATGCATAGGAGTGCAATATGGATCCATCTCAATACCCTATATTTGACACATGAATCACTTATTGCTAGATCAATTAATTCGAACCCTTCACCTGCTTGCCATAAATCTCATGCCTGAGAAAATGTTACAATCATTTACAATATTAGAAGCACACATAACAATGAAAATAAATAAAATTCAAAGCTTAAATTTGATTGACATACATATCTTGCTAGATTGAGTGTGAAGTTAACATTGTGGAAACTGTTGTTTTTTCTGCCACTCACAATTTCAAGCATTAAGACTCCAAAGCTATATACATTAGACTTTATGGAGAAAACACCTTTCATAACATACTCAGGAGACATATAACCACTACATCAAAACACAATAAATGGAGTAATTTCACAAATGATTTAATTGTGCATATGTAATAGTAAGATATAAGTAGGTCTTTTATTACTACAATTATAAGGACATATTGTTAACTTACCACGTTTCAAAAATTCTATTGGTGTTTGCTTCCAATTCATCCGGTTTGAAAATTTTTGCCATGCCAAAATCAGAAATTTTAGAATTCATATTCTTGTCAAGGAGTATGTTACTAGCTTTTAAATCTCTATGAATTATTCTTGAGCTTGAGTATTTGTGGAGGTAAAGCAATCCTTGAGCGATTCCTTCAATAATGTTGAAATGTTTTTTCCAATCTAGAAACTTGCTCCTATTTGAATCTATTAGATATAAACAATTAATGTGATCAATAATCTATTGGAAAAGTGATATAAATAAATGCTTCTTCTTTTTTTTTTGAAACTAAGTAGATAAAAGTTATTGTTTTTCTTTCCAAATAGAAAGTAATCTAAGCTTTTGTTGGGCATATATTCATAGATTAGCATCCTCTCTTCTCCATGAATGCAACAACCAATAAGTTTAACAAGATTCATATATATGATCAAGTTTCGGCATGACTATCAACTCATTCTTGAACTCAAGTAGTCATTGTCCAGAATTTTGTCCTAATTGCTTTATTGCTATATTTTGCCCACTTGCCAATTTTCCCTGATGTGATGATTAAACTCATTTAATTTACCTTAGATATAAATCAATTAAAACTGTAGAAATTTATTTAGATGTTACCTTATAAACAGGTCCGAAGCCTCCTTCTCCAAGCTTGTTTTCTAATGGAAAATTATTTGTTGCAGCCTTAACACATGTGTAGCTAATTACCCTGAAATTAGCCTCAATCGCCCCATCATTTGTAATTTCATTGAGGTTGATGGATGTGTCCTGGCTCACTAATCAAGCATTTCATTTTCACCATTTGCATATATCAAATTAAATAATAAAAAAATTGGTAAATGTAATTATATATATAATCTGCTAACTATCTACCTTGAAGTACAACTTTTCACCGTTTGAACAGATAACACAAAATGCAGCAAAAGATCATCAGCATTGTTAGTTTTTAGACCCCTTAAAACCAATTGATTTAACCTAGGTAAATAGCCAAATTGTTACTTAGTCTAGTTTAACAAAACTAGGTTATCACAAGAATAAAGATCATATTATGCAAAGTAGCGGAAAATAAATAAGACAATGATATGATCACCCAGGAAAACCAAACGGGTAAAAACCTGGGGAGGATTTAACCTAACTATCCTCAAGGTAAAAAGCAAATCCACTAGAAAGAATCGAAGTTCATACAATAAGACTTACAAGCCCCCACGCTCGACTTCTTATTGCTACCCACTAGTAGAACTTACTGACACGACCACGTGCAAGCTCCGAATCCACAGACTCCTTCTTTCTTGGATTCACCACCAAATACAAGCACACCCGCTTGTGTTTTCTTTAAGCTTTAATGGCAGCAACTGAGTTGATCATCAAGGTGTAGATAAATCTTCTCCTTGAAAAACCCTAAGTTTGTGTAAAGGAAAGCTCCTCTAGATCTCACAAGAGATTTACACAAATCGCAATATGAGCAACACTAAAATGTGGCTAGGGTTTGCCTTTTATACTTAGGGCAAATAAGAAACTCTAAAAACGTTTTAAAACAACTAGGGCTAAGTTGAAAAATTCTGCAAAAAAACATTCTGCCCAAGCTTCGATCGATCGAGCCTGTTCTTCGATTGATCAAGTCAGGCCAAAAGTCACTAATACTTCTGCAGCCCCTCAATTCCAACTTTAGCTACAATGCACACACTTTGAGCAAGTCTAAACAAGACTAACAACTGTTTTGATCATGGTTTGCCAACATTACACATTAGAGTTCTAAATACATTAGTTCCTAAGTCTTTAGAACCTAACAAACTCCCCCTTTGGCAATTTGTGACAAAACACAACTTAAAGCTCAAAGTTTACAAAGAAAAGCCCTTTACAAAAAAAATGCCCATTATAACAAATCAAATCCTAACTACTATCCATCAGTTGCAAATGTGGAGAGCAACTCAATTGAATCAACTTGTATATTTTCTGAAACACTAAACAAAATGCATAAACGCATGTGTGACAGAAAAACAAAAATAGTAAATCAACAAATATGCAAACTAACTCTCCCCCTAAGTTAGATTTCCAAAAACAATGTTAACTCCCCTTAAACAGAACATTCTTGTATTTTCCACACATATTCCCAATATGGATTCATCTAAATCTCTCCCTTTTTGTCACGTATTGACAAAGATAACTCAAACAAAGAGTATCAAAGGTCAAGAGAAAAAAGACAATCAAGGGAACACAAAACAATTCAACTCTATAGAAAATAGAGACAACTCCCCCTACGAAGAGTAATAACTCTCCCTAAGAACCACAAAGGTTAAACAAAATTTCTCCCCCTATAAAAATAGGAAAAACAAAACAAGTTTTGGGAAAAACAGTTTTGGGGAAAAATAAAGGGGGTGGGGATAAAGGAAAAGACACAAACCAAATTTAAAAAAAAAAAAAAAAACTAAGTTGAGGATACACATGAAGAAAAAATATTCTCTCTTTCAATAAAATGCAAACATGGCACTATGTGACCCATAAACAGTTGCACGAGTAGAGAAAATATTTGCACATTGACTATCCATCATATCTCTTAAGAAAAATATTTTTTGCAGTTCACACATAAAAATAGCATATACTAAAAAGTAAATGACTCAAAAAATAATCAATCAATTTTTAAATCAAGTTGAGTACCCAATTTAGCAAAGTGTATGCATGTTATGTGTGAAAACAATGAGAGATATGACTGCAAAACTGCAAAATGGATACAAAAACAATGCAATGCATGTGAATCCTAAAAACAAATTATGCATGAAAAAAAAATGGTCAAAAACATAGAAACTGAAATTTTTCAATTTCGATCGATCGAGAATCGATCGAACATCAATCGAGTCAGGCAAACTCAAACCAAAAATTTTAATCGCAATTTCGATTGATCGAAAAACAGGTTTGATCGATCAAAATTCTGAAAAAATCAGATTTTTGAAAAACAGAGCATTTTAATGCAGAAACTCCTCAAAGCACATTGTTTTAAAAAAAAAATACATGAGTATGAGACGAAAAGTTTTTCAAAAACACTTGAATTCAACCCAGATCTTCCAAAATCAAGATTTTCAATCAATTTTTCCTCAAAGCACAAACATTAAACACATTTTGCATTAAAATCAAGGAACTTTTAATCTTGGATGGCCACAACAAGATCACACACAAAATAATGTACCAAATTTAGCAAAGAGTAACTTGTGTAGTATGTGCAACTAGTAAAAGCTTGAGATACATGTGAGGTGATATGTGAATAGCAATCAATCACAAAGTCTACAAAATTCATCACATAGAATTTAAAAGAGACTATCACCTAAAGAGTTACATCATATAACTCCCACATCTCCTAGAAAAAAAGCTGGCAATCATGTAAGTTTCTTGATTTGCCTCATAATATACACACCAATTTTATTTAAGCAGAAACTTATTAAAATAGCTGGGATAATGTATACACCAATTTTATTTGATTGATTTAACATTAAGTCCAATAATGTACACACCAATTTTAACATTTAAACCGAGGCTACACCTTATGTTCTTTTTGTACATGTGCTACACTTTCTCGAGCACAAAATCTTATGATATGCACTAAGGTGTTCATGATTGACTAGTAAACAGTGATGAGGTGGTTATTTATGCATTTCTCAAAAGGTTCAAGTCCAACAGTCATAGACATGTGACTTCTAGATGAAGACAAAGTGATCAAAAACTATAAACATCTCCCACACAACATGTACTACAAAGCTTCAACTAGTAAAGTGCAATAAATAAGCTCATCCAAGCTAAACAAAGTACATAAACTTGTTATGTAAAGATAATATGGTCAATCCTTAATTATAAATCCAAGATGTGAAATACAAAACACAAAAATCTTTTTGGTTTTAAAAACTATACGACCAAAAATAAAAAAGCACATATTATGCTAAATGAACAATGCAAATGCAATGCATGACAGTGCTTAACTAAGCTATAAAGGGTACACAAACAAGAAATATCAATTTCTTAATTAACCTTTGAGTACATGTACAAATTAGTACATACTCACACAAAATCATATTTATTTCAAAATAAACATGCACTTAGTTTAGCAATACATACTATTCAAGTTTCTCCACAATGTCAAGTATGTTCTAAATCAAGAGAGAGATATTATAACTCATGTAATCCTCAAGAAAAATAAAACAAGACACAAAATAAAATATTTTTGTCTTTTTGAAAATTTTCAATGTTTTTGGATTTTTTTTTTATAAAAAAAAAAACAGCCTAAAAAACAAAACAACCAAAAACAGAATCAAGACATGTCCATAAAAATTGAAAGAATTAAATCAGGGACAAGTCAGCAACACTCACCTTAGAGAATCTTTTCTCACCCATATAGCACGAGTCTTCGGCTTTGTAGGTGAAAATCCATGAGAAGCAGAGTATATTTGAGGAATTATACCAATCTTCTGAGAAAGACTAAAATCCTGCAAATTCCTTTCATAAGCCAACAAGCTCAAATTTTTCAAAAGAATATGAAACAATTTATATGGACTTATGGCAGGAGAAATATCATCACAAATCTTAGACTGAAACATAGAATGCTTAAATTTCAGTTTATGACAATTAGGACGAATGTGACCACGGACACCACAAAAGTGGCAAACAGGAATAAATTTAGAAACATCAGTATTCCTAACAACAAATCTAGTCTCAGATTTTGGTTTTTGCCTCAACAAAGAACAATTTGGTCTAATATGACCAACAACACCACAAAGGTGACAGGTAGGCACAAAAAAAGATTTATTATGCTCTCTAACAGTATGTTTAGACTTAGGTTTAGAAACTTCAGCGTCTACATCAGAACTTTTACCTTTGTCTAACCTAGCAAAATAAGCTTTTTCTTTATTATTCCTTTTAAAACGAGGGATATAAACTTTCTCAGTTTTAGGTTTAAGAGAAACAGAAACACTTTTGTTATCAACAGCAGGCTTGGTACTAGTCAAATTTTCAATCTTAGCTTTAGATTCAACTAACTCTTGTTCCAAGCTTTTCATCTTCTCATCTTGAGAGGAAATTTGATTTCTCAAAAATTCATTCTTAGATTCATCTAATCTAACAATCAATTCCTCTTTTTCAAGATTAGCCAATTTTAACTCTTCCTTGAATTTCTTAGCAATTTTCATAAATTTCAATAATTCCATATGAAGAGTTTCACAAGTATTAATAAAATCAACAGAAGCATGAGCAGAAACATGATCAGAAAGACACTTCAAATTATCCATGACAACAGGGGTCAAGGATCAGCTCTTAGATCAAAAGATCTAAAACAAAAGAGCAACCCGCTTTGATACCACTTGTTAGTTTTTAGACCCCTTAAAACCAATTGATTTAACCTAGGTAAATAGCCAAGTTGTTACTTAGTCCAATTTAACAAAACTAGGTTATCACAATAATAAAGATCATATCATGCAAAGCAGCGGAAAATAAATAAGACAATGATATAATCACCCAGGAAAACCAAACCGGTAAAAACCTGGGGAGGATTTAATCTAACTATCCTCAAGGTAAAAAGCAAATCCACTAGAAAGAATCGAAGTTCATACAATAAGACTTACAAGACCCCACGCTCGACTTCTTATTGCTACCCACCAGTAGAACTTACTGACACGACCACGTGCAAGCTCCGAATCCACGGACTCCTTCTTTCTTGGATTCACCACCAGATACAAGCACACCTGCTTGTGTTTTCTTTAAGCTTCAATGGTAGCAACTGAGTTGGTCATCAAGGTGTAGATAAATCTTCTCCTTGAAAAACCCTAAGTTTGTGTAAAGGAAAGCTCCTCTAGATCTCACAAGAGATTTACACAAACCGCAATATGAGCAACACTAAAACGTGGCTAGAGTTTGCCTTTTATACTTAGGACAAATAAGAAACCCTAAAAACGTTTTAAAACAATTAGGGTTGAGTTGGAAAATTCTGCAGAAAAACATTCTGCCCAAGCTTCGATCGATCGAGCCTGTTCTTCGATCGATCGAGCTAGGCCGAAGTTCACTAATACTTCTGCAGCCACTCAATTCCAACTTTACATACAATGCACACACTTTGAGCAAGTCTAAACAAGACTAACAACTGTTTTGATCATGGTTTGCCAACATTACACATTAGAGTTCTAAATACATTAGTTCCTAAGTCTTTAAAACCTAACAAGCATAACCATGGCTGTGAAAATTACAACCTATACCCACTTCTTTGATCCTAGATCTGGTCATAATTAGCCAAGTTAGTAATTATCATATAAGAATATATTTGCTGCCTTTGATCCAAACAGTATACTACATATCGAAAATCTAAAAATAAAAGGATTGGATATGAAATTTTCATGTTTTTATTTTTCATATAAAAAAAAAAAAAAAAACTACAAAGGGATAAAACATGTGTTAATTAAACATAATTGGCTAAAGAGATCCAAATCCTGTATGTTTAGAGTTCAAAATCATACAAGAATCAGAGTATCAAGCCTAAACAGTAAAGAAAATAGGTGGAGAGATGCAACTAATATAAACATATGTGAAGCTCCAAATCCAACCAATTTGAGAAATCTTTGACAGTTTGTTTATGAAAACTTTGTGAAAGAGCAAATTGGACATGCATGCCTTAGTTTAGTAATTTTTACATTATGGTTTGTTCTTTAAAATTGTTGCCCAAGATTTTTTTTTTTTTTTTGCATCACAATACTCAAATTAGCCGTGCTAAGGATGCTCTAAAATATGGATAAGATTTTTCTGTAATTTGAAGTAATCCCTAAGCATAATACACAAAGACCTTGCATTAGATCCATATTTTTCTTAAGATCCTTAGCCAAACATTTTTCCAATAAAACCTTAATCTTTTAGACATAAAATAAAATCTTAATTAAGATGCAACAAGCATGAATCTAGGGCAACAACTTTAAAGAACATACCGTGTGTGTGTGTGTGTGTGTGTGTGTGTGTGTGTGTGTGTGTGTGTGTGTGTGTGTGTGTGTGTGTGAGAGAGAGAGAGAGAGAGAGAGAGCAAGCTGCTGGCTGCCGTTTCTTGAGGAGGTTGGAGTTTGGAGAAAGCTCAGTCTAAATCTATTTGTGAACTAAGAAAGAGATTGAACATATATATGTAAATGGAATCAAGTGATAGGCCAAGAATGTATTGACCCTTTGGGTAAATTAACCAATTAATTAGCCAAGTGAATTAATTAGATTCAATTACATGCAATAAGTGTGGTAGTACAAACAAATCACCAACTAAGTTAAATGCGGTGGAAATTAAATTTGACACAGGTGATTTGTTTATGAATAGAGAAAATCATTGAGGCAAAACCCCACTAAGTGAATTTAAGGTCACCACTCCCTAGAATCCACTATTATCAAAACAAGCAATTACAAATAAAAGATTCCCAGTACCTTATACCAACCTACAGTTGAACTCTTACCTCAATACCCAATTGGACTTGTAATGTAGTGACAATCTCTCTTTTCAATGCATGGCTCCAAGTACGTGACTAACCAATCGATGCATGGATCCCAGTACGTGACTAACACACCAACTTAAGAAAGATATCGGCTGTAAAGTTCTTCAATTCATCCACACGATGAAGATCAAAAAGCTCATTGGTTACAAACCCTACGGTGTACAAACGCAACAGCTTCTTTAAGAGAAATATGAACTAGGGCAAATTGTCTCCAGTCACAATATGCATCAATAAAACCTTTGCATCAAGTTGCATCATCTGAGAAGGCCCTTAAAATAATTCTTATATATGTCTAGGGTTGTGAGAAAAGAAAACCTAAACACATAAGTTGGATATGCATGAAAAACAGATTTAGAAATTTGAATTTCGTAATTCTCAATAGATACTGAAAGTTCAAATAGTGTAAAAACACCCTTGAACATTTAGACCCCCAAATTACAAATTAACCAATTCAAGCTTTATGACAAACAACTAGTGTGCGGAAAATGAACAAAAGCTATAATATAGAATTGGAAAAACTATCTAAGCCAAATTAAAATCACAACCCACAGTAGATAATAAAAGGCAAAGATAAAAGGGAAGGAAGATGCAAACACAAAGACAACACGCGATGTGTTATCGAAGAGGAAACCGAAACCCTCAGCGTAAAACCTCTCCGCCGCCCTCCAAGCGGTAAACAATCCACTAGAAAATGTAGTTGGGATACATGGACAGCAATAGACCCTCCAAGCCTAATCTACCCAGTGCACCTAAGCCCTCCAAGCTTCTTGCTCCAACGAGGTTGCACCGAACCTTTTTCTTTTCTAGCTTCCCGGATTCCGCTGCTTGACCATAGCATCAACCAATGAAGATTGGTTCTTCCTAACTGCTTCCCAGAACACCAAACATCCATTCTCACAGTAATGGATATGGTGAGAACAAGGTTTTGGTAAAATACCTCTCAAGGGTTTGACAATGGAGAGGAAGAGAGTTGAGGAATTTAAAGAGACTCTTATGTAAAGATTGTAGATGAATCAATCTTGTTTTACTCTAGGGTTTCTCTTTCAAAATTCTCTCTGGAAGCTCTCTTTCATTTGTGGGTATAAGGGGTATTTATACTGAGGTGAGAGGAGAATGTGAAACGTCAGGTTTTTCAAAACAGGGGTGACTCGCGGCTTGGCCTTGCGACTTGACTGAGTCGCGAGACCCAGTCGCGAGATAACCGTATGGCCAGTTGTCCTGTTTTGTCCTGTAGTGCTCCAGCTAGCATGATTGTTCACCTTCTGGTGGCTTGCAGCCGCGAGTCACTCGCAAGATCAAGCCGCGAGTTTCTGTTTTCTTGCACACTCTTGAGCAATCTACACTCTATCTCACTCACTACCCTTACAACAAACCCATCTAAATACAGGGTTACTAAATGCTGAAATACAAGCAAATTTGGCACGGAATAAAGCCAATTAGATGGATGATTAAATTCAACCTTACAGATACAGCTGTCGAGCTTTAATGAACAATACTTCTTCATTTGATTCTTAGACAGATTTGCATGGCTTCAATACTTGGACTTGAACTTTTGTTCCTTAAAGTATTAAACACATTCTAGATCTATCCAATTATAAGTAAAATGCGTTTTGTCAAAGGATTAGCCAATTCTATATGACATATGTTCTAAACATGTTCCACATATGTCCTAACATCAAGGCCCAAAGGGAACAAGTGTATAGGTTCTCTAGGGCCTTTTTTTCTTTTAAAAACAAAAAACTCAAAATCAAATCTTTAGTGAGTATATATATATATATATAAATATATATATATATATACACACAAATAGATACGATATAGTGACTCTTGAAAGTTAATTTAGTTCGATATTGAAAATGTAGCTATTATTGGTAATTTTTCTTTTGTATAAAGTGAAGCCATCCTTTATTAAAAAAAATTAAAGTATGAATCTTAAGTAATTGAGTGTATCACGTGGTAAACTTGAAACTTGAGGGACTAACTACTCTCACATGGTAAACTTGAGAGACCAAACATTTTAGTTTCGCATATATTTTTTGTATTCTTAGCTCTCCTCAAATGTATGGCCTTTAGTGAGTAATTGATAGGTTGGATTGAACATGGCAATCCTTTAGAGTTTTTTGTTGGCTTGATATTCCAGCAGATAATACACATATGAGACTGTACAAATAACTTCTTTCAAGTAGATGAAGGTGCTGCATATTCCCGTAGCTAAGCTATCCTGTTGGTGATAAATCAAACACTAAAAAGGTTCTATGCAATGAGTATTGGACAAACGTGTCTACACCAAGGTTTTCAGACCCGGACCGTTCATTGAATCGTAAAAGGGAGAGGTTTAAGTTTTTTGAGGTCGAACCGAGGTCGAATCGGGGTCGAACCGTGATGACATCATAATTAATTTAATAATTAATTAAAGCCTAAATATAGATATTAAATTTATAAAACTAGCAAAATTAAAAATATATCTATATATGTGAGGGAAATTTAATGATTTTCAAGCATATATTTAATAATTAAATAAGAAAGTTAATAAAATAAAATAATAACCATGAAAACATTAAAATTTATGATTAATTTTTGAAGTAAAGTTGAATATCTTTGAAGGATTTTAATTATAAGAGATGGATAATTTAATTAAGTAGAATAAAATTGTGTTAAGTTGTTTTAAAAAAAAAATTGCTAAGGGGCTGGACCGCACGGTTCTCACCGGTTCGTACGGTCCAACCCCGGTTTTAGGGGTTCACGGAATTAACAAAAATCCGGTTCTTTAGGCTTAAAAAACCGGTTTTCATCCCGGTTTTCGGTTTTCACGGTCCGACCTCCCGGTCCGGTCCGGTTCTGAAAACCATGGTCTACACATGTTGGCTTCAAATTTAGAATAGGTGGCCTAAAAAATCCTTAGAAAGATTTTGCAACCTGTAACATAGAAACTTATGTTTTCCAATCATTCCCTTTGCCCTCAGATCTCCTTCACAGATGGCTAGTGAAGGACATAATAAGCTTATCAAAAAAAAAAAAAAAAAGAACAATTATGAAATACAATTTTTATTATTTATTAATTTTTGATGTTATTATGTAGTTTTTGAAAATTTTGACTTAGCACTATTATTTCTTTGATTTTAGGTCTATTTAATGCTTTTCTATTAGAGCTCCATTATGATAGATGTGAGGGATTTCACAATTTGCTTCAATACCAATGGGCTTGGTCTACGATCGAATACTATAAAAGATATGTGCCCCCTCATCCTTCACCAATTGGTGGTTGGATGGATTGGTAAGGCACACGGTCCGACAATAGATATAAATTATGATATGTTTTAGAATATGTTTTCTTGTTGGTTAAGTTTTATAGAGTCTTTAAATGGGGTTTCAAGCTTGTAAACAAAAATGAAGTATATAGTTTAGTAGAATTTCATATTTTTGTCTCTCTATTTTTTTTAGTGGATATTCTGGTAACTCTTCTTATGAATTCAAAGAACTCTAGTTGATTAATGGCTATTTTTTATTGAGGTAAATGCGATTTGGTTCTTGCTATCTTCCACCCCTGTCAACTAGCCTTTTGTTGTTATTTGCTCAAGGAAGAAAAAATGCAATAACGTGCACTTTATTTTCCCCATAAAAATTGTGGCTAACTTGTTCCAATCAAATTTTGGATATATTTTTTGAAACATAATAATTTAAATAATTTTAAAAAAATATATAAACAAAATTGGTCTAATCTAAATTGACCATAACATGGAAAACAACTGCAATAAGAAAATGGCTAAGACATAAGCTATACATTAGAAATAAATTAACGTTTAATGACTTTAATCAGAAAATACATATATGATATCGATGTCAATCTTAGTATTAATGTGACATTGATTGAACAACACAAACCAGCCCCCACCCCCCCCCGCCCCCAAAAAAAAAAAGCCCTTGGCAATATCTTTTCATTTTTATGGGATGTTCCACCCTATGAGAATCAGGTATTTCCGCTAATTGATGTTAGACATCCATTTAGACTATTTGATTTGATTTCATATTTTGATGTCCATTCTATAATAATTACTTGCTGCTATTAGACTTATACCGTCTAGACAAGACATCAATAAGGGTGGTCTTTCTATTTTTATAATTAGCATAGACAGGATATAATCGCATGTCCCTTAATCGAGAATGAAGATTTTTAACATTTACGGTCTGTTTGGATTGAATTTATTTTTGCTGAAACTGAAAACTGAAAACACTGTAGCAAAATAATTTTTAAATGTGTGAATAGTGCTGTAGGACCTATTTTTAATTTTTTTTAATAAAGTAGTTGTGGGTCCCGCGTGAACAGTGCTACTACAATGTGTGAGCAGTGTGCATACTGTTCATGAATAGTGGATTTTGTCTCTAAAAGTGGAAACAAGTGCAGTAAAAAAAAAAAAGAAAAAAAGAACGAAACGTTGAATTCACAAACGTAGACGCACCTTTTAGCCCAATCCAAACGGGTATTTAAGGTAATTAGAACCCACAATTTTTTTTTTTATCCTCATTGCACTTATATTTTTTTTGCTATTCTATACAATATTGAACAATTAATTAGTCCACAACGGCTGTGGACGCAAAGTTTGAAAACTTATTGGTGTACAGCTTGAACTAGTTTGGTTAATATATGTGGAGTGTACTAATTACTTAATACAATCTGATAAGGAAACCCACATTCACATTGCTGAACCTGGAATATCCCCTATCTCACCTTGTCAGAGTCAAATTGTAATTTTTACTTGAATTTTGTTGCATTCGAAAGATGAACAGGGAAAGAAAATTTGTTTAAAGGGTCGTGTGAACATAAAGTGTACAAGTTTTTTTTTTTTGGGTTTCCCAAGGTATCCCCAGGCTTCACCTGGGACTAATCCTCCGAGATACTGTCGGGCACCAAAGGTGGGGACCTCTCCCAAAAAAGTTTGCTGCATCCACAAGGGCTCGAACTAGAGACCACTTGCTTAAGCGACCAGAGCCCCTTCCACTCAGGCCAACCTTCGTTGGTTAAAGCAAGTTTAAGTTTATTGCTTTTGTTGCCAGCATAATTTGACATATATGTCACTGTATCTGAAGGAATCAGAAATGAACTAAAGTGGATGTTTCTTACTGTACTACTTTTGATGTGGACCAATACTCAATTGCGTGCCACAGTGAAATCACAAATGTATTATATAATGTGTTATTATAAAAATTGAGCAATGCCTTGACAGTATATATATGTAAGGTCCTTTTCCTATTTCAGATTTCTGTCTCTCTCTCTCTTGGTTTTTCATATACAAGATGTCACATGCATTCAAGAAGGGTCTAAGCATCCATAGGTGAACAATTGTATTTCTTTATTCTTGCAAACCTCTATGTTTTTTTTTTTTTTTTTTTAATAAATATTCTCTCTCTCTCTCTCTCTCTCTCTCTCTCTCTCTCTCTCTCTCTCCATCTATATATATTATATGCTTGTGTTTTTACTTTCTTGTTTTATAGTAGGAACATTTGGTTGAAAGATTCTAACCAAATTCTCTCTCTCTCTCACATTACATAAGTGTGGATGACTAAATTTCTCATTTCGAAATAAGTCAAACAAGTAAAATAGTTTCACAAATGCGAATTTGTATTGATGATTGTGTGGTATAATTCTCTATAATTACAAAAGAGTTATCCTCTGATTCAATCTCCTTAAAAGACTTGTTGATTGGATTTTGTAGTGATGTGATTTTGATCCGAACACCCAATATACTTCAATTTGGCTGAAGAATGGATTGAAGATCTTTGGAACAGAATTACAATAAATCTCTGGCTATGAGCTTGTTGGAAATCCTTTGTTCTTCACGTTCTTCGTGTGTTCTTCGTCTTGAAAGTTTGTGGTGGAAGTTCTTCGGGGCTTTAGAGGCTTGAATCCGTGGAGCTTCATTGATTTGTGATTGTTGAGATTTCTGGAGACTTTTGAGCTTGATTCCAGTGAACTTTGAGATCTAGGAATATGATTTGGTTGATTCCTCTTCGAATGTTCTTTGTATACGAAGGTTTGTGGTGGAAGTTTTTCGGGGCTTTAGAGGCTTGAATCCGTTGAGCTTCACTGATTTATGGTTTGTTGATGTTTCTAAAGCCTTTTGAGCTTGATTCCAGTGACCTTTGAGATCTAGGCAGGTAGTTTAGATGATTCTGCTTTGAATGTTGCTTGCATTTGAGGTTGAAGTTCTTGAAGTTGCTGGAGGCTTCAGGGCTTGATTCCAACAGAGCTTCAGTACTTCTGAGTGCTTCTGAATCTTCTCTGATGCTGCTTATGCTCTAGATGGCTTGGTCCCTTCCCAAGATGTCTTGGTCCCTTTTAAATGTCTTAGGAAGGCTTCTATTTATAGGAGTTTGGAGGTGGGTGAGTAACACGTGGCGGAGTCTGATTGGTGACACATGTCACAGCCTGATTGGTCCACTTATGTCATCGCTTACACATGCTGGATTGCTTGTGTCACCGCTTACACGTGCTGGACTGCTTGTGTCATTGCTTACACGTGCTAGACTGCTTGTGTCATCGCTTATACGCGCCGATGATTGATTGGTTTTTGTATGACACTTGGCAAATTTCCGTTGGTTTCTGAATAGTGATAGCAAAACCTAGCAGCAATACGTGGTGCTTTGTAATTGGCTATATTTTGTGGACTTGGTAATGTGACGTGTCAGCTTGTGATAGGTCAGGAATTTTCTCTCTCTACAAATGCCCCCTCGAGACTCGTTCACGCACACAGTTTTGGAGTGTGGTGTGGGAATGAGTTTCGAAAATGGATTTTTGTACTTGACTCTTTAAGTGAAGTAGTTGAAGGTGGTGGAGCTTTCAGCAGGATGAGATAATTTCCGAAGAGTATACCTACCCATATGAAAGGCTTTGATGAGACCGAAAAGGGGTCTGCAAGTATTTGAATGTACTTGCGTGATGGAGACTTCTCAGCAGGGATTAAGTTGAAGTAATTTTAAAAGAGTGTTCCATGGTACTTGGAGTGGGTTGGTGAGGCTGAAAGTTATTTGCAAGAAGTTGGATGTGCTTGCAAGAAGTTGGATGTGCTTGCAAGATTGAATTATTTCAGTAGAGGTTAAGCAGAGGTAATTTCAGAAGAGTATTTTGGATCATTGGCGGCGATCACAAGATGTTGAAGATGGGGATGATGAGAGAATGGTGGCTAGGTACAGCATGCAGAGTCATGGGGCTAGCCTCGTGTTTTTAAGAACTTCTAGTGAAGTTATCTCAAAAGAACATGTTTTTGATTACGGCGAAGACATGTGGGAAAGTGGTTGAATGCGCATGTGTAATTGTATCACTCAGGTTAAGTTGAGGTAATTTCAAAAACTTATGGATTCTGGGTATGCTAGTGGTGGTGGTGATGAAGATGAAGTGAATGGGTGAAACATATGACACCATGGTGTTGGCCCTGTATGTTGGGGGTCCTCTGGTGTAGATGTCTCTGGGAAGTACAACTTAAGATCGAGACTGGCTGCATGCTGAATGAGGTCCGGCGGCAAGTCATTGAATGTGCTTGCGTGATGGGACCATGCCGACGGACATTAAGTTGAAGTAATTTTAGAAGAGTACTTTTTAAAATACTTCAAGCTGAATTTAAGTTGGAGTAATTCCAGAAAATGTGTTTTGAGGTACCGGCAATGATGACCTTTGGGTCCCACAGTGGTGGGGACATGGAATAAGGCTTTGGTGACCATTTACCGGCACCAAAGGCTAAATTCTGATGAGTTGGTGCCTTGGAGGATGTTTTAAGTGTTGGATGGAAGACAATTTGTAGGATACCCCAACACTTTTTACCATCTTCACCTACTGCCACTTGTTGGAAAAGCACAGAAAAATGAAAGATGGAGCTAACTTGTGATTCTGGTCTTAGAAACTAGCCAAGTTGCTGTTTGTTCCGAATCACTGCTTCTGCTGGAAGACCAAGCAATTGGAGAGAGACTGCGGGAGCCCTGAGGTTAGGAACAAGTGTGTCTGCTAGACTTGGATTTCCTGGCCAACCAAGTTCGAGGAAGCATGGAACCTTAATACAGACCTTGTTACGAGTAATTTTATGGACAAATGTGGTCGTTAAGGGGAAAAACAAAATTTGTTTGGATCTCAAAACTGCAATGATGTTGTAAATAGGGTTTCGATCGAACCATGAGAGAGTCGATTATGAAGCAATATTGGTTGCTAGGTGTTGAGAATGATGAGGCCATATTGAGAAATAGCTGTGAAAAGGAGGACTTGAAAATCTGAAAGAAGCAAATCTTCATTTCATGATTCAGTGTGTTTTTTTTTTTTTTTTTTTTTTTTTTTTTTTTTTTTTTTTTTTTTTTTTTTTTTTTTTTTTTCAGATGAGTTCTTAATGAATCAGACCCTCCTATTTATAGTAGAGAGATGAAGAATGGTAGATAGGTAGTTAAGAATGGTAGTTAGGAATTTTTGGTGAGAACGGTAGATAGGAACGGTAGGCACCGAATGGGAACGGTAGGTAGAAGACTGGTAGGCACCGAATGTGAATGGTAGGTTGAACTAATGACCCAGTGTAATTTCAATTTCAAGACACATTTGTGATAATTCATTTGTATTTTGAAAGGGAAGCCTTGATGAAGTCTGGAGAATAACCTTAAGGGAATCCAGACCAAGTGGATGAATCTCAAATTTTGATCTTGGAAGCTTAAGTTTTGGACACTGCTAGTACTTCAGAGAAGTGGGTTAGATTGGTGGTTTCCAAGTCACAAAGAATTGAGCAAGACAAGTCTGGCTTGAAAATCTTGACTTTAGGTCGACTCCAACACAAAAGTCAACTACCTTGAAATCAAGTCAATTGTGCAATTTTTGAGTCTCAAATGACGGAACAGACTCCAAAATTGAAATGTACGCGAAAAATTGAGCAAGATAGGTTCATCTTAAAAATTTTGACATTTGGTCAACATTTGCACAAAAGTCAACTTTTTGGAAATTGGACGTTTGTACAATTTCTGAGCTTCAAACAAAGAAACGGGTCCTAAAATCAGAATGTACTCGAAAAATTGAGTGGGACAGGTCCGTTTCAAAAATTTTGACTTTTTGGTCAAAGTCAAAAGTCCACTTGGTTAAAGCATTTTTTTTTTTAATAAGTTTCACAGGCGGTTCGGATCCGGTTCGGTCTGAACAGGTCAAACTGGGTCGGCCTGGACAAATGGGTCAAGTCAGTGGAGGATGGCGTCATTGGTGACGTCACACCACTTTGGCGCGTGTAAGTGCGTGAAAAATCTGCCAGAGCGTGTAGCGCGTGAAGAATCTGCCAGCACGTGTGAGCGCGTGAATAGTATGGTGGCGCGTGTGAGCGCGTGAACTTGATGGTCGGATCTCCGATTCTTCTGGTGGCGCGTGGAGGCGCGTGGCTAGGCTTCTGGAGTTGATTTTCCTAGGTTTTGTTTATCGACGGCCGCTGGATCGAGTGGTAGTTTCTGTTTTCTGAATCGGCGGCCTGATTTAAACAGAAGCGAAGGAGGAGGCCACGATCTTCGAAGCTCTTTGCAGCGCGTGGAAGCGCGTGCTTGCTCCGATGAGATTAAGCTTTGTTGGGTTTTGTAGATTTTTTGTGCACTGGGTTGACTGGTATGCTTAGTTTTCTGAAATGATATCTAGATTCGCACAGATTTGAGTGAGAAAGCCACGGGTCACTTATGGCCTTAGTCTACTTTTGCGGTAGCCATTCTGACAGGGCAGCACCTGAGTTTGGACTTGTAGGCCATGAGGTGGGTGATGAGCCACCATTTTTCTGTCTCTCTGAATGTCATTTTTTTATTCTCAAAACTTGGTGCAGACTTCTTTGATTTTGAGTACATTTGAGTTTGCAAAATCTGACTTTAGGCTCCAATTGCTTTCACATTTCTGAAATGTGAATATACTTTTTTTTTTTTTCCTTTTGTGTCACTGGCCAGTTGGTGGAACCATTTAGTGATTTGCTGACTTTCTTCATTTTTCTTGTCTATTGTCCCAGAAGTTTTCTATATAAAGGCATGCCAATGCTTTATTTCATCACTTAGGCACATGCTCCATAATTCTCATCTTCTTTTGCTCACATCTTATTTTTTTCTCTTTTTTTTATTCCTTTCTTGTTGGCTAGAGATTAAAATTGAGCTCTCTCTTTGTTGATTTTTTTTTTTAGACGTGCTATGAGATCTTCTTTTGACAAATTTTTGTTGTTGTTGCTTGTTTTTGTTATGCAGCATGCTTTCCTTGGCAATTAAGCAGCACCAACACTTGTCTTTTCAATGCAGCCATCTCAAGAGTCTTTGCAACGTAGCCACATCAAGAGTCTTTACCATGAAGTTGTGCCAGCATTTGTCCTTGTACTGAAACCATGCCAACATTCATCTTTGCCATGAAGCAATATTTGCACTTGCATCTACTACAAAGTCGCACCATTATTTGCACTAAAGCCGTGCCAACATTCATCTTTGCTATGAAGCCATGACCACACTCCACATTAGTACTAAAGTCATGCCAATACTCTTATTTGCCATGAAACCATGTCAACACTTCATTTGCGCTGAAGCCAGGCCAACGTTCATCTTTGTTATGAAGCTGCGCCAACTCTTGCATTTGCATTGAAACATCACCATTACTTTGTCTACTGAAGAAAATTTGTACTTATCTTTTTTAATGAAGCCTTTTCAACATGAAGCCACGTCAACACTTCACTTGCACCATAGCCGCACCAACATTCATTTTTTTCATGAAGCCATATTGACACTTGCACTTGCACTAAAGTTGCACCAACATTGGCCTTTATAATGAAGCAACATTATCACCAATTTTCAGAAGCAACATAGCTCAGACATCGAGGGTACATAGCACTATAGTCAGATATCAAGATTTCAGTGATGCCAACAAGACTTTGAAGATACAAGGATTTCTCTTTAAAACTTCGGAGATGCCAACGAAACCTTGAAGTTTCAAGAAGAATGCCGCCAAAACTTTGAAGATGAAAGGAGCTCTCATTAAGACTTTGAAGATACAAGGAGATGCCAACAAAACCTTTAAGTTTCAAGAACCTCCCATCAAGACTTTGAGGATGCAAAGAGATGCCAACAAAACCTTAAAGATGTGAGAAGAATGCTGCCAAGACTTTGACATTACACGAACATGCCCTTAGAGGAGAGATGATACAACACCAACTTCAGATGCTGGAGGAAGGTGACATTGTCCAGATTTTAGAGACATGATGCGAAACAGCACCACTCAAAAAGGGAGATGATGTAGTTCAAATTTCAGAGCTGTGAAGTGGCAAAACTTAGAAGAGAGACAATGTAGCCTAGACTTGAAAGGTAAACAAAGATGCCCCCAAGAGATAAGTGATGCAAAGCATACTTCAGAGATGTGGGAGTCCACAAGAGATAGGCAATGCTACGTGGACTTCATTCCTTGCAAAAGAGGTTGAGGATTTTATTTTACTCCACAACCAAGAACCAACTTATGTTTATCATTAGTTTAAGGAAAGCTGAGTAACACCAATTCTTTGCAGTTGTCATTTTCTACCATAATGATCTTTGAGCATCATGTAGTGAGCAATTGATTGATCTTAAGAGACGCCTTGCCAATTAAAGGGTTCTTAAAAGCACGTTGATGGCCAATGGAGAAACTCTTCAAGCTAGACAGGCAATCCTTCTTCTTTTCATGTGACTGAACTTAGTGAAAAGTACTAAGCTGCCTACGTACCCCGGAGAGGGATCAAGTCATCACGTAGTTCAACGGATTTTTTTGTTTTGTTTTGTTTGTTTTTTTTTTTTTTTTTTTTTTTTTTTGTACGCTTCTAAAGGTATTGGAAAGACATCATGTACCCTTGCAGCGTTGTAGTGGGTAGTTTAAGCTCTTACCAAGGAGCAATCCTTGATTTTCAAGCGTAGAAGTGTTTAAGGAACTTCCCATTGATGGGGCCGATCCTTTCATCATCATTGTTGAGCAACTTGTGAGCTTGGTTGGTGTTTGCCCCCTGCTTAAGAGTTGGAAGTACATCACAAGCAACGGTCACATGGTTTGACCCAACAACTTCATCAAAGTTTAGATCAATCTTGTTTTCTTTGGCAAGCTTCATGATTTGTTCTTTGAAGACGAAGCATTTTTGGATTGGGTGGCCAATGATGCGATGATATTTGCAGTAGTTAGGGTCATCAACTTTCCCCATGTCTTCTGGCCGCTTGCATTCTGGCAATTCGATCAGCTTCAACTGCAATAGTTGTTCTAAGATGTTTGGCACATCTTCATCAGGGAACGGATATACTTTTTGCTCACGTTCGTTAAAAGTCAGGCGACATACCTTATTCTTTTGCCATCCTTCAAGTTGTTTTTCATTTGCATTTGCTCCTCTTCTTGGAACCTTGACTTCGGTAGTGTTAACAACCATTGGGTCTTTAAGGTTGCTTTTTGCATTCCTGTCATTCCTCCTTACTTCCTTTTTGCTTTCCTCAAGTATGGGAGGGTTTGTACTTCCATGGCTAGAGATACTTAATTCCATGTCATGCGCACGAGTTGCTAACTCTTCAAATGTTCGGGGCTTTATCCCTTGAAGGATGTAAAGAAGTCCCCAATGCATGCCTTGGATGCACATCTCTACAGTAGATATTTCAGAAAGTCTATCCTTGCAATCTAGACTTAAAGAACGCCACCGATTGATATAATCAACGACGGGCTCATCCTTCCATTGTTTAGTATTGGTAAGCTCCATCATGCCTACTGTGCGCTATGTGTTGTAGAATCGGTTGAGAAATTCCCTTTCAAGTTGTTCCCAACTATCAATTGACTCGGGTTCTAAGTCTGTATACCAATCAAAGGCATTCCCCTTTAGTGACCGGACAAACTACTTTACAAGGAGGTCTCCTTGAGTCCCTGCGTTCTCATAAGTTTCTATAAAGTGAGCAATGTGTTGCTTAGGATTTCCTTTACCATCAAACTGTAAGAAATTGGGGGGTTGATACCCATTTGACATTTTCATGTTGTCGATGCGCTTTGTGTAGGATTTTGAATATGTGAGAGAACTTGTAGAAGAACCTCCATATTGTGCTCGAATGGTATTTGTTATCATATCTTGCAGTTGTTGGACATATATTGAGGCCATTGAGGTGGAATGTTCATGTTGAGAAGTGCCTCACCTCCTTTTCCTTTATCAACCCTGGCGTTTTCTCCTTTCAAGGTAAAGCCAGGTGGGTGCTCAGGGTCAAGACTTGATTCACCCGAATCTTGTACCTCCAGCTTGTTCATTAGAGTTGCAATTTGGAGGTCCTTATCTTCAAGTGCTTTTGTGAGAAGGACAATCCTTTGTTCCATTTCAGCCATCTTTTCTTCCATGGTAGAGGTGTTAATCATCATGACTGACATAACTTCCCAAGATGATGGAGAAGAAAGTGAATTGATGTGAGCACGTGAAATCTCATTTTTTGGGTTCCCTTCGGTGGGAGAGAAATCGTGCGACCAACTTCTTATGAAGGAAGAAGGGGATTTGTCCCCATATTTAAGGTGTTCCAAGGTGGAGATATCCTTTTTGATGACCATGTTTCTTGTAAGAGGGTCTAAGGAGATGATTGTCTGGACCTTGGCTTCCTTGGTTGATTGAAATTGAAGTTGATTGTTTGCTTTAGGTTGGCTATGATTGATTGCACCAATGCAATTGTTGGTGGTAGTCATACCAAGTCTAATTGAAGTAGCTATTGTTGAAGCTTGAATGTTCTTGCTAGTGGCCATTGAAGTTGGTAGCAAGATGATGATGATTTCTTTCTTTGAAGGAGAATGAGATGAGAGGCAGAGATGTCCCACTGGGCATGCCTGAATTTGTAGGCGACTAAATTTCTCGTTTCGAAATAAGTCAAACAAGTAAAATAGTTTCACAAATGCGAATTTGTATTGATGATTGTGTGGTACAATTCTCTGTAATTACAAAAGAGTTATCCTCTGATGCAATCTCCTTAAAAGACTTGTTGATTGGATTTTGTAGTGATATGATTTTGATCCGAACACCCAATATACTTCAATTTGGCTGAAGAATGGATTGAAGATCTTTGGAACAGAATTACAATGAATCTCTGGCTATGAGCTTGTTGGAAATCCTTTGTTCTTCACGTTCTTCGTGTGTTCTTCGTCTTCGAAAGTTTGTGGTGGAAGTTCTTCAGGGCTTTAGAGGCTTGAATCCGTGGAGCTTCACTGATTTGTGATTGTTGAGGTTTCTGGAGACTTTTGAGCTTGATTCCAGTGAACTTTGAGATCTAGGAATATGATTTGGTTGATTCCTCTTCGAATGTTCTTTGTATACGAAGGTTTGTGGTGGAATTTTTCGGGGCTTTAAAGGCTTGAATCCGTTGAGCTTCACTGATTTATGGTTTGTTGATGTTTCTAGAGCCTTTTGAGCTTGATTCCAGTGACCTTTGAGATCTAGGCAGGTAGTTTAGATGATTCTGCTTTGAATGTTGCTTGCATTTGAGGTTGAAGTTCTTGAAGTTACTGGAGGCTTCAGGCTTGATTCCAGCAGAGCTTCAGTACTTCTGAGTGCTTCTGAATCTTCTCTGATGCTGCTTATGCTCTAGATGGCTTGGTCCCTTCCCAAGATGTCTTGGTCCCTTTTAAATGTCTTAGGAAGGCTTCTATTTATAGGAGTTTGGAGGTGGGTGAGTAACACGTGGCGGAGTCTGATTGGTGACACATGTCACAGCCTGATTGGTCCGCTTATGTCATCGCTTATATGTGCTGGACTGCTTGTGTCATTGCTTACACGTGCTAGACTGCTTGTGTCATTGCTTACACGCGCCGATGTGTGATTGGTTTTTGTATGACACTTGGCAAATTTCCGTTGGTTTTTGAATAGTGATAGCAAAACCTAGCAGCAATACGTGGTGCTTTGTAATTGGCTGTATTTTGTGGACTTGATAATGTGACGTGTCAGCTTGTGATAGGTCAGGAATTTTCTCTCTCTACAATAAGTTAATTTGGTTTAAAAAGAAAGCTTTATATCTAAAGTGACACTAAGAAAAGATTATAACTGGTTAGGCTTGTTAGCATTTTGGAAGAAGAGAGAAAAGAACAAAAAGAGATGCAAGAGACTTCACTTTACATATATAAACTATTACTACACAACCCTAAGTTATAAAGAAATAGCTGCAGATAGTGACTTCCTTTGATCAAACAGAATAAAGCAAAAGAGATAAAGGTCCTAACAAAACAGTGACAATTTAACTGAAACGGGAAATACAAAGAACCATAGTACTATAACAATTATTTGAAAAAAAGTAGTGACATTTTAACAATTTATTGGTCCCACGAATGGAAAGTTTAATTTGCATAATTTTATCTTTGGCAATTAATGCATTATGGAAAGTTTCATTGGGTATTTGAAAAAAACAATGTTAAAAAAGAAATCGAACAATACGTCAAAGAAATCGAATTTTCTACAAGAAATGGTTAAAAAAAGAAAAAGATATATGATATCTATGACTAAGAAAATTGCACATTAATATGTAGCGTAGTTGAAAGGTGAAGATTTATTTATTATTTTTATTTTTTTAGATAAATACCAATTTCATTAAGCAAGAACAACACTAACATCCTTCCTCCACACATCCAGAGTAGATTCAGGCAGGGAGTTCATATTACAACAATCACAGGGAAAGGTGTAATTGACAATTCTCGACTATGAGCCACCATTATGGCCATATACGCAAAGAAAGTTAACGGGGGAGAAAAGAAAAACCTGAACCTAACAGAAGTGGGAAAGCTAGATAATAATTATCCTCTCTATTACTATATCATCTGCCCTAACTGAAGTGGACAAGCAATCTATTGAAAAGAACGTTTTGAGTCTTTGTTAGGACTTGGGAATAATTGCCCTAAAGCCATTTCATCCAAAAAATATGGTTAGTTTTTTGGCAAAGGCAATGGTGTACTATCATCTCTTAACATAAATAACACATCTAACATAGTGGGCCGATCATTAGTGTTATTCTGTATACATAGGAGACTGATATGGATCCATCTCAACACCTTATATTTGACACATGAATCACTTATTGAAGGATCAATTAGTTCTAGCTCTTGGCCTTCTTCCCATAAATTCCATGCCTGAGAAAATCATTTACAATATTAGAAGCACACATAACAATGAATATAAATAAAATCCAAACCTTAAATTTAATCAACATACATATCCTACTAAATTGAGTGTGTAGTCAACATGGTAGAAGCTATTTTTTTTTTCTACCACTCACGATTTCAAGCATCAAGACTCCAAAGCTATAGACATCAGATTTTATAGAGAATAACCCTTCCATAGCATACTCAGGAGACATATAACCAATACATCAAAAACACAATAAATATTTCATTTCACAAGTGATTGAATTGAGCACATGTAATAGTCTGATTAAAATAGAACTTTAATCTTCACAAGTGCAGGGGTTTATCATTAACTTACTATGTTCCAACAATTACATTAGTGTTTGCTTCCAATTCATCCGGTTTGAAAATTCGTGCTATGCCAAAATCAAAAATCTTAGGATTCATGTTTTGGTCAAGGAGTATATTACCGGCTTTTAAATCTCTATGAATTATTCTTTGTCTTGAATATTTATGGAGATAGAGTAGTTCTTGAGCGATTTCTTCAATTATGTTGAAACGTTTTTTTCCAATCTAATAACCTGCTCCTCTTTGAATCTATCCAATATAAAAAATTAAATAGATGTGATCAATAATCTAGCTTTTAGAAAGTAATATAATAAACTTAAATTTTATTTTTGAAAAATAAGCAAAGGAAGTACTAGTAAAAGTTAATGTTTTTCTAACCAAATAGAAAGCAATCTAAGTTGGGCATGTATTCATAAACCAACATCCTCTCTTCTCCATGAATGCAACAACCAATAAGTTTAACAATATTCAAATGACGGAGTTTAGGTATGACTATCAGCTCATTCTTGAACTCCAATATTCCATGTCCTGAATTTCGCCCCAATCGCTTTATCACTACTGTTTGCCCCCCTGCCAATTTTCCCTGGTGTGGTGATTAAAAAAGATTAATTCAGCTTAGATGTAAGTTACTCAAAACTACTTGATGTGGAAATTTATTTAGAGGTGACCTTATACACAGGCCCAAAGCCTCCTTCTCCAAGCTTGTTTTCTAATGAAAAATTGTTTGTTGCAGCCATGAAACATGTATAGCTAATTACACTTAAACAAGCTCCATCATTCCCATTATTTAGAATTTCATTCATGTTGATAGATAGGTCCAAGCTCAATAAAGCAACCAATCCATTTTCACCGTTTGTTTCATCACTCCCTGTTTAAATTTCCATAGAACTTCATAATTTGCATATATCATATTAATAATCAAGAATTGGTAAATTTAAATATTATATATATACCTTGAATTACAACTGCTCTCCGTTTTAGTAGATAACACAATATGCAGAAAACAATCAAGAGTAGAGCAATGGCTGGGAAAATTGCAACGCATATCCACTTCGTTGTTCCTATACCTGGTCATATATAGCAGTGTTAGTAATAATCATATAAGAAAATATTTTCCGATTTTAATCCAAGTTATACTTCATATCGAAAATCTACAAATACAAGGGAATGAAATTTTCATTTTATTTTAAACAAAATTGTGGAAGATGAGTACCCTTACGAAGGGATAAACGAGTGTTAAGCATAATAAGCAAAAGAGATCCATCAAAGGGATCATGAAAGTTCAGATCCTTCAAACCTAAAACTTAACTAAAAAGGTGTAGAAATGCAGCTAATTAATATAACATATTATGAAGCTCCAATCTAACCAATTTTAGAAATCTTTAACAGTTTGTATTTGAAACCTCAGTGAAAATTAGACATACCTTAGTTTAGTTAGTTTTACTAATGGTTTAATTTTTAAAATTCTTGCCCTAGATTCATTTTTTGTTGCATCTGTAATTTGTGTAATCCCAGAGTACGAGGCACATAAACCTTGAATAAGATCCATATTTAAGATCCTTAGCCATGGCTAATTTCTGTACCATCTATATATAAGCAACAAACATTTTTCCAGTAAAACCTCAATTAAGATAATTAAGATGCAATACACATGAATATCTACTAGGGCAAAACTTTTTTAATGAACAAACCTTTAGTGTGTGTATATGTAGAGAGAGAGAGAGAGAGAGAGAGAGAGAGAGAGAGAGAGAGAGAACCTTCTTTCTGTGGAAACTAGGAAACTTTAGGAATTGAGTGTATCACCTGATTTAAGATTATTCACATTCACGCCATGAGAAGTACACAACAAGCAAGAGAAAAATAGAATGAACACAAATTTGAGAATGTTTATCATGTTGTTAGCCAGTAAGATAGAGACTAATGACTTTTCACTTGTTTGCTAATTAGCTAGCTACTTATATGCTCATGCCAGCGTATAGCGCGGGTCTACAAGGAAACATACAGCTGCTGCCTACCAAGGTCAAACACCTTAGGCGGTCCATTGAAAGAAGAATTTTTTTTTTTTTTTTTTTTTTGAGAAACATTAATGAAAGAAGACTGGTTATATTGAGACATAACCAAAAATTTATTAAAGAAATAATTTCATTGGTTAATGAACTATGCATAGACACAAAAGTATCAAAGGTATGAATGACTATCATAAATCTTTGGTCCGATTATTTTACCTAGGATCCGTTTGGATACCGATTATTTTGTTGAAAACTAAAAATTGAAAACAATAAAAAAATAATAAAAAAGTTACTATTCATGCGTTTGGCACTGTTCATAAGCCTAAAATCACTGTTCATGGACAATGAATAGTGTCAAACGTGCATCCAGGAAAAAAAAAAGCAGAAAACGCAATGCATAAAACACAATACCCAAACGCCACCATAGTGTGTGTTGGGCAAAAATTATTTTTGCCAACTTATTTTGCTATTTAGCTTATTTTTAATACTATTTATGGGCCCCACTGCACTTTTTGGTACTATTTATGGGTTCTACTGTACTGTTTCAGCTAACTTTACTTTTATTTACAGTACTTTTAGCAAAAAGTTTTCAATTTCAGGAAAATAAGTGGATTCTAAACAGACCCTTAAATAAGTATGGTCTGACACTTCATTTCACATTGCCTTTTTATCTTTTTATGTCTTCTTAAAAATTTAACGTAGGTTTTTTTTTTTTTTTTTTTCAACCACCTATTCTATTAAAACTCTATATTATAGGATTTAGGCCCTGGTTTTTACTAAATAAATCAAATTTTAGTCAAGTAATTAATTATGCTCTTGATTGAATTGATTAACACATCACACAAGCACAAATCACATATGACACCAATATGATGACCAATGAAAATTGATGAAACAATCTGTTTCACAATATATATATATATATATATATTGAGAATGATTTAACCTAAACAATCCTCAAGACAACATATCCACTAGAATAGAATCAAAGTTTGTATAATAGATATATATATATATATATTGAGAATGATTTAACCTAAACAATCCTCAAGACAATATATCCACTGGAATAGAATCAAAGTTTGTATAATAGATTTAACCCTAAATCTAGTACTAACTCATTTAGTACTTATTGGTGTGACTACACGTAACTCTGAATTCCACGGACTCTTGTATTTTGGATAGTTGTAGACGAACTGTCATTTTCGTGACTTCAAGATCCACTCTCAAATATTTAATTAGTAACTGTGTTTAGCTAATTTTAGAAACTTTGCTCTATCATTGGATTTTTTGTTTGCATGTAATCTCTAGTTGGTGCTTTAAGAGAGCTTGGAAAAATCCAGATTTGGGCAGTAACATTGCTCTCTTGTGCGTGAAAAAACGTGCTCTAAAATTTGTATTTATATGTACTTAAGTTCCATCAAAACCCTAGATCAAACGGCTAAGAAAAGAAGTTGAGAATCCAAACTGCCTGAGTCATGATTGGTTGAAACATTTTGTATGATTGGTCGAGATAAGTGGTTTTCGGCCTGTCAAGCTAAAGTTGAAATGCAGTCTTGCAGGGGTTCCTCTTTTGCATTATTGATCAAATATTATCTAATGTAATTTTATTTAGATAAACTAAGTCTAAACTATTACAATTGTTCATGGTTGCCAATCTAAAAATATGGACTTTACAATATCATTTGACATTTTTTATAATTGTGTTTGCATATGAAATTATATAGTTTGCTAATTTTTTTTTTTTTAAAATGATGTACTAAGATTCTAATAAACGGTATTATTAAAAAAAAATGATACTAATAAAGGGTTTAAGTAGAGAATAAAAAATTCTTATTCAAGTAAAAAAAATATATTAAAATAATGATGTGAAATTGTGAGGTCTTATTTGCTCATTTGGCATAATATTAAGGGTCAATTTGAGATAATCAATTAAGGGCTAACAAAAGCACACTACAGTGACAATTAAAAGTAAATTTTTTGCTAAATAAATTAAATATTACATATTAAAATATAACATTAGTTTTAAGAAACAAAAAATAAATAAAAATTAATTGTATACAAATCAATTAATTGCAGATAGATTAATAATAAATATTAATTTTATATGCCTTAACATATATATAAACCCCCTTCTACACCGTTTATAATCATTTTAGTTTTCTTCATAATTGATGTTCTAACAGTCCATCCATTGGAATGTTTAAATGTATAGTTTGAGATACGAATAAATGGAAAATAAAACCTAGCTCCAAAAAACTTTGGGCTCCTGTTATTTCAACAGTGTGACTTCCGTTATCTTTAAATTAGTCTATATTTCACTCCACTATAAAAACATAATTGTACTATAGGGTTTATTTAATTATACAAGATATCTCGTAACTAAAAATTCATTTGATCAATCCATAAAATATTCATAGTGAAATAAAGATAAAATAATTTACCATCACATTATTATTAGTATATCTTTAATCTTTGAGTCCCTAATTTAATTTCTTGATTATTCCTATTTTCTTAGAATTTCAATTCATTAAATATATATTTTTAGTAACCCTTTACTAAAATGACCAGGCATGATACTCTAAATAATCAATTCCCATTAAATCTATGTCAAGAGAATGTTTCTTATCTCTTATTGAGATTATGGATTCAATCTTAAGCAACGATGTTCCTATAATGGTAAATATGATTACACAACGTATTAAGGTTTTAACTTATGTTTCACATTTGAGTTCACGATCCTCAGAATTAAAAGACTATGTTCTTTAGAAATTATGAGTTTAATTATTCAAGTGATAATAGTTTGTAGAACAATCAATCAGATCTGTCCAATCCAATGTATTCTAATACATCCATATGTCAATCAATAATCTCCACTTCCATAATCGAGGTAGAAAATCATGATTAATATGTTATACTTATGTCAAATAAAATGTTTGATGTCATCGTTTACTTCAAAATAAAGTTTATATGTCACAAAGGAATTGTGATATAATTCTTCAATATTCATAAAATGAGTATAACTAAAATAAAAACATTAAGATATATTTGTGGAAATATATTGACATATAGGATTCAAAATGAAAAAATCTAAATGAAGATAGAGACAGTCCCTATTGATCGATGTAAAGATAAATGATTCCACTTAGTTTTTGATTTTAGTTAAATATATGAAAATATAGGTATCAACCTAGACTAATTAAATATATTATGTAAAAGAAACATATAGTTAAATAACTTTGTATATATAGCTAAAGTCAAAATTGTTAATTGAAAATTATAGCACTTTTTAATATGAACTGAAACCTAGATAGTTATATAGTGATTGTAATCAAATTTATTTATTGTTGAATGATAGTATTTTTTATGTACTTTATCAATAACTAATAATTAAAATTATTAAAGAAATAATTGGTTAAATAAATTGGAACTAAGTGGAATCATTTATAATAAGTAAATATATACATGAGTTAATAATAATAATGATTAATGTATTTAATTATTATATTAATTGATTTTTGTTAGAAAAAATATTTATATGATAAATGACATGTGGCAAGCCTTTACACAACTAGATGGCAAAACTTAAACGATTGTAGAGTTTTCAGAGTAAAAAGAGATATGTTTTATTTGATAATTAGTTGCTAATTCATGCAACATACCAAATAGTTAGAAAATGTTAAATATCTTCACTTTGTTTAATGCAACAATTAAGTAAAAACTAAATGAAAAATCAATAATCCTAATTCAAAATAAAAGTTGAAAATAGATACAAGAAGATTGGTTTTACATATAGCAATCATCTCAAATATAATGAACTTTTTATAAAATGAAACAAAGATAAGCACATCTTGAAAAAAAATCCGCATGCATATTTTTCACCAAGCTTAAGTATAACTGGCATAGGTGTTTCTGAAACATTTACTCCATCTGATATCAAAATACTTTAGTGTCAAACATGAGAACAAAAATATGAAAATATTTTGGTAGCATCCAATACCTTCAAGCTTAATTTTTGCATTTAGTTCATTTGTAGTTTGTATAGAAGTTTCAACCACGTTGCAACAATCCATATATAAAAATAATAATAATAATATTATTATTAATCATGTAAAATTTTAGTTAAGTTCATATATTTCCTTGGAAGGGCAATACTTGTTGCATATAAGCTCTTACACAAAGTTTTACACATACTCCATTTTTTAATTGAAACCATGACATCAAGTCATGATTTTTAAATTCAAAATTATGACTTTAAGTAATAGTTTTAGTTTAAAAATTAGATTTGTGTAAAACTATGTGTTATAGTTTATGTGTAATGATACTTTTTAAGTTCGCAAGGATCTTGAGTCCTAATATGGCTTGGTCAACATTATGTCCAAATTAATAGTAGTACACAATATTACGTAAAAATAAGTCTAATCTATATATACTATAAAATTGAAGTCTTTGGCCGTTTTTTTTACTTTTATTTAACTTCATAAGAGCTTGCCACATAGGATTTGAAGCTCTTACATTTTTTCACATCAACAATATTAAAAAAAAAAAAAATCAAAATCCAATTTAAAAAAAAAAAAAAAAATTGTTAGGTTCTAAGGAATTAGGAACTAATGTATTAGAACTTCATTTTGGAATGTTGGCAAACCATGATCAAAACGTTTTAGTCTTATTTAGACTTGCTCAAAGTATATGTTTTTTTTTAATGTAAAGTTGGAATCGAGTTGCTGCAGGATTTACTGTGTAAATCTACCTGACTCGATCGATCGAAAGTCGTGCAAATTGTTTTTTCTGCAGAATTTCCAACTCAGCCCAAGCCCGTTTGATGTGTAGGGTTTTATGTTTTGTCTTAAGTATAAAAGAGAAAACCCTAATCACGTTTTGAGGTGGTTCTTTATGCTGTGTGTGTGAATCTTCTGTGAGATCAAGAGGTGGTTGCCTTCACACATACTTAGGGTTTCCAAGATTTAAGATTATGTCAAGAACTTGGTGATCAATTCATTTGCAGATTCAAGAGCTTAAATATACACAAGTGGGCGTGCTTGTACTTGTTGAAAATCCAAGAAAGAAGTAGTCCATGGACTCAGAGCTATCATCGAGTTGTGGTAGTAAGTTTCCTACTCGAGGTAGCAATAGGATGTTAGTGATCTAAGTCGCTATTGTGTAAACTTCAATTCTTTCATAGTGGATTCAGTTTTACCTTGAGGATAGCTAGGTTAAATCCTCCCTAGGTTTTTTACCGGTTTGCTTTTCCTAGGTTATCATATTGTTGTGTTCTTTATTTTCCGCACTTGTCAAAGATATGATTTATATGTGTTAATCTAAATCTGCATAATTTATCTAAGTTAATCACTTGGCTAAATAAATAGGTTAATCTGGTTGTGTTTAAGGGGTCTAAAAACAAACAAGTGGTATCAGAGCAGGTTGCTCTCTTGTTGTAGATCTTTTGATCTAAGAGCTGATCCTTGACCCCTGTTGTCATGGAACATAGACACTCTCTCGTTATTCCACCTCACTTTGATGGGAATAACTATGCTTATTGAAAAGTAATGATGAAAGTATTCCTGAAATCTATTGATGAGAGAGTCTGGAACTCCGTTAAATACGGATGGGAGAAGCCCATTACTCCTGTTAGTGAGTGGCAAACTTCTCAGAAAGAAGCAGCCGCTTTTAATAGTAAAGTTATAAATGCTAATTTTAATGCTGTTTCTATGGAGAAATTTAAGAGAATCTCTAATATTGAGATTGCTCATACTGTTTGGAATATCCTTTAGACTGTGCATGAAGGCACAAAGGCAGTTAAAATAGAAAAGTTACAAGAATTAACTACTAGATTTGAAATCATTAGGATGTCTGATGATGAATCTTTTGATGAATTTTATGCTAAACTTAATAATATTGTTAATTCTGCTTATAATCTAGGTGAAATCTATGATCAACCTAAAATTGTTAGAAAGATTCTTAGATCTTTGACTGAGGATTTTAGACCTAAAGTGACTGCCATCACTGAGAGCAAGGATGTGGATTCCATCCCTGTTGATGAACTTGTAGGATCTCTTCAGTCCTATGAATTGGACCTATCTAAGACTAGCAAATCCAAATCAATGGCTCTTAAGTCTGTTGATGATATTGATGTGAGTGGATTTGATGATAAGCTCTCTGCTACAGAGATAGCTTACCTTGCAAAGAACTTTAGAAATTTTCTTAGGAACAATAACAGAAGGTCAAGAGGTAAGAACACTGTTGAACCCATAAATTTTAGGAGGAATGATCCCACTAAGGTTAATAACACTGAAAAACCTAAAGAGAGAATAGGTCAACCTTCTAATAATTCTATGGGTCAACAATGCTTTGGATATCAAGGGTATGGTCATGTGAAATCTGAATGTCCAACATTTTTGAGGTCTAAGGGTAAGGCTATGACTGTAACTCTTAGTGATGATAAAGTTTCTGATAATGAATCTAACAGTGATGAGGATGGAAACTTCATTACTTTCACTGCTACTGCTGTAGTTGATGAAAGTGTTGCTGTTAAAGAGAACCTTTCTGATGGGGAACTCTCTGATGATGCAGATTTACAAGAAGCCTATAATAAACTTTGCAAAGTTGCTGAAAAAAATGCTATGAGTGTTGATTTAGGCTTAAAGAAAATTACATCTCTTGAACTTGAAAAGAAAATTTTGCTTGTGAAACCATTTGATGCTAATGAATTGTTGAATAATGTGAAGACTGAGAACATGCTTTTGCTTGATAAAGTTAAGAATTTGGAACTTGAATTGTATGTTGCTAGAGAACAAACTAATATGTCTGCAAGCTCCAAACTTTATCACATGCTGAGTGTTCAAAAGTCTCCATCTGACAAAATTGGTTTAGGTTTTGTAGAAAGCATCTCTGTGCCTGTGAGTAAGGTTGTCAAACCCTCTGTGAGTGAGGTTGCTAAATCTGTAGATGTCACACCTCCTAGGAAGATTAGGGTTGATTTTCAAGTGTCTAAACCTAAGGCTCATAACCCTCCTAAGGGCAAGTTGCATGATAAGCTTGCATAAGTTTGTCATTTTTGTGGAAAGTCTAGGCATATTCGTCCAAACTGTTTCAAGTTACAAGCTGCCAAGCGAGCGAACATGCCAAAAGTGCCTGTGCCTCAAGCACAAGATTCTATGGTACTTATTGGTGAGTTGGTAAAGGCTTTAAACCTTTATTTCAATCCTGGAGTTGCTCAGAATTCTAATTTAAAGAATAACTCCAATGCTCGAGTTGCATCTAAAAAGTTTTGGATGCAAAAGGCTCAATCAAATTGAGTCTTTCTGACATGGTCCTTGTGTTTCATCGCTCTACTCTTTTTGACCTTTATTTTTATTGTTTTTTCTTTTCTTTTTGTTTCTAGGACTTGCATTGCACAACACTCATGCATTTCATTCTAGGATTGTTTTTGTTTCTTCTTTTTTTTCTTTTTTTTTCTTTTTTTTTTTTTTAAAGAAGCAAAATGTGTTTTGCAATATTTCCTTTGATTTGAAATCAAGATTGGCCAATTTATTTTTACATAACATGTTTATGTACTTTGTTTAGTTTGGATGAACTTATTTATTACACTTTACTAGTTGAAGCCTTGAAGTGCATGTTGTGTGGGAAAGATGTTTATAGTTTTTGATCATATTTTCTTGATCTTGAAGTCACATGCCTTTGATTGTCGGATTTGATCTTATTAAGAAATGCATAAATAACCATCTTACCACTGTTTACTAGCCAATCATGAACACCTTAGTGTATATCGTAAGATTTTGTGCTTGAGAAAGTGTGGCACATGCACAGAAAGATCATAAGGTGTAGCCTTGGTTTAAATGCTAAAATTGGTGTGTAAATTATTGGGCTTTAATAACTTCACAATTTAATAAAATTGGTGTGTACATTATCCCGGCTAATTTAATAAGTTTCTAAGCAAATAAAATTGGTGTGTACAATATGAGGCAAATCAAGAAACTTACATGATTGCAAGTTTGTTTTCTAGGAGATGTGAGAGTTATATGATGTAACTCTTTAGGTGATAGTCTCTTTCAAATTCTATGTGATGAATTTTGTAGACATTGTGCTTGAGTTCTATTTACATATCACCTCACATGTATCTCGAGTTTTTGCTAGTTGCACATACTACACAAGTTACTCTTTGCTAAACTTTGTACATGTTATTATGTGTGATTTTGGTTTGGCCAACCAAGTTTGAAAATTCCTTAAGTTTTATGCAAAACATGTTTGATGCTTGAGAATATACGGTGAATTGATTGAAAATCTTAATTTTGGGAAAACTGGGTTCAAAACAAGTGTTTTTGAAAAATATTTCATCTCATATTCATGCATTTTATTCATAAAATTCAATGCTTTGAGGAGTTTCTGCATAAAATTGCTCTATTTTTCAAAAAATTGTGTTTTCCATATTTTCGATCGATCAAACTTGTTTTTTGACTAATCGAAAATGCGATTAAAATTTTGGTTTGAACCTAACCTACTCGATCGCTGTTGGATCAATCGAAAGTGATTTTCGATCGATCGAATCTATTTTTCGATCAATCGAAAATCCTATAGAGAGTTTTTTAAAAACCTTTGTTTCTCATGTTTTCAAACACTATTTCAAAACTTTCAAAAGTTTTTCTCTCTCTATTCGATTGGTCTAAGATTCCACGCAAGATTTTTGTCATTTTCGCCCAAATTACTTTAAGGGTTTTTGTCCTCTAAGGCCGGTAAGACCGTTTTGCCCCTCCTTTTTCATTTATTTTCATGTTTCATGCATTTTAGGGAGAATGTCGAACCTATGAAAATTTAGGATTTTTGTTGAGTTAAGCCTTTTCTTTGGAAATTGATCAATGGGTTTTTTTTTTTTTTTTTTTTTGGGGACAATATAAACATGATTCTTGTGTTTAATTTGATCAATTTGGTGATTTGTGAAAAATTGAAATTTCTAGGGCTTGAAACTACTCGAATTGGGGATTTTGTTCAATTGTGCTAAATTTTTGTGAAATTAGCATGTTAGATTGATTCATTTGATCATTATATTGTGTTAACTCTCTTGTGTAATGGTCAATTGATCAATTTTTTGGGTTTTGTGAAAATGGGTTTTTCAAAGTTTGGGGATTTTGATGTAAACTCTTTGCTCAAGCCAATTTGTGATCTTGAAGTAAAATTGAATTCATTCTCACTGCATTAGAGCATGCATCATGTATTGATATTGTTCATGCATCATATAGAACTGATACTTCTATTTTTTTTTCTTTGGTGCTAACTTGCAGTCTGCCCTTGGTTTTTCTTTTTGATCTTTTTCTCTCTCTCTTGTGTCTGTCCTTTGATCCTTAGCATCATGGTTAGGAAGACTAGAGCCCATAGGACCTCCACCTCTTCTTCTTCCCCCACCTTTAAGAGTGAGAGGTTCCTGAGTGAGAAAAACCAATAAGCTTATGAGAAGCTTAACCTTAAGAGGAACATTTGAGCTGAGAGAAAGGTTTTGTTAGATGAGCTTGATCCTAAGATTAGGAGAAACTTTGACCGTAGGGGCTGGTTACCTCTATTGGATGTTGATCATCCTCCTCCGGCTACCTTGATCAAAGAGTTCTACTCGAACCTCTCTGTCCATTCATATGAATCCAACACTCTTGTGAGAAGTTGGATACGGGGTGATGAGTACACCATTACTCCTTCAGTAGTAGCTGCTGCTCTTGGGGTGCCAGTGGTCCAGCATTGTGTTTATCCATACGATGAGTCTCCACCTCTTGATGACATTATGTCATTTATTACTAGTACTACTATCTAGTGGGGTTCTGACTCTCAAATCACCTCTCATGAGTTGACTGAGATTCACTATCTTTTCTTTCGAATTTCTTGCCATTCTATTTGGCCTATCTCTCATCTGCACACCATTCCTTTAGAGCAATTTACGTTTTTGTATGCCTTTGTTTTTTATGCTCCTATGAGTTTTCCTCATCTTTTTATTCGTTCTTTGATTGTGGTTCATAGGAGTAGTTCTACTGCTCATGCTCTTTTCTTTCCGATTTTCATTCATCAAATTCTTTCGCATCTAGGTTTAGAGGACTTTCCCGCATATGAGTTTGTCCATATTATTGCTCCTATAGGTGCCACCTTTCTTAGGCAGAGGGCTACTTAGATGAGAGCGAGCTCTAAACACCCTGGGGTAGAGACTTCTGGTGTCACACCTCCTCCTCCCTCTTCTACAGGTGATACTACAGCTAAGAAGTCTGTTGATCCTGCTACTGCTGTTCCTCCACCTTTTACCTCGGATGATTCAGACATTCGACGTATGTTGAAGACTGTCATGACCATTCAGGCGGCTCATGGTCAGATTTTGGTAGACATGCTTGATGAACTTCGTGCTTTGCGAGCAGATTTGGAGCATCTTCGATGGTCGCCTCTGCCACCTCCTTTTGATGATGGATTATGATTGCCCTTTGGCATTCTATCACAAAAAGGGGAAGTACATTTGTAGAGGGTTTTTGTAGTTAGGGGCAGTTTTTTTTGTTTTTGTGGAGCTTATGGAGCTATTAGATTGTATCTAGGTGCTTCAATGTGTATTTACTTTTTGGCTCATGATGTATTTTTTTTATTGGGTTGTCCATGATAGGGGGAGATACATTGATTTGTATATGTTTCTTGTTTCACATTGCTTATTGATTTATATTTATGAGGCTATTCATGATATATGTCTTTATTTTGTGTTATGTGAAATCAATAAGTTATTTTTGTTTTGTTTGTATTTTCTACACATCCATTTATGCGTTTGTTGAGTGTTTCAGGAAATATATAGGTTGATTCAGTCGTGCTACTGTTTACACTTGCAACTGATAGATAGTAGTTAGGTTGAATTTGTTGTGTTGGGCAACATTTTTGTAATAGGCTGTTTTTATGTAACTTTGAGCATTTTGTTTAGTTTGTATTTTGTCACGGATTGCCAAAGGGGGAGTTTGTTAGGTTCTAAGGAATTGGGAACTAATGTATTAGAACTTCATTTTGGAATGTTGGCAAACCATGATCAAAATATTTTAGTCTTGTTTAGACTTACTCAAAGTATATGTTTTTTATGTAAAGTTGGAATCGAGTTGCTGCAAGATTTACTATGTAAATCTGCCTGGCTCGATCGATTGAGCATTAGACTCGATCGATCAAAAGTAGTGCAGATTGTTTTTTCTATAGAATTTCCAACTCAACCTAAGCCCGTTTGATGTGTAGGGTTTTATGTTTTGTCTTAAGTATAAAAGGGAAAACCCTAGCTACATTTTAAGGTGGTTCTTTATGCTGTGTGTGTGAATCTTCTGTGAGAACAAGAGGTGGTTTCCTTCACACATACTTAGGGTTTCCAAGATTCAAGATTATGTCAAGAACTTGGTGATCAATTCAATTGCAGATTCAAGAGCTTAAAGATACACAAGCGGGTGTGCTTGTACTTGCTGGGAATCTAAGAAAGAAGTAGTCCGTGGACTTGGAGCTATCATGGGGTCGTGGTAGTAAGTTTCCTACTCGAGGTAGTAATAGGATGTTAGTGGTCTAAGTCGCTATTGTGTAAACTTTAATTCTTTTACAGTGGATTCAGTTTTACCTTGAGGATAGTTAGGTTAAATCTTCCCTAAGTTTTTTACCGGTTTGGTTTTCCTGAGTTATCATATTGTTGTGTTTTTTATTTTCCGCACTTGCCAATGATATGATTTATCTGTGTTAATCTAGATTTGCATAATTTACCTAAGTTAATCAGTTAGCTAAATAACTAGGTTAATCTGGTTGTGTTTAGGGGGTCTAAAAACAAACAAAAATAAACACTCGATCAACTCCTTTTTTGTCTCCCCAAAAATAAAAAGGAAGCCTAACTCTTCCAAACACAGACTCTATTGTCCCCTTCTTCAACTCTACCTTGATGGCACTTTGACAGTGATGAGACACTCCATATTTTATAAATCAAGGCTTGTTGTCTTCATTTGTAACCTTTTTTGCCCTTTGCGGTTTCATGGTTTTATGATTTTTCCATTAGCTCTTTTGGGGGTTTTAGCTAATTGTTGTATCATTCACTTTGATATACTCCCTTCATTGTCTCTAACCATCTATAGGCCTCCTCTTTTTATTTATTTATTTACTAAAAAAATAATATTAAGAAGAGAAAGGCATAAAAAGGAAGAACAAATACAATTTTATATTCATTTCTTTTATTTTATAATTATTCCTAAAATTTAGTTAATTAAACAAAGGAACAAACACTATTGCATAACAAAGAACAAATACTATTGCTTGTAATTTAGTCAATTATTTATGTAATATGTACAACTCACACCAAATAATATATGTAAACATGCATAAAAAGAAGATACATATACTCATGTAATATATGTACAACTCTCACCAACATTTGCACTGAAGGAGAGAGTTATTCAATGACAACATAGCAACAAAAGAAAAAGATACAAAAAATTATTTAAAGTTGCAAAACAATCAATAAAGTAGCTAAAAAGGAATAAAAATTGATATTTTAACATTGCAACATTAATTGGATAATTGAGGATATTAGGGATTGGAATACTAATTTTTATTTAATTTTTTGTTTGATTGATTGATATTTTTCATATGCTTTGTTCTTTAGCCGGAAAACCTTTTGTAAAAATAGTTTTCCACATTTTCCAGTATTTGGTATGTTAGGTTCTAAAAGTTTAGAACAATTGCAAACCGTTAATACAAACTTGTCTAAATATAGATCTTAGAGTCTCTAGGGTTTATTAGACAATGCTCAAGGTGATACAAGTCAAGATTCAAGAATGTATAAGCTGCAGAAAGAAGAATTCGAAATCTGCCTAGCTTGACTAATCAAGAAGAAAGCTTAATCGATCAAGATGCATTTCTGCAAAATTTATTTAAGGCCTAATAGCTCATTAAGTGATTAGGGTTTCAGATCTATTTCACAAGTATTTAAAAGAAATCCTAAAGCATGTTTTAGAAGGGTTTTTTAAATAGAGAATAGTACTTCTTGTGCCTCATATTGTAGATCTAGGGTTTTTCTACCCAAAGTTCTCTAAAATCTTCTACTGGCAATATTCTTTAAATAAACTCAAGATTTGGTATTGTAGAAGTTGTTGCTACAAGTTCAACAATGGCTGATGATTTAAAGCTTTGAGTGGGATCTCAAAGTCACAAGCATGGATGTTTGTGTTTAAGAAATTCAGATAGAAGAGTCTGGGGATTCGAAGCTGCATGTGCTCACGTGAGTAAGTACTATAAGAGGTAGCTTTCGATTTAGGAAAAAATTTATTATAAAACTTCCATTCTATATAGTGAATTTGTTGCCTTGAGGATAGTTTGAGTTGAATACACCTCAGGTTTTTTACCTTGAAACTGGACTATTTCATTAGTTTTCCTGGATTATTGTATCGCTTGTCTTCTTTACTTTTCTGCATTAAGTGATATGATTGTTTATGTTTAACCTAAATCTGAATAATAAACCTAAGTATCAACTTAATTAATTAATTAATTAATTAGGTTAAACAATCTGAGTGTATAGGTGTCTAAATGAACTAACAAGTAGTATCAAAGGAGATTAGCTCTTGATTAGGTAGGTGCTGTTTCGGAAGGCGCTGTTTCCATGAAGAGAAGTCATTAGAGAGGCCAGAGGAGAAGAGGTGCATTGTCAATTCCAAATTCTCTCAGTTTCTACCTTAATTAGTTGATTATAGTAGGCCGCGCATATCCAAGTTTAGTTGATTACAGTAGGCTGTGCTATCCAAGTAAAGTCTTCTACTTAATTAGTTGATTATAGTAGGCCGCGAATATCCAAGTTTATATTTTCACACGAGAAAATCAAGGAGTTGACTCAGCTTTAGCTTAAATAATAAAAATGCTAGCCGTCCACTTATATGGTCTGTCTATAACAAAATCAAAATTGTTGAGTTTAAGTGGGGTTGATCACAGTCTTTATCCGTCATAATTATTCTCAGAAGCAAAGTTTTTTTTTTTTTTTGAGAAAAATCCCCTCTGGGTAGAGATCTTATTATTGCATCCGTAATAAGTCGAGTTGATACACCTCAAAAATATCTGGTGGAACAGACTCCATCCAAACCAAAAAAGGAACACTGGCAACTTGTCTAGCAAGCTTGTGAGCCACACAATTTCCTTCTCTATTAATATGCTGAATTGAAATAAAAGAAAAACAAGAAATTAAACTTTTGATATCTAACAGAACATGTCCCATAGTCGAGAGGTCCATGTGCCCTCCATTAATAGAGGTAATAGTGTTTGCAGAGTCTCCTTCCACAACCACTCTATCAAAACCGAGTTCCTTAGCAAAAACCAAAGCCCGGCGAGCCGCTAGCACTTCCACCATCTCCACCGAAGCAGGTAGCGGAATTTGTTGTGAGAGAGCAGCCATAACTAATCCTTGTTCATTCCGGATTATAATGCTGATGCCAACTAGTCCAGCCTGTGAGAAAACTGCGCCGTTGAAATTTGCCTTGACACAAGTTTCAGGTGGTGGTCTCCATCGTACTGCCTGAGCTGTCCGTGGTATCTTGGCATGTGTAGGACGCAGCTGCTAAAACTCCTTGAGAGCATCGAAAGCTGAGTCCGGAACCTGACCTAATGGAATTGTCTTTTCACCCAGCCAGAGCTTGTTGCGCCTCATCCAAATTTCAGAGACTGTCATTGCGAAAAGCTCAAAAGAATTTTTCTCCAGTGAAGCTCTATCAGTCACGTCGAAAAAGGATGCGTAGTGAGTAGTGGTCACCTGAAGTTGAACGAAGTGAATTTTCCATGTATCAGCCAGTTTCGGGCAAGACCAGACCGCATGCAGAGTATCCTCTGCGTTAAGCTTGCATTCCAGACATAACACATCATCAAGAACTTTTCTTCTAACAAGGTTGGCCCGAGTTGGCAAGGAGTTATTCCTGGCTCGCCACAGAAGATTCTTGACTCGGTTTGGAACCTTGAGTCGCCAAATAGTCTTCCACACCGCCGTAGCGTCTTCTGCACCTGAGCTACTGGCTACCTCTGTTTTAGCAAGGTCCAAACAGAGCCGGTACCCAGACCTGACCGAGAAGACACCGTCCCGGGTATGGGGCCAATATGGAACGTCTTCTCTATTGAAAAGACTGAGCGGAATGGCCTTAATGAGTGCAGCTTCCTCCGGTATAAACCACCTATCAATCTCATCCTCCTTCTAGCACAAACTATCATGATTTATTAAGCTATACACCCTTGCATCAGCTTGACCATCTATAACAGGGGATAAAATCTTGCCTTGCCGAGACCCAGGTAGCCAATCATCACCGTAAATGCGGACTTTAGAACCATTCCCGATTCTCCATTTCAAACCTCGCCTGATGATTTCTCTTCCCTTCAAGATGCTTCTCCAAGCAAAGGATCCTCTCCAAGCGATTTAGGCCTACACATTTTACTCCATTTAACCCAATGAATACGCCTTCTAATGCCTCGTTAACCCCACCAAAACTTCCGAATCATTGCCTCGATCTCATGGAAAAGTGTAATAGGAAGCTTAAAGCAGCTCATAGAATATGTGGGAATGGCTTGCACTACCGCCTTCAAAAGAACTTCCCTCCCGGCTTGGGATAGAATTTTCTCCTTCCACCCTTGAAGCTTCTTCCAAATCCGATCTTTGATAAAAGCCAAGCTTGTGTTTTTGTTCCTTCCCACAAAGGATGGCAAGCCTAAATATTTTTCATATTGCTTTACTTTGGGAACACTAAGCAGGTCTATGATAGAATCATGAATCCCTCTATCCGTTTTTTTACTGAAGAAAAGAGTAGTTTTATCTCTATTCAGCTTTTGTTCGGATGCATCTTCATAAGTAGATAGAAGGTCCTGGATATGCATACATTCCTGGACCGAAGCTCTGCAGAAAAGCAAGCTATCATCTGCAAAAAATAAATGGGTTAATCGGGGTCCACCTTTGCAAATAGATATACCTCTAATCTCGCCAGAGGCAGCTGCCTTAGCTAGTAAGCCATGCAAACCCTCAGTACAAAGAAGGAAGAGATATGGAGATAAAGGATCTCCTTGTCTGAGACCTCTGCTAGGGTGGATGATGTGAGACGGCTCCCCATTAATCAGAATGGAATAAGTGACAGTAGTGATACATTCCATCATAAGATCAACCCATTTTCTGTGAAAACCCATCTTTTCCAATAGACCCTTCATAAAGGACCATTCAACTCGATCATAAGCCTTGCTCATGTCAAGTTTAAGAGCCATAAAACCTGTATTACCACTCTGATGATTTTTTATGTAATGTAAGGTTTCGAAAGCCATAAGAATATTATCAGTAATTACCCTGCCAGCCTGGAAAGCACTCTGGTTTTCGGAAACAATAAGTGGTAATAAAGGTTTTAAACGATTTGCCAACACCTTTGAAATCAACTTGTAAATAACATTACAGAGACTTATAGGTCGAAATTCAGATATTTTTTTAGGGTTCTTCACTTTGGGAATAAGAGTAACATAAGTGAAATTAAACTCCTCAGGAATATGACATGAATTCAAACAATCTAAAACCGCTTTTGAGACATCATCACCAATCAAATGCCAAAAAGATTGAAAGAAAAGAGGGGGCATACCATCAGGACCTGGGGCCTTGAGTGGGGCCATCTCTTTTAGGGCAATATCTACCTCATGTCTTGTGAATTCCTTAGTCAAGCCATTATTCATATCCTCAGTGATTAAAGGCTGGATGACCTCCAGCACAGCATAAGCACCAGCTGGTCTAGAGGATGTAAATAAGCTAGAATAAAAGCCATAAACTATATCCTCAACCTGTGATCTATCCGTGCACCAAGAGTTGGATTCATCAAGCAGGCCCACAATTCTATTACGTCGAAATCTCTGAGAAGCTTTGTTGTGGAAGAATCGAGTATTGCTATCACCAGATTTGAGATGCAAAGCTCGTGCTCGTTGCTGCCACATCAAGCTTTCTTTTTCAAGCAACTCATTCATTTCAACTCTAAGAATTCATACTGCTTCAAAATCAGCCCCCTGTGCCGCCGCAAATTCTGCCCTTTCTAGGAGTTTAGACTTCTCCTCAATCTGTTTCTTCACACTACCAAAGGAGCGTTTGCTCCACTCCATTAGCTTTTCCTCACAAAGCTTTATTTTCTCCAACACTATCTGAGAGGACGAGTACGACATGTGAGTCATCCAAGCCTCCCTAACAGTATCACCACAACCACTCTCTGTTAGCCACATGTGTTCAAATCTAAACAATTTGCATTGTCTTCCCACAATACCTTCAGGCTTGACAATTATGGGATAGTGATCAGAGACATTTGATCTAATACATTGCACCTGTGTGGCTGGGTTCATTGCAAGCCAAGCTTGTGTCGTTAGAGCTCGGTCAAGCCGTTCCAAAACCATACCGTCGCCACGTTTGCCCCGCCAAGTATATTTTATACCCACATACCCCAAATCCAGTAGTCCACAATCATCCACAACTTCTCTGAAATCTCTCATAGCTGCTTCACTTCTCAACGCCCCGCCAAACTTCTCATGTGATAATAAAATTTCGTTGAAGTCACCGGCCACCAACCATGGCAAGCTGAATTTCCGATCAAGAGTTCGCAATAACTCCTAAGTCTCATGCTTCCTCCTAGTTTCTGGCACCCCATACATACCAGCAAATCTCCAAGAGTCATCCTTCCCTTTGTTGACTATGACGTCAATATAGTTGAGGGAAGATGAATCTACAGTAATTTGCACCGTGTTCTTCCAAAGCAAGGCTAGTCCGCTAGCCCTCGTAACTCTTGGAACAACCCACTTCTCATCAAAATGTAAATCATCACATAACTTCGCCAGCCTATCTTCGTCTGCCCAAGTCTCGGCCAAGAACAGTACAGCAGGATCTTGTGCCCGCATTAACAATGCAAGCTCATGAACGGTGCGTTGGTTCCCAAGCCCCCGCACGTTCCAACCTAACCAACTCATGGCTCTCGGTGGGGCTATTGATCAGCCTCCACCGTTGGACCTGTACTTGAATCACCATGCTCAGAATTTTTGGAACGTTGTTTTGCTTCCAACAGCTCGTGGACAAAAGCCTCTGCATGGTGTTTTCCCAGATTTGTTGGATGAACAAGCTCATCAGATTTAACACTAGACCGAGTAGCTCTAGCCCATTTGACTGAAGTCTCCCTCACTAGGCCCGGTTTCACTAAAGTAGTGTCACGGTTTGGGCTTTTTAATCCAGGTCCACAAGATGAGCTAGTTGGGTCCATTTTAGTCTCATTGTTAACACAGCCGGGCCCAAAATGTTGAGGATTTTCATGCGTTTCCAAATCCCCAAAAATCCTCTCCGGATTTATGGGAGTTTGCAAGTCAACTGTACGTGCCTCATTCTGACTCTGAAAACAAGGCGAAGAATCCTCCCCATTTAAATTCAAATCATCATTAATACCAGCCGAGATATCAGCACCTTCCGTTTCTGTCTGCACCATTGGCCGGAACGAATGATCGTCCTTTCCGCTCCGGTTGGCTTTCTTCACATGTGCAGCCTTTCCCTTCAGTCTCTGTTTCTGTGATTCAAAATATCCAGGCACACAAACAACATTTTTGCTGGAGGAATAAAAAGGAAGGGCTCTAATACTAGAATCATACCTCCTATCCTTGGTTTTGAGAGAACTATTGCTGTGAATCCAGACTTCGTAGTCTTTATCAGCATGATCCAAACACCCGCACTAGTAACATACATTGGGTAGCCGCTCGTACCGGAACGCCACCCATGATTGTTCTCCATTCTCAAGCGTCACAATTCTTCCACGACAGAGGGGTTGAGTCACATCCACACGTACTCTAACTCTCAAAAATCCTTGTCCGCCCAGCGAAGGACCCCCTGGCATATGAATCACTTCACCGATCACAGAACATAGCTCTTCTGCCGTAGCTTGGTTCATATAAGCGATCGGAATATCATGCACTTGGACCCAAAAAAGGGATTCTCTAAAGGCCAAATCTCGTAAAGGAAGGGTTTTATTATAGGACTGGAGTATCACTACATGCTTATCAAAGCTCCAAGGTTCATTTTGTAGAACCCTATCGACATCTGCTTTATTATCGAAAATGAAAAGCAATCTATGTTCTCCAAGGTTTTGAATCTGAAACCCATTCTTAGATCTCCAGATAGGATTGAAAGTACGTGCCACTGCCTCCACATTCAGAATTCTAGGCGTGTAGAACTTAGCCACAATCGAGAACTCTTGTGACTTGTGCTGTGCCTGGAATTTAAATTCACCTCCTTCACGTTCTGAGAGTGATAGTTTGTTCCACCTGTTTGAGAGATCGTCCATTTCGAAAATACTATCAACCAGAAACTCTAAGCACTCACTGTTTCCCAGATCCCCAAGAAAAAAAGCCCAACAAACCTTGGATGTAAACTAGTTACTCCAAGGATACAAACCTTTCTCACCCTTAATTCTACAGTCTAACAGGAAAATAGGTTAAAAAACCGTATTTCCTCCAGAACAGAGAAACTTCAATCCTCCCTTAGATCTTAGTTGGATATACAATTTAACAATTTTATAATTAGAAGTTGCTTTCTTTCATGTGATAATGCCTTCCATGGCCAGTGCTTTCTATCTGTCATTGGTGGTGCCACAGTTTCACTAGAGGTCAGAAGCAAAGTTATATTAGTAAAATAGAAGATCCATTGGCATTGAAATCGAAGGCCCAATGGAATACGTCTAGGAAATTTAGACTCCGGTTGATTTTATAGTAGCGTTAGTAGACTTGTTAAATTAATCAAGTGGAAATTTAGATTAATTTTAAGGTTTATCATAACATAGTAAGATGAAAAAAAAAAACATAAAAAAAAAAAAAAACAAACAAACAAACAACATGATTTGCACAAGGATGTATGCACAAATTATTTTACAAATTTTTTAACAAATAGTTGATGTGATAGGTAGTTATTAGTAAGTAAAAAGGTGATTTTAGTGGTAGGTCCAATTGAATATTAGTAAGAATTTTTGACATCAATATTTTGTAAAAATATTATAAGATAGTTTATGTATGTAAAATTACTCTTTTTGCCTTTACAACCTCAAGAAATTTTTTGCTTAATGGGTCTTTATATGCAAGGGTTGAGCTATCATTCGACTAAGGGGGCAATGCACCCTCCCACCCCCCCCCCCCCCTCCGAAATTTTATTTTAAAAAAATATTATTATATATATGTATACTAATTTTAGCAATTTTATTTTCCTTAAACAATACCATTGATTATTTTAAGCATAATGCTATACTAACAAACTTTTTTACAACATTTTCGTAAATTGTTTTTGTAGCAAATTCTTAGTGGTTCAAATAATGAGCCCATCATTTGCATCATTCTTTTACTTACCAGAAACCACTTCTCATATCAGTAATTTATAAAAAGAAGCTTTTAGCTTTATCATTTCCTCATTTTAGTGACCATAAAAAGATTTATAGATTTAAAATCTAAAACAAAATATGCAAGCCCCAAAAAAATAGCTTAATAACAAAAATTACTAATAGTAAAACTAAAAACAAATTAAGCTCAATTAATCAATTTTATCTAAAATAAATGACCCTGCCCTTTAAAAAATTCTAAACAAAAATAATTTTGTTCTTACTCACATAAAAAAAAATTAAAAAAAAAAATTAATAGCTAAGTAATAGCAAAATCAAAAAGTAAAACCACCACACAGAACTAATAGTAAAGCTGGCCCCTGACCGAAAGCTTTGGCTCCGGCGGTGTTTATACGGCTTTTCCTATTAATATATGATTGCTTGATTGGCGTGATGAACTTTAAATTCCTGCGTGATTACAACTGACCCACATTCACATTGCCTTCTCAAATATTATATTTTTACACGAGAAAGACGAAGAATTGACTCTAATTGCGGGATACGTTGAACAAAAAAAAATTATGTCGATTGTCCACTATGGTTTGAGAAAATACATTACACTGATCTCTATTTATAGTACACAAAATAGATAATAAATAAAGTAGGTTTTTGAAATATTAAATGCTAAAAATTTTAGAATTCTTGATGAAAATGCATTTAGAGAGTAAATATAAGTCAACGTAGAAAAAACGAAGGCCAGCATCTCCAAATTCCAATATTCCTTTCTTTTCTATCCTGCGTGATTACAACTGACCCACCTTCCTTCACATTGCCTTCTCTGATATCATCATATTTTTACGCGAGAAAGACGAAGAATTGACTCTAATTGCGGGATACGGTGAACAAAATAAAATTATATCGGTTGTCCACTATGGTTTGTCAAATAACAAAATCATACTAGTCGGTTTGATGTTTATAATGGTCATCATCTACTACGTCATATTAGTTTTCATCTTTGAGAAACATCTACGTCTAATTACTGACATATATCATTAAAAAATTCATGTGTGACAAAAATTAAACATGATTTTTTTAATTATCACATAGTAAGGAATTTAATACATCTTGAACTAATGGGGATTTAATTATGTTAAGATTTTTCTCTATCTAAGGTACAAAAATTTCTAACATCTTTTACCTATTAAGTTAATATATGTGCTGATTTGTTTTCCTGTTATCTCTCGTGACACACATGTACCTGAAAAAGAAACAAAACAAAAGCTGATTTTTATGCTGGCATTTGTCAAAAGTAGACACATTTGTCAAAACCATAATTGCGGCCACCAGTGCCTTATCAGGCGTGACTGTTTTTTATTTTAGATTTATTTTTTATTAGGCGAGACTCTTTTTTTTTTTTTTTTTTTTTTTTTTTTTTTTTCATATAGAGAATTTCAATCTATGGCGTCCGCTCTTGATGATAGTTCTTTATCATCAGATTAAGACACCAATCAATTTTTGGTGTAGGCGGGGATTGAACCCCAGATCTCTTATACAGCCATCAGAGACTTTACCAGGCGAGACTTTTTTTTTTGATAACCTAGGTGAGACTTCTTTATATAATTTAGCGTGGAACAATGTAATGAACTACTTTAAAATAGTGAATAGAGATGAAGGCTCATGGTTCTATGCTTTTATTTTCATATGGTTTTTTGAGAACTAGGATTGTAGGTATCATTTTTTGTTTTTGTTTTATCCTCTCTCTTCTCCTTTTCATGAGAGGCCCATTTTAATATATATCCCCCCGCCCCCCAAGAAGAGATATGGGTACATCGACCTCATAGACCTCTAACGAACATAATTTTTTCTCTTGGATTCCCTTTTTCAGTTACTATCATTTAATTTCTCAAAAATAAACTATGGATAGTATGAACACAAAATTTCAAGTTTGAAAATCAAACAATTAAAATAGATTCACAAATATATTTTTGTATTGATGAATGAATGTGAAAGTTCAAAAACGTGTACAAAAACACTTTTGAACGTTTAGACCCCCAAAAACCAACTTAACCAACACAAGCAATATGTCAAACAACTAGTGTGCGGAAACTTAACATATGCTATAATATGAAATTGGTTAAACAACTATCTAAGCCACAACAAAATAAAACCACAGCAGATAATGTAAAGGCAGAGATAGAGAGGAAGGAAGATGCAAACACAAAGATAACACCCGATGTGTTATCGAAGAGGAAACCGAAGACCTCGGCGAAAAACCTCTCCGCCGCCCTCCAAGTGGTAATCAATCCACTAGAAAATACAGTTGGGATACAAGGACAGCAATAGACCCTCCAAGCCTAATCTACCCAGTGCACCTAAGCCCTCCAAGCTTCTTGCTCCAACGAGGTTGCGCCGAACCTTTTTCTTTTCTAGCTTCCCGGATTCCGCTACTACACCGTAGCATCAACCAATGAAGATTGGCTCCTTCCTAACTGCTTCCCAGAACTCCAAACGACTGTCTCACAGAGATGATAATGGTGAGAACCAGGTTTGGTATAATGCCTCTCAAGGATTTGACAATGGAGAGGAAGAGAGTGAGGGAATTTGATGAGACTCTAAGGTAGGGATTGTGTGTGAAACAATCTTGTTTTTCTTTAGGGTTTCTCTCTCAAAATTCTCTCTGGAAGCTCTCTTTCAATCGTGGGTTAAAAGGGTATTTATACTAGAGTGAAGAGGAATGTGAAACGTCAGGTTTTTCCAAAACAGGGGTGGCTCGCGGCTTGACCTCGCGGCTTGACCAAGTCGCGAGATCCAGTCGCGAGTTAACCGTATGGCCAGTTGTCCTGTTTTGTCCTGTAGTGCTCCAGCTAGCATGACTGTTCATCTTCCAGCATGCTTGTCACGTGTGCAGCTTCTGGCGGCTTGCAGCCGCGAGTCCACCCGCGAGTCTCAGCCGCGACACTCTGTTTTCTTGCACACTCTTGAGCAATCTTCACTCTATCTCACTCACTGCCCTTACAACAAACCCACCTAAATACAGGGTTACTAAATGCTGAATTACAAGCAAATTTGGCACGGAATAAAGCCAATTAGATGGTTGAATAAATTCAACCTTACAATCTCCCCCTTTGGCTATTCCGTGACAAAACCCTAAAACAGACTCTAGACTTAACATGTGAGTTGGGAACAGTTGAACAAAACTCACTCACACCTAACTCTAGAAGCTGTGAAGCACTTGAATCATATGAACATAAACTCCTGAAACACAACAATACACCATGATCATTGTAAGCAGAAAAATATAAATGCATATGAAACAGGCAGAATGTGATCAAGCAAAGATGGAGTTAATAAACAAACCATGGCTTGATCAACCAAGTGAACACCACAAGGTAGTGATCACAGTGCTCATTCACACTTGGAATGAACACAAGGACATACAAGTTAACAAGCACAAGGCAAGACACTTGTATGCTCAACACTCAACCAATGCATAGCACACAAGGCATATGCATCTAGGAACAATCCTACAAGGGCACAAGAGTGACAGTACATAAACCAAAATGCAGATCATTTAGATTAAGGTACTGATTTCAACATAGCATAAAGGCTGCACTTAAGCAAGGTACATACCATAAAGCCTACAAACTATGCATAAAACATTAACCCTAAAAGCTTACAAAAGCACATGGGTACAAAACAACAAATACCTGAAAAACATCATCAACATATATTAAAGTTTAAACCAAGAGTATATGAAATGAGTTAGAAACAACAATACACCAAAACACAGTGTATCAAAACCATAAAAACACTAAAAGTACTCAAATCATAAACATATATAAACACAGTTTCTGTTTTTAGCAACTCCCCCTCAACTAATTACTCCCCCTTAAGCTTTTCTGCTTCTCAATCATCAATGAACTTCTCCCCCTTTTTGACAGGAATGGCCAAAGGGTCACTGGTCATGCTGAGTTGTGAAGCTGTCAAGTGTAGCAGCCAAGACATCAATCTGGTCTTGCATGGCTCTCATCCTGTCAGAGTGCTCAGTTTGGACTGCCTTGATCCCATCAAGCCTTTCCAGAATGATCTGGAAAGCATCTGGAGGTGTGTCTGCAGAAGTTGAAGCTCTGTGTCTTTTGCCACTTCTCCTAGGTGTTGAAGTTGATGCAAGCCCTGCTGCCTCTGCTTCAGTCTCCATTGGGGCAGCCTCTCCTTCATCACCTTCATCTTCTTCTCCTGGAAGCCTAACACTTATCCTTTTGCAGGTAAGCTTGTTGATTGCAGAGGGTGTAGACATGGGACTGATGTCTTGAGGGATTGGAACACCCTTACTCCTAAAAATCCTCATTAGCAAACTTGGAAAGATCAATTTAGGCCTAGAGGTGGTTCTAGTCTCATCCACAATGGTATCACAAATGTGGGAACTTATGTCTATGAAGTTCTTTTCTTTGAGATCCATCAGAAAGACTGCTCTAGCACAATTGATTGTAGTCAATTTCTTAATGGGATAGAGGTTAAACATCATAATTATTGTAAGGCACCTCATGTCCACTGGAAAGGCAGTGGTATTCAAACATTTCCCTTCTCTCTGCCCACCTATCCTTTGTTGAATTGTTTCAATAGACACACTCCTATCCTTGTAATTGATAAATTCTTCATCATCTAATCCTTCAAGCCCTAATGCATCATCTATGACATGAGCATCCAAGACAAATTCTTTACCCCTCACCCAGCAACTCAATTCATTATCCTTTATCACAGCATTTGAGTAAAATTCCCTAATTAAGGGTTCACACACAACAGGGAAACCACCCAGAAGCTTTTCCCATCCTCTTCCTTCAAAACAGCTGGGAATAAATGTTTGCCTTAAGTCCTCCAAATCTACAAATCTCTCTTGAATGATTCCTGCATTCAAGAAGTTATCATTGTATCTCTCAAAGTGGTGAACTGATCTAAACAGTCTAGAATCCATCTTTAATCTTTTGTCAGCCTTCTTTGCAATAGATTTCTTCTTCTGAGGTGAGGGAGCTATCTGTGAACAATCAGAAAATGGCCACAACAACATAGAGCAATATATGTGCATAACCAGTCAGTACCATGTAATTAACAAAGAGATATCAACCATACAAATGAACTTTAAAAACTTAAACAGCAAGCTACTAAGTTCAAACATATGGATAAACCAAGCCTAGGATAGGAAACACATGAACAACATGGTGTAACTATCCTAAAGGCAGATAAATGACATTGAGCCTAACAGAAGCTACCCACATATAATGGAAAAATGATATGACACACAAACAGTATATTGAGCCTAACAGAAGCTACCCACAGATTAACACACTAAAACAGGCAAATTTAGCACAGTAAAACTCACAACCTCAAAAAGAACCAATAGAAACAACTCAACAGCTCAAAGTTCAGATAAAAGAAACACTTAGCTAAGCACAAGATGAAGAGCAATAAGAATATGACTATCATTAACACAAACTATGGCAACAGCATCCACAAGCTAAGCAAGAACAAGGAGCAGAAACCGAAACAAAAACCCATTTCAAAAACACAATCATATGCGAAAAATCAAAGGGTAAAAGCACAAAATCAAGTAGAAAAGAGTGTAAAATAGAAAACCCATACCTGTAACTTGACGATTTTGAGCTACAAGAGTGCAACACTAGAGATTGGAAAAGGGAGCACGGAGTGTTTGGGAGGGAGAGAGTTTAGAGAGAAGATGAACAGACACAAAAATTCGAGGGAAAAACTGAAAAAGTTTAAAAACTGCTCCTGTTTCTGCAAAACACACGATTTTCGCAACTGGATTAAGTCGCCACACAGTCGCCAGCTCAAGCCGCCAAAGCACTCAAGAACAAAATTTTGAAAAATTTTTCTAAGTGTTTTTCGCGACTGGAAGGTCTACCCGCGAGTGAGTTGCGAGCTGAGCCGCGAAAATCTCTAAGTGAACCTCGCGACTGGACCTTCCACTCGCGAACAAGTCGCCAAAAATGACCAGCGACGATGCGACTGAGGCTCGCGACTTGACATACCCGCGACTGAGCCGCCAAAACAGGGCAAAACTGTATTTTTGAAATTTTCAGATTTTTTCAAACAAAATACTTTCCAAAAACACATAAAACACTCAAAAATCTTTTTGTGCTTGAATTAACAAAGATTGAGCATGTGAAAACACATTTTATCAAGTACAATCACACAAATGAATATGGCATTTATTGAACATAAACTTGTGTGTTGTGTGTGGATATCAACAATGAGATAGTCCTTTGTCTAATGTGAAGCTTCAATGATCAATTCAACCAAGGCATACACAATTAGCACTAGATCATGTGACCCATCTCAATTATAGAAATATGTATATATGACCTCCCACACAACTTGATAACATAACTTGGAGCTTTTCATTTGACTCCACTTTCAATCATAACATTTGATCTTTTTGATCTTTTTGAGGCAATCATCTCTCATTGTGAGAGGGATATATAACATTTCACTTTAAAAAAAAACAGGCCTTTGGCCTTTTTGAATGAACATTCACTTTTAATATAAGGTCGCTTACCCTTTTTCCTAGTCAAATACTAGAATGTGCGACAGGCTTTTGCAGCTCAATATCTCTTTTCATTTGGAGATTTACATTTGGTGAGCTCTTTTTAGCAAAACAAAAATAAAAAGTGGGAAGATATATAGACACAAGTCTATGCATGTCTTAAGATCAACATAACCATTCACTAATCATTCATGACAAGTTTGAAGATCTATTTACAACAATCACATAGATTTCAAGATTTTTCCCACAGAGATATGAGTGCATAAAAACAAGCGATGCTCAAAAAATGCCCAAAGCCATTAGCACAAAGGTACAAGGCAAAACAAGTTTTGAGACAAAACTCAACAAAGTCAATCAAGCTTTTTGATTTTCTAATTTTTATGTGATTTTTGGATTTTTGACACAAGAAACAAAAAGAATGATAAAACAAAATCAAGAAATATTCACAAGAAGATACGCAAACAACCAAAATAAAAAAAAACAACAAGCATACCAGACAAACATAGTCACAAAGCATAGGAAGTATTAATGCATGGTCATGTTGTAATGCTTATGCATGAGTACCCCTTTTCACCCACACGTCACTTGCGTTTGGGGTGATTTCCTTAAAGGATTGGGTACGGGAGTTAGGGCTTTCAAACCTTCGTGAGAAGCTTTCCAAGCAGTTGGTGAATGCACCAATCATCTTCATCACGTTCATCATTCCGGGATCTCCATTTTGCTCTCTAGATTGATCACCTGCCCAAGTTCTCCTATCAATTCTGGGTCCTCCTGACCTTTGAGGAGTTGCACTGTTCTTTGCTCTCAGCTTTTGGCAATTTGGTCGAGTGTGCCCTTGAAGTCCGCAATAATGGCACACATACGTTCCTCTAGGACCTCTTTGTGGTCGTGGACGTGACTTGGCACGAGATTCAGACCTGCCCACAGACTGATTACGATGATTCAGCATCCGTTGGTCCACCACATTCTTCTTCTCCTCCACCTCGAGCTTCACACCAGTAAGGTCAGCTACAACTGGATCTTTGGCCTTTACAAACTTCACTTCTTTAGTGACATTTCCAGATGAACTACTTCCTCCGGTATATCCCAGTCCGGATTTGTCTGAAAAGCTCTTTTGAGAAGATATAACATCATCTAGCTTCTTGGTGGTGACCCTCTCTAGTTTAGCATTTGCTTGCACAACCTCATTCTCAAGGAATCTCACTTTCGTGTAAGCTTCGGACAACTCACCATTCAGAGTTTCTATCTCACATTTGGCCTCCCTATATCGAATTAGGAGACTTTTGTAGTCCTCCTCAGCCTTCTTCATTTTTCTTACAGCAGCCTTGGCCACCCTTGTGTACTCACCCGATTTCTCCAAGAGTGAGTTATAATTCTCTTGAAGAGTTGCTGTGCTTTCTTCTTCTTCAGCTTCTGATTCTTCAACAATTCCTAGTGAGTCATCATCACTATGTTCTCCAAGGTCTTGAACAAGCAAATTCAACTCATCCGAAGACTCAACATGAGCAATAGTCATGAAAGCTGAATAGTTCCCTTCTCCATCACAGCTCTCTTCAGATTCTGAGTCAGACGAATCTGAGTCACTCAAGGTCGTGGCATACACCTTGCCTTTCGATTTCAAATAATTAGGACATTCCTTCTTAAAGTGTCCATGCCCGTTACATTCAAAACAAGTGACACCTTGTGTGGATTGGGACTCTTTTCCATCTTTCTTTTTGAAATCCCTCTTCTCCCTTCCAGAATTTTGGAATTTTCTCTTATCATCAAATTTTCCATTATTTTTGAATTTCAAAAACTTTATGAAATTTTTAACAAGATAGGCTACATCTTTGTCAACCACATCTTCTCCCGATGAGTTTTGATCTTCCACCTTCTCATTAATGGTCTTTAGAGCAAGGGATTTACTCTTCCGTTGATTGGGCAGCGACATCTCATAAGTCTGCAGAGAACCAACCAGCTCCTGTACCTTGATGTCGTCAAGATCCTTACTCTCTTCAATGGCTGTCACTTTAGCACGAAAACTTTCCGGCAATGATCGAAGGATCTTCCTTACAATCTTTGAGTCCTCCGTTTTCTCCCCCAAGTTAAACTTACTGACAACCACCTCATTTAGCTTCCCATAGAAAGAGTCAAAAGACTCATCCTCACTCATTTTAAGCTCCTCAAACCGAGTGGTCAGCATTTGTAACTTGGTGTCTTTCACTTTCTTCGTGCCTTCATAAGTTGTTTCCAGAATCTCCCATGCATCTTTGGCAATAGTAATGTGAGAAATCCTGTGAAATTCATCTGGAGACACACCACAGAAAATAGCATTTAGTGCTTTACTGTTAGCATTAGATGCAGCAAGTGCTGCCTTATCCCATGTGGAATTGGCTGCCTCAGGTTTGGTCCAACCAATCTCAACAGCATCCCACACGGATTCATCAATAGAGCATAGAAAAGCTCTCATACAAACCTTCCAAAACGCATAATTACTTCCATCAAAATATGGAGGTGCATTAAGGGATTGAGACCTATCCATCTCAAAAGGGAGTCAAGGATCACACAATGGTAATGAAACCAACAGCAGTGAACCCGCTCTGATACCAATTGAAAGTTCAAAAACGTGTACAAAAACACTTTTGAACGTTTAGACCCCCAAAAACCAACTTAACCAACACAAGCAATATGTCAAACAACTAGTGTGCGGAAACTTAACATATGCTATAATATGAAATTGGTTAAACAACTATCTAAGCCATAACAAAATAAAACCACAGCAGATAATGTAAAGGCAGAGATAGAGAGGAAGGAAGATGCAAACACAAAGATAACACCCGATGTGTTATCGAAGAGGAAACCGAAGACCTCGGCGAAAAACCTCTCCGCCGCCCTCCAAGTGGTAATCAATCCACTAGAAAATACAGTTGGGATACAAGGACAGCAATAGACCCTCCAAGCCTAATCTACCCAGTGCACCTAAGCCCTCCAAGCTTCTTGCTCCAACGAGGTTGCGCCGAACCTTTTTCTTTTCTAGCTTCCCGGATTCCGCTACTACACCGTAGCATCAACCAATGAAGATTGGCTCCTTCCTAACTGCTTCCCAGAACTCCAAACGACTGTCTCACAGAGATGATAATGGTGAGAACCAGGTTTGGTATAATGCCTCTCAAGGATTTGACAATGGAGAGGAAGAGAGTGAGGGAATTTGATGAGACTCTAAGGTAGGGATTGTGTGTGAAACAATCTTGTTTTTCTTTAGGGTTTCTCTCTCAAAATTCTCTCTGGAAGCTCTCTTTCAATCGTGGGTTAAAAGGGTATTTATACTAGAGTGAAGAGGAATGTGAAACGTCAGGTTTTTCCAAAACAGGGGTGGCTCGCGGCTTGACCTCGCGGCTTGACCAAGTCGCGAGATCCAGTCGCGAGTTAACCGTATGGCCAGTTGTCCTGTTTTGTCCTGTAGTGCTCCAGCTAGCATGACTGTTCATCTTCCAGCATGCTTGGCACGTGTGCAGCTTCTGGCGGCTTGCAGCCGCGAGTCCACCCGCGAGTCTCAGCCGCGACTCTCTGTTTTCTTGCACACTCTTGAGCAATCTTCCCTCTATCTCACTCACTGCCCTTACAACAAACCCACCTAAATACAGGGTTACTAAATGCTGAATTACAAGCAAATTTAGCACGGAATAAAGCCAATTAGATGGTTGAATAAATTCAACCTTACAGAATGGGTATAATTATTTGTATTTGTATTCTATTACCAAAAAAAAATAAAAAATTATCTTTTAAATCAATCTCCTTGAAAAAGTTTTCAATTCAAGAATTGTATTGATGTAGTCTTGAGTTGAACACAAGTTGTTCCACACTTTGATTGAAAAGTAGATTAGGAGATTTTTGGACTGGATTTTGATGAATATATATATATATATATATCTGATTGTGCGTTTGTTAGAGACTTCTTGTTTTGTGTTTAATCTTAAATGTTTATCATCTTAGAAGATTTGTGGTGGAAGTTCCCTGAGACTTTAGAGATTAAATATGATAAAATTACAATTGATTAGAGTTCTTGAACTTTCTAGAGGCTTCAAAATAGAACTCTAAGACTTGGAGAGATTATTTGGATGAATGTTTTGATTGTTCTTTGCATTCACAGAGTTGTGGTGGAAGTTTTTCGTGGTTTTAGGGACTTGATTAAATAGAGTTTTACTAATTTGAAGTCTTTTGTAGTTTTTGGAGGCCTTTTTGAGCTTAATTCTATTGAATTTTGATTTAGAAGGATGATGTAAATTATTTCTCTTTGAATATTCTAATTTGAAGTTCTTGATGTTCTTGATTCCGACAAAGTTTTGAGACTATTGAATGTCCTTTTTAGGAGACTAACGAGAATCTTTATTTATAAGAGTCTTGAGAAGGTTTAATGACACATGATTGACTATGATTGGTAACATATGTTATAATTTAAATTGAGAGATTTTAAGTCTTATTTTCCAAGGGCCACATGACATAATTTGATTAGCCAAAATTTTTAATTTAAAATAACACATGACGATATTTAATTAAGCTACTTGTGCAATTTTAAATTAAAATATCAACATTTGTCTACATGTGATTGGCTTTTGGATATTTTTGAAATTTTTATTATTGATATTTTGAAATTTTCTATTTATTTAAATAACAACAATGATACGTACACACTAAGTAACACATGGTGCTTTGCAATTAGTTTACTCTATGATCTTAGTGGCATAAAAGGACAATTTGCAATTGGTTGAAAATTTTGCATTCTATAAATATCCCCTTGGCGCTTGTCCATGTATACTTTCTTTTTGTGTGGCGTGTGAATGGGTCTCAAAATTTGAATTAGACGCTTGAATCTTGAACTTTGTCAATGCTCTGTTGAAGATTTTTTTTTCCTTTTTAAAAAAAAGGTAAAGACAATTTTATTAAAGTAAATCAGTTTGGAATACATTATCTAAATCACTAGGTAGTTCTTCTACCTATACATTAGTGTCTGCAGTTAAAAATGTTCTTCTTGCAAGGGTGTGAGCCAACTTATTCCCTTCTTGTCTCACATACTGAAACTGGCAATGCTGTAGAGTACACCCCTAACTGTGAGTATCCTCAATTACAATTCTCATATAGTGTGTTATATCGATCAAGAGCTTTCAATGCCTGAACAATCCAGAGACAATCAACACGTTGTAGATGCTAAGTTCTTTTGCAAAAACTACCGCTCTATGTGCTGCCAACGCTTCAGCCCAACTCCACTGTGTGAGGTAAACCTATACCAAGTCATTTTATCTATAGCAATACACCACGCTGTCATTTAGGTCCCGATGTCCTTTTTTTTTTTCTTTGCATGTTTTTCCTTCATGTATTGCTGTTTGATGTTTAGTGAGGCCAAGAGCAAGCCACAACCATTTGTAGGTCAATCCTAATCATGTCTCATTCTTTTATTATTATTATTATTATTAATACAGCCACAGCCTCTAACAATTGTTAGGGCACTCCTTGTCACAACCTTATAAACGCAGCCCTGATGGCACAAATCTGTTTCCAAGTGAAGACAAAAGTGAAAGGAGATCTCCTTTGTCTTTGCATAGGTATTGTTCTTCTTCCTCTTAGCGTTACGTGCCTGCTTCAAGCCTTCAATCTTTCTTTTTTTTCTTTTCTTTTCTTCTTTAATCAACTTCATGATCACCTCCATGGCTTTTTGTATTGCATCTTCACGTAACCAGCAACCTTTTTTACGTATATCATATAAATCAAAGCCTCTGTGTTTAAATTAATTAATTCCATGGCCCTTGTATTTTGTCTTTAGGTCTCACAAATGTGTTGCTTTTTTACTTTGGTAGCATAAAGAAGAAGAACCCATAGCATTAACAAGTTTTGTGGCTCCAAGTTTTACTGCTTCTTCACATAGTTGTCTTTTCCTTCTTCATTTTTTTCCACCAGTCGTAACACTTATCTAAGAGGATCACCCTATATATGGAGGAGGCTATCCTAGAATACTGTTAGCTTCACACTTTCTATTCCCCCCCCCCCCCTCCTCCTTTTTTAAGAAAAAAACCTATCTCTCTCTCTCTCTCTCTTCGTTGCATGAAAAACTGAAGCTTAATCAATGAATTAGAGAATTACGAAAAACTGAAGCTTTATTTTCTTTTATTTTTTCAAACATGCCATGAGATTTTCTTCGTAAAATTTGTTTATGTTTTTGTAAAACTTATGCTTTTGGCTTTCTTTGTTCTTTGGACCTTCAATGCTTATGTTGCCACCCTAAATCTTCACACTATTTCTCTATGGGCTGGCCACATTATTTTCATTTTGGTCAATGAGTGGTGCACTTAAAAGGATGGAAATCCGCATGACCTTCAAATATGATTCTCGCAAAGCGAGGCCAAGAGACCCAATTGCCCCCTTTGCATGCATAAACGTCCTTGCGTTTCATTTGTATTTCATAGTATTTTCCATTGCTTGACTTGTTCCTCTCTTCTTCCTTGTTTGTTTTTTTGTTTTGTTTTTTGTTTTTTTGTTTTTGTTTTGTTTTTGGAAGCAACTAGCCATTGATTGTGTTGTGGTGTTCATCCTTGCAATGATGCTCTCACAAGCATCTATTGGCACACATCTTTGCAACAAAGCCCAATTGGCACTTGTCTTTGCAACGAAGCTATACCAGCATCCATCTTTGCTATGAAGTCATACTAACATCCATCTTTGCTACAAAGTCACACTTGCTCCATCTTTGCTACAAAGCCACACTTGCAAAGGTTTTTGCAATAAAGCCATATTGGCATTCGTTTCTGCAATGAATTCATACTGGTGGCATCTATCTTTGGAATGAAACTATACTGGTACGCGGCTTAAAAGAATGTATCATCGCCTCTTTCAAGGCATATTTCGAATTCATCCACCTATCACCCAACCTCTTTAAAGTATGACACTTCATTATCCTTCTTGCAATGTTATCTTGAGGCTTCCTCGCAATATTACCTATAAATTGATTAAACATACCATCTTCATGTTCGAAAGGATAAACTAGGCCAAAATGGGAAATTAACCTTGATTTTCAAATATTATAATTAGTAGGCTATGTTTTCAAACTATATTTTTTACTGGCATCTCGAGTTTAAGAGACTCGATTTAGGGCCTATAAATCAAGTCTTTGAGACTCGATTTTCATGGGTTGATCACGTCTGATGTGGTATTCTTTTCCACGTGGTGCCTACCTGGAAATTGAGTCTCTAAGACTCGATTTATAACCCAAAAATAATTACAAACATTCATACTCAGAAGACCCAAAATGCAGAAACAGCAAAATTGCGGAAAGAAAGAAAAAAAGAAAGAGAGAGAGAGAAGAAGAAGAAGAAGAAGAAGAAGAAGAAGAAGAAATAGAGATGCAAGCTCAAGCCAGCCCAGGCCATGCAACCTAGGCAGCGTGGCCCAGTTTCTAAGACTCGATTTTCAGGTGGACAAACTGCCACCTCAGACCCGGTCAAAACATGAAAACCGACTCTCAAAGACTCGATTTATAGTCCAAAATCGAGCCTCTTAGCCTTGAGATGCTAGTAAAAAATATAGTTTGAAAACGTGGTTTACTAATTATAATGTTTGAAAATCAGGGTTAATTTCTCATTTTGGCCCCAAAACTAAAACATTAAAAGAAAGCTTTATCTTTTTTTTTTTTGGGGGGGGGGGGGGGGGAATTCTATATATATATATATATATATATAAAAGATATACTTGTTATTCCATGTGTGTTACATACTTGCATATACCTGAAAGATCTTTTTATACCAAAAAAAAAAAAAAAAATGTAGTCAACAACATAAGCATACTTTTAATTAAGTTTTCATGCTACGTAAAAGGACTAAAAACTTAAGTAATCATATTCATAAATACCTATAGTTTGAACTTTTACTTCCATATATTCCTAGCATGAAATAATCATATGCTTGATGGGTGAGACTCTAAAAGGGCACTTGATTGATTACTTGATGGATGAAGTGACTAATTAAGTCATGATGTGTCCTCTGATTGATTAGGTGTTGATGAATTATGTGATGGGCCTTGTAGTTGGGACTGATTTTTAACCTTGCCTAAATGATAACGTTCCATTGCCATATCTATATAAAAATATTAAAATAGATTGTTAAACATAATTTAATAATTTTTGTTAAACATAAAAAATGTTAAATTATGTTTAATTAACACAGATAATTACTCAAAAAAGTTTGCACAAAAGATTAAGAGTCTGTTTGTTATTGTTATTTAAACAATAGTTTTTAATGTTTAAACAACATTACACGTATTTTCACACACTTTTTTACTCATGTATTTCTAAAAAAATACAAACAACGTTACTAAAAATCTCTTACCAAATGGGCCCTAATATTTCAAAAAGCATGAGTACTATGAAAAACTCTATGAGTTAATGAAGGTGTTTTAAAATTTGAGGGAATAACTTAAGAAAATTGAAAGTCTTAACTCTTAAAGCCAAAAATCACTCTTTTTTTTTTTTTTTAGAAAGCTAAATATCACTTAATTTATTAAAATTGTTATATTTTTTCAATTTGGTTATTATGGTATATTGGATCTTTAATTACCTATGTTCTTTCTGTTAATAATTATGCATTATTTCATGTCTTTACTAAAGGTTATATAGGCTTCCCATGGCAGAACTGTGATAATATTCATGGAAGGAAAAAAAAAAGAAAAAAAAAAGAAACCACTTGCTCCCAACTTAATTGTTGATAGTAAATTAGTGTGAGGATGATGGTTATAGTCCAAGAATAGTTATTAGGAGTGCCAAGTAGTTGTATTAGGCTTTCAAAATTGTTCATTGTATTTTTTGGTATCCCACAAAACTAACATTTTAGTTTTTCTTTTTTTTGGACAAAACATTTTAGTAATTAATCATAGTCTTTATAAAGTAAGCAATATATTCTCTGATGAAAAATAATTACTTTCACCAAAATTTGAATAAATTAGTATATATTCATAAACTTCAAGACTCGCATGCACGTATTCAAAGCTAAAGATAAGTTTGAATTCGGTTGTTACTCATTTTATTTAAGGAAAAAAGAAAAAGAAAAAAAAGAAGAAGCTAAGTCTCAGCAAATCATGAAATGCATAATAATATATTATTAAAATGAAATGCATAAAAAAAATGAAATCAAATAACTAATTTAAATTATAGTATTTATTTATAAGATATGTTATATATTTTATCAATTTAATAATAGATTATTATATTTATATGATGTATAATATATATTTATTTAATAACAAATGCATAATACTTTAAAAAGTCATGATGTTTATCTGGGAAGTTATTGTTAAAAACCATACATGTGGTGACTCTCCATTCTCTTAGATTTGGAGCAATTCTCCAACTCTCTAAGCAAATTGTACAACACTAAAAGCTAAAAACTTTATAAACATATAAAAAAGATTGGAGATTAAGAAATCTGAATGATGGGAGAGAGGAGAGGTTAAAGACTCACTTATGAGTTGTTGGTAGAGAAAGGAAAACTCCTTTTTTCTTCTATTTTGTTTGATGTAATTAAAAACTCCTTTATTTTTATTTTTATTTTTATTTTTCAGAGTGATTATGAGAGGCTATAGGTTTTTTTTTTTTTTTTTTTTTTTTTTTTTTTTTTTTTTTTACATGGTGGCTATTAAATTTTCGAGATAATCAGATAAAGATAAAAGAAGATGTAATTGACCCATTTATGGCCTGGTTCAAAACACACCTAATTGCCACCCCTATCGGCTACTAATTTCTAAATGTCTAACCCTTTTTAATAAGTGTTTGACACCCTAGAAAGAAATAACTGAAGCTATAAGCATTTAACCTATAAGAGAGAAGACATGCTTATTGTTTGCCCCAAGCTATAACATCATGGTGTTGGATGACAGCGGGCTCAGTGTCAAACAGACTCCCATATGGCCAATGCAAATGTACAAACCAAGAATGGAGCAAGGAATATGCTATTTCTCCTCACAGCAAATAAATGTGACTTATCACTTCAAGTTCTGATTAAGCCAATAAGTTTTCATGGGAAACTTGGGAGTTATGGTTTATAGGGCTAAGTAGTATGTTCAGTAGCCCCAACAGTCTGTAAGATAGACGTTTAGACAAAGCTTGAGGTCTTCATCTTTAAACAAAATAAGAGTATGGAAAGATTTAATATTGGTTTACTATTAAAGCTGCTGGAATCATTGCTTTATTACCGTTAAATTTATGTAATTTTCCACCCTTTTACTATCGATTCTTAAAAGTATGAATTGCTGAGCCTGAGATTGTTCTTTTTCATTCTAACTTACTGCAGGATATGTATTAACGTGTTTCAACTTTTGCTAGATATATAATAACCTATCTCATTCTTAATCATTGCTTTACTGCTAGACACGAATTAAGGTTCACTACTTCACTTATCGAATTTTGGTTATAGCCTTTAAGGCCAATGTTGACATTAGAAGTCGATCGAGTGTTAACTAAAATTTGAAATTAAAAAGAAAAAAAGTAAATCTCACTATGTTGCAGAGAATCTTCGTCTTACTATGGTTGAAATTTGTAAAGTTGTGATTTACAACTATTTTGTGTTGGCTTTAATTCCGTGTCAAATTTTATTGTAATTATATTCAATCTTATGTATCCTATATTTTATGTGGGATTTCATTGTAAGGTTTGTGTGTGATAGAGAGTGTGAAGACTCAAGGCAATTGAAGACCAAAGAAGTTTTTGCGGGTAGCTCGCGAGAAGCCTTCCCACGAAGTGAAGCATGTGCTCAGCACATGACTGGAATACGAAGAGTCATGACAGATTGTAACAGTTGGTTTTCGCGAGTGCCTCGCGGGTAAGGCCTTTACGCAAGATACCCGCGAAATATTCTGTTTTGCCAATTTATCATATCTGATATACCCTGTCTCTGCCCACACTATATATACCCACATTACCCACATATATTGAGGAGTGTTTTTCAGAGAGAAAATCCTAGCACAACTTTTGAGAGTTAGAGATTGTCATATCCACAATTCTCTACACAATCTATTGTGGTTTTCCTCAACTCCTACCTCTCCATATCTAAATCCTTGAGAGGTTGATAGTTCAAACACTTACCACACCCATCCTGAGTGTAAGGTAAGGTTTTGGTGCTGCTGGGAAGTATTGGAAAAAACCATTTGTTTGGTGGATACAATTGGGTTGAATTGCGTGATCCGGAGAGTTAGAGAAGACAAGGCTTGGCGAAGTCAGTTGGTAGTATGAGTTTGGAGGGCTTGAGTACATGTGGTAGACTAGGCTTAGAGGGTCTTTTGTTATTCGTGTACTCCAACTTATTCTCTAGTGGATCAATTTGCCGCTTAGAGGGCAACGGAGATGTTTTTCATTGAGTTCTTCAGTTTCCTCTTCGATAACACATTGGCATGTTATCTTGTGTTTGCATTCTTCTTTCCTACTCTTTTAGCTTTCATTTTACTACTGTGATTTGATGAATATGGCTTAGAGTAGTTATATTATTTATCAACTCACATTTACTCTATTCTGCACTAAATTTAAGTTATAGTAAAATCAATCGAGCCGTAATTTTAATTTGGGGGTCTAAACAGCTTTTGGGTTTTCACAAATATTCGAGCTTTCAAAATCCAAAGCAACATTTCAACAAGAAGGACAATGGAGATTTGAACAATGAGATTTGTCCACTACCATGTAGTTGTTTTATTATTTATTTTTAGGAACAATTTTAATAAAATTAATAACATTATCTTATCATTACATTTTTATAACGGTAATTAGAAATGATTTTAATTTAAAAAACCATATCTAATTCTCATTTATTATTACAAAAATTGGTTATTCACTGTTTAATTTTTATTTTAAAAGAACAATTATGGGAAAAGAAAAAAAAAAAAAGAGATATCAAAAATAAATTTATATTCCTCATATTCTTAGATTTTTGAACTATTTGTTCCTCAAGTTACAACAATAATATGGTATGGAAATGATATCGTACAAATTATTATTAAAGCTGAAAAAATTTGGTAACATACTCAAATTAAAATGAAGAAGAAAAAGTAGATGATAAGTGTTTAGAATAATAGCATAAATTGATTTTATTTTTATTTTTTATAAAAGATAAAATTTCTGGTCTAGCCTAATCTAAGTGTATATGTGTGTGAATCTCCCTCTTGGAGACTTGAACCCCGGCCCTTACCCCCCACACCCTACAAGTATTTATATTTGTGGAGTGACTACCGCACCAAGGATGTGCAATAGTTAAATTGATTTTTGAATATCTGTAGTTCAATAAGTCAAAAGGATCACAGGTTCACAGCTGTAATCTTTTTATTTCTTTCTGACTATGTATCTTGGCTGGACATAAAGATTACTTATAATGTAAGGTTGAATTTATTCAACCATCTAATTGGCTTTATTCCGTGCCAAATTTGCTTGTAATTCAGCATTTAGTAACCCTGTATTTAGGTGGGATTGTTGTAAGGGTAGTGAGTGAAATAGAGTGAAGATTGCTCAAGAGTGTGCAAGAAAACAGAGTGTCGCGGCTAGGACTCGCGGGTGGACTCGCGGCTGCAAGTCGCCAGAAGCTGCACACGTGCCAAGCATGCGGGAAGATGAACAGTCATGCTAGCTGGAGCACTACAGGACAAAACAGGACAACTGGCCATACGGTTAACTCGCGACTGGATCTCGCGACTTGGTCAAGCCGCGAGGTCAAGCCGCGAGCCACCCCTTTAACCCACGATTGAAAGAGAGCTTCCAGAGAGAATTTTGAGAGAGAAACCCTAAAGAAAAACCAGATTGTTTCACCCACAATCTATACCTTAGAGTCTCATCAAAATCCCTCACTCTCTTCCTCTCCATTGTCAAAACCTTGAGAGGCATTATACCAAACCTGGTTCTCACCATTATCATCTCTGTGAGACAGTCGTTTGGAGTTCTGGGAAGCAGTTAGGAAGGAGCCAATCTTCATTGGTTGATGCTACGGTGTAGTAGCGGAATCCGGAAAGCTAGAAAAGAAAAAGGTTCGGCGCAACCTCGTTGGAGCAAGAAGCTTGGAGGGCTTAGGTGCACTGGGTAGATTAGGCTTGGAGGGTCTATTGCTGTCCTTGTATCCCAACTGTATTTTCTAGTGGATTGATTACCGCTTGGAGGGCGGCGGAGAGGTTTTTCGTCGAGGTCTTCGGTTTCCTCTTCGATAACACATCGCGTGTTGTCTTTGTGTTTGCATCTTCCTTCCTCTCTATCTTTGCCTTTATATTATCTGCTGTGATTTTATTATGTTATGGCTTAGATAGTATTTAACCTATTTCACATTATAGCATATGTTAAGTTTCCGCACACTTGTTGTTTAACATATTGCTTGTGTTGGTTAAGTTAATTTTTGGGGGTCTAAACGTTCAAAAGTGTTTTGGTACACGTTTTTGAACTTTCATATAACATTGTAAAGAATCAATCTCTCTCTCTCTCTCTCTCTCTCTCTCTCTCTCTCTCTCTCTCTCTCTCTCTCTCTCTCTCTCTCTCTCTCTCTCTCTCTCTCTCTCTCTCTCTCTCAATACAAAATCTATCCCTTTTTAGAATCCTTTTAATGAGATGAATGCTATGCTGTTAGCAATATTATTTCGAATAAGTACGTTTGAATATGAAACTTTTAATAAGAAATACTATAATATATATATATATATATAATGCAAGCAATTGATAGCTATTAAAATCATGATAAAGTTTGAAATATTTTTCTATTCAAATACTAACTTATATTTAAATTTCAACTTTAACAAGAAATGTCAAGAGCCTATAGCTTAGTTGGTACCTTCCTAGGTACAAAGTGCTCAAAAATTTAAGAGGGAAATTATTCAAACTGCGAGATTTAATTGCATATTGTAACTATCTAAAAATAAAATAAATAAAATTATAAGTCATTGTCATATTTTGGTTTAATGAAACTCCATCAGATTTTTTTTTTCTTTAAAGGAAAAACCATTAAAAAAATTAAACCTTATTTATTTTTATTCTCTTTATTTACTGCTTCCCTCTATAAGGTTGAATTTTATCAACCATCTTGTTGGCGTTATTCCGTGTCAAATTTGCTTGTATTTTAACAATTAGTAACCATGTATTTAGGTAGAAATCATGTAAGGGTAGTGTGTGAGAGAATGTGAAGAAATGCTCAAGATTGTGCAAAGAAGTAGGAACTCGCGACTGGATCTTGCGAGTGGCTCACAGCTTGCAAGTCGCTAGAAGTTGCACACGTGCCAAGCATGCCAGAAGTTGAAGCATCATACCAGCTGGAGCACTACAGGACAAAAAGTACAAACTGACCATTCAGTTACCTCGCGGCTTGAACTCGTGACTTAATCAATTTGCGAGGCCAAGCCACCAGCCAGCTCTGTTTTGAAAAAACTGACTCTTCGCATTCCACTTTCACCCTAGTATATATACCCCTTATATCCACAAAATGTAGAGAGATCCAGAGAGAATTTTGAGAGAGAAATTCTAGAGAAAAAAAAGATTGACTCATCCACAATCTTCACATATAGACTCTTCAAATTCCTCTACTCTCTTCCTCTCTATTATTACATCCTTGAGAGGTACATTACCAAAACCTTTTCTCACCATACCCATATCTATGACAAGGCTGTTTGGTGCTTTGGGAAGCAGTTAAGAAGGGACCAATTTCATATTGGTTGATGCTATGGTTTATAGCAAAATCCGATAAGCTAAAGTAGAAATAGGTTCAACATAACCTCGTTGGAGTAGGAGCTTGGAGGGCTTAGGTACACTGGGTAGATTAGGCTTGGAGGGTCTTCTGCTGTTCATGTATCCCAACTACATTCTTTAGTGGATTATTTATCGCTTGGAGGGCGGCAGAGAGGTTTTACGCCGAGAGCTTCGGTTTCCTCTTCGATAACACATCGTTGTGTTGTCCTTGTATTTACATCTCTCTTCCCTTAATCTTTGCCATTTTATTTCTATTGTGGATGTGATTTTATTTGGTTTAGATTGTTTATCAATTCTGTATTAAGCTTATGTTCATATTCCACACATTAATTGTTTGATATTAAGCTTGAATTGGTAATTTATTAATTGGGGGTCTAAACGTTCGTAGTGTTTTATACACTTATTGAACATTCATTTGGTATCAGAGCGGGTGCACTTTTTGTGGTTTAATTACCTAAGTGCAATCCTAGACCCCTTTGCTATGGATGCAGCTATGGAAAAGGCCATGCTGAATTGTGGTTTAAATGTTTGTGATAATGACTATGAGTGTGTTTGAAGGGTGTCCTAACAATGAACTCTTAGAGTTATTAAAAACAAAGAAATATGCTGGGATGTTTGTTCACATGCTGAAATATTTTGAAAATAAGAATCACATCTTACACAATAGCCTATGTGAATCTAACTCTTTGATTAAGAAGTACAAAAGAAAAAATAGAATATTGTTTGAGAAGGTTGATAATCTGAAAAAGAAAATTCAATCTAACAGAAGCATGAAAATTGAAGATAAATTTCTGTTTGAAGGTCAAGAATGTTTGTCTCATGCTTGTCTATTTGTGCACACCTCATTGAAGGTATTTAATTCATGCTTATGGTATCTTGATAGCGGCTGTTCTCGTCATATGACAGGAGATAAATTACTATTTAAGACACTTAAAGAGAAGGTTGGTGACTATGTGACGTTTAGTGATGAGAGTCATGCTCAAGTTCTCGGCAAAGGGACTATTGAGATACAGGGATTACCTCTCTTAAGCATCACTCAAATATGTGATGAGGATTTCCTTGTCCAATTTTCAAAAAAGGGATGCATAATCATGAATGAAGAAGGGATTCAAGTCTTGGAGGGAAATAGGACTACTGATAATTGCTATGGAGTAGTTTCTACGACACCTATTTTGTGTAGAAGTGCTCGTGTTGACATGTTGGAACTTTGGCATCACAGATTTGGGCATGCAAATTTCAAACAAGTAGCTAAAGTATCTAAACTTGAAGCAGTTGAGGGCCTTCCAAAGTTTGGAAAGGTGAAGGAGACTATTTGTGGTGCATGTCAAATGGGAAAGCAAACAAAGGCAAGTCATTACAAGGTGAATGTGATTGCTACTTCACGATGTTTAGAGCTTCTTCACGTTGATCTAATGGGGCCTACAAGAACTGTGAAAGTTCAATCAGTGTATAAAACACTATGAACGTTTAGACCCCCAATTTACAAATTACCAATTCAAGCTTAATATCAAACAATTAATGTGCAAAACATGAACATAAGCTTAATACAAAATTGATAAACAATCTATACCAAATAAAATCACATCCACAGTAGAAATTAAATGGCAAAGATTAAGGGAAGAGAGATGCAAATACAAGAACAATACACGATGTGTTATCGAAGAGGAAACTGAAGCCCTCGGCTTAAAACCTCTCCGTCGCCTCCAAGCGGTCAATAATCCACTAGAAAATGTAGTTGGGATACATGAACAGCAATAGACTCTCCAAGCCTAATCTACCCAGTGTACTTAAGCCCTCCAAGCTTCTTACTCCAATGAAGTTGCATCAAACCTTTGTCTTTTCTAGCTTACCGAATTCCGCTATAGCCCATAGTATCAACCAATAACCATTGGTCCCTTCCTAACTGCTTCCCAAGCACCAAATAGTCTTCTTACAGATATGGGTATAGTGAGAAAAGGATTTGGGTAATGAACCTCTCAAGGATGTAACAATGGAGAGGGTGAGAGTAGAGGAATTTGAAGAGTCTCTATGTGAAGATTGGGGATGAGTCAATCTTGTTTTTCTCTAGGGTCTCTCTCTCAATATTCTCTCTGGGAGCTTTCTTTCTTTCGTGGGTATAAGGGGTATTTATACTGGGGTGAGAATGGAATGTGAAGAGTCAGGTTTTTCAAAACAGGGATGGCTCGCGGCTTGGCCTCGCGGCTTGACTGAGTCGCGAGTTCCAGCCGCAAGGTAATTGATAGACCAGTTGTTTTATTTTGTCCTGTAGTGCTTCAGCTGGCATGACGCTTCAACTTCTGGCATGCCTGGCACATGTGCAACTTCTGGCGGCTTGCAGCTGCAAGTCACCCACGAGATCCAATCGCGAGTCCCTGTTTTTCTTGCACACTCTTGAGCATTTCTTCACACTATCTCACTCACTACCCTTACAGGAATCCCACCTAAATACAGGGTTAATAATTGCTGAAATACAAGCAAATTTGACACGGAATAAAGCCAACAAGATGGTTGATTAAATTCAACCTTACAAACTGAAAGTCTAGGAGGAAAGAGGTACATTATGGTCATTGTTGATGATTTCTCAAGATACACTTAGGTTGAATTTTTTAGAGAAAAATCAGAAGCATGTGAAAAATTAGAAATTCTTTGCAAGAGACTACAAAACGAGAAAGGGGTTCCTATTGTCAAGATAAGGAGTGATCATGGCAAGGAGTTTGAGAATGCAAGATTTGAGTCATTTTGTGAAAAGAATGGAATCAAAAGGGAATTTTCAGCCCCCAAAACTCCTCAGCAAAATGGAGTGGTAGAGAGAAAGAATCTGGTGATTCAAGAAATGGCAATAGTTATGCTACTAAACAAGCAAATTCCTCAAAAGTTTTGGGGAGAAGCCGTGAACACTTCATGTCACATTGGTAATAGAATATTCTTTCGAGCGGGAACAAAGAAGACCGCTTATGAGATTTGGAATGGAAAGAAGCCGAGAGTAAAGTACTTCCAAGTGTTTGGAAGCAAGTGTTACATTCTAAATGATCGGGAGAACCTTGGGAAATTTGATGCAAAAAGTGATAAAGGCATTTTTCTTGGGTATTCTACTACTAGTCGGGCATATAGGTTTTCAACAAGAGAACTAAGATAGTAATGGAGTCCATCAATGTAAAAATTGATGATGCCATAACAAAGGTAGAGATGGTTAATGATGGAGAAAGATTGAGCACCAAAGAACCCACTATTGAGGTCGAAGCTCTTGATATAGAAGTTGAAGGACCTACTCCGGAAGAAGAATCAACTCCCATGAACCCAAGAATGGAAACAAGATCAATATCTAGAACATCAAGTCCTCTCACTCCTTTGGAAGTTCATTCTCCCATCTCTCGGAATGATGAAGTCTTCACATCAAAGAAGCCATCATCAAGAGTGATTAAGAACCATCCGGATAGCAACATTATAGGGTCTTTAGATGAAGGTCTTAGCCTTAGAAAAGGAAACATACTTTTGGCCAATCATGTAACATACCATTGCTACCTTGCTCAATTTGAGCCAAAAAGGGTAGAAGAAGCTCTCCAAGATGAAAATTGGGTTGAGTCAATGCATGAAGAGCTGAATCAATTCGTGAGAAATGATGTGTGAGAACTTGCTCCAAGGCCTGAAAATGTTCATGTCATCGGCACTAAATGGATATTCAAAAACAAGACTGAAAGTTCAAAAACGTGTACAAAAACACTTTTGAACGTTTAGACCCCCAAAAACCAATTTAATCAACACACGCAATATGTTAAACAATAGTGTGCGGAAACTTAACATATGCTATAACATGGTATTGATTAAACAACTATCTAAGCCACAACAAAATAAACCACAACAGATAATGTAAAGGCAGAGATAGAGAGGAAGGAAGATGCAAACACAGCGATAACACCAGATATGTTATCGAAGAGGAAACCGAAGACCTCGGCGAAAAACCTCTCCGCCGCCCTCCAAGCGATAATCAATCCACTAGAAAATACAGTTGGGATACAAGGACAGCAATAGACCCTCCAAGCCTAATCTACCCAATGCACCTAAGCCCTCCAAGCTTCTTGCTCCAACGAGGTTGCGCCGAACCTTTTTCTTTTCTAGCTTTCCGGATTCCGCTACTACACCGTAGCATCAACCAATAAAGATTGGCTCCTTCCTAACTGCTTCCAAGAACTCCGAACGTCTGTCTCACAGAGATGATAATGGTGAGAACCAGGTTTGGTATAATGGCCTCTCAAGGATTTGACAATGGAGAGGAAGAGAGTGAGGGATTTTGATGAGACTCTAAGGTAGAGATTGTGGGTAAAACAATCTGGTTTTTCTTTAGGGTTTCTCTCTCAAAATTCTCTCTGGAAGCTCTCTTTCAATCGTGGGTTAAAAGGGTATTTATACTGAAGAGGAGTGGAATGCGAAACGTCAGGTTTTTCCAAAACAGGGGTGGCTCGTGGCTTGACCTCGCGACTTGACTAAGTCGCGAGTTCCAGTCGCGAGTTAACCGTATGGCCAGTTGTCCTGTTTTGTCCTGTAGTGCTCCAGCTAGCATGACTGTTCATCTTCCAGCATGCTTGGCACGTGTGCATCTTCTGGCGGGTTGAAGCCGCGAGTCCAGTCGCGAGTCCCAGCCGCGACTCTCTGTTTTCTTGCACACTCTTGAGCAATCTTCACACTATCTCACTCACTACCCTTACAACAATCCCACCTAAATACAGGGTTACTAAATGCTGAATTACAAGCAAATTTGGCACGGAATAAAGCCAATTAGATGGTTGAATAAATTCAACCTTACAATCTCCCCCTTTGGCTATTCCGTGACAAAACCCTAAAACAGACTCTAGACTTAACATGTGAGTTGGGAACAGTTGATCAAAACTCACTCACACCTAATTCTAGAAGCTGTGAAGCACTTGAATCATATGAACATAAACTCCTGAAACACAACAATACACCATGATCATTGTAAGCAGAAAATTATTAATGCATATGAAACAGGCAAAAAGAGATCAAGCATAAGATGGAGTTAATGAACAAACCATGGCTTGATCAACCAAGTGAACACCACAAAGTAGTGATCACAGTGTTCATTCACACTTGGAATGAACACAAAGACATACAAGTTAACAAGCACAAGGCAAGACACTTGTATGCTCAACACTCAACCAATGCATAGCACACATGGCATATGCATCTAGGAACAATCCTACAAGGGCACAAGAGTGACAGTACATAAACCACAATGCAGAACATTTAGATTTAAAATACTGATTTCACATAGCATAAAGGCTGCACTTAAGCATGGTACATACCACAAGGCCTACAAACTATGCATAAAACATAAACCCTCAAAGCTTACAAAAGCATATGGGTACAAACTAACAAATACCTGAATAACATCATCAAACATATATAAAAGTTTATCCAAGAGTATATGAAAAGAGTTAGAAACAGTTATACACCAAAACCCAGTGTATTAAAAACATAAAAACCATAAAAACACTAATTACTCCCCCTCAACAAATTACTCCCCCTCAAGAGCTGCTTTTCTGCTTCAATTATCAATGAACTTTCTCCCCCTTTTTGACATGGAATGGCCAAAGGGTCACTGGTCATGCTGAGCTGTGAAGCTGTCAAGTGTAGCAGCCAAGACATCAATCTGGTCTTGCATGGCTCTCATTCTGTCAGAATGCTCAGTCTGGACTGCCCTGATCCCATCAAGCCTTTCCAGAATGATCTGGAAAGCATCTGGAGGTGCATCTGCAGAAGTTGAAGCTCTGGACCTCTTGCCACTCCTCCTTGGTGTTGAGGTGGATGCATGCCCTGCTGCCTCTGCATCAGTCTCCATTGGGACTTCCTCTCCTTCATCACCTTCATCTTCTTCTCCTGGAAGCCTAACACTGATCCTTTTGCAGGTAAGTTTGTTGATTGCAGAGGGTGTGGACATGTGACTGATGTCTTGAGGAATTTGAACACCCTTCCTTCGAAATATCCTCATTAGGAGACTGGGAAAGATCAGTTTTGGTCTAGATGTTGTTCTAGTCTCATCCACAATGATGTCAAAGATGTGGGAACTTATATCTATGAAGTTCTTCTCTTTGAGATCCATCAGAAAAATTGCTCTAGCACAATTGATTGTGGTCAACTTCCTAATAGGATAAAGGTTAAACATCATGATTATGGTTAGAACCCTCATGTCCACTGGAAAGGCAGTGGTATTCAAACACTTCCCTTCTCTCTGCCCACCTATTCTCTGTTGAACTGTTTCAATAGAGACACTCCTATCCTTGAAATTGACAAACTCCTCATCATCCAAACCCTCAAGCCCTAGTACATCATCTATGACATGTGCATCCAAGATGAATTCTTTCCCTCTAACCCAGCAATTTAACTCATTCTCCTTTATCACAGCATTTGAATAAAATTCTCTAATCAGAGGTTCACACACCAAAGGGAAATCACTTAAAAGTTTGTCCCATCCTCTTCCTTCAAAACAACTGGGAATAAAAGTTTGCCTTAAATCATCCAAATCCACAAATCTCTCTTGAATGATTCCTGCATTCAAGAAGTTATCCTTGTATCTCTCAAAATGATGAACTGACCTAAACAATCTAGGATCCATCTTAAGTCTTTTGTCAATCTTCTTCGCAGTAGATTTCTTCTTCTGAGGTGAAGGAGCCATCTGTGAACAATCAGAAAAGGCCACAACAACATATAACAATATATGCGCATAACTAGTCAGTACCATGTAGTTAACAGAGAGAGATATCAATCAAACAAGTGAACTTCAAACACTTAAACAGCAAGCAATTTAGTTCTAACATATGGATAAACCAAGCCTAGGATAGGAAACACATGAACAACATGGTGAAGCCATCCTGAAGGCAGATGAAGGACATTGAGGCAGATTTAAGAAAAAATGATATGACAAACAAACAATATATTGAACCTAACAGAGTCTTCCCACAGATTATCAAACTAAGACATGCACATCTTGCAAAGGAAAACTCACAACCTCAACAGAACCAATAGTAACATCTCAACAGCTCAAAGTTCAGATTGAAATGAAAGGAATACTTAGCTAAGCACAAGAGCAATAGGACAATGACTATCATTAACACAACCTATAACAACAGAATCCACAAGCTAAGCAAGAACAAAGAGCAGAGACCGAACCACAAACCCATTTCAAAAACACAATCAAATGCGAAAAATCAAGGGTAAAAGCACAAAATCAAGTAGAAAAGAGTGAAAATCAGAAAACCCATACCTGGAACTCGACGATTTTGGGCTGTAAGGATGCAACACAAGAAATTGGAAAAGGGAGCACGGAGTGTTTGGGAGGGAGAGTGTTTAGAGAGAAGATGAACAGTCACAAAAATTCGAGGGAAAAACTGAAAAAGTTTAAAAACTGCTCCTGTTTCTGCAAAACACGCGATTTTCGCGACTGGTTCAAGTCGCCACACAGTCGCCAGCTCAAGCCGCCAAAGCACTCAAGAGGAAAATTTTGAAAAATTTTTCTAAGTGTTTTTCGCGACTGGAAGGTCTACCCGCGAGTGAGTCGCGAGCTGAGCCGCGAAAATCTCTGAGTGAATCTCGCGACTGGACCTTCCATTCGCGAACAAGTCGCCAAAACTGACCAGCGAAGATGCGACTAAGGCTCGCGACTTGACATACCCGCGACTGAGCCGCCAAAACAGGGCAAAACTGTATTTTTGAAATTTTTCAGATTTTTCCAGCAAAATACTTTCCAAAAACACCTAAAACACTCAAAAATCTTTTTGTGCTCGAATTAACAAAGATTGAGCATGTGAAAACACATTTTATCAAGTACAATCACACAAATGAATATGGCATTTATCGAACACAAACTTGTGTGTTGTGTGTGGATAACAACAATGAAATAGTCCTTTGACTAATGTGAAGCTTCAATGATCAATTCAACCAAGGCATACACAATTAGCACTAGATCATGTGACCAATCTCAATTATAGAAATATGAATATATGACTTCCCACACAACTTGATAACATAACTTGGAGCCTTTCATTTGACTCCACTTTCAGCCATAACATTTGATCTTTTGAGGCAATCATCTCTCATTGTGAGAGGGATAGACAACATTTTTCTTTGAAGAACAGGCCTTTGGCCTTTTTGAAAGAAATTTCATTTTTGATATAAGGTCGCTTACCCTTTTTCCTAGTCAAATACTAGAATGTGCGACAGGCTTTTGCAGCTCAATATCTCTTTTCATTTGGAGATTTACATTTAGTGAGCTCTTTTTAGCAAAAAAAATAAAAATGGGAAGAGATATAGACACAAGTCTATGCAAGTTTCAAGATCAACATAACCATTCACTAATCATTCATGACAAGTTTGAAGATCTATTTACAACAATCACATAGATTTCAAGATTTTTCCCATAGTGATATGAGTGCATGAAAACAAGTAATGTTCGAAAATGCACAAAGCCATTAGCACAAAGGTACACGGCAAAACGAGTTTTAAGACAAAAACTCAACAAAGTCAATCAAGCCTTTTGATTTTCAAATTTTTATGTAATTTTGGATTTTTGACTCAAGAAACAAAAAGATTGATAAAACACAATTAAGAAAAATTCACAAACAAACAAACAAAATCAAAAACAACAAGCATATCAAACAACCATAGTCACAAAGCATAGGAAGTATTAATGCATGGACATGTTGTAATGCTTATGCATGAGTACCCCTTTTCACCCACACGACACTTGCGTTTGGGGTGATTTCCTTAGAGGATTGGGTACGGGAGTTAGGGCTTTCAAACCTTCGTGAGAAGTTTTCCAAGCAGTTGGTGAATGCACCAATCATCTTCATCACGTCCATCATTCCGGGATCTCCATGTTGCTCTCTAGGTTGATCACCTGCCCAAGTTCTCCTATCAACTCTTGGTCCTCCTGACCTTTGAGGAGTAGCACTGTTCATTGCCCTTAGCTTTTGGCAATTTGGTCGAGTGTGCCCTTGAAGTCCGCAATAATGGCACACATACATTCCTCTAGGACCTCTTTGTGGTCGTGGACGTGACTTGGCACGAGACTCGGACCTACCCATAGACTGATTTCGATGATTCAGCATCCGTTGGTCTACCACATTCTTCTTTTTCTCCACCTCGAGGTTCACACTCGTAGAGTCAGCTACAACTGGATCTTTGGACTTCACAAACTTCACTTCTTTGGTGACATTTCCAGTTGAGCTACTTCCTCCGGTATATCCCAGTCCGGATTTGTCTGAGAAGCTCTTTTGAGATGATATAACATCATCAAGCTTCTTGGTGGTGACCCTCTCTATTTTTGCATTTGCTTGAACAACCTCATTCTCAAGGAATCTCACTTTAGTGTAGGCTTCGGACAGCTCACCATTAAGAGTTTCAATCTCGCATTTGGCCTCCCTATACCGGATTAGGAGACTTTTGTAGTCCTCCTCAGCCTTCTTCATCTTTCTCACAGCTGCCTTGGCTACCCTTGTGTATTCACCTGATTTCTCCAAAAGTGAGTTGTAATTTTCTTGAAGAGTTGCAGTGCATTCTTCTTCTTCAGCTTCCGATTCTTCAACAATTCCTAGTGAGTCATCCTCACTATGTTCTCCAAGGTCTTGAACAAGCAAATTCAATTCATCCGAAGACTCAACATGAGCAATAGTCATGAAAGCTGAGTAGTTCCCTTCTCCATCACAGCTCTCTTCAGATTCTGAGTCGGACGAGTCTGAATCACTCAAGGTCGTGGCATACACCTTGCCTTTTGATTTCAAATAGTTAGGACATTCCCTCTTGAAGTGTCCATGCCCGTTGCATTCAAAACAAGTAACACCTTGTGTGGATTGGGATTCTTTTCCATCTTTCCTTTGGAAATCCCTCTTCTCTCTTCCAGAATTTTGGAATTTTCTCTTATCATCAAATTTTCCATTGTTTTTGAATTTCAAAAACTTCTTGAAATTTTTAACAAGATAGGCTACATCCTTGTCCACCATATCTTCTCCCGAAGAGCCTTGATCTTCCACCTTCTCATTAACAGTCTTTAGAGTAATGGATTTACCCTTCCGTTGATTTGGCAGCGACATTTCATAGGTTTGTAGAGAACCAACCAGCTCCTGAACCTTGATGTCGTCAAGATCCTTGCTCTCTTCAATGGCTGTTACTTTGGCACGGAAGCTTTCCGGCAATGATCGAAGGATCTTCCTTACAATCTTAGAATCCTCCATCTTCTCCCCCAAGTTAAACTTGCTGACAACCACTTCATTTAACTTCCCATAGAACGAGTCGAAAGACTCATCCTCACTCATCTTGAGCTCCTCAAACCGAGTGGTCAGCATTTGTAACTTGGTATCTTTCACCTTCTTCGTGCCTTCATAAGTTGTTTCCAGAATCTCCCATGCATCTTTGGCAATAATAATGTGAGAAATCCTGTGAAATTCATCTGGAGACACACCACAGAAAATAGCATTTAGTGCTTTACTGTTAGCATTAGATGCAGTAAGTGCTGCCTTATCCCATGTGGATTTGGCTGCTTCAGGTTTGGTCCAACTCATCTCAACAGCATCCCACACGGATTCATCAATAGAGCATAAAAAGGCTCTCATACGAACCTTCCAAAATGCATAATTACTTCCATCAAAATATGGAGGTGCATTAAGGGATTGAGACCTATCCATCTCAAAAAGAAAGGGAGTCAAGGATCACACAATGGTAATGAAACCAAACAGATGTGTACCCGCTCTGATACCAATTGAAAGTTCAAAAACGTGTACAAAAACACTTTTGAACGTTTAGACCCCCAAAAACCAATTTAATCAACACACGCAATATGTTAAACAATAGTGTGCGGAAACTTAACATATGCTATAACATGGTATTGATTAAACAACTATCTAAGCCACAACAAAATAAACCACAGCAGATAATGTAAAGGCAGAGATAGAGAGGAAGGAAGATGCAAACACAGCGATAACACCAGATATGTTATCGAAGAGGAAACCGAAGACCTCGGCGAAAAACCTCTCCGCCGCCCTCCAAGCGGTAATCAATCCACTAGAAAATACAGTTGGGATACAAGGACAGCAATAGACCCTCCAAGCCTAATCTACCCAATGCACCTAAGCCCTCCAAGCTTCTTGCTCCAACGAGGTTGCGCCGAACCTTTTTCTTTTCTAGCTTTCCGGATTCCGCTACTACACCGTAGCATCAACCAATAAAGATTGGCTCCTTCCTAACTGCTTCCCAGAACTCCAAACGTCTGTCTCACAGAGATGATAATGGTGAGAACCAGGTTTGGTATAATGGCCTCTCAAGAATTTGACAATGGAGAGGAAGAGAGTGAGGGATTTTGATGAGACTCTAAGGTAGAGATTGTGGGTAAAACAATCTGGTTTTTCTTTAGGGTTTCTCTCTCAAAATTCTCTCTGGAAGCTCTCTTTCAATCGTGGGTTAAAAGGGTATTTATACTGAAGAGGAGTGGAATGCGAAACGTCAGGTTTTTCCAAAACAGGGGTGGCTCGCGGCTTGACCTCGCGACTTGACTAAGTCGCGAGTTCCAGTCGCGAGTTAACCGTATGGCCAGTTGTCCTGTTTTGTCCTGTAGTGCTCCAGCTAGCATGACTGTTCATCTTCCAGCATGCTTGGCACGTGTGCATCTTCTGGCGGGTTGAAGCCGCGAGTCCAGTCGCGAGTCCCAGCCGCGACTCTCTGTTTTCTTGCACACTCTTGAGCAATCTTCACACTATCTCACTCACTACCCTTACAACAATCCCACTTAAATACAGGGTTACTAAATGCTGAATTACAAGCAAATTTGGCACGGAATAAAGCCAATTAGATGGTTGAATAAATTCAACCTTACAAAGACCGATGAAGATGGAGAGATAATCTAGAATAAATCTCAATTAGTAGCTCAAGGATACACTCAAGTAGAAGGAGTAGACTTTGATGAATCCTTCGCTCCTGTGGCAAGACTTGAGTCTATTCGAATTTTTATGTCCATTGCATGCACTATGAACTTCAAACTCTACCAAATAGATGTAAAATGTGCATTTCTAAATGGATACCTAAATGAAGAAGTGTTTGTTGAACAACCCAAGGCTTTGAGGATCCTCACTTCCCTGATCATGTGTTGAGATTGAAGAAAGCCCTTTATGGCTTAAAACAAGCTCCTAGAGCTTGGTATGATCGACTTACCCATTACCTCCTGGATAGAGGATTCAAAAGGGGATATGCCGACCGGACTTTGTTTGTCAAGAATGATGAAAATTACCATCTTGTGGCTTAAGTATATGTTGATGACATAGTATTTGGAGCTACCATTGATGATCGGGCTATAGAATTCTCTGAGGAGATGAAGAAAGAATTTGAGATGAGTATGGTGGGGGAGCTTACATTTTTCTTGGGCCTTCAAGTCAAACAAAAGAAGAAAGGCATATTCGTTTCACAAGAAAAGTATGCTAGAAACATTGCCAAGAAGTTTGGACTAGACTCCAAAAAGCATGTCTCCACTCCCATGAGTTCGTCTACAAAACTGAATGTTGATTCTTCCGGGGTGGAAGTGAGTCCAACCTTGTATAAGAGTATCATTGGGAGTCTACTCTATCTATCAGCTAGTAGACTGGATATTGCATTCAGCGTTGGTGTTTGTGCTAGATATCAAGCTGCTCCAAAGGAATCACACCTGACTGCGGTGAAGCGAATTATACGATATATCAATGGAACTCCAAATTATGGGTTGTGGTACTCAAAGGACTCGAATGCTTGCCTTGCTGGTTATTCAGATGCAAACTGGGCTGGAAGTGTGGATGATCGAAAGAGTACTTCAGGAGGCTGCTTCTACCTTGGTAACAATCTTGTCTCTTGGATGAGCAAGAAACAAAATTCTGTGTCTCTCTCTACAGCTGAAGCAGAGTACATAGCAACTAGAAGTTGCTGTACACAAATCCTTTGGATGAAGAAGCTACTTCATGACTATGGGATTCCTCAGGATACAATGTGTGTTTTTTGTGATAACATCAGTGCCATAAATCTCTCTAAGAACCCAGTTTAGCATTCAAAGTCTAAACACATAGAGATACGTTACCATTTCATTCGAGATTTGGTGGAAGAAAAAGTTGTGTGTTTTGAATTCATAAACACAGACAATCAAAAGGCGGACATCTTCACCAAGCCTTTCGATGGTCCATGGTTTGAATCTCTCTGTAAAACCATTGGTGTTGGTACAATTCCTTGAATCTCTTGTGTGTTGTGTGCTTCACCTCTTTATATTGAGTTAATTTGTTTGTAGGGCACACACTACTTTGTTGGCTATCTGTATAGCATGATCTTTTTGGTTGTTAATTGCTTTATTTGCTTTAGTTGTCTTTACTTAATTGTTTTTGATCATTTTTTTTTTTTTTTTTTTTTTGCTTTTGTGTCAAAAATCCAAAAACAATAAAAAGTAGAAAATCAAAAAGTTTGATCGACTTTGTTGAGTTTTGTCTCATAGCATGTTTTGACTTGTACCTTTGTACTAATGGCCTTGTGCATCTACGAGCATAGCTTGTTCCCTATGAACTTATATCATTGTGGGAGAATTCTTGACATTGATGTGACTGTTGTAAATAGATCTTCAAACTTGTCATGAATGATTAGTGAATGGTTTTGTCGATCTTGAGACATGTATAGACTTATGCTTATATATCTTCCCACTCATTTATTTTATTATTTTTGCTTAAAAGAGCTCTCAAATGTAAATCTTCAAATGAAAAGAGATAATGAGCTGCAAAAGCCTATTGCACATACTAGTATTTGACTAGGAAAAAGGGAAATCGACCAAAAATAAAATTATATGATGCCCAAAAAGCCAAAGGCTAACTCATCAAAGTGAAATATCAAAAATTTCAGGCATCAATCTCACAATGAGGTGTGTTGATTCCAAAAGATCAAATGATATGTTGAACATGGAGCCAAATGAAAAGCTTCAAAGATATTGTACTCAAGTTTATGTGGCAGGTCATATATTCATATTTCTATAATTGAGATGGATCACATTATCTAGTGGTAGTTGTGTATGCCTTGATTGAATTGATCATTGAAGTTTCATATTAGACTAAGGACTATCTCATTTTTTATATTCACACACAACACACATGTCTATGTTCAATGAATGCCATATTCATTCGTGTGATTGTACTTGATTAAATGTGTTTTCACATGCTCAATCTTTGTTGATCAAACACAAAAATATTTTTGAGTGTTTTAGTTGTTTTTGAAAAGTACTTTGTTTTTACAAAAATTGTCAAAATTTTCAAAACCAGTGTTGCCCTGTTTTGGCGACTTAGTCGCAGGTTGGCCCAGTCGCATGCTCTAGTCACGAGCCCATATAGAGATTTTTCACGACTCACTGGCGACTCACTTCAACAGATACAGCTATCGAGGAGGTGTCGAGCAGGTGCCGAGGAGACATAAGCTTTCTCAATCGATCCACCAGCTATCGAGAGGTGTCGAGCTATCTGTCCCCAGTTATCGAGAGGTGTCGAGCTATCTGTCCGCAAGTGTCGAGCTATCTATCCAGCTTTAATGAACAGCTTTTCTTTACTTGTTTCTTGGTCCAATCTTCATGGCTTTAATACTAGACTTAAACAACATGTTTCTTGAAGTATTAAACACATTCTAAATCTACCAAAAAACAAGTAAAGTGCGTTTTGTCGAAGGATTAGCCAATTACATAAAAGAATGACATATGTTCTTAACAAGTGAAACACATATGTCCTAACAATCTCCCCATTTAGCAATCCATGACAAAAACACAACAAATGAACATATGAGAGAAGTCATAAATCACTCAACTCATATTTACTTGTTGAATACAGTAAAATCTATCCTAACACAAACTCTTGAAAAACTTTGCAAGAAGAGAGTTTATGGCAAGTAGACTTTGACAACCTGTATTTCTGAAACACTTTAAACAAAACTCATCAAGACATCTTTGTGTGAAACAGAAATAATAGATTGCATACAAGAACAAGAAACATGTGTATAAAGGGAGAAAAGAAACAACACATGAAAGGGTAGGTGAAGAAAACATACATCATCATAAATATATCAAAGATAAGCACAATGTATGTAAACATGGTCACAAGACCGGTGTACAAGACGAAGGAGGTAAGCACTCCCCCTAACAAAATGAAACATATCTCCCCTTGACAAAGGAATGTATTTCTCCCCCTAACATGTAGAATCTTAGAAAGAAACCACATATTCTCCACAATTTCTCTCCCTTTTTGTCATAATTGACAAAGGGTACAAGAAGCTAGAAAGCTTCACCCGAAAGACATAAAGATGATAAAAAATGATCAAGGGGGCAAAAGAATCCATAAAAATGCATGAATGTAATGAAACAAGATACTATGGATGACAAGATAAAAGAAAGATGCAAAACACACACACACACACACACTAAACAAGTCTAACCAATTTTATATTTCAAAAACAAGTCAAGACAGTTCAGTGAGCGTACATTAACACATGTAAAACCTTGTGATAGCCAAATCACATTGTACCTGCACATGTATCAAGAGTAGCAAAGAATATAGCGTGTTGTGTGTGAAAAATATCGCAATATTGCATAAGTGTATACATGTTATGACGATTTGAGATATGAGAAAATCACTTTAACTTACATATAATCATAACTGCTTAATGGAGACTATCACCTTCAAGGTACATCCTATAACTCCCACATCTCCTAGACATGTTATGAGAATTTGAGATATGAGAAAATCACTTTAACTCACACATAATCATAACTACTTGATGGGGACTATCACCTTCAAGGTACATCCTATAACTCCCACATCTCCTAGAATACACGCTTGCAATCATTTTTAAAGTATTTTTGATCTTTTTGCTGTTGATTTTTTTCTTTGCATGTTTTTCTTTTAAGCATATCATGCATGGGCATATTAGAGAGAGAAAAGAAATACCTAATGATATTTGACATTCCAATTTTGCTTTGTCTAAGCATACAAATGTCATTGACACTACACTTTTGCTATGCCGAAGCATACATGTGTCATATTATGATTGACAGGCAACAGTGGTGAGATGGTTATTTATGCCTTTCTCTTAGGATTTTTTAGTCCTTCCCGTCAAAAAGAGTGATACGAGTGTTAAGTACAAAAGATAACTTAATTTTACTCATCACAAATAAAAGCCACAAAGCTCACTTGCTTAGTTATGCATAGAGATGCTCATCTAAGCTACAAATGATACAAAGTTTAGAAGACTTTGTTTCAATGGCCATCCAAGGTACACAAGTACCAATGTACACAAAACACACCGTTTTTGTATTTTTCAATTTTTCAATTTTTTTTTTAAATTTTTATATGAAAAATAAAATAAAGCAAAACTGAAAAGAGACAAACAAAAACATGTTAAACAAATAAAAAGAAAGCATAAAACAAGATGCATATGCATGAAAGCATGATTCCAAAAAGATAAGAAATCAAGAAGAAAGTCCAACTTTAGATAAAGACTTAAAGCAAAGGACAAACAGAAAGACAATTAAGTCTTAGGATCCTTTATCACCCACACAGCACGAGTCCTTAGCCGCGAAGATGAAAAGGTACGAGTCCTAGTATGACTACTAAAGGACATAGAGGAATTAGAATTCCCCTGAAATTGAGTTAAAAAGTTCAAAGCTTTTAATAACTCACCAAGAATAGGTACAGAGCCTTTAGACAAAGGATGAGACCTATTTGACACTCGCTTATGAGGAAACAACTTGAAACAATTAGGACGAGTGTGACCTGAAGCACCACAATGGTGACAAACATAAGTAGTTTTAGAACTACTCGGTTTCCTAGAAGGAGGTCTAACCTTGGAGGTTGACAAAGACCTTAACTTAGGACAATTTGGCCTATTATGACCAACAATATGACAATGATGACAAGTGGGGACAAATTCCGAATTTTTATTCTTCCTAGGAGGAGTTTTAAATATAGGTTTAGAAACTTCCATGTTAACATCAGAATTTTTACCTTTGTCTATCCTAGCAATATTAACCTTCAACTCTTCATTATTCCTTTTAAATGGAGGAATATAAAAATCCTTTTCTTTTGAGTTAGGCTCAACAACAAGTTTGGCACTAATTAATTTTTCAACTTCAGTTTTAGATTCAACTAGTTGCTCTTCCAAACTTTTAATTTTGTCCATTTGAGATGAAATTTGATTTTTAAAATTCTCATTCAAATTATTGGCTTCATCCAATTTTGCAATTAAATCATCTTTTTCAAGCTTGACCTTTTTAAATTTTGCTTTTAATTTTGTAGAATATTCAAGAGATTTCATACAAAAATTATAAAGCTTGCAATAGGCATCTTGAATATCATCATCATCATTCAACATAAGATCATGCAAATCAAAACAATCAAGAGTTTCCATGACAACAGGGGTCAATGGATCACACAGCAAAGATTAACCCTAATCAGAGTGTGCCTGCTCTGATACCACTTGTTAGGAAATTTAGACCCCGGTTGATAGAATTAACAAGTTTTTAAACCCAGGTTGTTAATTAGATTTATTATGAATAAAACTTGTTAAAACAAACAAACATCAATATCATATCAAAATCATGCAGCGGAAAAATAAAGAAGACAAGATATGATAACCCAGGAAAACCAATAAAATAAACTAGTTTCATAGTAAAAAAACCTAGAGGGAAAACTTCCCGAAAAGCAATCCACTATAAAAAAAAAAAAAGTTTCAGATCTAGTACAAAACCTTTGTCCCTAGACTCTACAATCCCCGTAGATGAACTCACAGCAGAAACCTTCTACCGTTTCAGAACCTCTGAACTCTTCAATATATGAACGTCACCCTTTGATGCACGAATCCCAATACGTGACTAACTCCTTTGCACAAATCCCAGTACGTGACTCACTCACCAACTTGAGGAAGAAGAATGTTGGCTGCAAAGTTCTCCACTTCATCAATAATGAAGATTAAGAAGCACTTTGTTACAAAACCCTAAGGCACAAAGACACAGTAGCTTCTTTCAGAGAGAATAAGACATCGATCACCTTTTGCATATGTTCTCCTTGTATTTTCTTATGTGACGGCCTCTAAAACAAGCCTTATATAGGTCTAGGGTTGTGAGAAAAGAAACCCTATACAAATACAAAAGCCTGGCCCAAAAATCAAATCTGAAAATTCTAATTTTCGTAACCTCGATTGATCGGGAGGTGTCGAGGAGGTGTCGAGCTTTAAACTTCGACAAATATAGCTATTGAGGAGGTTTTGAGCAGGTGTCGAGGAGATAGAAGCTTTCTCGATCGATCCACCAGCTATCAAGAGGTGTCAAGCTATCTGTCCGCAGCTGTTGAAAGGTGTCGAGCTATCTGTTTGCAGGTGTCGAGCTATCTGTCCAGCTTTAATGAACAGCTTTTCTTCACTTGTTTCTTGGTCCAATCTTCATGGCTTTAATACTAGACTTAAACAACATGTTTCTTGAAGTATTAAACACATCTTAGATCTACCAAAAAACAAGTAAAGTGCGTTTTGTCAAAGGATTAGCCAATTACATAAAAGAATGACATATGTTCTTAACAAGTGAAACACATATGTCCTAACAGGTGGTATGTTTTAATTTCAATTGGGTTTTTTTTTGCTATTGGCGCATTCAGTTTAAATGCTTGTTATGCAACTAAAGGAGTTTAATTAATGTTGCCCCAAGGGTAGTAGAATTCATTGGGTGCCATGCCTCATGAAGATGAACAAACTGATAATGAGCCTAATGAGCAGAAAGATGAAGACATCCCCAATCAACAAGCTCCTCTTTCTAATACTGCTCCTATTGATATTAATAGACTTAGTCTTATTAATAGATTGATCCCTCCAAAATGGTTTTCAAAAGTTGAAACTATTGTTTGCCATGAATAAGAATTAAATGTTATTGCTATGATTGACTCTGATGCTGATATGAATTGCATTCAAGAAGGAATAATTCCTTCTAAATATTATGAAAAATCCACTTAGAAACTGTTTTCTGCTAGTGGTACTCAAATGAAAATCAAATATGAATTAAATTATTCTCATGTTTGCCATGACAATGTTTGTTTTAAAATTCCCTCTGTTCTTGTTAAAAATATGACTGATAAAGTGATTCTTGGCATCCCTTTCATAAATTCTTTATATCCTTTTCTTATTGAACATGATGGTATCACCACTAACCCTTTTGGGCAGATAGTGAAATTTAAATTTGCTTCAAAATTTGAAATTGATACTGATGATTCTTTAACCCAATTCATGCTAAAACCAAACATCTAAATTTTCTTAAGCAAGAAGTTAGATATAAGAATACTGCTAAACAACTTTCCAATAAATTATTACAATCCAAAATTGATAATTTTCATAAGGTATTAATTAATGATGTTTGTTCTGATATTCCCAAGGCTTTTTGGCATAGGAAAAAGCATATTGTTAATTTACCTTATGTTAAATATTTTAATGAGAAGAACATTCCTACTAAAGCTCGTCTCATTCAAATAAATGCTGAAAACTGTTAAATTTTATAAATAGGAAATTCATGATTTTTGTGCCAAAAAAACTAATTAGGAATAGCAAATCCCCCTAGTCTTGTGCTGCCTTCCATGTTTAAAAAAATGCTGAAATTGAAAAAGGGGCTCCTTGTATCTAGGTTTTGGCAAGTCCAAATATGTGAAATTGATAAGTACAAGATTGCTTTCACTACTCCCTTTGGAAATTATGAGTGGAATGTTATGCCTTTTGTCTTCAGAATGCCCCTAGTGAATTCCAGAACATTATGAATAATATTTTCAATTCTTTCAGTCATTTCACCATTGTTTATATTGATGATGTCCTTGTCTATTTCAAATCCATTGATGAACATTGGAAACATTTATATACATGTCTTGATATCATCAAACATAGTGGTATTGTTGTCTCTGCAAAGAAAATTAAACTATTTCAAACAAAGGTTCGTTTCCTTGGCTGACATTTCTGAAGGACAGATCGTCCCATTGGCAAAGCCATTCAATTTGCTGATAAATTTCCTGATGTCATTATTGATAAAACACAGTTACAAAGATTCCTTGGGTCTTTAAACTACATTTCTGAGTTTTAAAAGGACTTGAGGAAACAATGTAAACCTTTCTTTGATCGATTACAAAATAATACTCCTCCCTAGTCTGATACTCATACTTCTCTTGTTAAATAAATCAAATCTCATGTTAAAACATTGCCTTGTCTTGGTATCCCTACTGTTAATGCTTTCAAAATTGTTGAAATAGATGCCTCTGACATTGGTTAAGGTGGTACTCTGAAACAACTTGTTTCACTATACTCACTCGAAAAAATTTTTCGTTTCCATTCAGGAGTCTAGAATACTGCACAAATAAATTATAGTACTATAAAAAAAGAAATTTTATCTATAGTGCTATGTATCTCCAACTTTCAAAGTGATTTGCTAAATCAAAAGTTTTTGTTACGCATTGATCACAAAAGTGCTAAATATGTTGTAGAAAAAGATGTTGAAAATATTGCTTCAAAACATATTTTTGCCCGATGGCAAGCTATTTTAAGTGTTTTTGATTTTGATATTGAATATATTAAAAGTTCTCAAAATGCTATCCTTGATTTCTTTACTCCTGAATTCTTGCAGTACCGCAACGGCAAGTAGAAGGTCCAGAGACAAACACCCTGCTATAGATACTAAACAACTTGTTAAACAAGAACCTGCTTCCCCTGTTGACATTGCTAACCGCTTTACTACCCTAGGAATTATCCCCAAACCAAACTACTCCACTGTGTTAGCATCCTCTTATGATCCATATGTTATGGTCCTTGCCGACCAACCTGTTAAAGCCACTTTTGCCAAAAACCCCAATCCTTTTCAATATGTTAAAAAATAATACTTCCAAAACCTGTTTTCTAAAGAACCTAACAGAGCTATGATCAAAGACCCTCTTAAACTTGCAACAGATTATTTTCCCCTAAACTTCCACTAGATACCCGAACACAATGGTAAAAATTTAAATTGTTACTTTGCTATTCTGCTTCATGAAAAATCGACCTTTACCAAATCCATACCAGATAAGATTGATAAATAAAAAATTATTTACCATTGTATTTTCATCCTCAATATTGTTACTAAAGAGAAATGGGGACTTTGTCTTGCTTCTACAAAACCTCTTCCTAGTTCAGCTATTCCATATTCATACCATAATTATATTCATGCATGGTTGCTACTATGACCCACTCCTGGTTTGTTAAGTTTGATAAAGATTTCAATTCTCAACTTCCTTTGTGATTCATCAGTTGGTGGACACAATTTGATCTTATTACTGATATTTTTTCAGGACCTTTGACTAGCTCCTTCAAGTGTTTTATAAGTGTTTATAAGACAAACGCATATCGTGCTAAGTTTCTTGCAACCTTACATTTTGTTAAAAAATACAAGGTACCTTGGATCATGAAATGGCAATATGTCTGTTAATGCTCACTTTAGCAAGGAGGCCCAATAGCAAGAAGAAGCCCAACAATATAGGAGGAGGAGAGTTAGTAAATTGAGAGGAAAACTATTAAACTCAAATGGTAGGAATAATGGATCATAGGCCTAGAAAATAATAAATGGGCCTCAAAGGAAGCAAGCGAGCCTAAAGGAGCCCAAAGAAAGAAGTAGTAAACCCATGGCATTATATGAAATAGAAAGCAAGTAAGAATGGGCCAAAAAGGCCTGAAGTAATGAATTAAGTGAGTAAGGGGTTGATGATCAGTAACCATTTATTAAAATGATTAGTCATGATACTTTGAATATATAATCAATTTTCATTAAATTTATCTCAACTTATCTCTTATTGAGAATAGAAATTCCATCCTAAAAATTAGTGTTCCCACAACTATACATGTGATTACCCAACAAATCAAGGTTTTAACATACATTTCACATTTGAGTCCACCATCCACAAGATTAAGAATCTATGCTCTTAGTGGTTTAATTACTCAAATGACAATAGTTTGCAGAACTATAAATCAAATTATTTCAATGTATTCCTATACATTAACATATTAATTAAAAGTCTCCACTTCCATAGTCAATGTAGACCATCATGACTACTATGGTGTACTCTTGTCAAATGAAGTGCTCAATTTCATCATTTATGAAGAAAATAAAATTTATGTCACGAAAGGAATTGCGATTTAAAATTTAAAATATTCTATATTCATCAATTGAGAATGTTATGATGGTTAAGTGGAAATATATATATAAAAAAAAGGTTCAAAATTAGGAGATTCAAATAAAGATAGAGGTGGTCATCATTGATTGATAAAAAGATAAGAGAGTTGAATAAAATGGTTAGGTCATATTCAAAGAAAAGTGACTAATGCACTTGCAATAAAGAAAGAGTGAGCTAATTTAAGTTGAGGGAATAAAAAATTGTAGATGAAGACCAAAAAGAACATTAATAGAAATAGGGGAAAAAAAAGACATGTCAATTATTAAGGAATCAGTGATTGATGATTTCGAATAGAATAAAACAAAGGAAAATATTCCATGTATCCGATCCAAACTAATTTATTGAGGAATCATAGCTGATCTCAAGGCTTTATTGTTGCTGTTGTTATAATATTTAATCATATTAACACAACTAAATCTCATATATATATATATATATATATATTAACCCATGGACTATTTTTCAAATGAATTCATAATATCATATGATCATATAATCTTTGAAAACAAAGCACTTTTATTAATGAAAAGTGTCATAAAATATGTATCTTAGGGCATTATTAATTCTAAAAGTTCGTTCTCATAGTTTTTGACTTTTAAATATTAAACTTCTAACCCATACTTTTAAATATTACACTTGTAGCCCATATATGGCATCGAATTATTATTTTTATACTAAATGTATGTATTTTCAATCTAAAAAATATATATATAGTTTATGCAAAAGCCCTCAAATAAATTGTCTGTAGATTGAGGTAATAAACAAATGAGAAATAATCAGTCCTGAAATAATTTTAAGATATCGACTTAGATTAAATAAATTGTGTAAAATCCCTTTTTATTTTTAATTGTAAGAAAAGGGTATATATATTAACTAGCAGCAAATAAGCTTGTTGCAAATGAAAACACAATTAGAATAAGCTCAAGACTACTCAATCATTTTAGTTCTGCAACTGTTGTTTCAATTGATAACTCGATAGCAGCCAATCTATCGAGGCCACTTAAACCTTAATAGTAAGCTAAGCTGCTAAGGCCATTGTATTATTATCTTTTACTCGGTCTCTTATAGTTGGCGGCACTATTTTATTAGTTCACTTATTTATTTATTTTTTCACACGGGCAAGGCGCGGTTGTTCTCTTATTTTTTCATACGTACCTTCATGTTGGAAATCCATGAAGTCAGATATTCCTAAATAAGTATTTGTCCTTGCTATATTTGCTGAGTCCAATATAGTACCGCAAAGCGACCCCCTTTTTGCAGCAACTCGCAAAGGTGAGTAATTGAGCATGTCTGCTGGTTTGTGATTATCCCTTTCTGCGATATGAAACTCGTGGAATGCGCACACACCCAAAATATATATTTCATACCAATATGCAAATAACTGAATTTTTTAGCAATAAAATCAACAATGTTTCTTTTAGAAAACAAGCAACATTTTTCATGAGTTTTTGAATATATATATATATATATATTTATACCAATATGCAAATAACTGAATTTTTTAGTAATAAAATCAACAATGTTTCTTTTAGAAAACAAGCAACATTTTTCATGAGTTTTTGAAATAGAAAATGTTTGTTCAACAGTTCTCACTTTATAAGCAAAATAAAATCTATTTTCAGTCCAACTAGTTTTGTAAACAGTTCTAGTATCAATTTTGGGAATATTCCATTTCTGGAAACTAGAGTAATATTACTATGGAAGCACAGTAATATTATGTTGAAAGTAATATAAACATTGAAAGTAATATAAACAAAGTAGAACCAGCCAAGAAGGCGGTATTGCAAATATAATCAATGTAATTTAAAACTATAGTAAGGCGGTAGAACCAACCAAGCAATATAGATCAAAATAATTTAAAGTATAAAACCATCCAAGAAGGCGGTAGCAACAAGTATATAAAAACAGAATACTGAAAGTAGTTATTATTGAAAATAGATAACAATACTTACAGTAGATCTCAACAGGTTACAAGGTTGAAACAGTTTAACAGTTACAAGGCTTGGAACTAGTTTTAGTTACAAGATTTGTAAGGAAGTAGTAGGGAATCCTAAAGTAGAAACAAGGAACTCTTTCACAAAGAAAGACTCTAAAGAAAATGTTCTGAGTTCTCTAGAATGAGTTCTTTGGAATTAGTTTTGAGTTTAACATAAGGGATAACCCCCCTTAAATAGGCAAAAATTCGGAGTGAATAGTGTCATGAATAGTAAAAGTGAATAGTGAATAGTAAACAGTACAGTGAATAGTAAATTTCACTTTTTGTCTTCAAATTTTCAACAAAAGAGCCTTGTCCAAAGCTTGCCGAAAGTGAGGTTGGAATGACCAAAAGCATGGGGAATCATGGGGAATCTTCTTTTCAAAACATCATCATTAGTGGTGTAATGTAATAGTGGGAACTTCACCAGTGGGTAAACAATGTAGCATTTTTGGCCGTTGTACAAGCTAGACAAATAGGGGAATCAATCATCAATCATTTGCTAAATCAGGGGTATCTTCTTCATCATGACCAAACCACTCCTGATTGTAGAGGTAGTAAGGGTTGTTTGTAACAGATGCTCTGGAAGACCGTTCATCTCCAGAATCATTATCAGCTTCTTTCTCTTTTGAAATCATCGTTAGTAGGGCATACAAAGAATCCGGGTCCTTCTGAAATTCATCCAAAGGGGAACCCTTCTTTTTAGTCTTGGAAGAGGGCTTAACAGTTTTTGTAGAAGCAGGTGAATTAACCAGTTCAGCTGTTTGCATAGGGGTGTGGATCTTGATAGTAGGTAGAGCATTGGAGGGTGAGAACTCTCTTGTAACATTATTAATAACTGATTGAGTGTGAGGAAACTTATCCCACCACTTAACATACTAGCAGCGGGTGAGAACATCACCTTCTTTAGCATATTGCCATTTCAAAATCCAAGGAACCTTATATTTCTTAATGAAATGGAGCAGAGGAAGGAATTTAGCACCATAGGAATCCACCTTAAACACATTTTTGAAATAATGGAAGGAATCCTTTAATGGTTTTGGGAAGATCTCAATAGCAGTACCGAATTGGGTCCATCAGTGGATGAACCAGAGGGGTAAATCAGAATTGAAATCTTTATCAAAATTAACAAACCATGAATGAGACATGTTGTCATTCTAGTGGAGCATAAATTTGAACTAGGTAGTGAGATAATCATGATAAGAATAGGGAACAGATGATTTTGGTAGCCTTCTTGTGGCGGCAAGGTTGGGCCCCCACATTTCTTCAGAAATAATATGATTTAGGAAAACACTATGATAAATTATCTTGGTAGTGTTGATCTTATCAGTCATGGCTCTAATACCACAAAGGGGGAAAGTAACTAGTAGCAAGTGAAAAGGGATCAGTAATGGAAGCCCTATTTGGCTCAATAGAAAATAGGTTCTGGATATATTGTTTTTTAACATACTGTGAAGTATTGGAAACCTTGGGATTAACAGTTTTAACAGGCTGGTTAACAGTGGTTAAAGCATAAGGATCATAAGATAAGGCTAAAACAGAAGAATAATTAGGCTTGGGAATAGTACCTAGGGGGGTGAAACGGTTAACAATCTCCAAAGGAGAAACAAGTTCTTTTTTAACAATTTGACTAGTAGTGGTAGGTGTCTTGTCTTTCAACCTTCTACTTGCCATTATGACACTTCAATAATTCACCGGTAAGGAAATCAAGGATGGTATTTTGAGATCCTTTAATATACTCAATATCAAAATATATATATCAGAGTAATATTGCACAGTTTTTTCACCATGTTCAGGGATCCAGTGAAATCTTGGGGGAAAGTAACTAGTAGCAAGTGAAAAGGGATTAATAATGGAAGCCTTATTTGGCTCAATAGAAAACAGGTTCTGGACATATTGTTTTTTAACATGCAGTGAAGTATTGGAAACCTTGGGATAAACAGTTTTAACAGGCTGGTTAACAGTAGTTAAAGCATAAGGATCATAGGATGAGGCTAAAATAGAAGAATAATTAGGCATGGGAATAGTACCTAGGGGGGTGAAACGGTTAACAATCTCCAAAGGGGAAACAAGTTCTTTTTTAACAATTTGACTAGTAGTGGCAGGGGTGTCTTGTCTTTCGACCTTCTACTTGCCATTATGACACTGTAGAAATTCACGAGTAAGGAAATCAGGGATGGTATTTTGAGATCCTTTAATACATTCAATATCAAAATAAAAAACACTTAGAATAGCTTGCCATCTAGCAAAAATATGTTTTGAAGCAATATTCTCAACATCTTTTTCAATAACATATTTAGCATTTTTGCAATCAATACGTAACAAAAACTTTTGGTTTAATAAATCACTTTGAAATTTTGAAATACATAGTACTATAGATAAAATCTCTTTTTTAATAGTACTATAGTTTAGCTGTTTAGTATTCCAGATTCCAGAATAGAAATGAACAATTTGTTCAGATGAATCTAGGGAAACTCTTTGTTTCAGAATACCACCATAACCAATGTCAGAAGCATCCATCTCAACAATTATGAAGATATTAACAGTGGGAATATGAAGACATGACAGTGTCTTAACATGAGATTTGATTTACAAAACCAACTTTGTTAAACATAATGATTTTTATGCTAAAGATGGTGATGTTCTCACTCGCTGCTGGTATGCTAAGTGGTGGGATAAGTTTCCTCACACTCAATCAGTTATTAACAATGTTACCAGAGAGTTCTCACCCTGCAATGCTCTACCTACTGTCAAGATCCACACCCCTGTGCAAACAGCTGAACTGGCCAATGCACCTGCTTCTACATCTGCTAAAACTGCTAAGCCCTCTTCCAAGACTAAAAAGAAGGGTTCCCCTTTGGATGAATTTCGAAAGGACCTGGATGCTTTGTATGCCCTACTAAAGATGATTTCAAAAGAGAAAGAAGCTAATAATGATTCTGGAGATGAACGGTCTTCCGGAGCATCTGTTACAAATAACCCTTACCACCCCTACAATTAGGAGTGGTTTGGTCATGATGAAGAAGATACCCCTGATTTAGTAGATAATTGATTCCCCTATTTGTCTAGCCTGCACAACGGCCAAAAATGCTACATTGTTTACCTACTGGTGAAGTTCCCACTATTGTTTCACACTACTACCTAATGATGATGTTTTGAAAAGAAGATTCCCCATGATTCCCCATGCTTTTGGTCATTCCAAGTTCACTTTCGGCAAGCTTTGGATAAGACTCTTTGGCTGAAAATTTGAATTTTACTCTATCCAAAAGGATCAGTAGTAATTCCATCATGGTCAACAAGAAAAGGATACAAAGCATTCATAAATGGCAAACCAAGAATCACTTTATCAGTCATGTTTTTAACAAGAACAGAAGGAATCTTGAAACAGACATTACCATGACAAACATGAGCATTATTCAATTCATATTTAATCTTCATTTGACTACCATTAGCAGAAACCAATCTTTTAGTTGATTTTTCAAATTATTTTGAAGGAATTAATCCTTCTTGGATACAATTCATATTCACACCAGAATCAATCATAGCAATCACAGTGAAATGATAATCATGAGAAACAACAATTTTAACTTTTGTAAACCATTTTGGATGAAGCATTTTATTAACAAGATTAAGTTGAGAATCATTGAAAACATCAGTAGTACCTTTATCAGAAAGAAGAGCCTGTTGACTGGATTCATCTCCATCTTTGTGCTCATCTTGTTCATTATCAGATTGATTTTTATCAATTTTCAACAATAACAATTCTTGTTTAAGATTAATGTTATCACTTTTAATGCCTTTAAATTCATTTTTTAACTCAATTATTTCTTGCTTAACAACAGTGATTTCATGTTGAAGATCATTAACAGTTAATTCTTTGGATTTCTTTTTATTAAATCTTTCCAAAGTTTCTTCAAAACTTATAGTTGATTTCAGTTTTTTACCAGTTTCATCTTTTACCAAATTTTTCTTGAGCTTATCCAAATACTCTTTTTGTAATTCAGGGTTTTAAATTTTAACAGATTTAATAATATTACAACAGGAATCTCTATAACCAATTTTAATATTAGGAGAATGAGAAGAATCATCAGCAGATTGATAACAAGAATCAGATGAGGAAGAAAAATCATCTTCCAAGGAATCAGACGAATTGTTTGATTCAAGGATTCAGAATAATTCTTCTTGCTCTTTTTCATCAATATTTAACATGTTAAACTTGTTTTTTAACTAACCAGGCTTTTGCTTACAATCTTTACTGTAGTGTCTAGGTTTACCATAGTTAAAACATTTACCTATACCTGATCTCTGTTTATCATATTTTTTAGAAACATTTTTCTTTTTAGCATAAAAATCATTAGGTTTAACAAAGTTGATTTCGTATTTTTTATGGCTATAATTTTTGTGAATTTTATCATGCTTTTTTACCCTTTTGCCTGGAAGGAGCAATAGGAGGCCAACCATATTATTCGCAATAATTACCCATTTTATATTTAGCTTTTCTTTTATTTTTTAACTGGTGTTTTAACAATTTTTCATCATTGCACATGTTAATACCAAGTTTTTTAATAGTGCTTAAGATATCACCATAAGTTAAATTATCATAATCAATGGAATCATTTTTACCCATTAGCTCTTGTTTTACCTTATGAGCAAAGATAGGAGGTAGACCGTCAATAAACTTTTCTTTCCAATAAGGCTTGTAGCAATCTTTACGGAGCATTACTCTGGAAATGAAAACATCTTGGTACCATCTATAATCAGACATAGTAGGACATCTTAAATTATTCAGATAATAAGAAATTCGAGATGAAATATTAGATGGAGTACCAACAAAATGTTTGAGAATAGTATAGACCAAGGTATTGACACCATTAGGTATACCTTTGCCAATACTTTCATCAAAAATAGGGAAACCTTCATCGTTCTTTTTAACAGCATGTTTAATAGATTCTCTAGAATCTTCTGTGAGATATGAATCCCACCATCCATGAAGAGTACCAGAAAAACCAGTAACAAGTAGGTCAACAATTTCAGGGTGATCAGGATTATGGTTATTAATATTCTTGGTTTCAATAATTTATGGTTACTTAACCAAGGAAGTATGGACATCAATCCAAGGTGGAGGATTGTTTTGTAACCTGTCAAAAAGAGGTTTACATTGTTTCCTCATATCTTTGTAGAAATCAGCAACATAATTCAATGATCCAAGAAACCTTTGAAGCTGGGTTTTATCAGTGATGACATCAGGGAATTTATCAGCAAACTGAACAGCTCTATCCATAGGACGAATTTGTCCTTCAGAGATGTCATAGCCAAGGAAATGAACTTTTGTTTGAAACAATTTGATTTTCTTAGCAAAGACAAAAAGACCATTTCTTTTGATAGTATCTAGAAATGAATACAAATGTTTCCAGTGTTCATCAATGGAGCTGGAGTAAACAAGAACATCATCAATATAAACAATGGTAAAATGACTGAAGGAATTGAAAATATCATTCATAATGTTTTGGAACTCACTGGGCGCTTTCTTAAGACCAAAAGGCATAACATTCCACTCATAATGCCCAAAAGGAGTGGTAAAAGCAGTTTTATACCTATCATTCTCACTAATCTAGATTTGCCAAAACCCAGATTTCATGTTAAACTTGAAAAACACCACAGCCTCACTCAACCTATGGACCAGGTCATTCTTATTAGGAATAGGATACCTGATCCACTCTAAAACCTTGTTCAAGGATTTATAATTAATAACCATACTGTGAAGTATTGGAAACCTTGGGATAAACAGTTTTAACAGGCTGGTTAACAGTGGTTAAAGCATAAGGATCATAGGATGAGGCTAAAACAGAAGAATAATTAGGCTTGAGAATAGTACCTAGGGGGCTGAAATGGTTAACAATCTCCAAAGGAGAAACATGTTCTTTTTTAACAATTTGACTAGTAGTGGCAAGTGTCTTGTCTTTCAACCTTCTACTTGCCATTATGACACTGCAGAAATTCACAGGTAAGGAAATCATGGATGGTATTTTGAGATCCTTTAATATACTCAATATCAAAATAAAAAAAACTTACAATAGCTTGCCATCTGGCAGAAATATGTTTTGAAGCAATATTCTCAACATCTTTTTCAATAACATATTTAGCACGTTTACAATCACAGTGAAAATGATTCCATTAATTATGATAATTTAACTTATGGTGATATTTTAAGCACTATTAAAAAACTTGGTATTAACATGTGCAATGATGAAAAATTGTTAAAACACTAGTTAAAAAGAAAAAGAAAAGCTAAATATGAAATGGGTAATTTCTTTGAACAATATGGTTTGCTCCCTATCGCTCCTTCCAGGCAAAAGGGTAAAAAACATGATAAAATTCACAAAAATTATAGCCATAAAAAATATGAAAAATACAAAACCAACTTTGTTAAACCTAATGATTTTTATGCTAAAAGGAAAAATGTTTCTAAAAAATATGATAAACAGAGATCAGGTAAAGGTAAATGTTTTAACTGTGGAAACCTGGACACTATAGTAAAGATTGTAAGCAAAAACCTGTTAAGTTAAAAAATAAGTTTAACATGTTAAATATTGATGATAAAGAGCAAGAAGAATTATTTAGAATCCTTGAATCAAACAATTCATCTGATTCCTTGGAAGAGGATTTTTCTTCCTCGTCTGATTCTTGTTATCAATCTGCTGATGATTCTTTTGATTCTCCTAATATTAAAATTGGTTGTAGAGATTCCTATTGTGATGTTATTAAATCTGTTAATGTTCACACTAAAAGTGAAGAAAATGAAAGTTTGTTGATTAAATTGATAAGTCAAATTGAAAACCCTGAATTACAAAAAGAATATTTGGATAAGCTTAAGAAAAATCTGATAAAAGATGAAACTGGTAAAAAACTAAAATCAACTATAAGCTTTGAAGAAACTTTGGAAAGATTTAATAAAATGAAATCCAAAGAATTAACTGTTAATGATCTTCAACACGAAATCACTGTTGTTAAACAAGAAATAATTGAATTAAAAAATGAATTTAAAAGCATTAAAAATGATAACAATAATCTTAAAAAAGAATTGTTGTTTTTTAAAATTGATAAAAATCTTGATCAGAATCAATCTGATAATGAACAAGATGAGCACAAGGATGGAGATGAATCCAGTCAGTAGGCTCTTCTTTTTGATAAAGGTATTGTTGACAATTCTCAACTTAATCTTGTTAATAAAATGCTTCCTCCAAAATGGTTTACAAAAGTTAAAACTTTTGTTTCTCATGATTATCATTTCAGTGTGATTACTATGATTGATTCTAGTGTGGATATGAACTGTATCCAAGAAGGATAAATTCCTTCAAACTATTTTGAAAAATCAACTGAAAGATTGGTTTCTGCTAATGGCACTCAAATGAAGATTAGATATGAATTAAATAATGCTCATGATGATCCAAAGCATTAACTCTAGCCATGATGATCCAAGAAGGTTCCTTACTCTAGGGAAAAGTCCTATTTATGAGCCAATTCTATATTGTGGATTTTGCAACCAGTATGCGGTATATCATGAACACTCATGTTATGATGATTCTCCATGGGATCCTTACGATGGTTATCCATCTGATGCCTTTGATGCTGATTAAGTCCTCTCAATGTAGACAACTGAACTAGCCAATGCACCTGTTTCAAGCCTAATAAGTCCTATTGATAATATGACAGATAATTGATTAGAAGATTGATTCCACTATTTGTCTGGCCTGCACAACAGCCACAAATGCTACAATAATTGTTTACCCTTGGTGAAATTCCACTATTGCCTTACACCACTAGTGATGATGTTTTGAAAAGAAGATTCCCCATGATTCCCCATGCTTTTGGTCATTCCAAGTTCACTTTCAATAAGCTTTGGATAAGGCTATTTGGCTGAAAATTTGAAGACAAAAAGTGAAATTTTACTATTCACTGCACTATTCACTATTCACTATTCACTTTTACCGTTCTTGACATTGTTCACTCCGAATTTTTGCCTATTTAAGGGGGGTTGTCCCTTAAGTTTAAGGCAGAACTAATTCCCTAGAACTTGTTCTCAAGAACTTCTTTCTTTTAGAAACCTTCTTTAAAGCCTTTCTTTAAGAGAGAGTTCCTTGTTTCCACTCCTTACAATCTTGTAACTAGAACTAGTTCCAAGCCTTGTAACTGTTGAACTGTTTCAACCTTGTAACCTGTTGAGATTTGCTGTAAGCATTGTTATCTATTTTCAATAATAACTACTTTCAGCTTTTAGTTTGTTTTGATCTATATTGTTTGGCTGGCTCTACCGTCTTACTATTGATTTAAATTACTTTAATTATATCTGCAATACGGCCTTCTTGGCTGGTTCTACTTTGTTTATATTACTTTCAACATAATATTATTGTGCTTCCGCCTTCAGCACTGCATCCCTTCCCCCTTTGTGGTATCAGAGCCAATTCTTTTGGTCATTCCAAGTTCACTTTCGGCAAGCTTCGGATAAGGCTCTTTGGCTGAAAATTTGAAGACAAAAAGTGAAAATTTTACTATTCACTATATTGTTCACTCTGAATTTTTGCCTATTTAAAGGGGGTTGTCCCTTAAGTTTAGATCATAACTAATTTCAAAAAACTCATTCTAGAGACCTCAGAACATTTTCTTTAGAGTCTTTCTTTGTGAAAGAGTTCCTTGTTTCCACTTTAGGATTCCATACTACTTCCTTACAAATCTTGTAACTAGAACTAGTTCCAAGCCTTGTAATTGTTGACCTGTTTCAACCTTGTAACCTGTTGAGATCTGCTCTAAGTATTGTTATCTATTTTCAATAATAACTACTTTCAGTATTCTGTTTTTATATACTTGTTGCTACCACCTTCTTGGACAGTTTTATACTTCAAATTATTTTGATCTATATTGCTTGCATGGTTCTACCGCCTTACTGTTGTTTTAAATTACATTGATTATACTTGCAATACCGCATTCTTGGCTAGTTCTACTTTGTTTCTTTTACTTTCAACATAATATTACTGTGCTTCTGCCTTCAGCGCTGTGTCCCTTCCCCATTTGTGATATCAAAGCCAATTCTTTTCTGGTCGGTGATAGGGTTGTTATGTTCTCTGTTGAGTGTCTATGTCTACCCAAAACTTTGATACTCCTTTGTTGTGTCCCCTTCTTACCATCATTGGCACCACCCTAGTCATAAAGTGAATTCTCAGAACTGAACAGTAAGGTTCGTTTGAGCTAGAGAGGGTGTGTAGGGCATGAGAGGTATAGGGTTGCTTAGGGTATGTGTTACAAAATGCAACAGTTGTGAGAAAAACATGATAATTGAGTGTTAAACCTAGGATAACATGAATAAGATGTGGAGATCCAACTCCTCTGTCAGCTCTAGGACTGATTTTCCTCCTATTGAAAATCCTGTTTTCCAGAGTCAATTAAGAGTTTAGAATATTTTAAATGAAAACTTTGAAATGGATATGGTTTCCCTGTATAATGAATTTATGCTTGCTAAAAACAGAGATAAAAGAAAATATTACCAAAGTACTTTTGCTCAAAACATCATTTGAATGTGATAAAGAAATCAAACTTTCTTAAAGAAGATAAAATATTACCAAAGTACTTTTGCTCAAAACATCATTTGAATGTGATAAAGAAATCAAACTTTCTTAAAGAAGATAAAACCATTGTTAGGTCTAGCCATCCGCCTCTTGAGACAGTTTTGATAACTGTCAAAAGATGGAAGTGAAGGCCTCCCCTTTCAGAATTGCCGATGATCAAACTCCTATCATTAGTATTATTGAACAAAACAATTTTACTAATGAATCTTTGCATATTATTGGTCAACAACTTGACCGTATTGAAGAAAAAATTGTTCAAAAAACTCCTATTTCAAAAACTGAAAAACCTTTGATTGATTTACCCAGTCAAGATGGAAAATTAAAGTTTAAAACTTCCCAAGCTAAAACTCTTGACATTGTTGAAAAAATGCTTTCTGATTTAAAAGTTAAAACTGAGGGTACTTCTACAAGTGTTGCTCAAATTATTCCAAGAAATGAGAAGGAAATTGTTTCTGAAGAAAATACTGATTCCGACTCATTATCTTTTGTTTATGCTAAAAAGGTTTTTGATGATGATTTACCAGAAATTAAAAGATTTGTTGTAAATTCCAAACCCATGTCTTTTACAAAAAATTGGTATTCAAAACCTACTCCTTCTGATATGTAGTTTAAAGAAAGAGCTTTTCAAACACAATTTTCTGTTTCTGCTGATAAAATTTATGAATGGAATATTGATGGTTTGTCTGAACAGGAAATCATTAATAAAATGGCTCATATGTCTATGGTTGGAATTGCTTATATTAATAACCATAATTTTGATCACCCTAAAATTGTTGATCCAAGAAGTCCTGGTTATCCAGATGGATTGGGAAGAAAACTATGGGAGTAGTCTCAGAGTGTATGAAAAGAAGCATTCGTTTCTAGGTCTCTTAGTTAATTATGAAGAAGAAATAGATGATGATGACAGGGACCCTGACTGGCTGTCCTAGATGTTTGAATATGGCTTTATCAGGTTCATCAAATTAACAAGCCATGACCAGATTGGCCAATTCCCACCGATTATTCAAAAGGTTGTTTCATAGATTAACAGTCCTTCTGTTTCCATCAGATGCTGGAGCACCTTGCCAAAATGTGATAGAGATAATTGGATGAATGTTTAGCCTTCCAAACATCTCATACTCGTTAATAGGTTCACTCATCAAGGTCAATGGTATGAAGGAGATTCCCGCCTTTCTTTTAAGGATTGTTTTGAAAACTTATTTTAACAGTACCATCAAGATATTGTTGAATATGAGTAAGATCTAACTCATCAAAAGCAGGTTTAGCAAGAGGAGTTTCTTGTTCCAATAACCATTCAGTGGGAAGCTTAACGTCTTGCCATTGAATCATTTTTGGAACTTGAACTTTAGCATCAAAAGTTGAACATTGGATTAACATGGTTTTACCAGCAGGTTCTCTATTGATCCTAGCACTAGGATTCAATTGAGTACCCAAAAGTCTGTAATAAATTCGATAAATCAAAGCAAAAGGCTTACTGCCTTCATCCATATGATAACCAGATGAAGCAATAATCAAGGTTAAAGCTTTAACAATATTAGGATCATCTAAAGCAAGAGTAATATTAGGATAACAAGTGAAATAAACAGGACCATCATACAAAGAAGCAATAATCATACCAAGAATGCTATCTTTAAAGTTCTTAAATCTAGCATCTTTTAAACACATGAGAATAGAAGCATTTATACCTTTTCTAGTAAGTGGTTTAACAGCGACTTGAACTATACCAATATGCAAATAATTCAATTTTTTAGTAATAAAATCAGCAATGTTTCTTTTAGAAAACAAACAACATTTTTCATGAGTTTTTGAAATAGAAAATGTTTGTTCAATAGTTCTCACTTTGTAAGCAAAATAAAATCTACTTTCGATCCAACTAGTTTTATAAATAGTTCTAGTAGCAACTTTGAAAATATTCCATTTCTGGAAATCAGGGAACTCATTTTCTTCAACAATGTGATCTTTTTCATTTACAATATCAGGAGGACAACCAGTCCTAGAGCTAATAGAGGAGTTGGATCCCCACATCCTATCCATGTTATCCTAGGTGTAACACTCAATCATCATGTTTTTCTCACAACCATTGCATTTCGTAACACATACCCTAAGCAACCCTATACCTCTTATGCCTTACACACCCTCTCTGGCTCAAACGGGTCTTACTATTTGGTTCTGGAAATTCACATTTTGACTAGGGTAGCGCCAACGATGGTAAGAAGGGAACACAACAAAGGAGTATCAAAGTTTCGGGTAGACATAAACAGTCAACAGAGATCTCAAAATACCATCCCTGATTTCCTTACCCATGAATTTCTGTACTGTCATAATCGCAAGTAGAAGGTCAAAAGACAAGATACCTGCCACTACTAGTCAAATTGTTAAAAATGAAATTGCTATTTCTAATCAATTTTTTCTCTAACAGATCATGTATTTCCTTTTTGCAAAATTCAACAGTTTCAGCATTCATTTGGATAGGATGAGCTTTGGTGGGAATATTTTTCTCATCAAAACCCTTAACATAAGGCAGTCAACAATATGTTTCTTTCTATGCCAAAAAGCATATGGAATATCAAAGCAAACATCATCAAACAAAATTTTTTGAAAATGATCAATTTTTTATTGTAAAAATTTATCAGAAAGCTGTTCAGCAATTTTCTTATATCTAACTTCTTGCTTAAGGAAGTTAAGATGTTTGACTTTAGCATGAATCAAATTTAAAGCATCATCAGTATCCATTTCAAACTTTGAAGCAAATTTAAATTTTACTTTCTGTCCAAAAGGATCAATAGTAATTCCATCATGTTCAACAAGAAAAGGATACAAAGCATTTATGAATGGCAAACCAAGAATCACTTTATTAGTCATATTTTTGACAAGAACATAAGGAATCTTGAAACAAACATTATTACGGCAAACATGAGCATTATTCAATTCATATTTAGTCTTCATTTGACTGCCATTAGCAGAAACCAAGAATATTACTGCGCAATGTTACTCTGATATATATATATATATATATATTGTTTTTCATTTCCCACAGTGTTTTCATACTCAGCATCGTTACTGAAAAAAAATGGGGATTTAATTCTGCTTTTACAAAGCCTTTACCTGGCAAGATTATTCCTTATTCTTACCATGACTACATCCATCCTTGGTTCAAGTTCATGCTACACCAAGATAAAACTATGACCCATTCCTGGTTTGTTAATTTTAATACAAATTTCAATTCTTAACTCCCTCTTTGGTTCACCCGATGGTGGACACAATTTGGCCCTATTACTGATATTTTTCCAAGATCTTTGATTGACTTCTTCAAGTATTTTGTAAGTGTTTATAAGAGAAATACACATGGTGCTAAGTTTCCTACGATACTTCATTTTGTTAAAAAAAACAAGGTCCCCTGGATCTTGAAATGGTTGTATGTAAAGGAAGGCAATGTTCGTACTTGGCAATGGTTTGTTAAATGGTGGGACAAGTTCTCCCACACTGAAGATGTTATTGATAATGTTACCTGGGAATTCCTTGTTGCTTCTCAAAGCACTGTTTATACTATTACTTATGTTAAAGCTCAAGCTCTGGCTTACCCCCTTGTGCAAGCAACCATGCCTCAACCCACTACACCTACACCTGCTACCACATCCACTACTAAACCTGCTAAGTCTTCTACGAAGACCAAAAAGAAGAAGTTTGCTTTTGATGATCTTAGCAAATCCACCTTAATTGCTCTATTAGGACAACAATGGAAGGATGAAGAAAGAGCTACAAATTAATGTTAACTCAGAAGAAGAAGAAGATGATCAAGAATCAGGGGCATCCTCAAAAGCCTATGTTGCCTATACCAATCCCTATTATCCCTATAATTAGGAATTATTTGGTCATGATGAAACTTCCTCACCAAATTTGGGAGAGAATTAACCTTGTCGGCACAAGTATCCAAAATTTCTAAAGCTACTGATTTGATAAGTATGCACTAATTCCCTACTAAAGCTACAAAGTTGTTTTGATTCCCTGATAGAAGTATGACTCTTGCTCTGACTGTTCCCCACGGGAGATAATTTCCTCTACAAACAACACATGCTGACTTGTCATAAATGGTAAAAAAAAGTCAATTATACTGTTCACATGAATAGTAAAAAGACATATTTTTTTGTTTAAATAGTGTTTTATTTTGCCTATAAAAGGGGATGTCCCTTTCAGATTAGAGGTATCACTCAATTTTTCTAGTTTCAAATTCTTTATAGTTTTTAGGCTACTTCCTACGCTTGTAACATTTTTTCCATCCTAGTTCTAAGCTTTGTATCTACTATTATCTCCTGTAAGTGTTTAAATTTGTTATTGAAATATTGTTAAAATATCTACTGTTTTTTTTATAATATTTCTTATTTTGAGCATTTACTTCATTATTATTGTGTACTTTCGCCCCCCTTATATATATATATATATATAATGAAAATTTTAGATGTAAGCATGGCTACCAAAGTTTATTTATTTATATATATAATAAATAATTTACTGCTAAGGTCAAAATCGTTCTATAATATAAGGCTGCAGATTGTTTCGCAATATTACTAACGAAGAAAAAAGAACATAAATAAGATCAAGGTGTGATTGACTAAACTGATCACTGGTTCAAACTTCAAAGCTTTCATACTAGTTATATATTTTCTCTAAAACATCTACTCTTGTTGCTTCTTTATCTTTGATGATGCTGAAAAAATCACCAGTGAATCACACGGTTCTTGCACACTCGAAACAATACCTGCACAACAAAAAGAGAAGACCTTGCAGAGAGCACCGGTGTGTTGCCGGCCAAATACCTTTCGAAGGTCAAGTTAGAACTTCTCACAACTCTAAAGTGCTAGAGCGGGGACAATTATGCGTACCTCCGTTTGTGAGGGTATTGAGGCTTTTTATAGTAGTAAAGGGTTGACCTCTCTTCCTTGGTGTAGAGTTCTTTTCCTTATAGGAATCCTCATGAGCATATTTTTCGGAATCCTTTCCTTGTAGGAGTCTTTTTGATTAACACCAAGCATGGGGTGCAAGATATTTCTTTATATATGCAAACGTGGAGACCAAGCAAGGCCACGTCAGGGTCATCAGCTTCACCTACTCCCTCGTCGGGGTCGTCAGCTTTGCCTACTATCTCGTTAGGGTCATCAGTTTCGCCTACTCCCTCGTTAGGGTCGTCAGCTTTTCCTACTCCCTCGTTGGGGTTGTCAGCTTCGCCTATTCCCTTCAGCTTAGTAGTGTCATCTTTCCATTTATGACAAGTTAACCCCGTCTTCCTAAAGCTGTAGACGTCCTAAAGCTGTTTGACTGCCATTTATGACAAGCGAGGCCGACGGGTCTATTTTGAACGTCGCTTCATGATACTATATTCATGAGTATTCACATTCACAATTTTACCCTTATCAGCTGCCCCCCACTCCATGATCTCGTCAGCTTAAACTGACAGGTTTATGGAGTTTAAGTTCTTTTCATTTGGACAATTCCAACTCGTCTTTTTAATAGACTTGTTCATCTCGTTATCTTTTATGTTAAAACCGTCGTCTTGTAATATTAGTCATATCCTTTGGTGGACGAACTCGTTAGCTTTATGGGCTCATCCACTTTGGGGACTTGGCGCAATCGTCCATTTCGTGGGTATTACTAACTGACTCATCCAATCTGTAGACTTAATGATAAACTGGTCCATTTTGTGAACTTAATAATTTTTCATTCACTTAGGATGAGGTTGTCCATTTTGGACTTATCAATGACTTTGTGGATTTAATAGGGTCGTCCACCTTGTGGACTTAATAAGGTCGTCCAGCTTGCAGGCTTAATAACACATGGTTGTCCACTTGGTGTCCATTTTATGGACTTCATAATTTTTTCATCCTCCTGGGATGAAATCGTCCATCTTGTGGACTTAATAAGCTTGTCTATTTTATGGACTTGATAACATTTCATCCTCTTAAGATGAGGTCGTCCACTTGATGGACTACATATTAGGGTCGTCTACTTTATAGACTTGGATTCCTCCACTTTGTGGACTTGTTGAGGTGACTAAGTGTTGGTACCTCGTCACCTTGTGAGTCGTCCACTTGGGGTCGTGGACTAATTGAGGTGACTAAATTTTGGTGCCTCGTCACCTTTTTGGTCATCTACTTGTAGGCGACATAGTATGGTGATCAGTCACCCATAGTCAACTTCGATCATGTGTCTACCCGTAGGTGACTTAATGTAGTAACCGTTCACCCGTAGGTGACTTTGGCCACGCGTCAACCCGTAGGTGGCTTAACGTAGTAACCGTCCACCCATAGGTGACTTTGGCCATGCGTCTACCCGTAGGTGACTTAGCGTAGTGACCGTCCACCCGTAGGCGACTTTGGCCATGCGTCTACCCGTAGGTGACTTAGCGTAGTGACCGTTCACTTGTAGGCGACTTTGGCCATGTTCAAATAAGCTCCTCTTATTATAATAAACCATGTATTCATAGAAAAAGTAGTTCTTAAAAAGAAAACGAAGACCTGCCCTTTGGGCTTTAAAAGAGTTATTGTAGCAAAAACTAAAGTAAATAGAAAAACTGAGGAGTATAGCTAAAATTCACTAAGGTAAACTAGAAATAAAGGGATGCTACTCTTCATGCCATCCTTTTTACTGGTAGTACTTCTGTAGGTGCTTGGTGTTCCATGGGTGGTGTAGCTTCTGTCTGTCCAGCGTCTCTAGTTCTTGCCATCTTCCGCCCTTTGTCCTGTCGCGTATCCTCCTACCTTTCTCTCTTCTCTCGAGTCAGAAGCATGTCTTCAACATTCATGTACTTGGTTGCCCTGTAAAGCATGTCCGACATAGTCTTCGAGTTGTTCTTGTATAGTGAAAATAGGAACTTACCCTTCCGCAGCCCATTTGTGAAAGCGGCTACAAGTATCTTGTCGTCAGCTTCATCGATTGAAAGCGCCTCTTTATTAAAGCATGCTATGTAAGACCTTAGCGTCTCATCTTCCCGCTGCTTAATGCTTATCAAGCATGCTGTAGACTTCTTATACCTGTGTCCCCTGATGAAATGCGAAGCAAACTGGGCGCTTAGCTCCTTGAAAGTACTGATAGAGTTAGGCGTCAACTTGCTAAACCATATCCTTGCAGGACCCTTCAGCGTGGTGGGGATAGCTCTGCACATGATCTTGTCGGGTACCCCCTGAAGGTGCATCAAGGTCTTGAAGGACTCCAAATGATCTAGAGGGTCTTTGTTTCCGTCGTAGTTTTCCACCTGTGGCATATAGAACTTTGGTGGAAGGGGGAAGGAGTTGACGAACGTGATGAATGGTGAGTCGGTTCGGTGGACCAGATCATCAAGGTCACTGGACACCCATCCTTTGAGGGCGTTCATCATGATGTCCATCTGTTTCTTCATCGCCTGCATCTCCATGACAATATGGGGTGGAGCCATATCTGTGACGGATGGACGGCTCATATCTTGTCGCTTTGGTCTGCTTGGGGTAATACTACCTTCCGGCCCCTCTTGGTCCCTTCGCTTAGCACTGGTACCTTCTTGGTCCTCTTGCTGAGTGTCGTGACCCGCGTTCTTTTGGCGTAACTGCTCTTCCAAATCGTGGTTTTGTTGAGTGAGGCACTCCACAGCCGCGGTGAGAGTTTGAATTTGTCTCTCAAGGGCAGTTGGGCATGGTTTGTCTCCTTGAATGTTATTGGTGGTTGCCATCAAGCGAATAAGTACAATGCAACTCTTGGTCCGGGAAGCATTCATATGGCTTTTAGATTGCTAAGAATAGCACAAAACGAGTTTTCCCACAGACGGCGCCAACTGATGATGCCGAAAAAATCACTAGTGAGTCGCATGGTTCTCCCACACTCAAAACAACACCTGCACAACAAAAAGAGAAAACCTCGCAGAGAGCACCGGTGTGGTGCTAGCCAAATAACCTCCGAAGGTCAAGTTAGAACTTCTCACAACTCTAAAGTGCTAGAGTGGGGACAATTATGCGTACCTCCGTTTGTGAGGGTATTGGGGCTTTTTATAGTAGTAAAGGGTTGACCTCTCCTCCTTAGTGTAGAGTTCTTTTCCTTATAGGAATCCTCATGAGCATATTTTTTGAAATCCTTTCATTGTAGAAGACTTTTTGATTAACACCAAGCATGGGGCGCAAGATATTTCTTTATATATGCAAACGTGGAGACCAAGCAAGGCCATGTCAAGGTCGTCAGCTTCGCCTACTACCTCGTCAGGGTCGTCAGCTTCGCCTACTCCCTCGTCGGGATCGTCAGCATCGCCTACTCCCTCGTCGGGGTCGTCAGCTTTGCCTACTCCCTCGTCGGGGTTGTCAGCTTCACCTACTCCCTCGTCGGGGTCGTCAACTTCACCTACTCTCTCGTCGGGGTCGTCAGCTTCACCTACTCCCTCGTTGAGGTCATCAACTCTGACTACTCCCTCACCGGGGTTGTCAGCTTCGCCTATTCCCTTCAGCTTAGTAGTGTCAGCTTTCCATTTATGACAAGTTAACCCCGTCTTCCTAAAGCTGTAGACGTCCTAAAGCTGCTTGACTGCCATTTATGACAAGTGAGGCCGACGGGTCTATTTTGAACGTCGCTTCATGATACTATATTCATGAGTATTCACATTCACATTTTTACCCTTATCAATCTCTCTTAGGTTTTTAAAATTAATAACGTTGGCTCTGAGTCAACATTTGCATGGGTTTAGTGTAATTAGGCATTAGATCCAATCCTTACTCATAGTTTATATATATTTTTATCAATTATCACTTTCATATAGTTTAAAGGGAGGAAGCAAAAATTTCTTGTTAAGTGGCAAAGCGTGATTTAAAAATAATAATAAAAAAAATTTAAGAAAGAAAAAAAAAATATACCATGTGCCTTTTGCCACCTCCATAGTTGTGAAATACTTTGTAGCTATAGAGTTATTGTTAAATAAATAGAAAAATAACACATAGTATCAATTAAAAGCTTTTTGAGTTAGAAGGGATAAATGACAAGAGTTTTGTCTTTTGTTTTGAACTTTTCATTGAATTCTTGGCAGATCATATTTCTTTTTGAATGATTAGAATATAGAATTTCATAAATAAGTAAAATAACAATAAATACATTTTTATGATTATCTTAATTATTAATTTTGTATTTAGATAAAAATATAAAAGAGAGAAAAACGATAAACTTTTATGTACATTGATTACGCGATTAAAAGCTAGCTTTCCTTGTAAGATTCCATCTTTTCTTTATAATTTTTTTAGGTTTACCATGAATTCCTTAGCGTGGTGAACTAATTCTCCAAACAGGGGAAGTGTTGCCTTTATTAAAGTCAATATGGAAAAAACGAAGGCCAATGGATTCAAATATTCCCTTCTTAATTTTCTACCCTAGGGTTTATTAAAGTTTTAAGACCATTCCCAGTCTTGAATAGGCCTATTCGAGACTGGGAATGGTCTCAAAACTTTAACTTGGTCGGTTACAATTGACCCACACTCCGTAGTTCACTTTTTCTTATAGTTCATATTTTCACGCGAGAAAGGTGAAGAATTGCTGCATAAGGTGGATAAAAAATTTTATTTAATCTGTCCACTAAGTTCTGTCCATATCAAAATTGTTAGGACATATGTGATTCACTTGTTAGGAACATATGTCACTATTTTATGTAATTGGCTAATCTTTTGACAAAACGCACTTGTACTTGGGTAGATCTAGGATACGTTTAATTTTTCAAGAAACCTTGTTTCAAGTTCAAGTGTTAAAGCCATGCAAGTTTGTCCAAGAATCAAGTGAGAAAGTACTGAATTCTCAATAACTGCTCGACACCTCTCGACACCTGGCTTATCTGTCGAGCTCTTCAGTTGCTTCTTATCACAATCTCGACATCTCTCGATAGCTAGGTCAATCGATCGAGCAAATTTCTGTCCCCTCGACACCTGCTCAACACCTCCTCGATCAATCGAGAATTACGAAATTCAGATTTCCAGATTTGATTTTTGGCCGATGCTGACATGTATGTGTAGGGTTTGTTTTCTCGTTTCAATCACGAGCTCAAGTTGCTAAAATGCCCTGTTTGATGAAAACTACCTGTTCGCATTCCTCACTCACCCTACTATAAATACCCTTATACTCACGAAATGTGGAGAGCTTCCAAAGAAAATTTTGAGAGAGAAACCCTAAAAAAAAAAAAGATTGACTCATCCACAATATTCATCCTTTGATTCTCCAAATTCCTCTACTCTCACCCTCTCCATTGTTACATCCTTGAGAGGTACATTAGCCAAATCCTTATCTCACCATACCCATATCTGTGAGGAGGCATTTTTGTACTTGGGAAGCAATTCGGAAATAACCAATTCATTTTGGTTGATGCAATGGGCTTATTGCGGGATCCAGTAAGCTAAAGAAGACAAGGTTCGGCGTAACCCAGTTGAAGCACTAGGTAGATTAGGCTTGGAGGGTCTTCTGCTATTCATGTATCCCAACTTTATTCTCTAGTAGATTATTGACCACTTGGAGGGTAGTGGATAGGTCTTTTGCCAAGGACTTCAGTTTCCTCTTCGATAACACATCGTTGTGTTGTCTTTGTGTTTGCATCTCTCTTCCCTTAATCTTTACCTTTTAATTATGGTTGTGGTTGTGATTAATTTCGGTTTAAATTGTTTTACCAATTCTGTTTTAGCTTATTTTCATATTCCACAAATACATTGTTTGATTATAAGCTTGTGTTGGTATTTTGTAAATTGGGGGTCTAAACATTCATAGGTGTTTTACACACTATTTGAACTTTCATTTGGTATCAGAGCGGGTGCACTTGCTGTGGTTTAATTACCTAAGTGCAATCCTAGACCCCTTAGCTATGGATGAAGCTATGGAAAATGCTATGCTGAATTGTGGTTTAAATGTTTGTGATAATGACTCTATGAGTATGCTTGAAGGGTGTCCTAACAATGAACTCCTAGAGTTATTAAAAACAAAGAAACATGCTAGAATGTTTGTTCACATGTTGAAATATTTTGAAAATGAGAATCACATCTTACACAATAGTCTATTTGAAGGTATTTAATTCATGTTTATGGTATCTTGATAGCGGCTGTTCTCGTCATATGACAGGAGATAAATCATTGTTTAAGTCACTCAAAGAGAATGTTGGTAACTATGTGACATTTGGCGATGGGAGTTATGCTCAAGTTCTCAGCAAATGGACTGTTGAGATACTGGGATTACCCCTATTAAAGGATGTCTTATACATCAAAGGGCTGAAGGCAAATCTCTTAAGCATCACTCAAATATGTGATGAAGACTTCCTTGTTCAATTCTCAAAGAAGGGGTGCATAATCATTGATGAAGAAGGGATTCAAGTCTTGGAAGGAAATAGGACTACCGACAATTGCTATGGAGTAGTTCCTACGACACCAATTTCCTGTAGAAGTGCTCGTGTTGACATGTTGGAACTTTGGCATCACAGATTTGGGCATGCAAATTTCAAACAAGTAGCTAAAGTATCTAAACTTGAAGCTGTTGAGGGACTTCCAAAGTTTGGAAAGGTAGAGAAGACAATTTGTGGTGCATGCCAAATGGGAAAGCAAACAATGGCAAGTCATCACAAGGTGAATGTGATTGCTACCTCATGTTGTTTAGAACTTCTTCATATTGATTTAATGGGGCCTACAAGCACTGAAAGTCTAGGAGGAAAGATGTACATTATGGTCATTGTTGATGATTTCTCAAGATACACTTGGGTTGAATTTCTTAGAGAAAAATCGAAAGCATGTGAGAAATTGGAAATTCTATGCAAGAGACTACAAAACGAGAAAGGGGTTTCGATTGTCAAGATAAGGAGTGATCATGGCAAGGAGTTTGAGAATTCAAGATTTGACTCATTTTGTGAGAAGAATGGGATCAAAAAGGAATTTTCAGCCCCCAAAACTCCTCAACAAAATGGGGTGGTTGAGAGGAAAAATCGGGTGATTCAAGAAATGGCAAGAGTTATGCTACTCAAAAATTGGGGAGAAGCCGTGAACACCTCATGTCACATTGGTAATAGGATATTCTTCCGAGTGGGAATAAAGAAGACTGCTTATGAAATTTGGAATGGAAAGAAGCCGAAAGTGAAGTACTTACGAGTGTTTGGAAGCAGGCGTTACATTCTAAATGATCGGGAGAACCTTGGAAAATTTGATGCAAAAAGTGATAAAGGCATCTTCCTCAAGTATTCTACTACTAGTCGGGCAAATAGAGTATTCAACAAGAGAACAAAGACGGTAATGGAATCCATCAATGTAGAAATTGATTATGCTATAACAAAGGTAGAGATGGTTGATGATGGAGAAGGGCTAAGCAAGAATTGAGAGAACATAGTTGCTACATTAAGATCATTACTGATGGTGATCTGAAACCTTTGAGTGGGATCTTTAAGTCACAAGAAAGGCGGCTTGTGTTGGTATAAATCTGAGAAGAGAAGGAGTTCGTGGATTCGAAGCTTGCATGTGGTCATATCAATAAGTTACTACATGAGATTGCAATAGATTTAGGGTTAAATCTGATAGTAAAAACTTTGATTCTCTTATAGTGGATTTACTTTACCTTGAGGATAACTAGGTCAAATCCTCCCCAGGTTTTTACCTTAAAACGGTTCGTTTCATTAGTTTTCCTAGGTCATCATATTGTGGTGTTGTTTACTTTTTCGCTTTTGTGCATGATATGATATATGCTTGTTTAACCTAGATCTGAATAATAAACCTAAGTTATCACTTGGTTAATATATTAGGTTAAACAATTTGTTTAAGGGGTCTAAATGAACAAGCACATGTTTTTTTCTTTATTAAGCACTAATAAATAAAATTTCAATTAATCTCATATTAATCATGATATAATATTATATATGTTATCTCCATAGTATATTTGAACAAATAAATCAAGCTTTATAGTAACCGAACAAATAAATCAATGTTTGTATAACATGAGGATTATACCATAGGTTCATATAACAATTTCCACATTAAAATTGCAATAATATAACATCAAAAACTCACATACAAATAAATACAAAAATAATTTGTTTATGCTTGTATGCTTCCGCTTATCATGGTTGGAAATCTTCACTACTGTATACAATAGTATCTTTGTATGATGTAATCTCATTATTAACCTCAAGGCAAAGCTAAATCATTGTCCCAAAGAGAGACATAAAGTTGTTTTGTAGGCCCCTAACAGTGTTCTTTCTTTTCCATGGTACCCTAGATCTCCCAAAAGTGCAGTTTATATGGCTTGGAAAAGAAAATAACTTATTAACTTCGTTGACAATAATGAAGGCCTCCACATGAAAATGTTCACTTAATAGAATAAAAATCATATTCTTTAGTTTCACTAATCCACAATTGAATTTAGTAAGTCAAATTAAAGATAACACCAAAAACTTTAAATTACATATGGTCCATCATTCCCATCGTCGAAATCAAAAGATATGAATCTGTGGTTTGAAAATCATCATCTAAAGCATTGCCATGCCAAATAAGAAAAATAATATATCAAGAATTAAGCACACACTTAAGACAAAATGTAAAAACGTGGAATTGAATTTTTGTTCCCAATATGAAGCTCTTGATCTTTTTTTTTTTTTTTTTTTTTTTTTTTTTTTTTTTTTGAACTTGATAAGTGCAACTTTTGATCTAACTTCAAAATTAAAATCTACAAATTAGGAATTTAATAGTTTAAAAAAAAATTTCTATCCCTAAACTTATTGTTTAATGGGCAAAGAGAAAGCAAAGAGTTAAAAAAAAAATGCTTTCATATCTAAGCAATCAAACTCAACTTCAGTTTCTTTACAATTAAACCTGACTATAAATTAATAATCACGTAATTGAATAGCTTTAAGACAAAGTATACCTGTAACATGTATGTGATAGTCTCAAAACCTATAAAACAGAAATCACATCAGAATATACGAATTAATCATACACAATAAGTCACTATTAATGAATGCGCATAACATTTAAAAAAAAAAAAAAAAAAGAGTGTAGAACCTCTGTATGGATGATTTGGAAATTCACTTGAAGAAGTCACTACAATCCATATCAATCAAAGAAAATTGAAACTCGAAAAAGATCAGATTGGAATTTTTCACACATGAACAATCGTCCAACATCAGAAAATGATCCAATTCTTCAAGTCAATCACGAAAATTTAATACCCACTAGATAGAAAGTCAAGAAAAACATAACCATAAATCAAAATTGACACCAATCAAATAATAAAACAAATAAAACCACTATATAAGGATTCTTGAATCCCAAACACACTAAATAAAAACCCAAAATTATTCATAATTTGATTCCTACAATTTCTCAATACCCAAACAAAAAATTCATTATTATTATAAATTAAAAAATTAAAATATATAAAAAAATAAAAAAAAATAGAAAAACCCAAAGCAATGACACAAAAAGAGAGAGATGGGATGGAACATTTATAAGTTTGAACATCTTGTTTGGGCTACATGTTTTATGTTAATTTAAAATTTCCAAGATTCCTTGAATTTCATATGAAAAGTTGCTAGTCTCACATCAAGGAATTTAGGATTTTGAACATAATGTTGTAACATTGTACAAAAAAGAGAAATCATGAAAATGAAGATAACCTCACCCTACACAATTAGCTAACATTGCAGCAACCCAAAATAGATTGGTTGGAATGAAATTGAATTTCCACTAACGCAATCTTGGTAACAAAGCATAAAATATTAAAATAGAAGTGACTAAAAGTCCATAGCTTTAAAATTTGGAGTTTGAAGCTTGCATAGCAAAGATCACCTGCTGAACATCTATTTCGAAAAAATAACATAAAAAATGACTACCTTAAGAGCAAATCAAGACACAACTAACAGTCCTAATTTTTTTGAAGTAAATGCAATTATTTGCACAGAACTTCCCTTTATAAAAATTCCTAAACAAACAATATCAATATTTTACAGAAAATGAACAACCTAATATACTTTAAACCATATAGCAGGTAAAGGTGATGTATTCCATCTACTAATACCCGGCACTGGTAATAAATTAGTTTTGTAATCTAATTGTGATAGCCACGACTACAGTAGAATCTTATAAGTTAAGGGGAACCAGAGAATTTTTTTTTTCCCAATAATAGGTTATTAAAAAGTGAGAACTTTTGTTGATGAAATTAAATCTCTCTCTATTCCCCCCCCCCCCCCCCCCCCGCAAAAAAAACTACAAATACTACTGAAAGTTCAAAAACGTGTACAAAAACACTTTTGAACGTTTAGACCCCCAAAAACCAACTTAACCAACACAAGCAATATGTCAAACAACTAGTGTGCGGAAACTTAACATATGCTATAATACGGAATTGGTTAAACAACTATCTAAGCCATAACAAAATAAACCACAGCAGATAATGTAAAGGCAGAGATAGAGAGGAAGGAAGATGCAAACACAGAGATAACACCCGATGTGTTATCGAAGAGGAAACCGAAGACCTCGGCGAAAAACCTCTCCGCCGCCCTCCAAGCGGTAATTAATCCACTAGAAAATACAGTTGGGATACAAGGACAGCAATAGACCCTCCAAGCCTAATCTACCCAATGCACCTAAGCCCTCCAAGCTTCTTGCTCCAACGAGGTTGCGCCGAACCTTTTTCTTTTCTAGCTTTCCGGATTCCGCTACTACACCGTAGCATCAACCAATGAAGATTGGCTCCTTCCTAACTGCTTCCCAGAACTCCAAACGACTGTCTCACAGAGATGATGATGGTGAGAACCAGGTTTGGTATAATGCCTCTCAAGGATTTGACAATGGAGAGGAAGAGAGTGAGGGAATTTGATGAGACTCTAAGGTAGAGATTGTGGGTGAAACAATCTGGTTTTTCTTTAGGGTTTCTCTCTCAAAATTCTCTCTGGAAGCTCTCTTTCAATCGTGGGTTAAAAGGGTATTTATACTGGAGTGAAGAGGAAAGTGAAACGTCAGGTTTTTCCAAAACAGGGGTGGCTCGCGGCTTGACCTCGCGGCTTGACCAAGTCGCGAGATCCAGTCGCGAGTTAACCGTATGGCCAGTTGTCCTGTTTTGTCCTGTAGTGCTCCAGCTAGCATGACTGTTCATCTTCCAGCATGCTTGGCACGTGTGCAGCTACTGGCGACTTGCAGCCGCGAGTCCACCCGCGAGTCCCAGCCGCGACACTCTGTTTTCTTGCACACTCTTGAGCAATCTTCACTCTATCTCACTCACTACCCTTACAACAATCCCACCTAAATACAGGGTTACTAAATGCTGAATTACAAGCAAATTTGGCACGGAATAAAGCCAATTAGATGGTTGAATAAATTCAACCTTACAACTACCTTTCAAACAAATAATGCAAATAAAATACAATCAATCTAAGGCATCATATACAGTTAACACAGTTAACAAAAGCATTCAACTTCTATATTTGATAATCAAAATTATAATTATGTTATCACATAGCCAAAAAAAGTTGAATTGATTAAAGATTATAACGCAGCACTTTGTCAAACACTTTGAGGGCAATGGGGTTCCCTCTGTTCTCTTCACATCCAATGAAGAACTATTAGAGCCTGCTGATTTCCGTTATTTATTTCAAACATTCCACCATAAAAAATATATCCTATAAAGAAAAAAATGGAACAGTAAGAATCTAAAAATTAGAAGAAGAGACATAGAGATAGACCTGGTGAGGCCAACCAAACAAAGCTTGAGATTAATGCAAATTAGGGTTTACAGCTTTTCGACCATTGATAAAATTCAATTCTAAATCAAAACCTTAATTAAAACCAAATCTAACCCAATTAGGTAAATCAAACCAACCCACCAAAATACCCAAAACTAAATTCTACGGCAAAAGAACCCCGCTAGATTGAAAACCCGAAAGGGTGGTCTAGGCAAAAGATAGGGGAAAAGACCATGGGCATGGCGAAAATTCCTATAAGGACATCATGGGAAAAAAATTATATGGCTTAGAAAAAAGGAAAGAAAAAGAAAAAAAGAGAAGAATAATGACAATAAGCAAAGATAATAAATGGATGATTCTCTTATAGCTCAAATTAAAAGATAATAAACTATTTCCATAGGGGATTTGGAACATTCTAATCCTTTATTAAATTAAAAAAGAAGACATGAGAATGATAAAGTGATTCTCATGGATATATATATATATATATATTTTTTAAAAGATGATATATATTTTTTTTAAAGATGATATTGGATGGAAATTGGGAAATGCTTTCTTAATGATATTTTTCTCTAGCAACCAATCAAACGAAAAGATATTACCATTCTGTGTGCTTATCAAAAATGAGAAACAAGTTGAAAGTGTTATATTCCAACTAAGATCCTTGAAGGCTCTCAGGCTTTAAAGCTTTATTCTTTTATCACAACTGGAAGCTCAATGATAGTAAAGAACAAGAAGAATTGGATGATTGTAGCTAGTTTCGAGGTTAGCTAGGCCTCCTAAGAACAAAAAGAATTGAAGGAAAGAGTGGAAACAAAGAGAAAGTATTGAGTCATAAATTGTTTAATTGAATTCTGGTACAAGTTGTTGCTATTTTTATACCACTCTCTTAACTCTACCCTCTGTTACTAACTAACTACTCACAGTTGTCACCAGCTGTCACTAACCAACTTAACTAACTCCTATCACCTATCAATGTTGTTAGGTTCTAAGACTTTAGGAACTAATGTATTAGAACTTCAATATGTATTATGTTGGCAAACCATGATCAAAACATAGAGTCTAGGTTTAGGCTTGCTCAAAGTGTGATTTAATGTAAAATTGGAATCGAGTGATTGCAGGATTTATTGGACAAAATCTGCAAGGCTGGATCAATAAAAAATTAGACTCAATCGATCAAAACTCATGTAGATTTAATTTTCTGCAGAAATTTCAATTCAACCCAAGCTCATATGACATGTAGGGTTTAGTGTTTTACTTCAAGTATAAAAGGAAAAACTCTAGCTACATTTTAGAAGTTTTAGAAGAGTTGTGTGTTGAATCTTCTGTAAGATCTCAGAGGTGTTTACCTTCATATACACATATAGACTTGTCAAGATCAAGATTTGCGTCAAGAACATGATGATCTCTTCAATTGCTGCATAAAGAACTTTAAAGAAGATCTAAGAAGTAGTTCATGGGCTTGGAGCTGTCACGTGGTCATGGTAGTAAGTTTTCTATTCGAGGTATCAATAGGATGTTAGTGGTCTAAGTTCTACTGTAAAAATTTCAATTCTTTCATAGTGAATCTGTTTTTACCTTGAGGATAACTAGGTTCAATCCTCCCTTGGTTTTTTACCGGTTAGGTTTTCCTAGGTCATTATATCGTGGTGTTCTTTATATTTTCGCTTTATTTGCATGATATGATATTATTTGTTAACTTAGAACTGAATAATTTATCTATGTAATCACTTGGCTAAATAACTAGGTTAAAAAACTTGTGTTAAGAGGTCTAAAAACGAACAAATGTAACTAACTCCAACAGAATCCTATTGCAACAACTATCACACTATGGCAGCAACTATTAAAGTACACAAGGTAATTATAGAAAGTACACGTACAATGATCACAATAATCCTAATAGTGAATGATATGACTATTTCACTGTTTGGGTTTTCCATTGTTTCTTTATAGGATGCTTCATGGTAAAAGAGCTATATGCTACTCACATTGACTTGTTCTCAAAACTAAAAAGCTAATTAATCTAAGTCCCCAATATAATATCATTCTTGTGCACATAAGATCTGTTAGGGTTTATGCCTTAAAATCCAATTTATTGGCATGTCGTAAATAATTAAATTGTTTAAGTATACGAGACTATTTATTAATGAACTAATGGGACATTATTTTAGTCCATGAGATGCATAGTATGTGATTTATGTGAAAAGTAACAGAAGATATAAATCACAAGTTCTTTGTAAACTCAGAATTTTAGTTCGTAGTTGGTGAAGAAATTGGGCATTTCATCTGCGAAAACTATAACATATCAACTAAGATGATTTGTCTTGATCATGGAAGTGAAAACTTCTAGTTGATATGTTGATATGTTTTAAGAGTTAAGACATATTGAACTAGATTGCTGTGAGATTTATTATTTACTTAGCGACTGTCAAATGAATAATAAATCTCATGACTTCTATTTACATCAACTCTAAATCCTGAGAGAATAATGGATCTGATCGTGAGGTATATGTTGCTTTGATATATCAGGAGTGAGATCTATAAGTTACGATCAAAACCTCAGTATGTTGAGTAGCCGCATATAGTGTTAATGGAACATATATTCTCAAGATGGAATTCATAATCTCTTAACGGATATATAAAATATTCCCTTAAGATAAGTTTAATGGGTTTGGTTATTCAGAATGTTGGGCCCAACCACTTTAGTAAAGAGTTACTAAAGTATATATTTATGAAATTTGATTTTATAAATATATGATGAATAACACAAAGAATTAAACTGGGCACTCAAGGATTAAGATGTAGTAATATTCAAAGTAGCAATCAACATTTATGACTTTGTATTACTATGAATATTTTAATGAAGGGGTTGTATGTATAATAAAGTCTTGTGATATAATTTATTAATAAGGCCTAGAGTGCAATTATATTCTTATAGTAGTATTGAATATAATTAATAGTAACTTTGGACTTGTCAAGAGTTGATAAAAAAGCTCATTAAAGTCTTATTTGTTCCCTTTGGTACCATCTCAAGCCACAAACTAAAGCCCAATTGGGTAGGCCTAAAAAACTAACCCAATTAGATAATAAGTTTTTATTTAATAAGATTTATTAAATAAGTAACAACTAAGGTAGTTAGTATGTACGTATGATGAAAAGAAAAGAATTTAGTTTTTCTCCACAAGGAGAAGAAGAAGGATTTTTCTTTAAGAATCAATGTACAAAAGGACTGATTGAGAGACCACACTTCTTGGCCACCATGTGGAATTGAGATGAAGATTAAAGATATTCTCAAGTCTTGGTTTTGAATTTCACTACATCAACGTACGCTTTCTATTCTTTGTTCTAGAATTCAAGATTACATGTTATCTTTCATGAATGAAGTAGATCCATGATTGTTGCTTCCGCTGTGTGTTTTGTATGGGATACAAAACCAAATTTACCAACAAGATCTTCCATCTTGTTAAAATAAACAAGCAGTGAAAGAACAAAAATTGTTCTGAAGAGAATCTTTGCATATTTTTTGTATTCTTAGCTCTCCTCAAATGTCTGGCCTTTAGTGAGTAATTGATAGGTTGGATTGAACATGGCAGTCCTTTAGGGTTTTTTGTTGGCTTGATATTCCAGCAGATAATTAACAAATGAGACTGTACAAATAACTTCTTTCAAGTAGATGAAGGTGCCGCATATTCCCGTAGCCAAGCTAAAAAGGTTCTATGCAATGATTAATGGACAAACGTGTCTACACATGTTGGCTTCAAATTTAGAATAGGTGGCCTAAAAAATCCATAGGAAGATTTTGCAATCTGTAACTTAGAAACTTGTGTTTTCCAATCATTCCCTTTGCCTTCAGATCTCCTTCATTGATGGCCAGTGAAGGACATTATAAGCTTATCAATATATATATATATATATATTAAAAATAATTTTTGTTATTTATTTTGATGCTATTATATAGTTTTTGAAAATTTTGAAAATTTTGACTTAGCATTATTATTTCTATGATTTTAGGTGTATTTAATGCTTTTCTATTAGGGTTCCATTATGATAGATATAAATAGTGATATATTTTAGAATATATTTTCTTATTGGTCAAATTTTATAGTCTTTAAATTGGGTTTCAAGCTTGTAACCAAAAATGAAATATTCAGTTTAGTAGAATTTCATATTTTTGTCCCTCTATTTTTTTTAGTGGATATTTCAATAACTCTTTTGTGAATTCAATGAATTCTAGTTGATTAATGGCTATTTTTTATTGAGATAAATGCGATTTGGTTCTTGCTATCCTCCACCCCCATCAGCTAGCCCTTTGTTTTTATTTGCTCAAGGAAGAAAAAAAGCGATAATGTGCACTTTATTTTCCCCATAAAAAATTGTGGCTAACTTGTTCCAATCAAATTTTGGAAAAAAATTTATTTTGGATATATTTTTTGAAACATAAAAATATAATAATTTACAAAACAATATAAACAAAATTGGTCTAATCTAAATTAACCATAACATGGAAAACAACTGCAACAAGAAAAAAGCTAAGAAATAAGCTATATATAAAATGCCTATTAGTGACCAAGAATTTTTGACGAATCCAAAAAGCCCTCTCAAAAAATCTTATTTGTGATGGCAAAATAAAGCCCTCGCAAATACTTAGTAAAATGTGAAATATTTGTAACCAACAAAAAAAGTTGTCGCAATTATGTGTTATAGCCGTCACAAATACTAATATTTTGGAGTGAAATTTTCCCTCCATATTATTTGCGAGGGACAATTAAAAATCTCTCGCAAAAAGTGTATTATTTGTGATGGTTAAAAAAAACCATCGTTAATACTAAATTATTTGCAAGGGCTAGGATCGACCTTCACAAATAATCATTAAAATGTCAATTTTTTTGGAGGGAAATGTTCTCACCAAATTATTTCCAAGGGACAATAAAAATACCTCGCAAAAAGTTTATTTTTTGTGTGGGTTAAAAATATGCCCTTACTAATACTAAATTATTTGTGAGGGTCACGATTGATCTTCACAAAAAATCATTAAAATATTTTTTTTTTTTGAGATAAAAGTTATTCTAAAATGCAAAGAAAAATAAAAAGAAATGCATAAACATATAGCCCATTGTATTCTTTAGATGAACCTTTTGTTTACAGTCTAAAAAAAAGCCTTTTATATACATCCTATATCAGAAAGGTTTATCCTTATTTTCTAAACAATTGTACCCATAAAAAAAATGATAGCACTTTCAACTTCAAAATGGTAGCCTAAAATTCAAGAATTTCAGCCTTTTGTTCTCTCTCTCTCTCTCTCTCTCTCTCTCTCTCTCTCTCTCTCTCAAAGGTGAATAAAAATTTCTTCCCATTAAAATAATGCATAAAAATGAGTTCATAAATCAAATGGTAAATTACATCCGATTGGTATGAAAATTCGCATGCATGTTAAAAACATATAGAACATGTAATCCAATGGTTGGATTTTCAAAATATGAATTCAATAATAATTTATTGGGCGATGTAACATTTTTTAGAGTTACATCACGTGTAACTTGAACCCAACTCTATACTTCTTAATTCGATATGAATTTTGACAAATCTACCGTTAGATTACATTAACTTCATATATTTTTCATGCTTATAAAATTTCAAGGTGATCAAATATTAATTGTCATGTCACCAATTAATTGTTCACATTCAAGTTTTTGTAGTTTAAAATAACGTATAAAAGATGAGCTTAAACATCAAATGGTAAATTACATCCGATTGGCATGAAAATTGGCATGCATGTTAAGAACATATAGAGCATATAGTGCAACAGTTGGATTTTTAAAATATGAATTCAATAATAAGTCATTTGGTGGTGTAACATTTTTTAGAATTACGTCAAGTGTGATTTAAACTCAACCCTATATTTCTTAATACGATGTGAATTTTGACAAATCTATCGTGAGATTACATTATCTTCATATATTCATGCTTACAAATTTTTAAGGTGATAAAAGATTAATAGCCATGTCATCAATCAATTGTCTAGATTCAAGTTTTAGTAGTTTAAAATAATGCATAAAAGATGAGTTTGTAGATCAAATGGTAAATTACATCCGATTGGCATGAAAATTGGTATGCATGTTAAGAACATATAGAAAATGTAATCCAACGGTTGGATTTTCAAAATATGAATTCAATAATAAGTTATTGGGTGGTGTAACATTTTTTAGAATTACGTCAGGTGTAACTTGAATTCAATCCTATATTTCTTAATTCGATGTAAATTTTGACAAATCTACCATGAGATTACATTATCTTCATATATTCATACTTGCAAATTTTCAAGGTGATGAAAGATTAATAGCTATGTCATCAATCAATTGTCTAGATTCAAGTTTTAGTAGTTTAAAATAATGCATAAAAGATGAGTTTATAGATCAAATGGTAAATTACATCTAATTGGCATGCATGTTAAAAACATATAGAACATGTAATCCAACGGTTGGATTTTCAAAATATGAATTCAATAATAAGTTATTGGGTGGTGTAACATTTTTTAGAGTTACGTCAGGTAGAACTCAAATCCAACCCTATATTTCTTAATTCGATGTAAATTTTGATAAATCTGCCTTTAGATTACATTATCTTCATATATTTTTCATACTTACAAAATTTCAAGGTGATCAAAGATTAATAGGCATGTCATCAATCAATTGTCTAAATTCAAGTTTTTGTAGTTTAAAATAACGCATAAAAGATGAGTTAAAGACCAAATAGTAAATTACATCCGATTGGCATGAAAATTAGCATGCATGTTAAGAACATATAGAGTATATATAACATATAGAGCATGTAATCCGATTTTCAAAATATGAATTCAATAATAAGTTAATGGGTGGTGTAACAATTTTTAGAATTACATTAGGTGTAACATGAACCCAGCCCTATATTTCTTAATTCGATATGAATTTTGACAAATCTACCGTTAGCTTACATTATGTGCCATCTGACATAATCTGCAAGTTTTTGGAAATCTAAACATGAAATGTGCTTGTTCCTTCATTTAATATGTATGATTACAAGAACAAGAACTAGATTGATGACCAAAGAAACAGGTTTACTAGCTTGGGGTTCTAGTAATTAAGGTGCTTTGGGTGTAAAAAACTTATGCTCTCAGTGATTAATAAAAAAGCTTTGAGATTTTTTGCAATTATTCTTACTATTTATCTTTTAGTTAAAACCTTTATTGCTTAATCTTATTTTAAAAAAACTTACCGCGTAATTTAAATATTCCATGCTTATCCCTAAAAGCATAATCCTCCTTATTTCTAGATTATCTTCTACACGTTCAGTAACTTTAGTTACCACTCTCTGCTAAATCCTAAAATTTCTCACATTTACCGTTTGTTTATGAGGTATTTCTCTTTCTCTCATTATGGTTTTCTGCATTTTCATTTAATATTCTTGTGTGAGGTTATGGATCATTTTGGCAAGGCTAGAGTGAATATTTTTTTTTTCAATATCTAATTTATGGTTTATATTTTATTTTTAATGGGTTTTGTATATGGTTATAGGATCTTTGAATAATCTTTCAGATATAGGGTAAAAATATTTCCTGGAAAACGTAAGCTTGATGACAGTATTTTCTTGTTGAACTCTTTTTTTATTCTAATCCATGGAACACATTGTAGTTTTGTTTAAATTACTTTATATAAAATATTAAAAATTTTCATGTTCTTGTTTTCATTTGAATCTTATCCATGATTTTTATTGGGGTACAAATCAGATCAACATGTCTTTCATTTTTTCTTGTCTCTCTTGCACTCTCTCTAACCATTATTTGTGGTTCACATTTTTCACAATTGCTATATTATTTTAATTTATATTTAATTTTGATAGTGGTTTAAGTAATCAAATTAAGTTATTATTATTGTTAAATTAAAAAAAAAAGTTATTATCATTGTTTATGATATATTATATGATTATATTTGATATAGTAATATGTGTACTTATTTATTGAAGCATTGATACAAATACAAATTCACTTTAATTGTTTCATTTTAACTCATGTTTCAAAGATGAAGAGGACAACTCAAACAATAACATGGAGGTCGAAAACAACTTGGAGGGTGACTTAGAAGAAAACTAATATAGATCTTGTCATAATTCTAGTTGTTTAAGTTTAAAACAATATTTTATGTCATGGTTTAATTTTAGGATTTCTTTATATATTCTATATTTTAAAGTTTGAACTTATAAGAAGTTTTATGTTTCGATGGATCAATTTTTAGTAATCATTATACTATTGTAACAGGATAATTAAACAAAAATTATATAAAATAACTTAAAAATAAATAAATAATAAAATATTCGAAATATTATATTAAACAAAAATGACTGATGACATAAAAATTTGGTCATAAATAACTTTATAGTGACGACAAAGTCCCTCGCGATTTATAGAATAGCGACGCCACTTAAGCCCTTGCAAAAACGTTTTAAGTGACAGTTCAAGATCGCCACTATAATTTCTAACTAATTGTGAGGGGTTAAAAGCCCTCACAAATAAATTTTAACGATGACACTATTTGTCTCTAAAAAGTATGTCATCAGTTTGAAATTCGCAAATAATTAATTATGAGAGTATGAAGATCCTCACAAATAGTTGTTAACGATGACTGCTTCTCCTCGCTAAAAATAAGTCGTCGACTTTTCTCGTTGTTTGGTAATATATTTGTGAGGGTGGATTTGTTCAATAACGACGGTGGATTGCCCTCGTAAATTATCTATTTGTGAAGGTATGGTCGCAAAATCTCTTTTAGCAACAAGAGCAAATATGACGCCCTTCAAGAGCAAATATGGTCGCAAATATACCCTCACTAATAACCTTTTGCGACGATATTTGAATTTTTGCGAGGGCATTTTACCCTCGCTAGTAGGCTCTTTTCTTGTAGTGATATTAGTAATAAATTAACGTTGAATAACTTAAATCGGAAAATACATATATGATATCGATGTCAATCTTAGTATTAATGTGACATTGATTGAACAACAAACCCCCTCCCCCCCCCCCCCCCCCCCCCCCCCAAAAAAAGAAAAAAAAAACCCTTGGCAATAACATGTGTTGTTTTAGCAAATATTGTTCTCATGTACGAGGAATTGAACAATACGTCAAAGAAATCGAATTTTCTACAAGAAATGGTTAAAAAAAGAAAAAGATATATGATATCTATGACTAAGAAAATTGCACACTAATATGTAGCGTAGTTGAAAGGTGAAGATTTATTTTTTTAGATAAATACCAATTTCATTAAGCAAGAACAACGCTAACATCCTTCCTCCACACATCCCGAGTAGATTCAAGCAGGCAGTTCATATTACAACAATTACAGGGAAAGGTGTAATTGACAATTCTCTACTATGAGCCACCATTACGGCCATATATGCAAAGAAGGTTAATGAGGGAGAAAAGAAAAACCTGAACCTAGCAGAAGTGGTAAAGCTAGATAACAAAGGATAATTATCCTCTCTATTACTATATCATCTGCCATAGCAGAAGTGGACAAGCAATCCACTAAAAAGAACGATTTGAGTCTTTGTTAGGACCTGGGGATAATTGCCCTAAAGCCATTTCATCCAAAAAAAAATGGTTGGTTTTTTGGCAAAGGCAATGGTGTACTATCATTTCTTAACATAAATAACACATCTGACATAGTGGGCCGATCATCAGTGTTATTCTGTATACATAGGAGACCAATATGGATCCATCTCAACACCTTATATTTGACACATGAATCACTTATTGAAGGATCAATCAGTTCTAGCCCTTGACCTTCTTCCCATAAATTCCATGCCTGAAAAAATCATTTACAATATTAGAAGCACACATAACAATGAATATAAATAAAATCCAAAGCTTAAATTTAATAGACATACATATCTTGCTAAATTGAGTGTGTAGTCAACATGGTAGAAGCTATTGTTTTTTCTACCACTCACGATTTCAAGCATCAAGACTCCAAAGCTATAGACATCGGATTTTATAGAGAACACCCCTTCCATAGCATACTCAGGAGACATATAGCCACTACATCAAAAACACAATAAATATTTCATTTCACCAGTGATTGAATTGAGCGCATGTAATAGTAAGATTAAAATAGGAACTTAATCATCACAAGTGTAGGGGTTTATTATTAACTTACTATGTTCCAACAATTACATTAGTGTTTGCTTCCAATTCATCTGGTTTGAAAATTCGTGCCACGCCAAAATCAGAAATCTTAGGATTCTTGTTTTGGTCAAGGAGTATGTTACCGGCTTTCAAATCTCTATGAATTATTCTTTGTCTTGAATATTTATGGAGATAGAGTAGTCCTTGAGCGATTCCTTCAATTATGTTGAAACGTTTTTTCCAATCTAATAACTTGCTCCTCTTTGAATCTATCCAATATAAACAATTAAATAGATGTGATCAATAATCTAGTTTTTAGAAATTAGTATAATAAAGTTAAAATTTTTTTTTGAAAAATAAGTGCAGGAAGTACTAGTAAAAGTCAATGTTTTTCTAACCAAATAGAAAGTAATCTAAACTTTTGTTGGGCATGTATTCATAAAACAACATCCTCTCTTCTCCATGAATGCAACAACCAATAAGTTTAACAATATTCACATGATGGAGTTTAGGCATGACTATTAGCTCATTCTTGAACTCCAGTAATCCTTGTTCTGAATTTTGCCCTAATCGCTTTATAGCTATTGTTTGCCCCCCTGCCAATTTTCCCTGATGTGGTGATTAAAAAAGATTAATACAGCTTAAATGTTAGTTACTCAAAACTACTTGATGTAGAAATTTATTTAGAGGTGACCTTATACACAGGCCCAAAGCCTCCTTCTCCAAGCTTGTTTTCTAATGAAAAATTGTTTGTTGCAGCCATGACACATGTATAGCTAATAACACTGAAACGAGCTCCATCATTCCATTCATTTAGAATTTCATTCATGTTGATAGATGGGTCCAAGCTCAATAAAGCAAGCAATCCATTTTCACCGTTTGTTTCATCACTTCCTGTTTAAATTTCCATAGAACATCATAATTTGCATATATCATATTAATAATCAAGAATTGATAAATTTTAATATTATATATATATATGTATACACACCTTGATTTACAACTGCTCTCTGTTTGAGTAGATAACACAATATGCAGAAAACAATCACGAGTAGAGCAATGGCTGTGAAAATTGCAACGCATATCCACTTCTTTGTTCCTATACCTGGTCATATATAGCAGTGTTAATAATCATTAAATAAGAAAATATTTTCTGATTTTGATCCAAGTTGTACTGAATATCGAAAATCTACAAATACAAGGGAAATAAATTTTCATTTAAAAAATAAATAAATTTTTGGAAGATGAGTACCCTTACGAAGGGATAAACGAGTTTTAAGCATAATAAGCAAAAGAGATCAATCTAAGGGATCATGCAAAGTTCAGATCCTTCAAACCTAAAACTTAACTAAAAAGGTGTAGAAATGTAACTAATTAATATAACAAAATATGAAGCTCCAATCTAACCAATTTTAGAAATCTTTAACAGTTTGTATTTGTAACCTCAGTGAAAGAGAAAATTAGACAAGCCTTAGTTTAGTTAATTTTACTAATGGTTTGTGTTTTGAAATTCTTGCCCTAGATTCATTTTTTGTTTCATCTGTAATTTGTGTAAGCCCAGAGTACAAGGCACATAAAACTTGAATAAGATCAACATTTCCTAAGATCCTTAGCAATTGCTAATTTGTGTACCATCTATAAGTAACAAACATTTTTCCAATAAAACGTCAATTAAGATAATTGAGATGCAATACACTTGAATATCTTACTGGGGCAAAACTTTTAAAGAAAAACCTTTCGGTGTGTGTATATGTAGAGAGAGAGAGATAGAGAGAGAGAGCTGCTATTTCTTGAGGAAGTTTAAGTTTGGAGAGAGCTCGATCTGAATCACCTGATTTAAGATTATCCATATTTACGCCATGAGAAGTAGACAACAAGCATGGGAAAAATAGAAAGAAAACTAATTTGAGAATGTTTATCACGTTGTTAGCCATGACGATCGACTACTGTCGTTTCACTTGTGAGCTAATTATCTAGCTACTTATATGCTCATGTCAAGGAAACATACAGCTGCTGCCTTATCTATTTATCTCTTTATCTATTAAAAATCTATATTATTGTTGTTAGGGGTTTACAGGAACGGACCCAACCCCCGGCCCAAATAATTTTTTTTTTTTTTACTTGTTATACTTTTCAGTTTTGTGGTTGGGCCCCTATTTTCCCAAACCTTAGCCCCTCTTCTATCCAATGAGTCTAACCAGCCTAGCTCAACTAACAACTATCCAACCTAAAAACTTAACAAAAACAATAAAAACATTTACAATGGTAATTGTATTTTAGCCAAAAAAAAAAAAACTATTTTACCTCCAAAGAACCAGAAAACTGTGTTATTGGATAAGTTAAAACTAAATTTTTTTTTGTAACTACAGTAAACTAGTTTAAATACCCATTGACTATAACAAGTTGTTAAAAATAAAATACAATATTTTATTAAGATTCTCCCTCTTCCTTCAATTAAAAATATCAAATTATCTCTCTTCCTTTATTATTTTAACTAGTCGCCAACCCGTGCGATGCACGGATAAGCTATTAAATATGAGAAATTAAAAATACGCTTTGCTCTCCAATCTAATAATAATAATAATAATAAGTTTGGTCAAAAGTATAAAATTTATCTCACAGTGCCATTTAAAAATACACTTTTCTCATCATAAATAATGTAATAAATACGATTAGAGAAAGATTACTAAATCGTTGATTTCATTAAAAAAAACATTTTATAAATTATCTTCAGGCTTGGAAATGCTCTCAAAATGTTGAAGAACATAATATTCACTTCAATGACATGTTAACCCTTTTGAAGTGATGTAAAATTCTCAATATGCTGAATTTGCTTAATAGAGGATCACCAAATAGGAATGACACATAATTCTTGAAATTGAGCCATATATAAACCTGTGTCTAAAAATGAACAACAATTTCATATCAAAAGTTACAATATATGCACACTACAATAAGTACAAGGAAATTGATCGTGCAAGAATACATATTTTGCATCAAGTTAGGCTCACGTTCCACTTAAAACTGAAACTTAACACAAATTCTGGTATCAAGATTCTCCGAATGTCATAAAGACCAATACCAAACTAAATAGATGGATTGTAGAGAACCAAATTCCAGGTACACAAGCTATCCTACAATTATATTATGACTATTTGATAATCTTATTAGATCTCTAATGCTCATAATCCTCTGTTTTATTACATATAAGTAAAACAAATAAATTTAACAAAAACTAACTTTTTGGTCATATGCTTGCATAAGCTTCAACTCATTCTCTAATCTCTCTATTAATTCATTTGTAGAAAATTTTTATGAACAAACTTTATAAACTGATAGAGAACATTATACAAACATATAAAAACAAAACCCACAATGGTTTTTATGAATTTAATTAAGAAAAAGTTATTGTTGAAAGTTGAAGTACAGTCGTAAGTGATGTTTTTAAAAACTGTACATAAGCAAATAATCTAATAAACTAACAATCACTAACTACTAATTATTAAGATGGGATGAAGTTTGAAAAGGACAAATTTATTTGGAATCAAGTAATTGTAAACATCGCATATATGAATGCGAAAAGAAAAAGAAGAAGTACAAGTAGAAATCTATCTTGGGTTGCAACAATAATGGAAATGAGCAACCACATTTATTGTATAAATGCAAACCATAAATATTGCAATATATACCTATAAATAGATATCAATAGTTATATAAATTGCATCATCAATGACATGTTTTTTCATGAGACATTTCTTTTTTTTCTAGGACTCCAAAACTCATACTAAAATCTAGTCTAAAGGAATTAAGAATGTGGAAGACACGCATATAAAGGCCAAAAAGTATTCAAGACAATCAATGTATCAGCTCTACTAATTCTTTGACTCCACAGAATTAGAAAGAACAGGTTGAGAGAAAATTCCAATTGAATCCAATACCGTTCAAAGCTAAACTTTACCCCTTGGGAGTTATTAGCTTTGCCAAGATGGACTGTTTATGGTAAAGAAATTGTATGCTTCACTTGGCAAAATTAATTCCCAATTTCCTAACACCTGAAAAGGAAAAAAAAAAAAAATTACAATCAACAACCACAATGTCAAAAGGAAAATAAATATATATTACAATCAACAACCATAATGTATTCGTGTCCATCATTGTTCACTTGAGCTAATGAACTAACCAGAATAATACACATAGACTTTAAATTGGCAGGTCTTAGCCTGCTAAGATAATGCTCAAACCTAATTTTTTTTAGACGATATGCATGCATTGTATCAATTAAACATAAAAATGATATAATATCATCTTTTATCTCCATTGATCTGTACCTTTATGATGTACTTTTATAACCAAATGGGATAATAGGAAAAAAAGAAGAAGCTTGTTGCTAGATATTAGACTTTCATAACAAAACAACAATATAATAGTATGGTTCGATATCAATGGATTGAAATTATATTTAAGCTCATTGGTGGGCTAGCAAACATAAAGTAAAATAAAGAAAACCAAAGTGAATCTGAATATGAAATGGCAATCCTGTGCTCCATGAAATCCAACCTTCTGCATAGTAGCATAGGCTAGGTAGCAAAGGCCTTGCAATAGCACTAATCTTGGTTTTACAGATTGGCCCACAATTCTACCAACCTATAAAAACAATAATGATACAAAAATTCACAATACAAATCCAATACCAAGGAATATTCATTCAAGAACTTCTTTTGATAAAAATGAGAAACTTACCTTAATAGAGAAATGAAGAGCTCCATTAACATTTTCTGGTACATGCTTATGCAAATCTGCAACGATAGTATAGTACTCAAACTTTAAAATTAGAATTCAGTTATTTATTAATTTAAGATATAGATATGTGGCTAAGTTTAAAATTATTCACTTTCAAAATTTAATTGATCTAATGCACATGGCTGAGTCTAAAATTATTCACTTCCAAAATTTAATTGATCCAATGCTCTCACATAAATTAAATCCCAGCCTGCTTGAATTGGTATTAAGTTTGTCTGGTTGTGAAAATACTTTGGAAGCTTTATATCAAACAGATGGTGTGCGTCTATGAAAAGTGAAACTATTTTGCTTCTAGGAAAGTTAATTAAACCTGGATTAGAAGAGAAAGATGAAGAATAAGAACAAAGAATTTATCGGCTACGAAATCAGAATGCATTTATCTTGATTTATATGAAATGTGAATAGAAGTTTTTGCATTTATTTATCTGCTAACACATTCACTCCGCTAATTCAAAAACTTTCATCCAACCAAATCAAGACATCTATAGAATTCTTACCTCGGGTTTGGACTTCCTTTACAGAGGAGACTGGCTTCAGTTGCAGTTGAAGGCCAAAACCCAACACACCCGAGGGTTAGGAAGTGAAAATCCCTAAAATGATAGAAAAACCTAATTAAAGACAAAATCCCTAAATTGACAGAAAAATCTAATTAAAGACAATAGGAAAAGATATTATTCATAGATTAATTGAGAAATACAGAGAGAATGGTCTGATACGGAGATGGGGTTTGGCCGACCTGTATCTGCGATTGTAGTGAATCACTTCAGAGGCGTTTTGGACGACGGAGAAGGGGAATGGGATCGGGTTTTGTTGGAGCTAATATGGGTCTGGGTTTTGGATGATGGAGAAGGGCTTTGGCCGTAGGGTCTGTTTTGGACGACGGAGAATGTTTTGGACGACGGCGAAGGTTTGACTGTGAGGCGTGTATTGGATGACAGAGAAGTGGAACGGGGAAGGAGAAGGGGAACGGGAGATAGAAAATCAGATTTTAGTCTTTTTTGTATTATTAGGTTTGATGTACTATCGGGTATTTAAAAATCAGAATTTTTTTTTTTTAAATAATGCTGACGTGGAAAATTGTGGGAGCTTCAAAAGCTTCGGTTTTATATATATATATAGATGAGTTGTTTATATTATTTTAAATAAAGTGGTAAAACACTAGAACATTTGAGATTTAGTGTATTGTAAAGTGAGATGGTAAAATAAATAATATAGCTTTTGAGGTGCTAAAAGTTAAATTTTTTAGCACCACTATTGTGAATGCTCTAACTTCAAAAAAAAGAAAAATCCTAGCCAGCTTAGTATTAAAAAAAAAAAAAGTGTTTTTTTGTCTTTGTTGGTAGATGATTGTTGCATCATAATGTATTAATAAATAATGGTTTTGTATATTTATAATTTTTTAATAGTATATGGCCTATTTGGAGTTTTATTTTTTTTTACTTATACTTCGGCTCCCTCTAACTTGAAATCCTGGGTCTGTCCCTGAGGGTTTAGGCCTCGATTGTCATAAAATTAATTAAATTTTAGTAATTATGCTCTTGATTGAATTGATTAACACATCACACAAGCACAGATTACATATTAGACAAATATGATGACCCATAAAAAGTGATGAAACAATTTGTTTCACAATAAAATAAAATGAGGATGATTTAACCAAAACAATCTTCAAGGCAACATATCCACTAAAATATAATCAAAATTTGTATAATAGGTTTAACTCTAAATCTAATGTAGTATTTACTGGCATAACTATATGTAGCTCCAAAATCTTTGGACTCTTTTATTCTAGATAGTTGCACACGAACTCCCCTGTTCGTGACTTAGAGATCTACTCTCAAATATTTGATTGGTAACTATGGTTAATTAGATTATTTCAAAAACATCGCTTTATCATTGGATCTATTGTTTGCATGTAATCTCTAGTTGATTCGGCTAGGTTCTAAAAATTTAGAATAATTGGCAAACTGTAAACATAAACCTGTCTAGTTATAGATCTTAGATTCTATAGGTTTGATTAAACAATGCTCAAGGTGCTACAAGTTAGAATACATGATTAAGAAAGTTGCAAATTCAAGAAATTGAAAACTTGCCAAGTTCGACCGATTGAGACATGGGTTCAGTAAAATTTAATTAAGTCCAACAGTCCATTGGCCCATTAAGTGGTTATGGTTTTAGATCTATTTCACATAGTATTTAAATAAAACCCTAAGGTATGTTTTGTTATCACTTTGGAGGTGCTCTTTTGAGATCTAAAAGGTTCTATGACTTCTCCTTTCAAAGTTACTATGGGAATTCCATCTACATATTATTAGAACCGATCAATCTAAAGTTGCCGAAACAAGATCATACATAGCTGATGATTTAAACCTTTAAGGGTAGTATTGGAGTCACAAACCAGAGAGTTTGTGATGCTAAATCTTTGAGTGAGATCTCAAAGTCACAAATGTGGGTGCTTGTGCAAAGCAAATTCAAGATAGAAGAGTCCATAGAGTCGGAGCTGCATGTGGTCGTGTTAGTAAGTTTTACATGAGATAGCTTTAGATTTAGGATTTAAATCTATTGAAAACTTCCATTCGATCATAGTGGATTTGTTTACGTTGAGGATAGCTAGATTAAATCTTCTTCAAGTTTTTACCTTGAAACAGTTAGTTTCATTGGTTTTCTTGGGTAATCATATTGCTGTCTTATTTACTTTTCCGCACTAAGTAATATGATTGCATATGTTTAACCTAGATCTCATAATTTACCTAAGTAACAACTTGTCTAATTTATTAGGTTAAACAAATCTGGTTTATAGGGATCTAAACAAACAAACAAGTGATAATAAAGTGAGTTCACTCTAATTGGATTAACATCCTGAGTGAGATCCTTGATCCCTACTATCATGGATAATTTTAAGTGTCTTATTGCTTTTAGCTGTGATGTTTTGAATAAAACGGACACTAATGTTTCTATTGATTTTATTAATGCTTGTGAAACTCTCACTAAGCAATTATTTAAATCTATGAAAATTGCTAAGAAATTCAAGGAAGAGTTAAAATTTGCTAATCTTGAAAAAGAGGAATTGATTGTGAGATTAGATGAATCTAATAAAAAGACTGAATTTTTGAGAAATCAATTTTCCTCTCAAGATGAAAAGTTTGGAATAAAAGTTAGCTAAGTCTAAAGCTAAACTTGAAAATTAGTCTAATACCAAACTTGCTATTGATGACAAATTTGTTTCTGTTTCTCTTCCTCCTAAGCCTAAAGACAAAATGTATATTCCTCCTTTCAAGAGAAATTATAAAGAAAAGGCTTATGTTTCTTGGTTAGATAAAGATAAAAGTTTTGATGTAGACAATGAAGTTTCTAAACTTGTGTCTAAACCTACTATTAGAGTGCAAAAGAAATATGTTTTTTGTGCCTACCTCTCACCTTTGTGGTGCTGTTGGTCACATTAGACCAAATTGTTCTTTGTTGAGGTAAAAACCAAAATCTGAGACTAAATTTGCTGTTAGGAGTACTGATGTTCCTAAATTTGTTCCTGTATGTCACTTTTGTGGTGTTTCCGATCACATTGGTCCTAATTGTCATAAATTGAAGCATGCTGTGTTTCAGTCTAGGATATGTGATGATATTTCTCCTCCCATAAGTCTTAATAAATTGTTTGATTTGCTTTTGAAAAATTTAAGCTTGTTGGCTTGTGAAAGGAAATTGCAGGATTTCAGACAGGATTTTAGTCTGTTTCAGAAAAAGTGTGTAATCCCTCAAATACACTCTATTTGTCATAGTTACTCACCTACAAAGCAAAAGATGTGTGTTGTATGGGTGAGAAAAGATTTTCTTAGGTGAGTGTTGTCTATTTATCCTTGATTTAATTCTTCAATTATTTGTGGACATGTTTACTTTCTGTTTTTGGCTGTCTAGTTTTTAGTTTGTTTTGATTATTCCAAAAAAAAAAAAAAAATCCAAAAACATTGAAAATTTTCAAAAAGACAAAAATATTTTGTTTTGTGTCTAGTTTTATTTTTCTTGAGGATTACATGAATTATGATCTTTCTCTCTTGATTTAGAATGTGCTTGATATTGTGGAGAAACATAGAAAGTATGTGTTGCATAACTAAAGGCATGAGCTATTTATGATTTTGTATAAGTATGTACTAGTTTGTACATGTACTCCTGGGTTAATTAAGAAATTGTTATTTCTTGTTTGTGTACCATCTATAGCTTAATTAAGTATTGTCATGCATTACTTTTGCATTGTATTTGTAGGGACACGATTTATTTAACGACCCAAGAGTGGCATTGGGCTCGTATGCAAAGGGCCCCAACAATATGATTTGTAGAGAGTGGGCTTGAAAGGCATGACCTTGGGCACAGGTCAACGGTTTAATCATGGCGTCTAGGGGAGTTCTTATATGGGCGGGCTTGGGTTGACTAGCTAAGCCCTCCATTGATACGGGTTGTAGGACTTAAGTCCTCGGACGCGGTCCAAGGAGCCTTATACCCTCCCCTTTCTTCCTTTTACCGGGGGAGAGCCCGTCCCCCCATTCTTCTGGGGGTTTTTTTTCCTTTTATACTCGTCTTTTTTTCCCCCTTTCGAGTCTACGTGTAAGTTTCATTTTTCTGGGGGGCAGACCTGTCCCGTCAACCCATGCCTAGAGTGGTTTGGGGTCGTTGGGAAAGTTAAGGGGTATGGTTTAGAGTATGGATTTGTCAGATATAGGGTTTAGTATTATGATTTTGGCAGCTTTTTCCCTTACCCTGCCCCTGCACTCAGTTTGCCCTTTCTTCAGGCATTTCGTGAGGTGCCGAGCAAGAGGTCGTCCTCGGCAATGGCTCTCCTCGGCTTGGGCCCTGGGCCCTAATGTAGAGTGGGCCTGGGCTACGAGTTCTCTGTCCCCACAATAGCCCCTCAAAATCCTGCTGCCCGACTTTTAGTTGGGGAGGAGGGTTTTGGTAATGTTGGGCTTACATCGTAGCTTGCTCAGATTCCGTACTCTGCTAACATTTGTGTTTTTCCATTTACATGGAGGACGTGCCAAATTGAGAGGCGTTCCTTTACCCAATCACGTGAAGTCGTTTGACGCTTCAATACTCGAGACGCGTCTTCACGAGGATCTTTAGATCCTACGGTTGTGAATGGCGTTGGAAATTGAGCCAACTCTGCCTTGTCTGTAGCGTTCCTTGGAAAGTTACACGAATTGAATGCCACCACCTTATCTTTTATATAAGTAGTATAGGAGGTGTTTTACTTACATACAAACCTTCCGATTCTCTTCTAAGTCACAATCCTCCAGCTATAATCACAGTTTGGTATTCAGTGCTATCTGTCCTTTGTGCAATATGTTTGAGACACGGACAGGGGTAAAGGAACTCCATCCACCACAAAGGCGCCGGGTCCCTCCGAGACTCAAGATAGCGTGGTCTGGGCAGGGGAGGCACAGGTTCAAGAGAATCTTCCGTTTTGACAAAGGGGGAAATGGTATTTCTCCTTCTTTTAGTCAAAATCCGAAGCAGGTACTAGTCGCACCAGATTCTTGGTGCATCAGAAGTAAAGTTTTCCGCCATCAGCGTCGTCTGCTATACCGCAGGCGTGGTTACGTGGAGGCCCATCAACTTCCGGCTGTCTGCACCTTTTCTTCAACGGTGCTGGCCTCAAGTTGGGTTCCCTGCACCTTTTCTTCAACGATGCAGGCCCCGAGTTGGGCTCTTTGGCTGCCTGAGTTATAGGCATGTAAAAGTGTCGAGGAATGGTTTTCCTTGAACAACGTCTTGGAACAGCAGCCAACCTCTCATCTGTACTTCTTCCTCGGCTTTCTCTTTATTCTCTTGCATCTTTCTTTTCGCTTATGTAGTTAGCTTTAGTATAAGCTTATTCCAGCTTTTCATTGTATGCTGTACTATTTCTTTGTCTTAATAAAAGATGAATTTACTTCTTTGCAAATATTTTTCCTTTCGGCAGCAACTACTTTGTAAACGGGTGCACTATGTATGTACCTTCCTTTAGTGATGCTTAAAACATGAAACCTTGAAACAGAACCTTACCAATTAAGATAACGGCTTAATGCCCCGTAATGCATGCGCAGCGACCGTCCGAGAACGATAAATACTAAATATTTCATCCGAGAGGGTAGCCGAGCAGCGAGGGACTTTAACTGTGTTTTGACAACGTATGGCCCTATATTGCAGTTGTACCAATTCCCTTGGTACTGAGAATCCGAGGGTAGGCTGGGGAATCTATGTATTCCAGGGATTAGCCCAACTATCAAATGGGGAATTCTTTCTCGGGTTAGATTCTAGAGGCCATCTAACGACCAGGTTGTGTCCAAACCCCGTATTGTCTCTTCTAAGTAGTGGGTTACCCCAGAGTTGGTTCTATCCAAAGCTTGTAGTTTTCTTCCAAATAGTTGGTTTCCCCAGAGGCTTGAGTCCGAGGACCATACAAGGCCTTGGTTCTGTCCAAAACTTGTAGTACTCTTCTAAGTAGTTGGTTTCCACAGAGGCTTGAGTCCGAGAACCATACAAGGCCTTGGTTCTGTCGAAAACTTGTAGTACTCTTCTAAGTAGTTGGTTTCCCCAGAGGCTTGAGTCCGAGGACCATACAAGGCCTTGGTTCTGTCCAAAACTTGTAGTACTCTTCTAAGTAGTTGGTTTCCCCAGAGGCTTGAGTCCGAGGACCATACAAGGCCTTGGTTCTGTCCAAAACTTGTAGTACTCTTCTAAGTAGTTGGTTTCCCCAGAGGCTTGAGTCCGAGGACCAGACAAGGCCTTGGTTCTGTCCAAAACTTGTAGTACTCTTCTAAGTAGTTGGTTTCCCCAGAGGCTTGAGTCCGAGGACCATACAAGGCCTTGGTTCTGTCCAAAACTTGTAGTACTCTTCTAAGTAGTTGGTTTCCCCAGAGGCTTGAGTCCGAGGACCATACAAGGCCTTGGTTCTGTCCAAAACTTGTAGTACTCTTCTAAGTAGTTGGTTTCCCAGAGTCTTGAGTCCGAGGGCCATACAAGGCCTTGGTTCTGTCAAAAACTTGTAGTCTTTTACTTATTTATTGATTTAATTTCCAAAGGTTAGCCCCTTGACCCAGGTGGGGAGGGGTTAGCTTGATGCTGGAAGCCCCTAGAATTACCCGTGCCCTTGGCACTGCCAGGCATAGCTCCTAGTGGGAACTTATGTTGGAACAACAACGACATGTCGCTGGAAATGAAGGCACCCTCACAGACCCTTGCTTGACAAAAGCTCAACTTCGCCGCCGCCTGAGCCAACGCGAAAGCCTTTCCCACAGACGGCGCCAATTGTAGGGACACGATTTATTTAACGACCCAAGAGTGACGTTGGGCTCGTATGCAAAGGGCCCCAACAATATGATTTGTAGAGAGTGGGCTTGAAAGGCATGACCTTGGGCACAGGTCGACGGTTTAATCGTGGCGTCTAGGGGAGTTCTTATATGGGCGGGCTTGGCTTGACTAGCTAAGCCCTCCATTGATACGGGTTGTAGGACTTAAGTCCTCGGACGCGGTCCAAGGAGCCTTATACCCTCCCCTTTCTTCCTTTTATCGGGGGAGAGCCCGTCCCCCCATTCTTCTGGGGTTTTTTTTTCCTTTTATACTCGTCTTTTTTTCCCCCTTTCGAGTCTACGTGTAAGTTTCATTTTTCTGGGGGGTAGACCTGTCCCGTCAACCAATGCCTAGAGTGGTTTGGGGTCGTTGGGAAAGTTAAGGGGTATGGTTTAGAGTATGGACTTGTCAGATACAGGGTTTAGTATTATGATTTTGGCAGCTTTTTCCCTTACCCTGCCCCTGCACTCAGTTTGCCCTTTCTTCAGGCATTTCGTGAGGTGCCGAGCAAGAGGTCGTCCTCGGCAATGGCTCTCCTCGGCTTGGGCCCTGGGCCCTAATGTAGAGTGGGCCTGGGCTACGAGTTCTCTGTCCCCACAGTATTCATTTAGCATTATGTGTGCCTTTTGTTTTTGGTCATAATATAAAAACACAAAAAGATTTTTATTTTTTTTGTATTACACACCACTAAGTGTGTAATTAAGGTTGGCTACTGAAATTTACATTTCATGACTGTGTACCTTGTTTAGCTTTGATGAACTATTTTCTGTACTTTGCTAGTTTGTGCTATGTATTGCTTAATGGTGTGAGTTGTTTATAGTCTTTATACATCTTGATTTTGATGTCACATTCTTTTGATTGAAAGGACTAGAAAATCCTAGGAGAAAGGCATAAATAAATATCACACCACTGTTACTCGCCAATTATGAGTACCTGTGTGTAAATTATAAAAGCCGTACTCGTTAAGGTGTAGCACTTGCACGACAATATTAAATGAGGTGTTGAAAAAGAATTAAAAAAATTGTGTAACAAGGGTTTTTTCTTTTCTATCTCCCATGTGCCCATGAATGATATCTTTGATTGTGCTCAAAAGAAAAATATAAAATATAAAAACAAAGAGAAACAGAAAGAAAAAAAAAATGCTTTTACATGATTGCAAGCGTGTTTTCTAGGAGATGTGAGAGTTATATGATGTAACTCTTTAGGAGATGTGAGAGGTATAGATCTTAAAGTCTATAGGATTTATTAGACATTGCTCAAGGTGTTACAAGTCAGAACACAAGAACATACAAGCTGTAGAAAGAAGAATTCGAAACATGCCAGGTTCGACCAATCGAGGTGCGAATTCTGCAGATTTTAATTTTGGTCCATTGCTCATTAAGCCCACTAAGTGATTAGGCTTTTAAGTCTACTTCACATAGTATTTAAAGGAAACCCTAAGGCACATTTTGTGAAGACTTTGGAGGTGCTCTTGTGAGATCTAAAAGGAACCATGCGTTCTCCTTTCAAAGTCACTACTGGAAACCATTCTCATATCATTAGAATCAATAGATCTGAAATTACTGCAACAAGATCATACATAGCTGACGATTTAAATCTTCAAGGGTGGTCTTGAAGTCACAAACTAGAGAGTTTGTGTTGCTAAACCTTTAAGTGGGATCTCAAAGTTATAAGCGTGGGAGCTTGTGTTTTGCAAATCCAAGATAGAAGAGTTCATGGAGTTGGAGCTGCACTTGGTCGTGTTAGTAAGTTCTATTGGAGGTAGCATCAAATTTAGAGTTAAATCCTTTGTAAACTTTAATTCTTTTTAGTGGATTTGTTTGCCTTGATGATAAGTTAGGTTAATCCTCCATAGGTTTTTTACCTTGAAACGATTGGTGTCATTGGTCTTCCTGAGTAATCATATCGTTGTGTATCTTTCTTTTCTGCTATGCATGATATGATATTTTGCTGTTTAACCTAGATCTCATAATTAACCTAAGTAACTACTTGGCTAATTCACTAGGTTTAAACAATCTATTTTAAGTGGTCTAAACAAACAAACAGACTCCACTTAGTTCTCATTTTAATTAAATATACAAAAATATAGGTATCAACCTAGACTAATTAAATAATTATGTAAAAAACCTTTAGTTAAATAACTTTGTATATAACTAAAGTAATCAAAATTGTTAAATGAAAATTGTAGCACGTTTTAATATGAATTGAAACCTAGATAGATACATAGAGATTGTAATCAAATTTATTTATTGTTGATTGATAGTATTTTTTATGTACTTTATTAATAACTAATAAGTACAATCATCAAATAAATAATTGGTTAAATAAATTAGAACTAAGAGGAATCATTTATAATAAGTAAATATATAATATAAATTTAATGAAGATTTATTCATGAGTTAATAATAATAATGTTAGGTTCTAAAGATTTAAGATTAAATGTTTAGAATTTCAACTTGTATTGTTGACAAACCGAGAACAAAAACATGTCTAGGATTAGTGTTAGACATTGTTCAAAGTTTTACAGGTCAAAACTCAAGAATGTACAAGCTGCATGAAATAGAATTGATTTTCTATGAAGCTCGACTAATCGAAGGATTAGGCTCGATCAATCGAGAAACGCAGAAAAATAATTTCTGCAGATTTTTTAAACAGGCCCAAGCCAACGAAAATGTTTAGGGTTTAAGTTGAACACCTCTATATATAAAAAGAAAACCCTTGCCACATTTTGAAGACTCTTAGAAGACTTGTGAGTTACACCTATGAGATCTAAGAGGTTTTGTACCTTCTAACTCTATAAGCAACTACCGAAACAAGATCTACAATCAAGTTCAGGTGGAATCTAGTTGCTGCATAGATCAACAAGCTGTAATAAAGAACCTTTGGGTGGGATCTCAAAGTCACAAGTGTGGGTTCTTGTGTGCTGCAAATCCAAGAGAAAAGCCCGTGGATTCGGAGCTTGCACGTGGTCGTGTCAGTTAATTACTACTGGAGGTAACAATAGATTTAGGGTTAATTCAAATTGTAAAAACTTCAATTCTCTATAATGAATTTGTTTTACCTTGAGGATAGCTATGTCAAATCCTCCTCGGGTTTTTACCTTGAAATTGTTGGTTTCATTGGTGTTCTTAGGTCATTACATCGTGGTATAATTTATTTTCCGCTGTTGCGCATGATATGATCTATTCTTGTTTAACTTAGATCTCATAATTAACCTAAGTAATCACTTGGCTAATATATTAGATTAAACAATCTGTTTCAAGGGGTCTAAATAAACAAACAATCTATTCTAGGACCAAGCATATAGTGATTAGATATCACTTTATTAGGGATCTTGTTGAAAGGGGAGTTGTTCTCTTGAGTATATCCCTATTGATCATCAGAATGCTGACATCTTTACCAAAACTTTTGATAGGAGCAAGTTTGAATCTCTTCATCAAGTGATTGGTGTTATCATTTGTCCATAGTCTTCCTTTAGAAATCTGTGGTCCTTGTGCTAATTCTTTCAATCTCTTGTGACCAAAATGTTTTTCATTAGGATCTGCATTTGCATTACATTATTGCATTTCATTCTAGGTTTTGTTTATGATGGTTTTAAGCTTTTTTTTTTTTTTAATAAAAATTTGTATTTGTATTACACATCTTCAATTGTGTAATTGAGGTTGGCCTATGGAATTTGCATTTCATGACTACGTACCTTGTTTAGCTTAGATAAGCTATTTTTCTGCACTTCGCTAGTTTGTGCTATGTAGTGCTTATGTTGTGTGAGTTGTTTAGGTTTTTAAACACATGCTCTTGATTTTGAAGTCACATTCTTTTGATTGTAAAGTCTAAAAAATCTTATGAGAAAGACATAAATAACCATCTCACCACTGTTACTTGAAAGTTCAAAAACGTGTACAAAACACCTTTGAACGTTTAGACCCCCAAAATACAACTTAACCAAATCAAGCAATATGTCAAACAACTAGTGTGCGGAAACTTAACACATTCTATAATATGAAATTGGTTATAAACTATCTAAGCCATAACAAAATAAAATCCACAGCATATAATATAAAGGCAAAGATAGAGAGGAAGGAAGATGCAAACACAAAGACAACACGCGATGTGTTATCGAAGAGGAAACCGAAGTCCTCGGCGAAAAACCTCTCCGCTGCCTTCCAAGCGGTAATCAATCCACTAGAAAATACAGTTGGGATACAAGGACAGCAATAGACCCTCCAAGCCTAATCTACCCAGTGCACCTAAGCCCTCCAAGCTTCTTGCTCCAACGAGGTTGCGCCGAACCTTTTTCTTTTCTAGCTTCCCGGATTCCGCTACTAGACCGTAGCATCAACCAATGAAGATTGGCTCCTTCCTAACTGCTTCCCAGAAATCCAAACAACTGTCTCACAGAGATGATAATGGTGAGAACCAGGTTTGGTATAATGCCTCTCAAGGATTTGACAATGGAGAGGAAGAGAGTAGGGGAATTTGAAGAGAATCTAAGGTAGAGATTGTGGGTGAAACAATCTTGTTTTTCTTTAGGGTTTCTCTCTCAAAATTCTCTCTGGAAGCTCTCTTTCAATCGTGGGTAAAAGGGGTATTTATACTAGGGTGGGAGAGGAATGTGAAACGTCAGGTTTTACAAAACAGGGGTGGCTCGCGGCTTGACCAAGTCGCGAGATCCAGTCGCGAGTTAACCGTATGCCAGTTGTCCTGTTTTGTCCTGTAGTGCTCCAACTAGCATGACTGTTCATCTTCCAACATGCTTGGCACGGGTGCTGCTTCTGGCGGCTTGCAGCCGCGAGTCCACCCGCGAGTCCCAGCCGCGAGTCTCTGTTTTCTTGCACACTCTTGAACAAACTTCACTCTATCTCACTCACTACCCTTACAACAAACCCACCTAAATACAGGGTTACTAAATGCTGAATTACAAGCAAATTTGGCACGGAATAAAGCCAATTAGATGGTTGAATAAATTCAACCTTACAATCTCCCCCTTTGGCTATTCCGTGACAAAACCCTAAAACAGACTCTAGACTTAACATGTGAGTTGGGAACAGTTGAACAAAACTCACTCACACCTAACTCTAGAAGCTGTGAAGCACTTGAATCATATGAACATAATACTCCTGAAACACAACAATACACCATGATCATTGTAAGCAGAAAATTATAAATGCATATGAAACAGGCAATATGTGATCAAGTAAAGATGGAGTTAATAAACAAACCATGGCTTGATCAACCAAGTGAACACCACAAGGTAGTGATCACAGTGCTCATTCACACTTGGAATGAACACAAGGACATACAAGTTAACAAGCACAAGGCAAGACACTTGTATGCTCAACACTCAACCAATGCATAACACACAAGGCATATGCATCTAGGAACAATCCTACAAGGGCACAAGAGTGACAGTACATAAACCAAAATGCAGAACATTTAGATTAAAGTACTGATTTCAGCATAGCATCAAGGCTGCATTAAGCAAGGTACATACCATAAAGCCTACAAACTATGCATAAAACATTAACCCTAAAAGCTTACAAAAGCACATGGGTACAAACCACAAAAACATTCCGAATAACATCATCAAAATATATTAAAGTTTAAACCAAGAGTATAAGTTATGAGTTAGGAATAGCTATACACAAAATACCCAAAAACATAAGCATATAAAAACAAAGTTTCTGAATTTGATAACTCTGACAACTCCCCCTCAACACATTACTCCCCCTTAAGATTTGCTTTTCTACTTTTCACTTTTCATCATCAATGACATAATTTCTCCCCCTTTTTGACCGGAATGGCCAAAGGGTCACTGGTCATGCTGAGTTGTGAAGCTGTCAAGTTTAGCAGCCAAGACATCAATCTGGTCTTGCATGGCTCTCATCTTGTCAGAGTGCTCAGTTTGGACTGCCCTGATCCCATCAAGTCTTTCCAGAATGATTTGGAAAGCATCTGGAGGTGTATCGGCAGAAGTTGAAGCTCTGTGTCTTTTGCCACTCCTCCTAGGTGTTGAGGTTGATGCATGCCCTGCTGCCTCTGCTTCAGTCACCATTGGGACAGCCTCTCCTTCATCACCTTCATCTTCTTCTCCTGGAAGCCTAACACTTATCCTTTTGCAGGTAAGCTTGTTAATTGCAGAGGGTGTGGACTTGGGACTGATGTCTTGAGGGATTGGAACACCCTTCCTTCTAAAAATCCTCATTAGCAAACTGGGAAAGATCAATTTAGGCCTAGAGGTTGTTCTAGTCTCATCCACAATGGTGTCATAAATGTGGGAACTTATGTCTATGAAATTCTTTTCTTTGAGATCCATCAGAAAAACTGCTCTAGCACAATTGATTGTAGTCAATTTCTTAATGGGATAGAGGTTAAACATCATGATTATTGTAAGGCACCTCATGTCCACTGGAAAGGCAGTGGTATTCAAACATTTCCCTTCTCTCTGCCCACCTATCCTTTATTGAACTGTTTCAATAGAAACACTCCTATCCTTGTAATTGATAAATTCTTCATCATCTAATCCTTCAAGCCCTAATGCATCATCTATGACATGTGCATCCAAACGAATTCTTTACCTCTAACCCAGCAACTTAATTCATTCTCCTTTATCACAGCATTTGAGTAAAATTCCCTAATCAGGGGTTCATACACAACAGGGAAACCACTCAGAAGCTTTTCCTATCCTCTTCCTTCAAAACAGCTGGGAATAAAGGTTTGTCTTAAGTCCTCCAAATCTACAAATCTTTCTTGAATGATTCCTGCATTCAAGAAGTTATCCTTGTATCTCTCAAAGTGATGAACTGACCTAAACAGTTTAGAATCCATCTTTAATCTTTTGTCAGCCTTCTTTGCAGTAGATTTCTTCTTCTGAGGTGAGGGAGCCATCTGTTGAACAATCAGAAAAGGCCACAACAACATAGAACAATATATGTGCATAACCAGTCAGTACCATGTAATTAACAAAGAGATATCAACCATACAAATGAACTTTGAAAACTTAAACAATAAGCAACTTAGTTCAATCACATGGATAAACCAAGCCTAGGATAGGAAACACATGAACAACATGGAGAAACTATCCTAAAGGCAGATAAATGTCATTGAGACAGATAATGGAAAAATGATATGACACACAATCAGTATTTTGAGGCTAACAGAAGCTCCCAACAGATTAACACACTAGAACAAGCACATTCAGCATAGTAAAGACACAATATCCAACGAAATATTTTGGAACAACACAACAGCTCAAGATCAGATAAAAATAAAAGAAACACTTAGCTAAGCACAAAATGAAGAGCAATAAGGAAACAACTGAGATCACATCAAATACTAGCAGCAGCATTCGCAAGCTAAGCATGAACAAGGAGTAAAAACCGAAACACAAACCCATTTCTAAATCACAAACATATGCGAAAAATCAAAGGGAAAAGCACATAATCAAGTATAAAAGGGTGCAAAACTGAAAACCCATACCTGTAACTTGACGATTTTGAGCTACAAGAATGCAACAATGGAGATTGGAAATGGGAGCACAGAGTGTTTGGGAGGGAGATAGTTTAGAGAGAAGATGAACAGTCACAAAAGTTCGAGGGAAAACTGAAAAAGGTTTAAAAACTGCTCCTGTTTCTGCAAAACACGCGTTTTTCGCGACTTGATTAAGTCGCCACACAGTCGCCAGCTCAAGCCGCCAAAGCACTTAAGAACAAAAATTTGAAAAATTTTTCTAAGTGTTTTTCGCGACTGAAAGGTCTACCCGCGAGTGAGTTGCGAGCTAAGCCGCGAAAATCTCTGAGTGAATCTCGCGACTGGACCTTCCACTCGCGAACAAGTCGCCAAAAATGACCAGCGAAGATGCGACTGAGGCTCACGACTTGACATACCCGCGACTGAGCCGCCAAAACAGGGCAAAACTGTATTTTTGAAATTTTCAGATTTTTCAAACCAAATACTTTCCAAAAACACCTAAAACACTCAAAAATCTTTTTGTGCTTGAATTGACAAAGATTGAGCATGTGAAAACACATTTCATCAAGTACAATCACACAAATGAATATGGCATTTATTGAACATAAACTTGTGTGTTGTGTGTGGATATCAATAATGAGATAGTCCTTTGTCTAATGTGAAGCTTCAATGATCAATTCAACTAAGGCATACACAATTAGCACTAGATCATGTGACCTATCTCAATTATAGAAATATGTATATATGACCTCCCACACAACTTGATAACATAACTTGGAGCTTATCATTTGACTCCACTTTCAATCATAACATTTGATCTTTTTGATCTTTTGAGGCAAACATCTCTCATTGTGAGAGTGATATATGACATTTCACTTTAAAGAACAGGCCTTTGGCCTTTTTGAATGAACATTCACTTTAATATAAGGTCGCTTACCCTTTTTCCTAGTCAAATATTAGAATGTGCGACAGACTTTTGCAGCTCAATATCTCATTTCATTTGGAGATTTACATTTGGTGAGCTCTTTTTAGCAAAACAAAAATAAAAAGTGGGAAGATATATAGACACAAGTCTATGCATGTCTCAAGATCAACATAACCATTCACTAATCATTCATGACAAGCTTGAAGATCTATTTACAACAATCACATAGATTTCAAGATTTTTCCCACAGTGATATGAGTGCATGAAAACAAGCAATGCTCGAAAATGCACAAAGCCATTAGCACAAAGGTACAAGGCAAAACAAGTTTTGAGACAAAACTCAACAAAGTCAATCAAGCTTTTTGATTTTCTAATTTTTATGTGATTTTTGGATTTTTGACACAAGAAACAAAAAGATTGATAAAACAAAATTAAGAAATATTCACAAGAAGACAAGCAAACAACCAACAACAAAAAAAAAGCAAGCAAACCAAACAAACATCGTCGCAAAGCATAGGAAGTATTAATGCATGGACATGTTGTAATGCTTATGCATGAGTACCCTTTTTCACCCACACGTCACTTGCGTTTGGGGTGATTTCCTTATAGGATTGGGTACGGGAGTTAGGGCTTTCAAACCTTCGTGAGAAGCTTTCCAAGCAGTTGGTGAATGCACCAATCATCTTCATCACGTTCATCATTCTGGGATCTCCATTTTGATCTCTAGATTGATCACCTGCCCAAATTCTTTTGTCATTTCTGGGTCCTCCTGACCTTTGAGGAGTTGCACTGTTCTTTGCTCTCAGCTTTTGGCAATTTGGTCGAGTATGCCCTTGAAGTCCGCAATAATGGCACACATAAGTTCCTCTAGGACCTCTTTGTGGTCGTGGACGTGACTTGGCACGAGATTCAGACCTGCCCACAGACTGATTACGGGGATTCAGCATCCGTTGGTTCACCACATTCTTTTTCTCCTCCACCTCAAGCTTCTCACCAGTAAGGTCAGCTACAACTGGATCTTTGGCCTTTACAAACTTCACTTCTTTAGTGACATTTCCAGATGAACTACTTCCTCCGGTATATCCCAATCCGGATTTGTTTGAAAAGCTCTTTTGGGATGATATAACATCATCTAGCTTCTTGGTGGTGACCCTTTCTATTTTAGCATTCGCTTGCACAACCTCATTCTCAAGAAATCTCACTTTTGTGTAAGTTTCGGACAACTCACCATTCAGTGTTTCTATCTCACATTTGGCCTCCCTATATCGAATTAGGAGACTTTTGTAGTCCTCCTCAACCTTCTTCATTTTTCTCACAGCAGCCTTGGCCACCCTTGTGTACTCACCCGACTTCTCCAAGAGTGAGTTATAATTCTCTTGAAGATTTGTTGTGCTTTCTTCTTCTTCAGCTTCTGATTCTTCAACAATTCCTAGTGATTCATCATCACTATGTTCTCCAAGGTCTCGTACAAGCAGATTCAACTCATCCGAAGACTCAACATGAGCAATAGTCATAAAAGCTGAATAGTTCCCTTCTCCATCACAGCTCTCTTCAGATTCTGAGTCAGACGAATCTGAGTCACTCAAGGTCGTGGCATACACCTTGCCTTTCGATTTCAAATAATTCGGACATTCCTTCTTAAAGTGTCCATGCCCGTTACATTCAAAACAAGTGACACCTTGTGTGGGTTGGGATTATTTTCCATCTTTCTTTTTGAAATCCCTCTTCTCCCTTCCAGAACTTTGGAATTTTCTTTTATCATCAAATTTGCCATTATTTTTGAATTTCAAGAACTTTCTGAAATTTTTGACAAGGTAAGCTACATCTTTGTCAACCACATCTTCTCCCGATGAGTCTAGATCTTCCACCTTCTCATTAATGGTCTTTAGAGCAAGGGATTTACTCTTTCGTTGATTGGGCAGCGACATCTCATAAGTCTGCAGAGACCCAACCAGCTCCTGTACTTTGATGTCATCAAGATCCTTGCTCTCTTCAATTGCTGTTACTTTAGCACGAAAACTTTCCGGCAATGATCGAAGGATCTTCCTTACAATCTTTGAGTCCTCCGTTTTCTCCCCCAAGTTGAACTTACTGACAACCACCTCATTTAGCTTCCCATAGAAAGAGTCAAAAGACTCATCCTCACTCATTTTGAGCTCCTTAAACCGAGTGGTCAGCATTTGTAACTTGGTGTCTTTCACTTTCTTCGTGCCTTCATAAGTTGTTTCCAGAATCTCCCATGCTTCTTTGGCAATGGTAATGTGAGAAATCTTGTGAAATTCATCTGGAGACACACCACAGAAAATAACATTGAGTGCTTTACTGTTAGCATTAGATGCAGCAAGTGCTGCCTTATCCCATGTGGATTTGGCTGCCTCAGGTTTGGTCCAACCAATCTCAACAGCATCCCAAACGGATTCATCAATAGAACACAGAAAAGCTCTCATGCGAACTTTCCAAAAAGCATAATTACTACCATCAAAATATGGAGGTGCATTTAGGGATTGAGACCTATCCATCTCAAAAGGGAGTCAAGGATCACACAATGGTAATGAAACCAATAGCAGTGTACCCGCTCTGATACCAATTGAAAGTTCAAAAACGTGTACAAAACACCTTTGAACGTTTAGACCCCCAAAATACAACTTAACCAAATCAAGCAATATGTCAAACAACTAGTGTGCGGAAACTTAACACATGCTATAATATGAAATTGGTTATAAACTATCTAAGCCATAACAAAATAAAATCCACAGCAGATAATATAAAGGCAAAGATAGAGAGGGAGGAAGATGCAAACACAAAGACAACACGCGATGTGTTATCGAAGAGGAAATCGAAGTCCTCGGCGAAAAACCTCTCCGCCGCCCTCCAAGCGGTAATCAATCCACTAGAAAATACAGTTGGGATACAAGGACAGCAATAGACCCTCCAAGCCTAATCTACCCAGTGCACCTAAGCCCTCCAAGCTTCTTGCTCCAACGAGGTTACGCCGAACCTTTTTCTTTTCTAGCTTCCCGGATTCCGCTACTAGACCGTAGCATCAACCAATGAAGATTGGCTCCTTCCTAACTGCTTCCCAGAAATCCAAACAACTGTCTCACAGAGATGATAATGGTGAGAACCAGGTTTGGTATAATGCCTCTCAAGGATTTGACAATGGAGAGGAAGAGAGTAGGGGAATTTGAAGAGACTCTAAGGTAGAGATTGTGGGTGAAACAATCTTGTTTTTCTTTAGGGTTTCTCTCTCAAAATTCTCTCTGGAAGCTCTCTTTCAATCGTGGGTAACAGGGGTATTTATACTGGAGTGGGAGAGGAATGTGAAACGTCAGGTTTTATAAAACAGGGGTGGCTCGCGGCTTGACCTCGCGGCTTGACCAAGTCGCAAGATCCAGTCGCGAGTTAACCGTATGGCCAGTTGTCCTGTTTTGTCCTGTAGTGCTCCAGCTAGCATGACTGTTCATCTTCCAGCATGCTTGGCACGTGTGCTGCTTTTGGCGGCTTGCAGCCGCGAGTCCACCCGCTAGTCCCAGCCGCGAGTCTCTGTTTTCTTGCACACTCTTGAGCAAACTTCACTCTATCTCACTCACTACCCTTACAACAAACCCACCTAAATACAGGGTTACTAAATGCTGAATTACAAGCAAATTTGGCACGGAATAAAGCCAATTAGATGGTTGAATAAATTCAACCTTACATTACTTACCAATCATGAACACTTGTGTGCAAATTATAAAAGCCGTGCTCAGTAAGGTGTAGCACTTGCACAGCGAGATTAAACGAGGTGTTAATTGTGAAAATCAAAAGTGAATTCAAAAGGAAAAAAAAAAAAGAGGGGGGGGCATAAAAAAAAAGAATTAAAAAAAAAATTGATTTTACATGATTGCAAGCGTGTTTTCTAGGAGATGTGAGAGTTATATGATGTAACTCTTTAGGTCATAGTCACTTTCAAACTTGTGTGATTGATTATGTAGAAAGTGTGTTTAATTTCTTTCTGCATATCACCTTTTAAGGTAATGCAGACACTTACTAGTTGCACACACCACAAACAAATGCTTGTTCAACTCTGTACATGTGATTGTGTGTTAGTTTTTGTGGCCATCCAAAATTGTGCTTCTTGAAATATTTAATACTTTTTGGGCTTGTGAGATAAAAATCGTGTGAGGAAAATTTTGAAGCTTGATAGATTTTTTTTAGGGAAAGAATTTTAAAAATATTTGGAATCATTAACATGCATCTCATATTATAAAAACTGTTTCTATAGAAAATTCCGAAGTTTTCAAAATTTTCTAATTTTTTAGGATTTGATCAATTGAACTTGTTTTTTTGACCGATTGGAAAAAATCAATTTTTAAGGCTAAAACTCTTGGGTTGACTCGATTCCTTCTTCGATTTCTTCCGATCAGTCGAACCTGTTCTTAGAATATTTTCGATTCCTGGCTTGTTTCCTTCTAACCGATCGAAAATCATTTTTTAAAAATAAATAAGAGGAATCTGAACCTTGTTCTTCATTCTTTGTCATCTTCATTGATCCTTCTCTCAATTCATCTTAGTCAATTTTTTTTTTTTTGTCTTTTTCTGAGTCAAAGCTTCAAAGGTTTTTCTCCAAAACATCTGGTAAGACTCTTTTGACCCTTCTTTTTGCTTATTTTACATGCATTCATGCATTTTCTTCAATTTCTCAAAAATTTCGAACTAAAGAGATTTTAGGGTTTTTGATGATTTTGATGGTTTTATCAAATTTTTTGGATGGGTTTTTGTTCATGCATCATTTAAACATGATTCTCATACTTTAATTTCAAAATTTTCATGATTTCTTCAAAATTTCAAAATTAGAGTTTATGTGTTCTTGAGGAATTTTGGGATTTTGTTCAATTGGATGAAATTGAGTAAAATTGGCTTATGATATTGTTTAATTGAGTAATCAAAACATGTTTTATACCTGTTGTGTTGTTCAATTGGTCAATATAAGGATTTTTGAAAAATTAGGGTTTCAAAATTGGGGATTTTGCTAAAATTTCTAATTTTCTTGGTCAATTTTCAAAATTAAGATAAAATTGAACTATGTTTAAGCATTAGAGCATGCATCATATATGTATATACTTCATGCATCATATAGTTTTTAAAATTTCATGTTTTCCTATGCTCTAACTCTATCTAATGCAATTTGCCCTTGGTTTTGTTTTGTTTTGCTTTTTCCATTTTCTTTAATTTTTAGACATGGCTCATAAGGTTGGTAGAGAGTTTAAAATCATAGCCAATAGGAACACAACATGCTCATCCTCTTCTGCTCTGGTTTATAGGGTTAGGTTTCCTATAGCCAAAACTGAGGAAATTTTTGAGACCTTGACTAAGTATAGGTCTATCTGGGGGGGGGGGGGGGGTGAGAGACAATTACTTCTAGATGAGTTAGATCCTTCCATCCATAGGAATCTAGTGTCTAGGAACTGGGGTCCTTTGTGTGAAGTTTCTCATCCCTTCCTGCTACCCTGGTTAGAGAATTATACTCGAATCTCTCTGTATATTCTGACGACACAGGTGGTCATTATTTGACTTCTTGAATAAGAGGCAAAGAGTATAAGATAACTAAGCGTGTAGTTTCTAAAACTCTAGGTGTACCACTAGTTCGTAGACCCACTTTCCCATACACCAAGTATCCTCCTACAAATGATGTAATTTCTTTACTTTGTGGCAAATCAGTCTCTTGGGGATCTAAACCAATATTAAGTCAAGTGAGTTGACTGAGGTTAACTATATTTTCTTTCGGATAGCTTGTCATAGCATCTTTCCTATTTCTCACATTCACACAATCCCTTTAGATAGATGTGCTTTTCTGTATGCCTTTATTAAAAATGGGTCTATGTGTCTCTTTTTATCCAGACCATTGTTAAGGTGTATAGAAGTAATTCTAAGTTACATAATTTGTTCTTTCTTGTTTTTATCTCTAGGATTTTACGCTTTTTAGGATTAGACAGTTTTCCTTCTCTTGAGTTAGTAAATATTACTACGCCCATAGGAGCCACCATTCTTAGACAACGACAGGTTCAGATGAAGAGTGCTAAGCCAAGCACTAGGACTTCAAACAAATCAAGAGGTGAAGCATCTACTATTGCTCTTGCCTTTGGTGATCAGCCTACTATTGAAGAGATACATGTGGATCCTACTGCTGCGGTGGATCCTTATGCTGATGATACTGCTGATCCTATTGTTACTTCTCCTCTCTCACTCCATGGCATTATGGAAACCTTCATAAGCACTCAAGCAGCTCATGGACAGCTCATTGATGAGCTACTTACTGAGGTTGCTATCTTGAGAGTATATTTTGCTGAGTATAGGAGTGCTTTTCCACCTCCTCCACCCTTTGACCCTTAATGGTTGCCTTTGGCAATGCGTAACAAAAAGGGAGAGTAGGATTTAGTATAGTCTCTTGTACTTAGGGGAAGAGTAGAGAGATTTTGTATTCAAGGGGAGTAGTTAAGTAGTTTAGTTGTTTTGTTGATGAGAGTTTTTGGTGTATATTTTTTCTCATTGATGTTATTTTTATTATTCTTGTTTCACAAATATTATTGGATCATTGACTATGATAGTTTATTTGATGTTTATTCATTTGATATATAGTCTATCTCTTATGTTTTGTGAATTCAAGTTTAGTTTTTATATTTTGGATTTAAACTATAAATTTTACACATGCGTTTATGGTTTGTTTTGAGTGTTTCAGAAACTTACAGGTTAATTCTTTTTCATCTACTATCTATTCTAGCAACTAATAGTTAGTGGGTTGTGACGGAATTGTATTTGGCCAACAATGTGTAAGTTGGGCTAATTCTTGAGTTGAGCAATTATTTTTAAGTGTGTTTTGTCACAAATTGCCAAAGGGGGAGATTGTTAGGTTTTAAATATTTAGGATTAAATGTTTAGAATTTCAACTTGTAATGTTGGCAAACCGAGAACAAAAACGTGTCTAGGATTAGTGTTAGACACTACTCAAAATTGTCAGGTCAAAACTCATGAATGTACAAGTTGTAAGAAATAGAATTGATTTTCTGTGAAGCTCAACCGATCGAAGGATTAGGCTTGATCGATCGAGAATCACAGAAAAATAATTTCTGCAGATTTTTTAAACAGGCCTAAGCCCGGAAAAACGTTTAGGGTTTCAGTACAACACCTCTACATATAAAAAGAAAACCCTAGCCACATTTTGAAAACTCTTGGAAGACTTGTGAGTTACTCCTGTGAGATTTGAGAGGTTTTGTACCTTCTAACTCTACAAGCATCTACTGAAACAAGATCTACAATCTAGTCTTGATGGAATCTAGTGGATGCATATATCAACAAGCTGTGATTTGAAATCTTTGACTGGGATCTCAAAGTCACAAGCGTGAGTGCCTGTGTGCTGCAAATCCAAGAGAGAAGGAGTTTGTAGATTCGGAGTTTGCACATGGTCATGTCTGTAAGTTACTACTAGAGGTAGCAAAAAATTTAGGGTTAAATCTGATTGCATATGGTCATATCAGTAAGTTACTACCATTAGCTTTTGCAGTCAGAGTTCAATGTTGAAACAATGAACATTTAGTTTAGGAAGGCGTCCATGAAGAGAAGTTATTATAGAGGCCAGAAGAGAAGGGATGCATTGTCGGTTCCAATTTCCCTTATTCTCTACCCTACGTGAGACTAATATAAAGTCTTTTACTTAGTCGATTTTAGTAGGCCGCGCATATCCAATTTCGCATTTTCATACGAGAAAATCAAAGAATTGACACTGTTGTAGCTTAAATAATAAAAATGCTAGCCATCCACTTATATGGTCTTTATCCATAAGTAGTGGAATTTAGTAGAATGAAAGCCCTCAATACAAGAATATCACACATCTTAGTATTGTTATCTATAGTAAGATTAATGGAGAAAATGGGCTTTTGCCCTTTTTTTTTTTTAAATATCCAGCAAAATGCCCCATATTTGAAACTATTTAGGGAAATGCCCTTTTTTTGAAACTTGATTTTCTAAAAATTGAGTTTCAATTTAAAACTCAATTTTTGGACAATTGAGTTATAGCGAATTGAAAAATAAAAAAAAATAAAAAAAAAATTTTGGAACTCAAGTACTCGAGTACTTTACATGGAACTCAAGTTCCGAAAATAGAAAAGAAAAAATTCTAAGTCCATGTTCACTATAACTCAACTCGATGTTCCAAAAATCGAGTTATACATTTGAAACTCAATTTTTAGAAAATCAAGTTTAAAAAAAAAAGACATTTCCCTAATTAGTTTCAAACATGGGGCATTTTGTTAGATATTTTAAAAAGAAAGGGTAAAAGCCCATTTTCTCCAAGATTAATTTATATGACCACACGCAGCTTTAGCTCAATTGGACTCATCTACCTTGTAATTCTCTCCGGTACACAAATATCTATTTTGTGACTAACACAACAGCAACTTAATTTACACTAGAGTTTTTGCCTTTACAACCTTAGGAGAAGTTTTGCTTAATGGGTCCATTTACTATTTATATATGATTGCTTGCTTGGCGCGATCAACTTCAAATTCCCGAGCACGGAGCAGTTTCCTTTCTTAGAAAGTCAATATAATCAACATGGACAAAATGGGCTTCTGCCCTTTTCAGCCAAATTAATTAGCCTTTTGCCCTTCTTTCCAAACTAAATAGGTAAATGCCCCTCTTTTGAAACTTGACTTTCTCAAAATCGAGTTAAAAAAAAAAAATTTCTGGAGCCCTATAGTGACGTTTTTAAAGACCTATAGTGACGTTTTAAGAACCTATAGTGACGTTTTGTAACTTGATATCCAGGAAATCGAGTTATAGGCAATAAAATTGCCTAAAACTCGATTTCCTGGATATCAAGTTACAAAACGCCACTATAGGTCCTTAAAAACGTCACTATAAGTTCTTGAAAACGTCACTATAGGGCTTAACTCGATTTTGAAAAAGTCGAGTTTCAAAAGAGGGGCATTTCCCTATTTAGTTTGGAAAGAAGGACAAAAAGCTAATTAATTTGCCTGAAAAGGACAGAAGCCCATTTTGTCATTAACATAGAAAAAACTAAGGCATCATCTCTAGATTCCAATATTCCTCTCTTTTCTATCCTGCGTGTTGATAATCGGTCCTTGCACGTTCACTTTTTCATATTTTTTTACGCGAGAAAGACGAAGACTTGACTCTAATTGAGGCATACGGTGAATAAAATAAAATTATGTTTGAGAAAATCATACTACTCGGTCGACCATTTTCTTTATAGTTGTCATCATCTACGTCATATTAGTAATATATAAGATTTTTGGCATTAACCTAAACAATCCTCCAAGAACAGCGCGTTGATAATCGGTCCCTGCACGTTCACTTTTTCATATTTTTTTACGCGAGAAAGACAAAGACTTGACTCTAATTGAGGCATACGGTGAATAAAATAAAATTATGTTTGAGAAAATCATACTACTCGGTCGACCATTTTCTTTATAGTTGTCATCATCTACGTCATATTAGTAATATATAAGATTTTTGGCATTAACCTAAACAATCCTCCAAGAACAAATTCAAGAGGTAGTATTAGATTTAACCCTAAATCTAATACTACCTCTTGTAGTACTTACTCATATGACCATAAGCAGTTTTGAATCAATGGAGTCTTCTATTTTGAATTTGTTATACACAAACACTCTAGTTTGTGACTTTGAGTCCCACTCAAAGGTTTAGATCTCTAGCACCTTTGATAACTAGTGATGGCAGCAACTTCTATAGCATCGGATCTTGAGTTTCTTCAAAGAATATTGCCGGTAGAAGATTTGAAAGAGGTTTGGGTACAAAAACCCTGGATCTACAATAGGAGGCACAAGAAGCACTCTTCTCTCTCTAAAACCACCCCTAGAGTTAGCTTATAATGTCCACTAAATACTGCAATAAGCAGATCACGATTTGGGCTTCAAATGGACAAGTTTGGGCTAATGGACTGAACCTAAAATTATGCAAAAATGATATCTAGATTGGTTGAACCATGGTCTCGATCGATCAAATCTGGGATGTTTCAAATTACTTGCAATTTCCTTTTTCTTGAATTCTGATTTATAGCACCTTGAGCATTGTCTAATCATACCTCTGGTAAAGTATGAACTACCTTTGGTTAATGTAACAATCACCAATATCATTCACAAAAAAAGTATAATATAAATAAAATAGTACACAGCGATATAGTTGTTTGTACGTTTAGACCCCTAAAACCAGATTATTTAACCTAATGTATTAACTAAGTGATTACTTAGGTTAATTATTCAAATTTAGGTTAAACACAAATAAATCATATCATGCAAAGATGTGGAAAAGTAAATAACACACGATATTATGACCCATGAAAACCGATGAAACAAATCGTTTTAAGGTAAAAACCTAAGGAGGATTTGACCTAGTTATTCTCAAGGTAAAATTAATCCACTATAAGAGAATCGAAGTTTTTACAAAAGATTTAACCCTAAATCTATTGCTACCTCCAGTAGTAACTTACTAACACAACCACGCGCAAGCTTTGAATCCACGAACTCCTTCTCTTCTCGGATTTACACCAACACAAGCTGCCTTACTTGTGACTTTGAGATTCCACTCAAAGGTTTCAGATCACCATCAGTAATGATCTTGATGCAGCAACTATGTTCTACCAACGGTTGATTGTAGTTTTTGCTCCGGTAGATTCTTGTGTAGTTAGAAGGTATAAAACCTCTCAGATCTCAAAAAGAGTAACCCACAAGTCTTCCAAAGGTCTTCAAAACATGGCCAGAGTTTCCCTTTTATATGTGGAGAATTTTAGATGAAACCCTAAACGTTTTTGAGAGCTTAAGCCTGTTTAAAAATTCTGTAGAAAAATTGGACCTGCGATTTTCGATCGGTCGAGCCTAATTTTCGATCGGTCGAGTAAGGTAGAACCACACTTCCTTTTTCTACAATCAGTTGGACTTGAACCTTGAAACAACCACTTTAAGCATTGTCTAAAGACCTAGACTAGACATGTTTTGTTCTCGGTTTGCCAACACAATAAAAATATAATTCTAAATATTTAAACCTAAATCTTTATAACCTAATAATCTCCCCCTTTGGCAATCCGTGACAAAATACACATACACAATGAAATGCTTAAATTTAAATACCAGCCCAAATACAAGTTATTGCCCTGATACAATTCTTACATAACTACTAACTATTAGTTGCTAGTATAGACAGCAGCTATTGAAAGAATTAACTTGTAATTTCCTAAAACACTGAAAACAAACCATAAATGCATGTGTGGAAGATACAGTACCATAATCTAGGTAAAAATCTGAACTTTAATCTACAAAACATATAAAGAGACAGTGAACACATCAATAATGAATAACCTTAACATCAATAACTATCATAACTAATAAGCACATCAATGTTTGTAAATCGAGTTCATAAACACTAAACATATATGAACAATGAAAATATAAACAACAAAACCAAAGAAAATAATAAATCTACTCCCCCTACGTACAAAAAGTCCTAAAACTTACTCTCCCTTTTTGTTACAAATTGCCAAAGGAAAAATCATTCATCAAAGGGTGGAGGAGGTGGAAATGTACTCCTATACTTTGCAAAATTTGCTTTCAAAGAGGCAACCTCTGTCAACAACTCATTGAGAAGCTATCCATGAGCGGCCTATGTTGTCCTGAAAGACTCCATCATGGCACGAAGTGAGAGAGGAGGGGCAACAGTAGGGTCAACATCAGCAGCAGCACTAGAAGGATCCACAACAATAGTTGGATCCACAAAAGTGTCCTCAACAGTAGGTATAGCACCAGAGGTAGGAGTTGTAGTAAAAGCTTCTCCTCATGATCTCTTAGACATCCCAATGCTTGGCTTAGCACTCTTCATTTGTGCTTGTCGCTATCTAAGATAGGTGGCTCCTATGAAGGCAGTGACATGCACTAACTCTAAAGGAGGAAACTCAGACAACCATAAAAACCTCAAAATCCTAAAAATAAACACGGGAAAGAACAATTTCTAACCTTTACTCTTACTCCGAGTGATATCAACAATGGTTTGGATAAACATGGAAGGAAAAAACATGGAACCATTAGTGACAAAAGCAGAAAGAAAAGCACATTTGTATATAGGAACAGTATGAACATGTGAAATGAGGTAGATGTTATGACAAGAAATCCTTAAATATAAAGAATTAAGCTCAGTGAATTCACAAGAATTGATTCTTGGTTCAGTACCCCAAGAAATAGGACAACCACAAAGAAGTGACATCATGTCATCAACAGTCAGAAACTCAGTGTATGGGTATGTGGGTTTACGAACTAAAGGTACACCTAAAGCTTCAGAGACAGTTTGTTTAGATATAGTAAACTCTTGACTTCTAATCTAGGAAGTCAAGTAATGACCACCTATGACCTCAGAATACATAGAGAGGTTAAAGTAAAACTCTCTAATCAAAGTTGCAGGAGAAGGATCAGACACATCACATAAAGAAACCTATTTCCTAGACACAAAGTTTCTACGAATGGAAGGATCTAGCTCACTAAAAACTATTTCCCTTTCATCTTAAATAGATCTATACTTAGTCAAGGTCTCATATGTCTCTTCACATTTGATAGACAGAAAACGATCTTTATCACGTAGGGCTAAACCTGAAGAGGAAGACCCAGGGTTCCTATTTGCTCTACTTTTAAACTTCCTACCAACCTTATGAGCCATGACTAAGGACAGAAACAAAAACAACACAACAAAAACCAAGTGCAAACTGCATTAAGAAGGGTTAGAGACAAGATAACATGCAATTTTGAAAAACTATATGATGCATGATATTAGAATTTATATGATGCATGATCTAATGCTCTAAAACAGTTTAATTTCATCACAATTTTTAAAATTGACCAAGAAATTTAAGAATTATAGAAAATCCTCAATTTTGAAAAACCTAATTTTCAAAAAAACTTTATATTGATCAATTGAATAACATAACAAGCATAAAAAAAAAAAATGTTATAATCACTTAATCTATCATTCACATAGGTCAATTTTTTCCAATTTAGCACAATTTCACAAAATCCCCAAATCTCTTCAGAACATTAGAAATCTAATTTCGAAATTTTTAATCAACCACAAAAATTTTGAAATTAAAGCATGTGAAACATGTTTATATGATGCATGAATGAAAACCCATGATTTAGTTTAAACCAAAATGCCCAAAAACATCAAAAACCCCAATTTTTTCAAAGTGCGAAAATTTAAAAAAAAAATGCATGAAATCATGTAATTTGAGGAAAAAGAAAGGGCAAAAGTGTCTTACCTTAAGAGTTTGAAGAAAACCTTTGAATCTTTGACCAAGAAAACAACAAAAAAGAATTTAGTGAGAAGGGATCGAGAGAGGAATCGGAGAGATAGACAAAGAACTTTTGAAAAAGTTAAATCTGATTCCTATATGTTTTTAAAAATTGAAATCCGATCAGTCGAGAGGAATCGAACTGGAATCGAAATGAACATGAAGAAAGTTTCGACTGATCGAGGGGACACGAGACTTTAAGCTAAAAACCTGATTTTCTTCTTTACATTTTGATCGCTCAAAAAATAGACTCGATCTGTCGAATTCTAAAGAAACAGAAATTTTGAAAAATTCTGGAAAATTTTTTCTGCAAAATCATTTGAAAAAACAATTTTTATGATATGACATGTATGTTTATGACTTCAAATGATTTTCAAAACCAAACTTTTCTAATTTCTCAAATCTTTTCTTTTCTCACTCCCCAAAATGCATTGAACGCATCAAGAAGTTAATTTTGGAAGGCCACAAAACTTAACACACAATCACATGTACATGGTTTAACAAAGTTTTGCTTGTGGTGTGTACAACTAGTAAGTGTATGAAATACTCACAAGTTTGAGGGTGGATCTACTTTTACATGTAAACACACTTTCTACATTATTCATCACATAAGTTTGAAAGTGATTATCACCTAAAAAGTTACATCATATAACTCCCACATCTCCTGGAAAACAAGCTTGCAACCATGCAATTTTTTTTTTTTTTAAATATTGATTTTGCTTTTTCTTTTTCTTTTGAAGCATATATATATATATATATATATTTATTTTGTTATTGCTTCTTTTATCTAATGTACAATAACACCTTAAGTATTTTGCTGTGCAAGTGCTACACCTTACCGAGTATGGCTTTTATGATTTGCACACAGGTGTTTATGATTGGCGAGTAACAATGGTGAGATGGTTATTTATGCCTTTCTCTCAAGATTTTTCAGTCCTTACAATCAAAAGAATGTGACTTAAAAATCAAGAGCATGTGATTAAAAACCAGAAACAACTCACACAATATAAGCACTACATAGCACAAACTAGCAAAGTGCAGAAAAATAAAGCTCATTAAAGCTGAACAAGGAACACAGTCATGAAATGTAAATTTTATAGGCCATCCTCAATTACACATCTTGAAGATGTATAATACAAAAACCTTTTTTTTCTGATTTTTTATTTTTTTATATAAAAAAAAAAAAAAAAAAAAAAACTGAAAACAACAAAAACAACCCTAGAATGCAACGTATGAATGTTATGCAGATGCAAACCTAAAGAAAAACAATTTTGGTCACAAGAGATAGATAGAATTAACACAAGGACCATGTCAAATAGACTCACTGAGGATGAGTCCTTTGCATCCAGAATCTTTTAGATGCAAACTTGGAGTTGGGATTTCTATTAGAATTAATCCTAATTTCAGCTCCAGTATTGGTATAAAGGTTAAGAACCTTTACCAATTAATGAAGAAGTGCCACAGGATCTTGTGCCTTTGGCACTGGCACTTTTTGTTTGGAAGTTTGCCTTAAAGCGTGCAACTTAAAGCAATTTGGTTTAGTATGCCCAGCTCCACCACAAAAGTGACAAAGCCACTGAGGTTTGTGGTTTTTCTTGCTTCTAGATTGATTGGGATTCTTAGGTTTAGACTCACTCAGATATACCCTAATTCTTCTAGAAGCTAGAAGTACTTCCTTATGTACCTTAACTTTAGAAAGAGTTGGATGAACAACAGAAGATGATGTAGCTGGTACAAACTTAGGAGGATTCAGCACAGGAGTAGATCCACCCTCAACAGACCCTATACCTATCTTATCAGAAATAGGCTTTTAAACATGTAACATCTCATCTAGTTTAGAAGTAAAAGTTCTATCTATTTGTTCTCTAGCAATAGATAATTATAATTCTAAACTTTTAACCTTTTCAAGCAAAGTCATGTTCTCAATCTTAATAGAGTTCAAGAGTTCATTAGCATCAAACAACTTTAGCAGCAAATTCTTCTTTTCTTGTTCAGGAGTGTTTATCTTGTTCAACCTTGACTCAACACTCATAGCATCTTTAGTTGCAATCTTGCATAACTTGTTGTAAGCTTCTTGCAAATCTGCATTCGTAGAGAGTTCCTCATCAAAAAGGTTCTCATCAGTAGTCTCAATTTCACTTACTACAGCAGTAGCAGTGAAAGCCATTAAGTTTCCTTCTTGATCACTTTCAGACTCATGATAAGAAACTTCATCATCACTAAGAGTAACAGCCATAGCTTTACCTTTTGATCTCAAGAAAGTTGGACACTCAGATTTTAGATAACCATAACCCTGACAACCATAACACTGCTGCCCTAAAAAACTATTGGAAGATTGACCTACTTTATCTTTTGATTTTTCAGTATTGTTGTTTTTGGCAGTGTCATTCTTCGAATCAACATTGTTTCTACTTCTTACCCTCCTATTATTATTTCTCAAAAAATTTCTAAGGTTCTTAGCAAGATAAGCAATCTCAATAGATGATAGTTCATCATCAAATCCACAATCATCAACAGATCTTAAGACCATAGATTTGGATTTATTAGTTTTTGGTAAGTCAGATTCTTAAGACTAAAGAGATCCTACTAGTTCATCTACAGGGATAGAATCAACATCTTTACTTTCAATTATGCAATCACTTTAGGTCTAAAATCCTCAATCAATGATCTATGAATTTTCCTAACAATTTTTGGTTGATCATATACTTCACCCAAATTAAAAGCAGAATTAACAATATCATTCAAATTAGCATAGAATTCGTCAAAAGATTCATCATCAGACATCCTAATACTTTCAAATCTAGAGATCAACTGCTGCAACTTATTGATTTTTACTGCCTTAGTGCCTTCATGCACTATTTGTAAGATGTTCGATGTAGTGTGAGCAATCTCCACATTTGAGATCCTTTTTGTAAGGTTGAATTTAATCAACCATCTTGTTGGCTTTATTCCGTACCAATTTGCTTGTAATTCAGCACTTAGAAACCCTGTATTTAGGTGGGAATCATGTAAGGGTAGTGTGTGAGAGAGTGTGAAGAAATGCTCAAGACTGTGCACTGAAGCAGGGACTCGCGACTAGATCTCGTGGGTGGCTCGCGACTGGTAAGCTGCCAAAGGATGCACACGAGTGAAGCATGTAGAGAAGCTGAATCGTCATGCCAGTTGTAACACTACAAGACAAAAAGTCCAGACTGACCATTTAGTTAACTCGCGGCTTGGACTCACGACTTAGTCAAGTCGCGAGGCCAAGTCGCCAATCCACTCTGTTTTGAAAAACTGACTATTCGCATTCCTTTCTCACTCCGTATAAATACCCCTTATACCCACGAAATATTGAGAGCTTCCAGAGAGAATTTTGAGAGAGAAACCCTAGAGAAAAACAAGATTAACTCATCCATAATTTTCATCCTTTGATTCTCCAAATTCCTCTACTCTCACCCTCTCCATTGTTAAATCCTTGAGAGGTACATTAGCCAAAACCTTTTCTCACCATACCTATATCTGTAAGGAGGCTATTTGGTGCTTGGGAAGCAGTTAGGAAGGGACCAATTGATATTGGTTGATGCTATGGGTTATAGCGGAATCCGGTAAGCTAAAGAAGACAAAGGTTCGGCGTAACCTCGTTGGAGCAAGAAGCTTGGAGGGCTTAGGTACATTGGGTAGATTAAGCTTGGAGGGTCTTCTGCTGTTCATGTATCCCAACTTCATTCTTTAGTGGATTATTGACCGCTTGGAGGGCGGCAGAGAGATTTTACGCCGAGAATTTCGGTTTCCTCTTCGATAACACATCCGTGTGTTGTCCTTGTGTTTGCATCTCTCTTCCCTTTATCTTTGCCATTTAATTACTACTATGGTTGTGATTATTTATGGTTTAGATTGTTTATCAATTCTGTTTTTAGCTTATGTTCATATTCCGCACATAATTGTTTGATAATAAACTTGAATTGGTATTTTGTATATTAAGGATCTAAACATTCAAGGTGTTTTACACACTATTTGAACTTTCACTCTTAAATCCTTCCATGGAAACAGCATTGAATATCACATTCATAGCGTTACTATTAAAGCTTGTTGCTTCCTTTTGGGTAGCAATCCATTCACCAATAGCACTAGTTATTCTACAGATTAACTGTTCATTAGTTTTGGCTAAGTTTATATGAAATCAGTTTCTCTTGTTTTCCATGTTGTTCTTTGTTGCTACATATGATTCTTCTGCTTTGATTGGACAATGTCCTCCGCTTTGTAATGTAGGAAAAACCTTAGGAAGTGAAATACCTCCAGTTAGATATGTTGATGTTTCCCATATTCTGTCTGTGTAACTTGAAATGTTACACACATAAATTCCTTTCACCCAAATTAGATTTATTGCACATTACTTGTAGGAAAATTTAATAGATTCAATACATACAGACTCATCCAAACCACACAGACCAACCACACATATGATTCAATAATACGAATAATTCATTTATATGAGTTGTTTGAGTCACTGTATCATATACACATATCCGTGTATCTTACTTCTGCTAGTGTACTACTTTATATAGATACATTACATACAGACTCATCCAAACTAGACTAACCACTCACTCACTGAAAATCCATATGGCTCACACAAGGTCATCATTATGACGATATTTGGCTTACTAAAAATAGGGCAAATGCCTAAAAGCCTAATCAGCCTCTAAAATGTTTCATTCAACTTATTGGTTTGTTGTAGCATTGCTCCACAGCTCCCTAATGTTGCAATTGTGATGATCGGAATCCATTGATGTAAACCTTGGAAGCATAGTTGCACTCGTGTAATTTTACATTGATGTTGAGAAAATGTAACTACATCTTATACCCGCAAAGACTCGTTGAAAAGTTTGTAAGGGAATATGGGAATAAAACTCTCCAGTGTTACTACACTCGCTGATCGTAATACAATACAATGGTCAAGTGAGGTTGGAGAAGGCTGACATAGCTCGACACTATTCAGCCAAGTCATGTTTGCAGTTCTGCATGTACTACTCAACAGCTCGGCACTGTTGAACCCTGTTTAGTCATATCATCCATGCTCACGTGAATACACAGATATGCAACCTTTTGCAATGCACTGTTTTCAATGATGTAGAGGATCCCTCAAAAGTGTAAGCAAAATTTTGGGGGTGAGTTGTCCACCATTGCTATATTGATGTTCATAGTTCTACATGTGATGCTTAACAGCTCGGCACTGTTGAACCCTGACCACAAGTACCCATCTCCACTCACGTGAATACACAAATGTGCAACCCTTTGCAATGCACCGTTTTCAAGGAGGCAGAGCATCCCTGAATTGATTCATTATAATTTTGGGGGTGAGCTGTCCACCGTTGCTACACTGATGTTCGCAATGCTGCATGAGCTGCTCAACAGCTTCGCACTATTGAACCCTATCCAGTTATATCACCTACACGCACGTCAATACACAAATATGCATCCTTTTGCAATGCACTGTTTTCAAGGATGTAGAGCATCCCTGAAAAGTTTATGATACATTTAACATAGCTCGGCACTATCTCGTCAAGTCATGTCAGATAAAGCACAGGAATGCTAAATAATCTTCAACAAGACATACCAAACTCATAAGAGAAAAGTCTTAAAACCACATCCATCATATATAAGCATAAACATCACTAGTTTAAAATTTAAACAGGTTATCTTAGTACGAACTCTGATGGTCGACCACGTGAAATATTGAGACACTAAGCACAACAGGCTTCCTCTCGATCACCTCGAAGACACTGACATCTCCTTCTCCTAAATGATTGTCTTTCGAAAATGCAACCCATCCCTTCTCGAAACTCATTGCTGATTAAGTTTTGATGGGGGTAATAGCACAAAACATTGAAGTGTGACAAATTGCTTCCCAATAATATACTTGGTAGAAAATTCAGCAAGTACATACTGCACAAGAAGGAGAAATAACTAAGCATTAAAGCATATATGTTTCAAGGCCATATTTAAGACAACATCATGATCACATTATGTATAAAGGCTCACCATATTATGCGGCCGCGAGATATCCATGAAAGAAGGATTTTTAGGCTTGAACTTTTTGGCTACCTGGATTGCTCTCTCTCTCTCTTCCTCTGGACATGCTAGAAAATATTTTCGTAACAAACTTTTCTCTGACTTCATGTTTTGTGGCCAAATCATCTGAGGGAGATATGTTTGTATCATCTTCATCTAAGTCTATTATTTCTACCTGATGATCTTCCAATTTACAGTTCTTGTTGGGTGGATATTGAATCCCAGTGGCAGTCTTGTCAAATATAAGAACATCGAAGCTTGAATTTCCTTCATATTTGAAGACTAAAAATTAACCATAACAGATAAAATGGTATTCAACGAAATCCTCCCTACCAAGTTTCTAGTTTACAATGTTCTTATCAGCTTTCTTCAATCCCACTTGCCAAATACCACCATAGGGAGCAATGACTGTAGCTACAGTGGATAGCTCAGCACTGTTGAACCCTGACCACAAGTACCCATCCACACTCACGTGAATACATAAAGCATCCCTGGAAAGTTTATGCATCAATTTTGGGAGTGAGCTGTCCACCATTACTACACTGATGTTCGCAGTGCTGCATGTGCTACTCAACAGCTTCGCACTGTTGAACCCTGTCCAGTCATATCACCTACACGCACGTCAATACACAGTATGCATCATTTTGCAATGCACCGCTTTCAAGGATGCAGAGAATCCCTGAAAAGTTTATGATACATTTAACGGAGCTCAGGACTGTCTTGTCAAGTCATGTCAGATGAAGATAAGAATATTGAATAGTCTTCACGTGAATAAATACACAACCTTCTTTGCAGTACACATCACCAACCCGCTACCGTAGCAGAAGCTATAGCCATATCATACAGCTGCCTCAGCGAACCACATGCACCAATAGGTGCAATTGTATACCCAAGTCATGTTCGCGGTTTTGCATATGCTCCTCAACACCTCACTAAACAGTACACTATCGAGTCATATCATCTTTATTCATGTGAATACTTACCCTTACATATAGTCACATCCACATTAATATTTTCCCTTGCAAAACTCCTATATAAAGTCCCATTTACATCTACCCTTGCAACACATCTACACATCTACCCTTGCAAAACATCTACACATACCGATCAGAAGTCACATTTTCCAATGTCAATGCGCAATTAGATGCTACCTCGTTTTTAGATAACTATAGAAGGGAGAGAGATTCCAACGAGAAGGAATACTATGCCGGACTGCGACGAGAATGGGACTTTTGCGTGAACAAGTCCAACGCTTTGCACGATGATCTCATGCAACTCAGAGCGTCTCTTGTTGATCGTGCCTCGCTTACACTATCACGGCGAAACATGCACCAATATGAGCGTGCAGTGACAACAATAAAAAAAGAGAACAATCTGATGATACTCCGTAGGTCCAGGTATCACATGCTACAACTGGCGGAAGAGCTAGCCGCCGCAATCAATAGGCAACTCACTTCGGCGGAACGTAACAATGTCCTCAACTATGAGGACTACCTGTCAGAGTGAATGCCTATGTGGTATGTGTGTTATGTCTAGGGTTAAGTTAATAACGTTAGTAGCGTTAGTGTTCAATATGCATTGCATGCATATTGGTGACATCGTGTAAGTTATTTTCAGTTTTCTGTGTTATGTTGTAGGTGCTTATTGAAAAACATTATGAGTGGGAATATTTAACTTTTATGTGTTATGTGGGAATAAACTAGTTTGCAAATAACGTCCATGCTCATAAGGTTTACATAGTACAAATGCAACAACAGTGACATACATACATTTAAAACATAGTTAAACTAAATAGTTCAACAACAAAGTCTAATTACACCACGACACGATTACTCTTCATCTGACATCTCCACGCCTGACTGATAAATGGGATCAGCAAGAAGTGATTGCATGAATTGTGCGTGCTTGTACCACCCTCCCTCCACTGACTCTCGAATCTTGACTTGGGTCCGATATCGATTAAGATGTATCTTCATTCGATTATTTTCTTCTCTTATGCGGTTCAATGCTTTACGAAGTTCGTCGATCATGTCTCTGGGCATCTGCGATGCGAGTCACTAAGGCACTGGCAACTTAAAACCAACCAACTCATCATAAAACATTTGTTGTTCACGAAATAACCAATCCCACTCCTGTCTCATGGTATTGTGAACGTAAGCATTATTTCGCCAATTCGGATTGATCGGATAGCTGAACTCATCTTCAAATACCCAGCAACGACCCATAGCAGTGAACACATCGTGAGGCCTATAAATTTGTGGGTTGCCAGAACCAGACATTGACGCTGAATACAATAACAACAAATGATCAAGTTAACAGTGTGCATCAACTGTTGGTAAATAATGTGATGCTGCATAAAATGGTACATGACAAAGACAGTCATAAATTTGTGTACTATTACATGCTAACACTAACATTTGACCATATACATTAGAAGTTGTTGTTAATGTCTACACGTTGTGTGCAATACAAAATGTTGTTGTTAATGTCTAACCAATGATGATTATGTACACTGCCTATATGATTATGACCAATGATGATTATGTGCAATACAAAATGTTGCTATAGTAAAGATTTCATTCTCTTGTGACCAACATTTACTACAACAAACAACCAAAATCACACCAATGTACTTACTTCACACTCATTCAACCAAAAAAAAAAAAAAAAAATCAGTAACTACAACAAACAACCAAAATCACAACAATGTACTTACTTCACACTCATTCAACCAAAAAAAAAAAAATATATGTCAGTAACTACAACAAACAACCAAAATCACACCAATGTACTACTTCACACTCATTCAACCAAAAAAATAAAAATTCAGTACAATATCAAATGAAAATACCATTGCCATAAAATTTTGGTGTGAGTTTTTTACCTGAGGTAATACAAATTTTAGTTCAGTCCGGAAGCAACTGTGCGCAGCAGAGTGGAACTCAGTTCAAACAGAAAGCAAGACACTGTGAATGGGAGGAGAAGAAATATAAGAGAATACCTCGATTTTACGGAGATCAAGTATCCTTTATAACTCAACATTCAATTAATCAAGTTATATTAAACGACTTGAACCCGTACGCCTGACACCAAGACAGTGCGAAAAGCTTTAACAAGAGCATAACTCGAGATCTACATAGTTGGTTATATAACTTGTTTTCCATATAATCGAGTTATGTAGGGTTTAAAGAAAGCAAAATGCCACGCTGGACAACTAGTGTGGCAAAAAGCTAAACATAACTCGATTATGGTGTGATCGAGTTCTTCACATAACTCGATTTTATAATTATTGAGTTACAAAATAGGGGCATTTCCCTGATTAGTTTGAGAAAGAGGGCACAACGCTGCTTATTTTGCCCAAAAAGGGCATTTGCCCATTTTCCCCTTAGAAGTTGAATATCTAGGTATCAATCAAGTTTCTAGCACATTAATTAGTCATTTAGCTCATAGAATCCCATAACCTTTCATGAATCTGACTTAATTCCCATGTTTGGTTCACTAACACAATACATTCCAGGAATGTCACTTTCCAATGGGAATTATATTCTCATGTTTCATGGGAATGAGATTACCACAACAATGGTGATGATAAAAGATTCCCACCAGATGGAAATATGGGACCCTTTATATCTTCATATATATATATATATATATATACACATATATACGATTCCCACTAGATGGTGTGCGTGCATTTGTATCCACATACATAAGATTTGCTACTTATTAAGTTTATATTGGTATGAGTCTGACCTATAAGATGGTAAGGGTAACACCGAGGTGATTTTGATATTTTAAGGACTAAATTGGAACACTGAATAGTTCAAGGACGAAATATAGGAGAAAAAAAAAATCAGGTGGATGAAATATCCACCAATATTACTTACCAAAGGGAAAAAAAAAAAATCAGCCAACCTCAGGCTTAGAATAAAGATATACATGCTGTCACATCATCATATTTATATTCCACCTCTGCAAAACATGACCTGATGTTCAGGCTGATTGTGATATCCAGCTTTTCGCCACTAAGCAATTGTTGCACCATGAAAAATAACCATTGTGAAATATGAATCCAAAAGCAGATCGTATCAGCTGTAATGGCAACCACATCAAGAAGGGCTGGTTTTGGGCCCCAATGAAATGAGAAAGATATCAATGATGGCTGAATCATAATATGTCTTACTGTATCCATGCTTTTATTTTGTATTAATTGTGGTTTACTTGTCATAGAGTGAATCCTCAATAATTGCTAACAATCTATTTACAGCTATGTCAGATATGCAGGCAATAGATAGAATGTAGCCTGGACCCAACGTTGGTACCTAGTTGATTCGACAGCCAGATCATCAGTCAACTCCGCTTTGGAGGCACGCCACCGACGAGGTATATAGTTGTATTATTAATACATATCCTTTTTATAATTACCTCGTGTGTGCTACCTAACACAATGCTCGTCCATGTGCAAGAGGTGCCTGGTGTCATAAAGGTTCGACGCCGTAAATGTGTATTGCCACGAGGTGGGCTAGACCCACGTATCATGCAATACATAAATGCAGCAGGTTTGACCGGGTTATTCAAGGTTCCTGATATGGAGGTTGACCACGCCTTGATCACGGCCTTGGTCGAGTGGTGGCATCTGAAGACGCACACGTTCCACTTACCCCATGGAGAAATAGGTATCACCTTGCAAGATATAGAGGTGATGCTGGGGATTCCGGTGGATGGGTTGCCTGTCACTGGGAAGACAGACCTGCAATGGAATGTGGTGTGCCGAGATTTGTAGGGCCATGAACCTCCGCCCATGATACCAAACTCAAACAGGTCTATACTTGCTGGGGCGAGGATAAGATACAAGTGGCTTGATGCACAGTTTGCCACTCCCCTAACTATGGACGACGGTAATGAAGTCGTGCAGCAACATGCTCGCTACCACCTATTTGTTTGGATGGGGGCCCTATTGTTCATGGACAAGTCGGCGGACTGGTCTCACTGTTGCTTCTACAGTTCCTTAACCCAATCAGCAATGTGAGACAGTATAGCTGGGGTAGTGCAGCATTGGCCTGGCTCTACAGTCACCTTTGTAATGCATCGAAGAAGGATGCGATGCTGATTGGAGGAGCACTCTTTTTGGTGCAGCTATGGGCCTATTCATGGTTCCCACGAATATGCCCTATTGCAAGGCCGCCTCTACCGCCAGTGCACTCGGGGCCCCTTGCCATTAGGCATGTTCATTGAGTTCTTGTTATTCAAGCTAAGTGTCTCTTAGGAATAATTATTTATGTGTAATAGTATATTATATTTTATTTGTCTCTTTGATATAATTAAAAATATCTCAAACTAACAAACAAAAAAAACTTATCAATGCTTAGATACTGAAGTATATGGATGTGAAATATAAAGCAAATTTTGCTATATGTAAAGTTCAGTAACGAATATTTGTCGAAACCCCATGTTTAGTAGGTGGAGCGAGACAAAGAGCACCGCAAAGCAGGCCACACATGCCCTTGCTGCGTACCAAACGTCGCTGGCTACACTACGGGCAAAGCAAGTATTCGGTTAATTTACGTCCTCAATTTAAGGTTTTTATTTTTTTTTCCCTCAATTGCATGACCACGTTTTTATTTTTATTTTTGTTTGAATTCTTGGATTGTTGTAGGAATGAGTTGATTTAAGAATATTGGTTCCTTTCTAGGTTGGTTATGCTTTTATTGAAGCCTTCTGGTTTATTTTGGATCTATACTTGGTATTCATGCTTCATTAGATTAATTTGAATCATGGTGCTGATTGTCATCAAGTTTTGTATTGGTGAATGCTGCCTTTGAATTCTACTCCTACGCCCTAAATAACCTATTAACAATAGAAAAAAAA